>NC_088419.1:59285593-60485593 GCF_034236695.1 Oncorhynchus nerka | reverse complement strand
GCAGGTACAGATTCTAACCTTATCCGTCTCAGTCTTAATGACACAGTGGCAGGGTGTTAGCCTGGTCCCAGATCTGTTTGTGCTGTTTTGCCAACTTCTATGTCTTTGTCATGCATAGGAGTTGACAGGACAGTACAAACACCAGGGTGGCAGGGTGTGGTGATATGGGTCTATACTCCATATCATAGCAGAGTGATGGTGTGTTTCATCAGAGAGATAGTCTGAGTAGAGTTGACCTGCAGTGACCTTGGTGCTGGGAGCCCAGCCTCACAGCATGAGCTGAGTACTCATGGCCATATCTCTCTCGGTCACAGCTCTGTGAACAGTGTGCTGAAACTAACATTGTTCTCCCACTGCAGCCTGAGACTCATCGGTCTCACTGTCTGATCGATCTAGATCCATAACCTCTTTTCAGCTTTGACAAGAAGGAGAGATTCAGGTGGGGCTGCAGAGTAGACCAATACGGTTGGCCATAGTGTATGTCCTGCACTTGATCAGTTTGTTGACCTGTGTGTGTGTTTGGTTGTGTGTCTGTGTTTTCTGTCGTGTGTGCGTGCGCGTGCATGGTTGCATGTATGTTTGTGTGCATGTTTTTGTCTTGCCTCTGCAGCCTGAAACTGGAGTGTGAGAAGCTGGCCAGTGAGAAGACAGAGATGCAGAGACACTACATCATGGTGAGTTCAATTCTATTTACACTACCGCACCACCGGTGGCTCACTGGAATCAATCAGACAACATGGAGGAGGAAGGCCCAGTCTCAGTCTGGCTTTACAAATGGACCCCTGTCCACTACACCAACATAGGAGGCTATCTAGCTTGTTGAAGAGCATCATCTGGCGAAGTTGTCTAAGGCACTACATCTCAGTGCAAGAGGCGTCACTACAGACCCTGGTTCGATTCCAGGCTGTTTCACAACCGGCCGTGATTGGGAGTTCCATAGGGCCGTGCACAATTGGCCCAGTGTCGTCCAAGTCTAAGAATTTGTTCTTAACTGACTTGCCTAGTTAAATATTTTTTATTTTATTAAGTTAGGAGGATGAGACTGCCCAAAAACTCTCTCTCCCTCTGCAGCAGCTTGAGCCCCTCTGCGTCTGTCTGTCTGTCTGTCGTGCACCGACTCCAAATCACGGCCGGTTGGGTGTCTGTAGTGACACCTCTTGCACTGAGATATAGTGCCTTAGACGCTACGCCACTTGGGAGCCAATTAAAGAGTGTTGGAATAAATACAGTGCATTCGGAAAGTATTCAGACCCCTTGACTTTGTCCACATTTTGTTACGTTACAGCCTCATCCTAAAATGGATTTTTATTTTATTTTCATCAATCTACACACAATACCCCATAATGACAAAGCAAAAGCAGGCTTTAGACATTTTGGAGTCTGCAAAAGACCTGAGACTGGGACGGAGATTTGCACGCCCAATTTTTCAGTTTTTGATTTGTTAAAAAAGTTTGAAATATCCAATAAATGTCGTTCCACTTCATGATTGTGTCCCACTTGTTGTTGATTCTTCACAAAAAAATACAGTTTTATATCTTTATGTTTGAAGCCTGAAATGTGGCAAAAGGTCGCAAAGTTCAAGGGGGCCGAATACTTTCGCAAGGCACTGTGCAGCCATGGATTATACGCTACATCTGAACTGAGCTAAAGGGTAGAGCTGCCGCTTTCAGAGAGTGGGACTCTAACCCGGACGATTATAAGAAATCCCGCTATGCCTTCTGATGAACCATCAAACAGGCAAAGCGTCAATACAGGACTAAGATTGAATCCTACTACACCGGCTCTGATGCTCGTTGGATGTGGCAGTGCTTGCAAACTATTACGTTGCAAACTAAACTATTACTATTAGCATGCATGAGAGCACCAGCTATTGCGGACGACTGTGTGATTTTGCTCTCCATAGCAGAGTAAGACCTTTAATTAATTAAGGATCCGCCCCTTTTAAAAATGTTTTTGCCTAAAATGACATACCCAAATCTAACTGAAGCAAGGAAATGCATGTTCTTTTTTTACCCACTTTTTCTCCCCAATTTTGTGGTATCCAATTGGTAGTTACAGTCTTGTCTCATCGCTGCAACTCCCGTACGGACTCGGGAGAGGCGAAGGTCGAGAGCCGTGCGTCCTCCAAAACACAACCCAACCAAGCCGCACTGCTTCTTGACACAATGCCCACTTAACAGAATCCAGCCGCACCAATGTGTCAGAGGGAACACTGTACACCTGGCGACCGTGTCAGCATGCACTGTGCCCGGCCCGCCACAGGAGTCGCTAGTGCGCGATGGAACAAGGACATCACCGCCGACCAAACCCTCACCTAACCCGGACGACGCTGGACCAATTGTGCGCCGCACCATCGGTCTCCCGGTCGCCGCCGGCTGCGACAGGGCCTGGACTCGAACCCAGAATCTCTAGTGGCACAGCTAGCAGTGCGATGCAGTGCCTTAGACTGCTACTGGGATGCCGGATATGCATATTCTTGATACCATTTGAAAGGAAACACTATGAAGTTTGTGGAAATGTGAAACTAATGTAGGAGAATATAACAGAGTAGATAGAGTAAAAGATAATACAATGAAAAAACATGCAATCTTTGAAATTCAAGAGAAAGGCCATAATGTATTATTCCAACCCAGGTGCAATTTAGATTTTGGCAACTAGATGGCAGCAGTGTATGTGCAAAGTGTTAGACTGATCCAATGAACCATTGCATCCCTGTTCAAAATGTAGTGTCAAGACTGTCCAAATGTGCCTAATTGGTTTATTAATACATTTTCAAGTTCATAACTGTGCACTCTCCTCAAACAATAGCATGGTGTTATTTCACTGTAATAGCTACTGTAAATTGGACAGTGCAGTTAGATTAACAAGAATTTGGACCCTGGGACTAAACACCTCCCTCTGCAACTGGACTTCCTGACGGTCCGGCCCCAGGTGGTAAGGGTGGGCAACAACAGATCTGCCACGCTGATACTCAACACTGGGGCCCCTCAGGGGTGCGTGCTTAGTCCCCTACTGTACTCCCTGTTCACCCATGACTGCGTGGCCAAGTACGACTCCACACCATCATTAAGTTTGCCGACGACAAAAAAGGTGCTAGGCCTGATCACCGACAACGATGAGACAGCCCATAGGGAGGAGGTCAGAGACCTGGCAGTGTGGTGCCAGGACAACAACCTCTCCCTCAATGTGATCATGACAAAGGAGATGATTGTGGACTACAAGAAAAGGAGCGCCGAGCACGCCTCCATTCTCATCGACAGGCCTGCAGTGGAGCTTCAAGTTCCTTGGTGTCCACATCACCAACAAAATATCATGGTCCAAACACACCAAGACAATGGTGAAGGGGGCACGACAATGCCTATTCCCCCTCAGGAGACTGAAAAGATTTGGCATGGGTCCTCATATCATCAAAAAGTTCTGCAGCTGCATTTTACGCACGCCTCTATGAAGAGGGAACGCAACACCCTGCTACAACTAAACTCTCCGTGAAGTGAAAGAGGTATGGACTGTAGGCGTGAGTAAGGATGACAACAGGCAGAATGTGGTACCGTTTACAAGGACTTTATTCCTTTACACGGTAATATGGGGAAAAGGGGCTGGACGGAACCAAAGCAAAGAAAGTAAATCTCAAAGCCCCCTCTCCTATCTTACCTGCCTAACTAATACTTACCTAATTTAGCACCACCTGGTGCCCTAACCAAAATACAGGGGTGGTCCGCCCAGGTCTTACCTAGTGTGCCTAGACAGTGAATATGCTATGGGTATATGTATGCCTGCGGGCCTCTTGCCTAAGCACTCCCTAGGTGCCTTCCCCTTCCCCCCTGTGAACAAATGAAACAGGAGAACAAATAATTTCTCAAACAAACTAAGAAACAAAGGACATCAAATAAGCTCTATCTGAGCAACAAACTCACAGAACATACCAACTGCTACCAACAACTAACATAGTAAATTATCCACAGCCATCAGCCTCCTCTCTCAGCAATGATTCTCTATCACATTCAATCTCTCTGCAATGACCTCCCAGCAATGATCCCCAGCAATCAATCTCTCCTGAACAGAACACTGGCTTTTATATAGCTTCAGAATGAATGTGTAACTGGAGACAGCTGCGTCTTGACGAGGGGGCGGGGTCAGCTCTCCAATTAGCCATGGAGTCGACCAATCAGCTGCTTGAGGGATTTCAGGAAGCCATTTCCTGAAATAAACACATGCAAATACAAACACATGCAAATACACCAACTACAACACATAAACTGGGGAACGTAACACTGCACCATTGAGAGCATCCTGACGGGTTGCATCACTGCCTGGTATGGCAACTGCTTGGCCTCCAACCTCAAGGCCCTACAGAGGGTAGTGCTTACGGCCCAGTACATCACTGGAGCCAAGCTTCCTGCCTTCCAGGACCTCTATACCAGGCAGTGTCAGAGGAAGGCCCAAAGAATTGTCAAAGAGTCTAGCCACCCTAGTCATAATCTGTTATTTCTGCTACCACACCGCAAGCGGTACCGGAGCACCAAGTCTAGGTCGAAAGGCTCCTCAAATTCTTATGGCTGCAGGGGCATTATTGAGTAGTTTGGATGAAAGGTGCCCAGAGTAAATGGCCTGTTCCTCAGTCCCAGTTGCTAATATATGCACATTATTATTAGTATTGGATATAAAACACTCTGAAGTTTCTAAAACTTTTTGAATGTCCGTGAGTATTTTTTATTTTATTTTTATTTTACCTTTATTTAACTAGGCAAGTCAGTTAAGAACAAATTCTTATTTTCAATGACGGCCTAGGAACAGTGGGTTAACTGCCTGTTCAGGGGCAGAACGACAGATTTGTACCTTGTCAGCTCGGGGGTTTGAACTTGCAACCTTTGGGTTACCCTGCCCCCCCCCCCCCCCCCTGCCGAGTATAACAGAACTCATATGGCAGGCAAAAACCTGAGAAGAAATCAAAACAGGAAGTGGGAAATCTGAGGTTGGTCGATTTTCAACCCAGTCCCTATTGAATACACAGCGGGATGTTGATTATGTTGCACTTCCTGAGGCTTCCACTAGATGTCAACCGTCTTTAGAAACTTTAATGAGGCTTCTACTGTGATGTGGGGCTGGATGCGAGCTGTTTGAGTCAGTGGTCTGGCAGAGAGCCAGGTCCTGGTCACGCGCATTTCACATGATAGCGACCTGCGTTCCATTGCTTTTCTACAGACAATGGAATTCTCCGGTTGGAACGTTATTGAAGCTTTATGACAACAACATCCTAAAGATTGATTCTATACTTAGTTTGAAATGTTTCTAAGACCTGTAATATAACTTTTTGAAGTTTTTGTCCGACGTTCGGCTGGACTTGCACAAGCGTTTGGATTTGTGTACTAAACACCCTAACAAAAGTAGCTACTTGGACATAAATAATGGACATTATCGAACAAAACAAACATTTATTGTGGAACTAGGATTCCTGGGAGTGCATTATGATGAAGATCATCAAAGGTAAAGGAATATTTATAATGTTATTTGGGATGTTGGCTATCAACAACAAGGCAACTCCTATGACTAATTGGGAATGGGACGCAAGAATAGGATTGATCACCCTGTCGCTGGCTGCCTTTGGGGAGGGTGTATAGTGTGAAAGGCCGAAACACCCTAGGAACCAAAGGTACACTACTGACGATGCGCTCCCCAAATTTCACCAGGCTCACTGTTCATTAACTCTTGGAAGTGCTGGCACAAAGGATAGTAACATATCATCCTGTGTTCTTGGAATCTGGGAGTGCATTCTGATGAAGATCATCAAAGGTAAGGGAATATTTATAATGATATTTATGATTTCTGTTGACTCCAACATGGCGGATAAAAAAAAATATTCTGAGTGCCGTCTCAGATTATTGCATGGTTTGCTTTTTCCGTAAAGTTTTTTTGAACTCTGACACAGAGTTTGCATTAAGGAGAGGTATAACTATATTTCCATGTCTAACAATTGTATTTTAATCGACATTTATAATGAGTATTTCTGTAAAATGATGTGGCTCTCTGCAATATCACCGGATGTTTTTGGAACTAGAGAACGTAACGCGCCAATGTATACTGAGATTTTTTTTATATAAATATGAACTTTATCAAACAAAACATACAATCAAATGACTACCCAGACTATTTGCATTGACCCCCCCACCACGATTTTTAATGCTGTTGCTACTCGCTGTGTATTATCTATGCATGCATAATCACTTTACCTCTACCTACATGTACATATTACCTCAATTACCTCGACTAACCTGTACCACCGCACATTGACTAGGCACCCTGTAAATATCCTCATTATTGTTATTTTAGCAGCATCATACCCAAGAAGTCTCAAGGCTGTAATCGCTGCCAAATGTGCTTCAATAAAGTTCTGAGTAAATGTAAAAATTTGCTAAAATGTTTTAAAAAAACAATTTTTGCTTTGTAACGCCTTTTTCTAAAATTGATTAAATTGTATCTACACACAATACCTGATAATGACAAAGCAAAAAAATGTTTTTAAAAAACATTTTAGCAAATGTTTACATAATTATTTAGACCCTTTACTCAGTACTTTGTTGAAGCACCTTTGGTAGCGATTACAGCCTTGAGACTTCTTGGTTATGACGCTACAAACTTGGCACACCTGTATTTGGGGAGTTCCTCACATTCTTCTCTGCAGATCCTCCCAAACTTTGTCAGGTTGGATACGGAGCTTTACTGCACAGCTATTTTCAGGTCTCTCCAGAGATGTTTGATTGGGTTCTGGCTGGGCCATTCGAGGACATTCAGAGACTTGTCCCGAAGCCGCTCCTGCGTTGTCTTGGCTGTGCGCTTAGGGTCGTTGCCCTGTTGGAAGGTGAAACTTCGCCCCAGTCTGAGGTCCTGAGCACTCTGGAGCAGGTTTTCATTAAGGATCTCTCTGTACTTTGCTCCATTCATCATTCATCGGCAGTGATTACAGCCTTGACTTTTCATGGGTATGATGCTACAAGCTTGGCACAACTTTATTTGTGGAAATTCTCCCATTATTCTCTCCCAAGCTCTGTCAGGTTGGATGGGGAGCATCACTGCACAGCTATTTTCAGTTCTCTCCAGAGATGTTTGATCGGGTTCAAGTCCGGGCTCTGGCTGGGACATTCAGAGACTTGTCCCGAAGCCACTCCTGCGTTGTCTTGGCTGTGTGCTTTGGGTCGTTGTCCTGTTGGAAGGCGAACCTTCGGTCCAGTCTGAAGTCCCGAGGGCTCTGGAGCAGGTTTTCGTGAAGGATCTCTCGGGACTTTGCTACGTTCATCTTTCCCTTGATCCTGACTAGTCTCCCAGTCCCTGCCGCTGAAAAACATCACCACAGTATGATGCTGCCACCACCATGCTTCACTGTAAGGATGGTGCCAAGTTCCCTCCAGAGTGATGCTTGGCATTCAGGCCAAAGACTTTCATCAGACCAGAGAATCTTGTTTCTCATGGTCTGAGAGTCCTTTAGGTGCCTTTTGGCAAACTCCAAGTGGGCTGTCATGTGCCTTTTACTGAGGAGTGGCTTCCATTTGGCCACCCTGCCATAAAGGCCTGATTTGGTGAAGTGCTGCAGAAATGGTTGTCCTTCTGGAATGGTCTACCATCTCCCCAGAGGAACCAAGAGGAGCTCTGTCAGAGTGACCATAGGGTGCTTGGTCACCTCCCTGACCAAAGCCCTTCTCCCCTGATTGCTCAGTTTGGCCGGGCGGCCAGCTCTAGGAAGAGTCTTGGTGGTTCCAAACTTCTTGCATCTTGTGTTCTGGGGACCTTCAATGCTGCAGAAATGTTTTGGTACCCTTCCCCATTGTGCCTCGTCACAATCCTATCTCTGAGCTCTACTGACAATTCCTTGAATCTCATGGCTTGGTTTTTTCTGACATACACTGTCAACTGTGGGACCTTACATAGACAGCTGTGTGCCTTTCCAAATCATGACCAATCAATTGAATTTACCACAGGTGGAATCCAATCAAGTTGTAGAAACATCTCAAGGAGGATCAATGGAAACAGGATGCAGCTGAGCTCAATTTCGAGTCTCATATAAAGGGTCTGTATTGTTATGTAAATAAGCTATTTATGATTTTGCTTTGTCATTATGGGGTATTGTGTGTAGATTGATGAGGAAATGTTGTATTTAATACATTTTAGAATATGGCTATAATGTAACAAAATGTGGAAAAAGTCAATGGGTCTGAATACTTTCCAAATACACTGTAGATTGGATATACTGTATACACGGTGTACAAAACATTAGGAATACCTTCCTAATATTGAGTTGCATCCACTTTTACCGTCAGAACAGCCTCAATTTGTTGGGGCATGGACTCGACAAGCGTTCCACAGGCATACTGGCTCATGTTGACTCCTTTGGGTGGTGGACCATTCTTGATACACATGGGAAACTGTTGAGTGTGAAAAACCCAGCAGCGTTGCAGTTCTTGACACATTTAAACCAGTGCGCCTGTCACCTACAACTATACCCGTTCAAAGGCTCTTATATATTTCACCCATTCACCCTCTGAATGGCACACATACAATTCATGTCTCAATTGTCTCAAGGCTTAAAAATGTCATGCTTAAGTAAAAGTAAAGGTTCTTTTAAGATACATTTACTCAAGTTGAAGTCAAAAGTCACCCAGTAAAATACTATTTTAGTAAAAGTAAAAGACTATGCTTCAATATACTTAATTAGCTAAAGTAGAAGTAAATGCTATAAATCCTTTCAAATTCCTTATACAGTGTTAAGCAAACCAGATGGCAATATTTTCTTGTTTTTGATATGTACGGATAGCCAGGGGGACACTACAACAAATAACAAACAAAGCATTTGTGTTTAGTGAGTCCGCCAGATCAGAGGCAGTAGGAATGACCACGTGTTATCTTGATAAGTGTGTGAATTATAAAAAATGTGTTTTCCTGCTAAGCATTTTAAATGTAAGTATTTTGGAGTTTCAGGGAAAATGTATGAGAGTAAAAAATGACATATTTTCTTTAGGAATGTAGTGAAGTTAAAAGTAAAAGTAGTAAAATATTTAAATAGTCAAGTACAGATACCCCCCAAAACATTTTAAGTTGTCCTTCAAAGTATTTTTACCTAGTTGCTTTAATGCCTACTGTATGGGCAGTGATCTGGAGGAAGGGAGTGGGAGGGAGGGAGAGATGGACGGACGGAGGGAGGATGAAATTGAGGGTGAAAGGCTCAGGAGCGAGAAAGTACGAAGGAAAAAAATGAAAAGAGAGGCTTAGCGAGAGGCAGTCAGTCAGAGAGAGTAGCTGAAAGAGAGAGAGATTGAGAGACGGAGAGAGAGAGATGGAGAGAGAGAGACAGAGAAAGAGACAGAGAGACAGAGAGAGAGTGTAAGCATAGACACGTAAATAATATGAAGTAACAAGGTCTCAGTGGCTCCACTGTAGGGATAACCCAGAAGACTATATTTAGGTAGTTAGACAGGCCTGTCATGTAAACTAAGACTTGTTTCCACAGGCAGCCAGCAGCCCACTCTTTCTTTAGACTGCTTGTATCATTCATTATTTTGTAGATTTAAATACAAGGTACGGGATGTTCCCGCCCGCTAACGTACTACTTCCAGGGAATGATTTACGACCTGGCTGATGATGATTATGATGTTGAGCATGGAATAGACATCAGGATTAATTTGGAGCAGCATATTGGAATGTTGGCACCATAAAACGAGGTACAAGTATAAGCAGGCAGCAGGGGTTGGCTGTGGTGTTTTGTACATTTTGTTAAATCTCTCTGCAGCTTTATGCATAAACTATATACATCCCGTCTCTGTTAGTCTACTGTGGTAGTCTACAGAGACATGATCAATGTATAACTACAGTGGTGGTCACGCACACACACACATATATACATCCCGTCTCTGTTAGTCTACTGTGGTAGTCTACAGAGACATGATCAATGTATAACTACAGTGGTGGTCACGCACACACACACACACACTCACACTCACACTCACACTCACACTTACACTTACACTCACACTCACACACACAGGAGAGGGTGTCTGCGGGTGCCTTGTAATTCATGGAGCTCAAATTTTACAGTTCTCTCGGAATCTCACAGTGTATTTTTAAATAAAACTACATTGTTTCACTGTCTAATAAGAGACTGAGAGGTGTCTGTCAGTGTCAGGTCTGAGACAAATATAGTAGACGGGCGTGTGTGTGTGTGTCTTAATATATGTGTGTGGTGCTTATGTTTGAGATAGAGGGGCTCCGCAGGGGTCTGGTTTTAATGACCATCCATGTGGTCACTCATCCACTGTAACTGTGTGTGTGTGTGTGTGTGTGTGTGTGTGTGTGTGTGTGTGTGTGTGTGTGCAATATATCCCCGCAGGCGGGAGGGGTGTGTGTGTTATGTGTGTGTGAGGGGAGGGCGGGTGGATTAATGCAGTACTCTCAGCCTCTAACTCATCTGTCTGATTCAGCTTGACACACTGTTCTCTCTTCAGGAACATAAAAGTCACAGATTGCCAGGGAGAGAGAGATGGAGGGAGTGTGAGAGGAAGGGAGGGGAGGAAGGAGAGAACCAGGGCTGAGGAAAAGGGAGAGAGGGAGGGAGAGAGAGAGAGGGATGAGGATAGAATTGTAAAATGATTGGTCCCCGGTAAGCTAACGGTCTCTATGACATATGATACTGTGAGCTTACGATTTAGTGGGAAAAAAACAGGAGCTAGATGTAGCTGAGGATTGTGGCTGTTTTAAGAGTCTTAAACCTGTCTGAAGTGTCTGGTAACATGGAGGAGCACAGCAGCACACACATATTCACAAAGATCGGCTGCTGGGGGCTCCATCAACATAAGCCCCTCGTAGGCCCAATAAGAAAGGCCACTCCAAGGTCAATCCATTTTGGTTGGGATTTGGTCATATTTCTCCAACTCTGATGATGAAACAAGATGTAAAGACCTTCTGTCCTAAATCTACTTTTAGGGATTTAGTTACTTCGCTATGTGGAGTTAATGCAGAGCTAAAAGTCAGATCTGGTTAGTCTTAAGGATATGTGAGAAGTGCTTTCTAATAATGTATTACACTAACACACTGATAGTATCTGTCTGTATGGGAGGAGATTGAGAAGTGAAGAGACAGGCACACCTGAGGGACGCTGATGAACAATGCAGTCTACGTGCAGGCACTTACACACATCCCATTTAGCCAAATCACCTTGGATTAGATGCACTCCACAAAGCTTCTTCTTAAGTCTAGAGATTGCCTTAACAGAATAGTAAAGACACAGGCTGGCTGGCGAGACACTCTGACACTCACTCAACACGATGACTCACAGTGAAATGGAAGGGCAAAGGAGAGCGCAAACACTCTGAGATGAATGGAAGAAGAGAGCGAGAGATGAACAGCAGAGAGAGAGAGAAAGAAAAGAGCTGCAGCTGGTTGAATGAAGTGAAGGAATGCTTTATAGTTGGTTGCTCAAACGACAGTGTGTCTGTATGTCAGACTAAAGGCTAGAGAGACCGATAGGGGGTGGATGTTGTTGATGGCTGTGGACTAGTTAGCCAAGCAGGGTCTAGCCTGAGGGCCCAACACCCTCACACACACACACAAACCTACATCACTGCGACACACATACACACTCCTTTCTCTGTCTCCCTCATGTTCTGTCTGTCTGTTGCTCTCTCATACACACTGATACACACACAGTCTCACACACACACACACACACACACACACACACCACACACCCTCCTCGTTGTGGTGGTTGGGTGAGCGATGTCAGCAGGCTGGCTTACTGTTTCTCCGCCGGGCTGAGCCTCTGCCACATCCGCCACATACCGGGCACAATCTGCTCCAGACTGACACACACACACACACACACGCACCAACATACCAGGGATTATACACACGGCGCTCAATGAGAATGCACTGACACGAGGGAGAGATTATATAAGGGGGGCTGGCAGGCAAGCAGCTAGGGAAAGATGAAGCCATTAAGAAACAGAACAGACAAACCTGCACAACGCTACAACAACTCTGCTCTGTGGCTGCCTGCCGCTGCTGTTGTGTAGTGTTGGGGCTCTTAGCTAGCTTAGCTTGGTTTTTCACCTGAGATCATAAACCTGCATGGGGATTTTAAGGCCATTCTTTTATATCACTGAGAATGATACAGTGGGGCCTTGGAATAGCATGTCTGGAGCAGTGTTATAGGAATGTACACCATGAAAATGAACGAGTGTAGATAAGGTGAATGAGAATATGGACTGTTTAAAGATTACATGTATTTTGGTGTGGTTGAGCTGGATGAATTCCTTGTAGTAACACAGTACAGTACGTTTGGGGCTAAAGATCATGTTTTTAATCTTACATAAATTCAACCCCCCCCACACACACAGACACACACACACACAGACACACACATACACACACTCATACGGGTCCAGCCGTGTTGGTTCTCCATAGAACCTTATACAGTGTCTTTCAGCCTATTTACAAAATCATTACATGGTCCTTATTCCTCTATACAGACTGCTCTGTGAAGTGGCTTGTGTTGTCCAATATACCACTACATTAACATACTGGTCCTCGGTACACCACTTACAGTATCTATTATGATAGAGAGAAAGATAGAGAATGAGCATTCTTAAGAATGGTTAGAGAGCAAGAGAGAGAGAGAGAGAGTGAATTAATAAGAATGATGATGGAGAGGTGGAGGGAGGACATGATGAGAAGAAAATAGCTTTTATGATGCTGAGGAGAGGGCCAGAGGAGAGGATTCAGAGATGGACAAAAGAAAGAAGAGGGTACGTGTGTTTGTGCGCAATAGAGACGGAGAAAGAAACAGATATGCCAGAGAGAGAGAGATCAAGAGCGAGAGACAAATAGAGAAAGAGGCAAAGTAAGAGATTCAGGGAGGGAGAGAAGAGACAGAAACAGAGAGGAGAGACTAGTGTCCATAGTCCGGTTTGATGGTCCTCACTCTCGGTGCTGTTCATGTGCCTACTGAGACTGGCTTTGTCACAACGACTGATCCTCCCTGTCTCTCCAACCCTGGATGGAAGTTATTACTGCACATTACTGTGTGTACACACACACACACACCCACGCTGGCACTGAGAGAGACAAACAGCCTCATACAGACTGACACACACACACACACACACACACACACACACACACACACACACACACACACACACACACTCTCACATTTCCACCATGTGGACACGAACAGACGCACACACACACATGATTGATCCCTTGATTCTACAGTATTTGATCTATTACCTCTGTATACTCATTGAATACTGTTGTTTTCTCTCTCTGCAGTACTATGAGATGTCCTACGGGCTGAACATTGAGATGCACAAACAGGTAAGAGAGATGTTACTGTATGTCAGTATTACAGTGTGTGTTGTCTGGTCTGCTTCAGTGATGGTCTTTACAGGGAGCAGCGGAGGACAAACACCACAATCACCATCCGTTTCAGCCCTCCCTGACATCAGCCGCTTTCTCGATCTCACGCGCACGCACACACACACACACACACACACACACACACA
The DNA here is from genome assembly GCF_034236695.1 of Oncorhynchus nerka. Lineage (NCBI taxonomy): Eukaryota > Metazoa > Chordata > Actinopteri > Salmoniformes > Salmonidae > Oncorhynchus > Oncorhynchus nerka. The sequence goes on along the minus strand of NC_088419.1, from coordinate 60,472,049 downwards.
CACACACACACACACACACACACACACACACACACACACACACACATGCTCTTATGTGTGTGCGTTTCATATGCATGAATTGCAGTATTTCTCGTACTATCTGAAAGAGTGTGTTTGTCACAGTAGGGTGTGTGTGTGTGGTGTGCATATGTGTGTGGGTGCGTCATGAGCAGCAGAGTCCTGGCAGGCACCCCATGTCCCTGTCTTTTCCTCACATTTCCAGCTAATGTGCCATTGACAGACACGTGGCACATTGTTGCAGAGTGAGCGTTGTGGCGCGTTATCCACTTGACTGACGCCTTCATTCAAGGTGACTTCCAGGCTTCTACTACGGCATCACGGACAGCAGTGAAAATGTCTGATGGTGTTTAGCAGAACCAAACAGACCCAGTACCACAGATAGACCCAGGTCTAACAGAACCCGGTAGACCCAAGGCTAACAGAACGAGCCCCAGTGAAACTAAGCCCCAGAACCACAGATCCAAAGCTAACAGATCCAGAACCACAGAGTGTGTAGTGAAAGGGGGCCGTTAGCCAGTAGCCAGGCAGTCGGAGCTCCACTGTAAGCTCTACTGTCACCTTAGAGGAGACATGAACAGAGATCTGCCTGTACTACTCCAGAAAGGGAGAGGGGAGGGATGGAGAGTAAGGGAAGGAGGGAATGAGAGAGAGGAAGAGAGAGCAGCTGAGGAGAGAGAGGGGGGTGGGGCACAGGAGAAGGGAAAGGAAAGCTGAGACAGTGAAAAGAGAGGGGGAGAGAGAGGTGTTGAGCAAAAAAGAGAGAGGGGGAGTTAAATAGAGAGAGTGTGATATGAGAGAGAAAAGAGATAGAGAGGAAGGATGAGTGAGAGCCAGAGAAAGAGAGGGTGAAAGAAGGGGAAAAAAAGAGCGAGTGCACCGAGAAACGACAAGGGGAGCTTTGAGCTCTGGCGAGGAATAATGAATCATGAATACGTTTAGCAGTATCTGCTCTTAGTTCCTCTCTTCCCAGCCCTAGTCGTGTGCCATTACTCTCCTCATTTTCACGCACAGGGCCATCTCATGTGCTGCTGCCATTAATTGAGACATCGCGGTCACTCGCTGTCTACAAGAGTCAGAGTCCCTTTAGCTTCTACTGATCGGGGAGGGATGTGTATAGGAGAGGATTTGGAGGGAATGGGCCGGCTGCCAACAGGGCTACTGATACTAATTGATCTGATACTTTCTGATCTGATACTGATTGATCTGATACTAACTGATCTGATACTAACTGATCTGATACTAACTGATCTGATACTATCTGATCTGATACTATCTGATCTGATACTATCTGATCTGATACTGATTGATCTGATACTAACTGATCTGATACTAACTGATCTGATACTAACTGATCTGATACTATCTGATCTGATACTATCTGATCTGATACTATCTGATCTGATACTAACTGATCTGATACTAACTGATCTGATACTAACTGATCTGATACTAACTGATCTGATACTATCTATCTGTGTGTGTGTTCTGTTTTCCCCTCCCTTCCTGCCGTGTAGATGGTGATCAGTGATCAGCTATGGCATTATGGTAGCTTTAGATCAGAGAACAGCTAACGGAGCACAGCATACACTTCTCTGCCTCACTGGGTGAAAGATAGGGGAGCACCACTGATACTGTATGTAGGACCATTGAAGGACTAGTAGACTGGGTTTACTTATTCAGTGATATACAGTATATGTTGGCAGAAATGAAGTCATATCAACACGTGATGTTTTAGGTCTGCAGGCTGCTAGTTATATATTCCATGCTATACATTCTCAGAAGTCTCACGGATCTGCGTCCAAATGAAGCCTCAGTACAGGGGTTGAATATGCAGTGAAATACAGCACATTTGGAAAGTATTCACACCCCTTCCCCTTTTCCAAATGTTGTTACGTTACAACCTTCTTCTAAAATAGATTAAATAAATGTTTTTCCTCATCAACATACACTATACCCCATAATGACAAAGCAAACATTTTTGCAAATGTATTAAAAATAAATAACAGAAAAACATTATTTACATAAGTATTCAGACCCTATGCTATGAGACTCGAAATTGAGCTCAGGTGGATCCTGTTTCCATTGATCATCCTTGAGATGTTTTTACAACTTGATTTGAGTCCATCTGTGGTAAATTCAATTGATTGGACATGATTTGGAAAGGCACACACCTGTCTATATAAGGTCCCCAAGAACGCAGTAGCCTCCATCATTCTTAGATGGAAGAAGTATGGAACCACCAAGACTCTTCCTAGATCTGGCCGCCCGGCCAAACTGAGCAATCGGGGGAGAAGGGTCTTGGTCAGGGAAGTGACCAAGTACCTGATGATCACTCTGACAGATCTCCAGAGTTTCTCTTTGCAGAATCGAGAACCTTCCAGAAGGACACCCATCTCGGCAGCACTCCACCAATCAGGTCTTTATGGTAGAGTGGCCATGCAGAAGCCACATGACAGCCCGCTTGGAGTTTGCCAAAAGGCACCTAAAGGACTCTCAGACCATGAGAAATTAGATTATCTGGTATGATGAAACCAAGATTAGAGTCTTTGGCCTGAATGCCAAGCGTCATGTCTGGAGGAAACCTGGCACCATCCCTACCGTGACGCATGATGGTGGCAGCATCATACTGTGGAGATGTTTTTCAGCAGCAGGGACTGTGAGACTAGTCAGGATCAAGGGAAGGATTTTTATTTTTTTATTTTACCTTTATTTTACTAGGCAAGTCAGTTAAGAACAAGTTCTTATTTTCAATGACAGTCTAGGAACAGTGGGTTAACTGCCTGTTCAGGGGCAGTACCTTGTCAGCTCGGGGATTCGAACTTGCAACCTTTCGGTTACTAGTCCAACGCTCTAACCACTAGGCTACCCTGCCGCCCCAATGATTAGTAGGACAAGACATTTTTTATAATTCACACACTTACCAAGATAACACGTGGTCATTCCTACTGCCTCTGATCTGGCGGACTCACTAAACACAAATGCTTTGTTTGTTATTTGTTGTAGTGTCCCCCTGGCTATCCGTACATATCAAAAACAAGAAAATATTGCCATCTGGTTTGCTTAACACTGTATAAGGAATTTGAAAGGATTTATAGCATTTACTTCTACTTTAGCTAATTAAGTATATTGAAGCATAGTCTTTTACTTTTACTAAAATAGTATTTTACTGGGTGACTTTTGACTTTAACTTGAGTAAATGTATCTTAAAAGAACCTTTACTTTTACTAAAATAGTATTTTACTGGGTGACTTTTGACTTTAACTTGAGTAAATGTATCTTAAAAGAACCTTTACTTTTACTAAAATAGTATTTTACTGGGTGACTTTTGACTTTAACTTGAGTAAATGTATCTTAAAAGAACCTTTACTTTTACTAAAATAGTATTTTACTGGGTGACTTTTGACTTCAACTTGAGTAAATGTATCTTAAAAGAACCTTTACTTTTACTAAAATAGTATTTTACTGGGTGACTTTTGACTTTAACTTGAGTAAATTTATCTTAAAAGAACCTTTACTTTTACTAAAATAGTATTTTACTGGGTGACTTTTGACTTCAACTTGAGTAAATTTATCTTAAAAGAACCTTTACTTTTACTAAAATAGTATTTTACTGGGTGACTTTTGACTTTAACTTGAGTCAATTTATCTTAAAAGAACCTTTACTTTTACTAAAATAGTATTTTACTGGGTGACTTTTGACTTCAACTTGAGTAAATTTATCTTAAAAGAACCTTTACTTTTACTAAAATAGTATTTTACTGGGTGACTTTTGACTTTAACTTGAGTAAATTTATCTTAAAAGAACCTTTACTTTTACTAAAATAGTATTTTACTGGGTGACTTTTGACTTTAACTTGAGTAAATGTATCTTAAAAGAACCTTTACTTTTACTAAAATAGTATTTTACTGGGTGACTTTTGACTTTAACTTGAGTAAATTTATCTTAAAAGAACCTTTACTTTTACTAAAATAGTATTTTACTGGGTGACTTTTGACTTTAACTTGAGTAAATTTATCTTAAAAGAACCTTTACTTTTACTAAAATAGTATTTTACTGGGTGACTTTTGACTTCAACTTGAGTAAATTTATCTTAAAAGAACCTTTACTTTTACTAAAATAGTATTTTACTGGGTGACTTTTGACTTTAACTTGAGTAAATGTATCTTAAAAGAACCTTTACTTTTACTAAAATAGTATTTTACTGGGTGACTTTTGACTTCAACTTGAGTAAATTTATCTTAAAAGAACCTTTACTTTTACTAAAATAGTATTTTACTGGGTGACTTTTGACTTTAACTTGAGTAAATGTATCTTAAAAGAACCTTTTACTAAAATAGTATTTTACTGGGTGACTTTTGACTTTAACTTGAGTAAATGTATCTTAAAAGAACCTTTACTTTTACTAAAATAGTATTTTACTGGGTGACTTTTGACTTTACTTGAGTAAATGTATCTTAAAAGAACCTTTACTTTTACTAAAATAGTATTTTACTGGGTGACTTTTGACTTTAACTTGAGTAAATGTATCTTAAAGGAACCTTTACTTTTACTAAAATAGTATTTTACTGGGTGACTTTTGACTTTAACTTGAGTAAATTTATCTTAAAATAACCTTTACTTTTACTAAAATAGTATTTTACTGGGTGACTTTTGACTTCAACTTGAGTAAATTTATCTTAAAAGAACCTTTACTTTTACTAAAATAGTATTTTACTGGGTGACTTTTGACTTTAACTTGAGTAAATTTATCTTAAAAGAACCTTTACTTTTACTAAAATAGTATTTTACTGGGTGACTTTTGACTTCAACTTGAGTAAATTTATCTTAAAAGAACCTTTACTTTTACTAAAATAGTATTTTACTGGGTGACTTTTGACTTTAACTTGAGTAAATTTATCTTAAAAGAACCTTTACTTTTACTAAAATAGTATTTTACTGGGTGACTTTTGACTTTAACTTGAGTAAATGTATCTTAAAAGAAACTTTACTTTTACTAAAATAGTATTTTACTGGGTGACTTTTGACTTCAACTTGAGTAAATTTATCTTAAAAGAACCTTTACTTTTACTAAAATAGTATTTTACTGGGTGACTTTTGACTTTAACTTGAGTAAATTTATCTTAAAAGAACCTTTACTTTTACTTAAGCATGACATTTTTAAGCCTTGAGACAATTGAGACATGAATTGTATGTGTGCCATTCAGAGGGTGAATGGGTGAAATATATAAGAGCCTTTGAACGGGTATAGTTGTAGGTGACAGGCGCACTGGTTTAAATGTGTCAAGAACTGCAACGCTGCTGGGTTTTTCACACTCAACAGTTTCCCATGTGTATCAAGAATGGTCCACCACCCAAAGGAGTCAACATGAGCCAGTATGCCTGTGGAACGCTTGTCGAGTCCATGCCCCAACAAATTGAGGCTGTTCTGACTCAATATTAGGAAGGTATTCCTAATGTTTTGTACACCGTGTATACAGTATATGCAATATAGAGTGTATTTGGAAAGTATTCAGACCCATTGACTTTTTCCACATTTTGTTACATTATAGCCATATTCTAAAATGTATTAAATGCAACATTTCCTCATCAATCTACACACAATACCCCATAATGACAAAGCAAAATCATAAATAGCTTATTTACATAACAATTCAGACCCTTTATATGAGACTCGAAATTGAGCTCAGCTGCATCCTGTTTCCATTGATCCTCCTTGAGATGTTTCTACAACTTGATTGGATTCCACCTGTGGTAAATTCAATTGATTGGTCATGATTTGGAAAGGCACACAGCTGTCTGTAAGGTCCCACAGTTGACAGTGTATGTCAGAGCAAAAACCAAGCCATGAGATTCAAGGAATTGTCAGTAGAGCTCAGCGATAGGTTTGTGTCGAGGCACAATGGGGAAGGGTACCAAAACATTTCTGCAGCATTGAAGGTCCCCAGAACACAGTGCAAGAAGTTTGGAACCACCAAGACTCTTCCTAGAGCTGGTCGCCCGGCCAAACTGAGCAATCAGGGGAGAAGGGCCTTGGTCAGGGAGGTGACCAAGCACCCTATGGTCACTCTGACAGAGCTCCTCTGGGTTCCTCTGGGGAGATGGGAGACCATTCCAAAAGGACAACCATCTCTGCAGCACTTCACCAAATCAGGCCTTTATGGAAGAGTGGCCAAATGGAAGCCACTCCTCAGTAAAAGGCACATGACAGCCCACTTGGAGTTTGCCAAAAGGCACCTAAAGGACTCTCAGACCATGAGAAACAAGATTCTCTGGTCTGATGAAAGTCTTTGGCCTGAATGACAAGCATCACTCTGGAGGGAACTTGGCACCATCCTTACAGTGAAGCATGGTGGTGGCAGCATCATACTGTGGGGATGTTTTTCAGCGGCATGGACTGGGAGACTAGTCAGGATCAAGGGAAAGATGAACGGAGCAAAGTCCCGAGAGATCCTTCACGAAAACCTGCTCCAGAGCCCTCGGGACTTCAGACTGGACCGAAGGTTCGCCTTCCAACAGGACAACGACCCTAAGCACACAGCCAAGACAACGCAGGAGTGGCTTCGGGACAAGTCTCTGAATGTCCCAGCCAGAGCCCGGACTTGAACCCGATCTAACATCTCTGGAGAGACCTGAAAATAGCTGTGCAGTGACCCTCCCCATCCAACCTGACAGAGCTTGAGAGGGAAGAATGGAAGAAATTCCCAAAATAAAGTTGTGCCAAGCTTGTAGCATCATACCCATGAAAAGTCAAGGCTGTAATCACTTCCGAAGGTGCTTCAACAAGGTACTGAGTAAAGGGCCTTAATACAGAACCTGTTATTGCTTTATATTTATGGGCTATTGTGTGTAGATTGATGAGAAAATAACAACAATTTAATACATTTTAGAATAATGCTGTAACGTAACATAATGTGGAAAAATTCAAGGGGTCTGAATACTTTCTGTACATAGGTCTGCAGAAGACTAGTTACATACTATATTTAGTGATATACTGTATTCAAGGATATTGGCCTGCAAGGCACTCTGTTCACAGTTCTACTGTACACTACTGTTCAAAGTTTGGTGTCTAGTTTGAGAAACAGACGCCTCAAGTCCTCAACTGGCAGCTTCATTAAATAGTACTCGCAAAACACCAGTCTCAACGTCAACAGTGAAGAGGCGACTCCGGGATGCTGGCCTTCTAGGCAGAGTTCCTCTGTCCAGTGTCTGTTTTTTTTTACCCATCTTAGTCTTTTATTTTTATTGGCCAGTCTGAGATATGGCCCTTTCTTTGCAACTCTGCCTAGAAGGCCAGCATCCCAACTCTTCACGGTTGACGTTGAGACTGGTGTTTCGCGGGTACTATTTAATGACGCTGCCAGTCGAGGACTTGTGAGGCGTCTGTTTCTCAAACTAGACACTCTAATGTACTTGTCCTCTTGCTCCTCTTTATATTCATTCTGGTTAGAGACCGTTTTTGCTGTTCTGTGAAGGGAGTAGTACACAGGGTTGTACCAGATCTTTAGTTTCTTGGCATGGAATAGCCTTCATTTCTCAGAAGAAGAATAGACTGAGTTTCAGAAGAAAGGTCTTTGTTTCTGGTCATTTTGAGCCTGTAATCGAACCCACAAATGCTGATGCTCCAGATACTCAACTAGTCCTAAGAAGGCCAGTTGTATTGCTTCTTTAATCAGGACAACAGTTTTCAGCTGTGCTAACATAATTGCAAATGGGTTTTCTAATGATCAAATAGCCTTTTAAAATGATAAACTTGGATTAGCTAAAACAACGTGCCATTGGAACACAGGAGTGATGGTTGCTGAAAATGGGCCTCTGTATGCCTATGTAGATATTCCATTTAAAACCAGCTGTTTCCAGCTACAATAGTCATTTACAACATCAACCATGTCTACACTGTATTTCTGATCCATTTGATGTTATTTTAATGGACAAAAAATCAGCTTTTCTTTCAAAAACAAGAACATTTCTAAATGACCCCAAACTTTTGAACGGCAGTGTATATATTCATTCTAGACGGCTCAGTGGATATAGTAAGTGATAATGCCCTACAGAAGGCTAGTTATATATTCAGTGCTAGGCCTACAGAAGTGTGTGCGTGTGAAGAATTGTGAATTTGCCCAAGGTGTGGAAATGCTGGATACAAGGATAAGGTTTAATAGACAAGCAATGGACAGGCATATGCAAACGGACAGACAGACACGTTCCTCTGAGAGTTTCACAGCAATCTGGCATAGAGTGAAGGACAAACCTCTCATTATATGCTCATTCTTTATCTGTTTGTTCCCTCAGTGCCAGACCCAGACCAGAACAACAGTCAGAGTTGGGTCAGACTGAACACACACACACACATTATTCTATTGGACGCCATTTAGCTGAGTGTTTGTGTGTGTGAGTGAGATAAAGAGAGAGAGTGAGAGGGTTTACAAAATGTGTGTGCTCTAGTGTCTGCATAATAAATGTGTGTGTGTTTGCTCGCTCATGCCTAATTACCGCTAGCTGTCTGCCCAGACTATGTTTCTATGTGTACATATAATGCATATTAATACGTAGCCTCGGCTGGTTGTGCTTAGCTGGCATTATAACCTGAAACCAGAGCTGTGTGTGGCAGAGAGATGAAGATGGCATTATAACCTGAAACCAGAGCTGTGTGGCAGAGAGATGAAGATGGCATTATAACCTGAAACCAGAGCTGTGTGGCAGAGAGATGAAGATGGCATTATAACCTGAAACCAGAGCTGTGTGGCAGAGAGATAAAGATGGCATTATAACCTGAATCCAGAGCTGTGTGGCAGAGAGATGAAGATGGCATTATAACCTGAAACCAGAGCTGTGTGGCAGAGAGATAAAGATGGCATTATAACCTGAATCCAGAGCTGTGTGGCAGAGAGATGAAGATGGCATTATAACCTGAATTCAGAGCTGTGTGGCAGAGAGATGAAGAAGATGGCATTATAACCTGAAACCAGAGCTGTGTGGCAGAGAGATGAAGATGGCATTATAACCTGAATCCAGAGCTGTGTGGCAGAGAGATGAAGATGGCATTATAACCTGAATCCAGAGCTGTGTGGCTGAGAGATGAAGATGGCATTATAACCTGAATCCAGAGCTGTGTGGCAGAGAGATGAAGATGGCATTATAACCTGAAACCAGAGCTGTGTGGCAGAGAGATGAAGATGGCATTATAACCTGAAACCAGAGCTGTGTGGCAGAGAGATGAAGATGGCATTATAACCTGAAACCAGAGCTGTGTGGCAGAGAGATGAAGATGGCATTATAACCTGAAACCAGAGCTGTGTGGCAGAGAGATGAAGATGGCATTATAACCTGAATCCAGAGCTGTGTGGCAGAGAGATGAAGATGGCATTATAACCTGAATCCAGAGCTGTGTGGCAGAGAGATGAAGATGGGCTTTGCTTTAATGCCTTCATTTCCAACACACTGATTTGCCTGTAATAGGATTGGGTCTCTCTCTCCCCTCTTTCTCACCACCATCACCTCCTCCTCTCCTCCTCTCCTCTATCCTTTAATCCAGGCTTGATCTTAGTGGGTTCAGTGCTTTTTTCTCTCTGTTTATTTAAAGAGATGGATTAGGATGAGGGGTGTATGTGGGTCAGCTGGAGGAGGCTTTGGACGGGTCAAACGTCCCTCGGTTTGTGTGTGTGTGTGCACAGCATGTGTGTGTGATCACTGATGTGTGCAACCCCTCTTTGCACATGTTATAGCATATGTGCTCTGTGTGTGTGTCTTTGATGTAGGAGTGTGTGAGTGCATGCATGTGTAACAGAGCTCATTTGTGAATAATGAGGCAGAGAGAGAGAGAGTGATGTAATCATGTTGGAATGAGAGAGCGAGAGAGAGAGAGTGATTCATTCCCAGGGAGCTAGCCTTTTAGCCTAATGGGTTTGTCACTCGATCAAAAGTCCACTGAGTAGCTACAGATGCCCTGCTTGGGGTTTGTGTATGAACGAGTGTGTGTTTGTGTGTGTGTGTCTATAGGTGTGTGTGGGCACACATGCATGCCTGTTCATATATATGTGTGAGACCGAAAGCATTATCTAACGTCTGTGTTCTCCTGCGTGGTGTGTCTGTTTGCTTTGTGTGTGTGTGTCTGTGTAGATCCCCAACGGTGAACGGGACGCTCCAGTGCCTTTCAGACACAAATAAAAATGAGTTGTGTATGTGTACTACCAAGGTGTATGTGCGCTTCCCCAGTGTGTATGTGTATTGCCATCGTGTATGTGTGTGGCCAGTGTATGGGACTAGTTGTGTACTGTATAATTGCTTTGTGGTGGACAGGAGTTTAAAGCTGTAGCAGTCTGTCAGCCCAAGCTGGTAAGCTGGCAAGCTGGCAGTGTGTGAATATGAATGTCAGAGTAATGGGTAAGCGCATTATATTGCTGGGGAGCCTACGAGAGATATTGTTAAAAATAACCCTAACTCTGGGACTCAGGCAGAAATTTGCCCGCAGGACTGCGTTTTCACAGATGTCCCGTAAAGGCTTCTCTTTGTCTGCTAAAGAGCCGCTCTATGTGTGTTTTGTGTGTGTATATTTTATGTGTGTGTATTCTTGTGTGTTCTTGTGTGTGTGGTTTGTACGTGGGTGTGTGTGTGTGTGTGTGTGTGCACATGCATGAATGAGAGTGTTGTATGTCTTTCCTGTTTATTTGACAGAGCCTCTATATCTGGCTTAGTAAGAGAGGGAGTGTGTTTGTGTGTGTGTTTCAAGTTGTATTAGTCGTATGTACAGGATAAACGTGTATGTATGGCGGGGGCTGTCTGTGTTTCTGTCTTAATGCTCCATGCCTCTCATGGTGGGCTCTGTTGCTTTTATGAGAGCATTTCAATATTTTTTGTGTCAATATCTGTCTGTGTGTGTGTGCTCTGTTTGTTTGTTTTTCTTTCATTGTGCGTGTGTGTGTGTGTTTACGTGTGCGTGTGTGTGCTTTACTGCTCTCCTTTCCTCATTCCCTCTCTCTGTTTCTTTTCCTCCTCTTCCCAAATAGAGGGGCCATCAATCAGAGGGCGGGGGGGGGGGCTGCTGGCTTAGCGCCAGGAAGAGAGGCTGGCACTCTGCCCAGAGAGAGAGAGGGAGAGAGAGAGAGAGAACGAGGGAGAGAAAGGAAGAGGGAGGGTTCGTGAACAGGATGAATAGAGAGAGAGAGACCAAGTGAGCAGAGGGAAGGGAGAGAAAAAAAGAGAAACAGAGTCTAAGTGCACAGAGGAGAGGGAGGGAATAGAGCGGGAGAGAAAAGGAGCGTGAGAGAGAGAATAGGGGTGATAGACGAGGGAGGAAGAGATCAGTTATTTTATTGAATACCTCTGTGGCTTTGACCACAATCAGTGGCTGATTAGTGCATCACTGGTTACTAATATTTGCCTTGAAGTGTTTGCAGAGGGAGGAGAGCAGTTCCATTAGGCAGCAGGGGGAGGGAGATAAGGATAGACTAGGGCTGTCTGGCCAGGGGCACTTGCTCGCTCTCTTTCTGCTGCTACAGGACTGAGGGGGACTAAGGGGACTGCTGAACACATGCAGGCAGGCACGCACGCATAAAATGAAACACTCACACACATACACACACCCATATCTACACACTCTCACCCAGCACAGCCCCACTGGGGCTCAGGGAAAGACACAGCTGGCAGTGCCCAAATACACCATCGCAACTCCCCCCCCCCCCCCCCCCCCCATCCTCACTATGCTAAGCTAACCTAGCCGAGCCCACACATTCACATTCAACTGTCTTAGCAAAGCTTTTGCATCATGTTATAAAGTAAGTGCTCCAGGAAAGCTTACTGCAGCTTGTCTATGTCATACCAATGATCCACTTGCATTAGTTTCAGAGTATCAGTAATGACTCCTGTGTTTCAGTTCACTGTATTAATTATTTCCCTGAAATGATCTGATGATGGGGGAGCACGCTGAGTAAAGCTGTGCAGACTGTGTGTGTGTGTGTGTGTGTGTGTGTGTGTGTGTGACTGTGTGTGTGTGTGTGTGTGTGACTGTGTGTGTCCCCCTCAGGCAGTGACAGACTGATGTGCTCCACAGCCTCCAGAGAACTGTGTCCTTGTCCTCCCTCTCATCCATCCATCTTCTCTTCCTCCCACATTTTGGAGGAATTTAGGGTGATTTGTTTGTTCTAAATGTAGCCTAATATAGACTAACATTCCCTCTCCTCTCCTCTCCTCTCCTCTCCTCTCCTCTCCTCTCCTCTCCTCTCCTCTCCTCTCCTCTCCTCTCCTCTCCTCTCCTCTCCTCTCCTCTCCTCTCCTCATCTCTCCCTCTTTCCGCCAAACAAAGAGGCAGCAGTGTTCTGTTGGCAGACTATTTATCCTCAGGTGTTTATTGACCAGCCCTCACCTCCTCCTTTGTATCCATCCACCCATCCCTCCATCCACAGCCCTGCCAAAACTCCCTTATGCACTCTTTTGGCAGAGCTCTCCCCAACAAGTCCATGTTGTTGTTGCTGACACCTGGCCTACGCTGGAGGAAGAGAGAGGGAGAAAGAGATGGGGGAGAGGAAGCAGTGCGGAGCTCTGTTTGAAGCAGGCTGCCAAGACTCCGGTCTGACTGATCTAGGATCAGTTGTAGCCATGGTTGTGTTGTTAGTGAGAGCAGAGGCAGGTCATCTGCACTGATCTGGAATCAGAATTCCTGGGTTGGCTGCCTGGTCGAGGGAGGCCAGCGGCTGCAGTCTACTCTCTGAACAGCTCATTGCTAGTCAACAACTCAATGATTGTAGTTTCTTGGTCTAGCTACATGTATTAATGTTACACAGTGTCATAACAGTATATTGTAGACACAGTCCAGTAAGAATACAATCCCTGTTCCTGCCCCCTCCCTACTCCCCCATACCCATTTTACAGGCCTTCACTAAGCAACACAACATTAGTTATCTATCAATACTGAATGTGTCTCTCTCTCCTCCCGCTCACTCTGTTTTCTGTCTCTTTCACTTCCTCTCTCTCACTTTCAGACACACACACACACACACACACACCAGTCAGCATGCACACAAGCCCACATTATATCATTAACTAGGTTTTCTCTCCCCTTCGAACGGAGCGCTGTATCTATTAGAGAGCTGTGTTGTAGAATTTGGCCTTGCATTGAGATGGGGCTGGCTGTTTCTGACAGGTGTGTGAGTGTATCAGACCCTGTCAGTCACTGTCCTCTCCTCTCCTTTGTCTCCCTCTGTGTGTCAGAAACATGTGTTGGAGTGGATCCATGGAGGGACACAAATACATAGAGAACCATCAAGGAAGGGAGGGAGGGAGGGAGGGAGGGAGGGAGGGAGGGAGGGAGGGAAAGAATGAATAGAGTAATAATGGCTGTGGGAAGGCTGTTAAAGAGCGAGAGAACGCCTGAGTGAGGAAGACAACAGAATGAGGCTCAGTGTGTGTGTGTGTGCATGTACACATGCATTTGTATTCTTTCATTTGTGTACATTATATATTGACATGTTATGTGTTGTGTGTTTGTTAGGCTCCATGTGTAGAAGACACAATTCGATGTCCTCACTTAGAAAGAGCATTTTCAATGGGCCTTTGGCAAGTGAGAGATAATTGATGAAATAATGGCATCGAATGCAGTGAGGAGGAGAGAGATAAATGAGAAAGGGAGGGTGTTGAAAGGCCATATGAAAACTGGAGACTAATAACACAGCTGGCCTTTTAAAGACTCTCTCCCTCTCACTCACTCATTTTGTCTTACTATCTCTCTCTTTCTCTTGCGGCCTCTTACTCTTTCTGTTTGTCTCTCTCTCATGCACTTGTTGTCGACTGGGTTTGAACCCAGGGCACCTGCATGCCACATGACTGTGTTAGCCCGCTGAGCTAAAGGCATGAGCTTGAGGTGCTAAGATTTCAGGTCCCGGGAAGGGTTACTCATTACCGAACCACCTCCATCACATGCCTACTAACCTGAGTTGCCTCAATGACATTATTGATTATTATACGAGCTGTGAGAGGGATGGATGAAGAGTCTGTACATTCATTGATGTATGTTTGTGTTGCTCCTGCTGCTTCCCTGAAACATATTAGGGGCCCAAGGGAATGAATAATGTACTATATTACCTTGTATGATACATAAGATAAGACTGAAGTGTGTGTGTGTGTGTGTGTTGCAGGCGGAGATTGTGAAGCGTCTCAGTGCCATCTGTGCTCAGATCATCCCCTTCCTCTCTCAGGAGGTAAGTATCACACACACATACACACACACACACGCTCATACTGTTCTTACAATGGAAACCACATGGTCATAAGTACATATTGCTCTGTGTTCATCAAGACATAAGTACATATTGCTCTGTGTTCATCAAGACATAAGTATATATTGCTCTGTGTTCATCAAGACATAAGTACATATTGCTCTGTGTTCATCAAGACATAAGTATATATTGCTCTGTGTTCATCAAGACATAAGTACATATTGCTCTGTGTTCATCAAGACATAAGTATATATTGCTCTGTGTTCATCAAGACATAAGTATATATTGCTCTGTGTTCATCAAGACATAAGTACATATTGCTCTGTGTTCATCAAGACATAAGTATATATTGCTCTGTGTTCATCAAGACATAAGTATATATTGCTCTGTGTTCATCAAGACATAAGTATATATTGCTCTGTGTTCATCAAGACATAAGTACATATTGCTCTGTGTTCATCAAGACATAAGTATATATTGCTCTGTGTTCATCAAGACATAAGTACATATTGCTCTGTGTTCATCAAGACATAAGTACATATTGCTCTGTGTTCATCAAGACATAAGTATATATTGCTCTGTGTTCATCAAGACATAAGTATATATTGCTCTGTGTTCATCAAGACATAAGTACATATTGCTCTGTGTTCATCAAGACATAAGTATATATTGCTCTGTGTTCATCAAGACATAAGTATATATTGCTCTGTGTTCATCAAGACATAAGTACATATTGCTCTGTGTTCATCAATACATAAGTATATATTGCTCTGTGTTCATCAAGACATAAGTATATATTGCTCTGTGTTCATCAAGACATAAGTATATATTGCTCTGTGTTCATCAAGACATAAGTACATATTGCTCTGTGTTCATCAAGACATAAGTACATATTGCTCTGTGTTCATCAAGACATAAGTACATATTGCTCTGTGTTCATCAAGACATAAGTATATATTGCTCTGTGTTCATCAAGACATAAGTATATATTGCTCTGTGTTCATCAAGACAAGTATATATTGCTCTGTGTTCATCAAGACATAAGTACATATTGCTCTGTGTTCATCAAGACATAAGTATATATTGCTCTGTGTTCATCAAGACATAAGTATATATTGCTCTGTGTTCATCAAGACATAAGTACATATTGCTCTGTGTTCATCAAGACATAAGTATATATTGCTCTGTGTTCATCAAGACATAAGTACATAATGACCCAAAACAATTTCTTAGCAGTTTCTTGACTGAGGTTAATATGTTTGACCCTATACCATGTGTGTGACAAGAATGTGGTGATAAAAAAATGTATAGGTAAAGTGTGTGTGTGTGTGTGTGTGTGTGTCCGGTGATGAGTGTGTGTCCACTGAAGGGAAGGTCACAGAACTGGTGGCGGTTTTACCTTGGTCAATATTGACACAGTGTGTGTGTTCTCACTTGTGTGTGTGTTTACGTACTGTGTGTGTGCTTGAATGAGTAAATAGGTGTGGGTTTTGGGGTGTTTGAGTGTGGTCCTGCTGCGTACTTTTGTGTGGGCATGTGTGACACTTTCTGTGTGTGTGTGTGTGTGTGTGTGTGTGTGTGTGTGTGTGTGTGTGGTTGCTCAATCAGAGCATATATTTGTACTGTGTGTGCATACAGTATGTTTGATAGTGTGTATTGAAGTTTGTTGTGTGATATATGTGCATTTGGTTCCATCACAAACATGTCAGGTACAATATACTGTATATGTTAGGAACAGCACACGGTGGGGTAAGTAATGTGTGTGTGTGCGTGCGTGTGTGTGTGCGTGTGTGTGTGTGTGTGTGTGTGCGTGCGTGCGTGTGTGTGTGTGTGTGTGTGTGTGTGTAGCACCAACAGCAGGTGGTCCAAGCAGTGGAGAGGGCCAAGCAGGTCACTATGGCCGAACTCAACGGCATCATCGGGGTGAGTCACCTCTATTCACCATGACAACCATTACACCCCCGACAGCGACACTGTCCACATACACACACACACACACACACACACACACACACACACACACACACACACACACACACACACACACACACACACACACACACACAGCCTACAGGCAGTGGCATGCACACCTCTCTCTCTGCAGTGTTTATCATCCTGGGAGGAACAATGGGGTGTAAGTAGGCTGTAATGTGATGAGAGCTCAGACAAGCTCTCACTGGAAAGCCCCTCTACTTTCACACACACACACACACACACACACACACACACACACACACACACACACACACACACACACACACACACACACACACACACACACACGCCAAAACAAGCTGTAATAAGACCCGGGGAAAACAGGTTCCCTTTATCTCTATGTACCCCCCTCTCCCTTTTCCTCCGTCCCAATCTTTTTCCCCCTCTGTTTTCTTCTCTCCCTCTGTCTACTCTTTTATATTTTGGTTTCTCTCTATTTGTCCTACTCCCTATCTCTCTCTCCCTCCTCCTGTCCTCCCTCTCTCTCTCGCCGCTGTCCTCTTTTTTTTCCCTCTGCTCTACTCTCACCGATTTTTCTCTCCATGTCTTCTGTCTCTCTCTCCCTCTAATCTTTCCTTGTTCTCTCTCTCCCCCTCTTCCCTCTCCCCCCTGCCCTGTCTCCCTGGTGTACAGCAGCAGCAGCTCCAGCACCTGTCTCACCACACCCCAGGTATCCCACTGACTCCCCACCCGTCAGGGCTCTCTCTGGGGGGAGGCTCGGGCCTACTGGCCCTCACTGGAGCCCTGGGAGTCTCCGCCCACCTGGCCTCCAAGGACGAACGCAACCACCTGGACCCTGAGCACCTGAGAGGTACGACTCACTGACTGTTCTCCACGTGAAGGACACTGGTGGAGAGTTGTAGTACTGAAATGTGTCAGCTTTTGATACAAAATAACCACTTGGTTGAACTTTAATTGAACTCAAAGGGTGGCAGAGTATTATTTTATTTTTCTATTTAACATTTATTTAACTACACAAGTCAGTTAAGAACAAATTCTTATTTACAATGACGGCCTACCGGGGAAATGCCTTTTTCAGGGGCAGAACGACAGATTTTTACCCTGTCAGCTCGGGGATTCGATCAAGCAACATTTCTCTAACTACTAGGCTATCTTTAAGAAAAGCACTCATTAAACATAAAACAAGTGACAAATGGCACTCCGTTGCCTGCAAGGCTGTATATTGACGTAGCGTGGTTATATGTTAAACTTCTAGGTCCCTGGTGCAGAAGAGAAAGAGACAGAGCAGACATGAATGAGTGAACAGAGGAAGACAGAGAGCATTGTGTCAGAGGAGTGGAGACGGAGAGGGCAGCACTGCAGATTGGAGACATGCACAATACAAAGCTTGTGTTTTTATTGCAGTGGGACAGGCCGTTTTTCAGGTTGACCTTGGCTTGCTGTGGGATTGTTGTTATTATTATCTATACTGACGTCAATTCCCTCCCCCCTCTCTGTTCCTTCCCCAGAAGGTGCGCCCAGCAGGGTAAGTAACCCCAACGTGTGTGTGTGTGCTTGTTCATGTGCTTGTGTGTGCATTTCGTGTGTATACAGTACGTGCGTGCTTGTGTGTGAGTGTGTGTTTATGTGACTGTGATGTAAAGTGAGGGGGAAAGAGAGTCTCTTTAAAGAGGAACTCTAAAAAACGTATGTTTTGTTGGAGAGCTGCCATTAATTTAAAAAACAGTACTAGAATTATTAAAGCGAGTACAACAGTAGAACAGTGATATTGTTCCTTGACTAAGGTCCAATAGAACACTGGTCAGTTCTATGGAGACAATAATATTATGGTGATATGGGTCCAGTAGGATGGTCATGGGGCTGTCTCTTACTCTGTGGTTTAGATATAACCTTGGTGTGTTGGAACTGAGGGAACCGACAGACCAGACTATTAGACAGCTGTCCTCACTCACACTCACTCTGATAATAACATAAAGAGGGAGGAGTTGAGAGAAGAAATGAGAGATATAGAAGGAGAGAAGAAAGAAAGAAGGAAATAGGGAGGGTACTCTGAGGGGAGCAAGTAAAAAGGAGAACATTTGACTGTGTCTATTTTATTAAAAAGTCTAAATGATTTAAGTGTGCAATAGCCTTTTCTTTATTTTCTTAACCCCTTTACCCAATGGTCTGATAAGAGGTCCGGTTTGAATTTAACGTCCTTCAAAATATGGATGGAAGTAGGTAGGAGAGATGCATATCAATTTGTATTTGTTAAGTCGTGCCAATATTACATTTTTGAATTTTAAATAGAGAGGAAGAAAGAGAAAGTGAGGGGAAGAAGGAGAGGGGGAGTGAGAGATGGAGGAGAAGACTGGGGAGTTTGTTGAGAAAACTGTGGTTCTTTGTGTGTTCTGGTCATGTCCGTCCAACCAGCTTCCTTCCTGTGTCCTCTACAGTTCTAAGGAGCAGAACTTTCCGTAGGAGTCAACCGATGAAAGAGAATAGAGTTATGCCACATAGAGCCCAGAAATAATACTCCACTTTGATGTTTTATTCCTCTATTATGGGGAGTCCCACCACGCTCTTTCTGGTATAAATAGCCAGAAAATGGGCTTCTTGTACAATGATCAGAGTCATATTTTACATGAAGTTGTCAGTGTCAGGGAGAAAGTTAATTCATAATAACACATTCAGAAATGTGTTGTTTGGTTGCATTTTCTGTATGACTTATCTGCTGTGTGTTTTTCTCTCTTTTATGTGTGTGTGTGTTGTTGTGTGTGTGTGTGTGTGTTGTTGTGTGTGTGTGTGTGTGTGCAGAGTAAGTCAGTGTCATCGACGGACAGCCAACCGGTGGAGGAGCGCCAGGGCCCGTCGGGGGGGTACTCCTCCTCCCAGGGAGGGGATGCAAAGAGGAGGCGCTGTGATGACAAAGAGCCCCTCCCACCTCACTACGTACGTACGCCATTCAATCAAACCCGCAGCATTAACGGTGTCTCTGACATCACAGGTTAACCGGGGGTCACACTCCTTCTACCAGTCAAATATGTGTTTAACTTGTGTTTAACACATCACACCGGTATCACCAAAATAGATAACCCTAGTGAACATGATCTCTCTCGCTCTGTGGAATGAGTGTTCTGATTGACATAAATACACACATCACACCAGTATGAGAACTGCCTCACACATCACATCAGTATGAGAGCTGCCTCACACATCACATCAGTATGAGAACTGCCTCACACATCACATTGGTATGAGAACTGCCTCACACATCACATTGGTATGAGAACTGCCTCACACATCACATCGGTATGAGAACTGCCTCACACATCACATCAGTATGAGAACTGCCTCATACATCACATCGGTATGAGAACTGCCTCACACATCACATCAGTATGAGAACTGCCTCATACATCACATCGGTATGAGAACTGCCTCACACATCACATCGGTATGAGAACTGCCTCACACATCACATCAGTATGAGAACTGCCTCACACATCACATCGGTATGAGAACTGCCTCACACATCACATCAGTATGAGAACTGCCTCACACATCACATCGGTATGAGAACTGCCTCACACATCACATCAGTATGAGAACTGCCTCACACATCACATCGGTATGAGAACTGCCTCACACATCACATCGGTATGAGAACTGCCTCATACATCACATCGGTATGAGAACTGCCTCACACATCACATCAGTATGAGAACTGCCTCACACATCACATCGGTATGAGAACTGCCTTACATCACATCAGTATGAGAACTGCCTCACACATCACATCGGTATGAGAACTGCCTTACATCACATCAGTATGAGAACTGCCTTACATCACATCAGTGTGAGAACTGCCTCACACATCACATCAGTATGAGAACTGCCTTACATCACATCAGTATGAGAACTGCCTTACATCACATCAGTGTGAGAACTGCCTCACACATCACATCAGTATGAGAACTGCCTCACATCACATCAGTATGAGAACTGCCTTACATCACATCAGTATGAGAACTGCCTCACACATCACATCAGTATGAGAACTGCCTTACATCACATCAGTATGAGAACTGCCTCACACATTTACATTTATATTTAAGTCATTTAGCAGACGCTCTTACACATCACATCAGTATGAGAACTGCCTCACACATCACATCAGTATGAGAACTGCCTCACACATCACATCAGTATGAGAACTGCCTTACATCACATCAGTATGAGAACTGCCTCACACATTTACATTTATATTTAAGTCATTTAGCAGACGCTCTTACACATCACATCAGTATGAGAACTGCCTCACACATCACATCAGTATGAGAACTGCCTCACACATCACATCAGTATGAGAACTGCCTTACATCACATCAGTGTGAGAACTGCCTCACACATCACATCAGTATGAGAACTGCCTCACACATCACATCGGTATGAGAACTGCCTCACACATCACATCGGTATGAGAACTGCCTTACATCACATCAGTGTGAGAACTGCCTCACACATCACATCAGTGTGAGAACTGCCTCACACATCACATCGGTATGAGAACTGCCTCACACATCACATCGGTATGAGAACTGCCTCACACAAACAACTACCTCTTTCCCAACTGTATTTAATTTATTTATTTATTTTGCTCCTTTGCACCCCATTATTTTTATTTCTACTTTGCACATTCTTCCATTGCAAAACTACCATTCCAGTGTTTTACTTGCTATATTGTATTTACTTTGCCACCATGGCCTTTTTTGCCTTTACCTCCCTTCTCACCTAATTTGCTCACATTGTATATAGACTTGTTTTTTTTTACTGTATTATTGACTGTATGTTTGTTTTACTCCATGTGTAACTCTGTGTCGTTGTATGTGTCGAACTGCTTTGCTTTATCTTGGCCAGGTCGCAATTGTAAATGAGAACTTGTTCTCAACTTGCTTACCTGGTTAAATAAAGGTGAAATAAAAAATAAAAAAAACTGCCTCACACATCACATCAGTATGAGAACTGCCTTACATCACATCAGTATGAGAACTGCCTCACACATCACATCAGTATGAGAACTGCCTTACATCACATCAGTATGAGAACTGCCTCACACATCACATCAGTATGAGAACTGCCTTACATCACATCAGTATGAGAACTGCCTTACATCACATCAGTATGAGAACTGCCTCACACATCACATCAGTATGAGAACTGCCTTACATCACATCAGTATGAGAACTGCCTCACACATCACATCAGTATGAGAACTGCCTCACACATCACATCAGTGTGAGAACTGCCTCACACATCACATCAGTATGAGAACTGCCTCACACATCACATCAGTATGAGAACTGCCTCACACATCACATCAGTATGAGAACTGCCTCACACATCACATCAGTATGAGAACTGCCTTACATCACATCAGTGTGAGAACTGCCTCACACATCACATCAGTATGAGAACTGCCTTACATCACATCAGTGTGAGAACTGCCTCACACATCACATCAGTATGAGAACTGCCTCACACATCACATCAGTATGAGAACTGCCTTACATCACATCAGTATGAGAACTGCCTTACATCACATCAGTATGAGAACTGCCTCACACATCACATCAGTATGAGAACTGCCTCACACATCACATCAGTATGAGAACTGCCTCACACATCACATCAGTATGAGAACTGCCTCACACATCACATCAGTATGAGAACTGCCTTACATCACATCAGTATGAGAACTGCCTCACACATCACATCAGTATGAGAACTGCCTCACACATCACATCAGTATGAGAACTGCCTTACATCACATCAGTATGAGAACTGCCTTACATCACATCAGTATGAGAACTGCCTCACACATCACATCAGTATGAGAACTGCCTTACATCACATCAGTGTGAGAACTGCCTCACACATCACATCAGTATGAGAACTGCCTTACATCACATCAGTATGAGAACTGCCTTACTACATCACATCAGTGTAGCCTCTCGTAAAGGGAGGTGTTGTGAGCTCTGTTGATCATCAGCCTCTCTGTACTCCATAATGGTTGTTTTTTTCCGGTCTGTCTATGTCCAGAAATAGTCTCATCTCCACCGTGGCCCTGATCTGGCTCAATACAATTAGGGGGTGATGTCACTTCACGTGATGTCAATAGGAATATCAGGCCATGATCACATCAAAGAGTTGTTGCCATGGTGACTAAGTGCCATCGCTGTCACCCGTATTCCCAGAGATAAAGAGGGAGGGAGAGAGAGGAGTAAAGCAGTGATATGGCCAAACAGAGTAAGAGAGGTTGTGTGTGCCTGACATAGTGAGGGAGTGAGCTGTGGGCAATGTTTATGTGGTAGAGAATGTTTGTGTTTCTGACATTCTCCTCTCTCCTCTGTCTCACAGGACAGTGATGGAGACAAGAGTGAGGACAACCTGGTTGTGGATGTCTCTAACGAGGTAAGTGTGTTTGTCAACCATCGGCACAGATCTAGGATCAGCTTACCCTGACCCCAGTCAACCATCAGAGAGAGAACGCTAAACTGACCTTAAATCAGCATCCGATACTGCTGCGGAAAAACAAACAATGAGTCATATATAACTACTGGCTGAAACCGGTCCGTATTGACCAGACCCTCCCTAGCCAAAAGAACATAGTTCAAATGGAAAGCTGAGTCTCCTCTCTCGAAGACCCTGTTGTTTCACTGTGGCTGGTTAAGTATAGGAGAATAAGACACTTGCGTCGGGATTTTGAAAATAGTGAATATTATTATATAAGCACATTATTGGGAGCTAGCTTGCTGCTTTTCTCTCCTCTCCTACCGAGTACAGTCTCCCTGCTGAACACACACAACCACATATACACACACACACCTCATGCACACATAAACACACACACACACACCCCTCCTTTCATCAGATGGCAGCAGTGTGCTTCCTTTATTTATGCAAAGCCATTTATGCCCTCAGAATGTTTAAATTCTTTAAATACCTCACGCAGTGTACCAAAATATGTTTTATCTAAGCCTTCTGTGTTTGATACTGCGCAGCACAATGCACAAAAGCAGGAAAGTCTCTTGTGTGATTTGTGAATACAGAACAATTGGAGAATTTGACAAATGTGCTTAATGGGTGTGTGAGAGGGAGTGTCTCTGGTGACTATACTAGAACGGTCTATGGATGTGTGTTCTGCTCTGCTCAGACACAGTAGAAGTGCTGACTGCAGCACACTGGGAGCAGATGGGAATGGTTTTATTTAGGTGGCTGTGGCAGGAGGTAGACAGTCGGCTGAGTTTGACTTACAGTACCATACACAGGCCTCATGCACACTTGTGCTTAAACCCTTACAGATACTATAGTAATCTATAATGTCTATAATGTTACATATTTACGGGGTTTTTGTTTTTTTCAAAGCCAATGTGAAGGCTACTGTCTTCTTGCATGGCTTTTGGGGTGATCTGGTCTCCCATATCTCTCTGTGTGTCTCCAGGAGCCCACATCCCCCGTGGGCAGCCCCCATCACTCCCCCCACGGGAACGGTCTGGACCGGGCCCCCACCCTGAGGAAGGAGTTACCAGGGTCCCCCAGGAGCCCCGGGGAGGCCCCTTCCCCCCAACCACCACACAGCCCCACCCCAGGCAAGGCCAAGGACCCAGCACAGGTATGATACATTCATTGTCAAGCATTAACATGGTGGCCAAAATCCACCAATTAAAAGTACTTATCACTTGTTTACAGTATCTGTATGGCGGTGCTTCGTTTGACAGTACCTCTTTACCTCTCTGCAGATGGAGAAGTCTGGGTCGCCGTTGTCTAAGTCGAGCACCCCGTCCCCCTCTCACCGTGAGGCCCTTACCCCTGGCCCCGCCGGCCCCAGTACATCCTGCCTCCGTCTGCTCAGCAAGGCTGCCTCCTCCGCTGACCCCCTGGGTGAGTCAGATCCCCTGTCTGCCTGCCATACCCTATGTCTTTACCCCTGTTATTATACCCTTGCACCCCTGTTAAACCTTCAAATCACCCTACTGTGATCATATAGCCCTGTAATACCATAATTATACCTTCCATCTGATCATAGTACCATTATCCCACACCTACTGTGATGATATGCTCCTGTGGTCCCGTATTGTACTCACATCTGCCATATTCTGCCTAAAGCAATAAAGACGGCATTGTAGCCTATAAGAAACCGAGATGAACTTGATTGTTGACAACACATCTCTAGCAGTTAGACATCACCCTAAGCCTTTCTTACCCACTGGAATGTAAGGTGTGGTCTCATCTCCCCCTCACCCCCTCTCCAGCTCTCCGCAGTCCCCTGTCTGTGCCCCCCGGTTCATACCCAGCTCACTTTGGGGTGGTGTCCCACGCAGGCCTCAACGGGGAGCTGGCTAGTCCCGGGGGCTTCGGGGCTGCCCTGACCCTCTCACCCCAGATCAGCACCTCCGCCGGCATCTACACCCGCAGCCCCTTGGTGAGTTAGATACCACGCATCACTGGTCTCTCTGTTTAAAACACCTGTCTACAATGGCAGACCTTACTGGCTACATTATCTATAGTCTTTGTCTCTTCCTGGCACTTAATTGATCAATTATGTCTCTAATTCGCCAGTTAGAGCGCACACCTGGTTACCCAGGTCTTAATCAATTAGATTGCTATCAATTAGAAAGCAAGAAGGAAAACCAGTTGCCTAGAGGATCGAAGATGTGCACCACTCATTTAAAACAATACATTTTTTATTGATGAAGATGGATTCTTAGTAGTATTTGGTTTGGAAGCTTGTTTTGGATGAATTGTCAAGATTTCACTCAACTTGATGAGATTAGGATTTACTGAGATGTAAACTGTTACAACACAGGATGATTCTATTAGTAAACTCCTAATGTCTTGGTCCTCCTAGTCTCTCCAGATGGCGTATGAGTCTCGGTCCCACCTCAGGGCCCCAGGGCTGTCCTCCTCACTGCCTGGTGGATCCTCCGGGGGAAAACCGTACGTCTCTCTTCTCCTCCATCTAAATCTATCCAGACAGAAAGAAAGATGGCTGTTGTTGTTATAGCTGGAGCAAGCCGTAAACTCTCCCATCACAAATAACACTCTGTACTAGAAGACTTTTTCTCAACTTCTAATGCCATTACAGTGTTGACAGTCTTCAAGGTTTTAGCAAGTAGCAAGCACTTAGTTTTTGTAATAATATACAGATGTAGATTGCAGTGGTTGAAACTCTGTCCATTCTCTCCCTTCTCCCTCTCTCCAGTGCTTACTCTGTCCATTCTCTCCCTTCTCCCTCTCTCCAGTGCTTACTCTGTCCATTCTCTCCCTTCTCCCTCTCTCCAGTGCTTACTCTGTCCATTCTCTCCCTTCTCCCTCTCTCCAGTGCTTACTCTGTCCATTCTCTCCCTTCTCCCTCTCTCCAGTGCTTACTCTGTCCATTCTCTCCCTTCTCCCTCTCTCCAGTGCTTACTCTGTCCACCATTCTATCCCTTCTCCCTCTCTCCAGTGCTTACTCTGTCCATTCTCTCCCTTCTCCCTCTCTCCAGTGCTTACTCTGTCCATTCTCTCCCTTCTCCCTCTCTCCAGTGCTTACTCTGTCCATTCTCTCCCTTCTCCCTCTCTCCAGTGCTTACTCTGTCCATTCTCTCCTTCTCCCTCTCTCCAGTGCTTACTCTGTCCATTCTCTCCCTTCTCCCTCTCTCCAGTGCTTACTCTGTCCATTCTCTCCCTTCTCCCTCTCTCCAGTGCTTACTCTGTCCATTCTCTCCCTTCTCCCTCTCTCCAGTGCTTACTCTGTCCATTCTCTCCCTTCTCCCTCTCTCCAGTGCTTACTCTGTCCATTCTCTCCCTTCTCCCTCTCTCCAGTGCTTACTCTGTCCATTCTCTCCTTCTCCCTCTCTCCAGTGCTTACTCTGTCCATTCTCTCCCTTCTCCCTCTCTCCAGTGCTTACTCTGTCCATTCTCTCCCTCTCCCCTCTCTCCAGTGCTTACTCTGTCCACCATTCTCTCCCTTCTCCCTCTCTCCAGTGTGCTTACTCTGTCCATTCTCTCCCTTCTCCCTCTCTCCAGTGCTTACTCTGTCCATTCTCTCCCTTCTCCCTCTCTCCAGTGCTTACTCTGTCCATTCTCTCCCTTCTCCCTCTCTCCAGTGCTTACTCTGTCCATTCTCTCCTTCTCCCTCTCTCCAGTGCTTACTCTGTCCATTCTCTCCCTTCTCCCTCTCTCCAGTGCTTACTCTGTCCATTCTCTCCCTTCTCCCTCTCTCCAGTGCTTACTCTGTCCATTCTCTCCCTTCTCCCTCTCTCCAGTGCTTACTCTGTCCATTCTCTCCCTCTCCCTCTCTCCAGTGCTTACTCTGTCCATTCTCTCCCTTCTCCCTCTCTCCAGTGCTTACTCTGTCCATTCTCTCCCTTCTCCCTCTCTCCAGTGCTTACTCTGTCCATCCTCTCCCTCTCTCCAGTGCTTACTCTGTCCATTCTCTCCCTTCTCCCTCTCTCCAGTGCTTACTCTGTCCATTCTCTCCCTTCTCCCTCTCTCCAGTGCTTACTCTGTCCATTCTCTCCCTTCTCCCTCTCTCCAGTGCTTACTCTTCCATTCTCTCCCTTCTCCCTCTCTGTCCATTCCTCTCCCTTCTCCCTCTCTCCAGTGCTTACTCTGTCCATTCTCTCCCTTCTCCCTCTCTCCAGTGCTTACTCTGTCCATTCTCTCCCTCTCCCTCTCTCCAGTGCTTACTCTGTCCATTCTCTCCCTCTCCCTCTCTCCAGTGCTTACTCTGTCCATTCTCTCCCTTCTCCCTCTCTCCAGTGCTTACTCTGTCCATTCTCTCCCTTCTCCCTCTCTCCAGTGCTTACTCTGTCCATTCTCCTCTCTCCTTACTCTGTCCATTCTCTCCTTCTCTCTCCAGTGCTTACTCTGTCCATTCTCTCCCTTCTCCCTCTCTCCAGTGCTTACTCTGTCCATTCTCTCCCTTCTCCCTCTCTCCAGTGCTTACTCTGTCCATTCTCTCCCTTCTCCCTCTCTCCAGTTCTGTCCACCATTCTCCCTTCTCCCTCTCTCCAGTGCTTACTCTGTCCATTCTCTCCCTTCTCCCTCTCTCCAGTGCTTACTCTGTCCATTCTCTCCTTCTCCCTCTCTCCCTCTCTCCATTCTCTGCTCTCCCTCTGTCCAGTGCTTCTCTGTCCATTCTCTCCCTCTCTCCCTCTCTCCAGTGCTTACTCTGTCCATTCTCTCCCTTCTCCCTCTCTCCAGTGCTTACTCTGTCCATTCTCTACTCCCTTCTCCCTCTCTCCAGTGCTTACTCTGTCCATTCTCTCCCTTCTCCCTCTCTCCAGTGCTTACTCTGTCCATTCTCTCCCTTCTCCTCTCTCCAGTGCTTACTCTGTCCATTCTCTCCCTTCTCCCTCTCTCCAGTGCTTACTCTGTCCATTCTCTCCCTTCTCCCTCTCTCCAGTGCTTACTCTGTCCATTCTCTCCCTTCTCCCTCTCTCCAGTGCTTACTCTGTCCATTCTCTCCCTTCTCCCTCTCTCCAGTGCTTACTCTGTCCATTCTCTCCCTTCTCCCTCTCTCCAGTGCTTATTCTCTCCCTTCTCCCTCTCTCCAGTGCCTCTGTCCATTCTCTCCCTTCTCCCTCTCTCCAGTGCTTACTCTGTCCATTCTCTCCCTTCTCCCTCTCTCCAGTGCTTACTCTGTCCATTCTCTCCCTTCTCCCTCTCTCCAGTGCTTACTCTGTCCATTCTCTCCCTCTCCCTCTCTCCAGTGCTTACTCTGTCCATTCTCTCCCTTCTCCCTCTCTCCAGTGCTTACTCTGTCCATTCTCTCCCATTCTCCCCCTCCCTCTCTCCAGTGCTTACTCTGTCCATTCTCTCCCTTCTCCCTCTCTCCAGTGCTTACTCTGTCCATTCTCTCCCTTCTCCCTCTCTCCAGTGCTTACTCTGTCCATTCTCTCCCTCTCCCTCTCTCCAGTGCTTACTCTGTCCATTCTCTCCCTTCTCCCTCTCTCCAGTGCTTACTCTGTCCATTCTCTCCCTTCTCCCTCTCTCCAGTGCTTACTCTGTCCATTCTCTCCCTTCTCCCTCTCTCCAGTGCTTACTCTGTCCTTCTCCATTCTCTCTCTCCAGTGCTTACTCTGTCCATTCTCTCCCTTCTCCCTCTCTCCAGTGCTTACTCTGTCCATTCTCTCCTTCTCCCTCTCTCCAGTGCTTACTCTGTCCATTCTCTCCTTCTCCCTCTCTCCAGTGCTTACTCTGTCCATTCTCTCCCTCCCTCTCTCCCTCTCTCCAGTGCTTCCCTCTCTCCATTCTGTCCATTCTCTCCTTCTCCCTCTCTCCAGTGCTTACTCTGTCCATTCTCTCCCTTCTCCCTCTCTCCAGTGCTTACTCTGTCCATTCTCTCCCTTCTCCCTCTCTCCAGTGCTTACTCTGTCCATTCTCTCCCTTCTCCCTCTCTCCAGTGCTTACTCTGTCCATTCCATTCTCTCCCTTCTCCCTCTCTCCAGTGCTTACTCTGTCCATTCTCTCCCTTCTCCCTCTCTCCAGTGCTTACTCTGTCCATTCTCTCCCTTCTCCCTCTCTCCAGTGCTTCTCTGTCCATTCTCTCCCTTCTCCCTCTCTCCAGTGCTTACTCTGTCCATTCTCTCCCTTCTCCCTCTCTCCAGTGCTTACTCTGTCCATTCTCTCCCTTCTCCCTCTCTCCAGTGCTTACTCTGTCCATGTCCATCTCTCCCTCTCCTCTCCCTCTCCCTCTCTCCAGTGCTTGTCCTCTGTCCTCCATTCTCTCCATTCTCTCCCTTCTCCCTCTCTCCAGTGCTTACTCTGTCCATTCTCTCCCTTCTCCCTCTCTCCAGTGCTTACTCTGTCCATTCTCTCCCTTCTCCCTCTCTCCAGTGCTTACTCTGTCCATTCTCTCCCTTCTCCCTCTCTCCAGTGCTTCCACTCTGTCCATTCCATTCTCTCCCTTCTCCCTCTCTCCAGTGCTTACTCTGTCCATTCTCTCCCTTCTCCCTCTCTCCAGTGCTTACTCTGTCCATTCTCTCCCCTCTCCCTCTCTCCAGTGCTTACTCTGTCCATTCTCTCCCCTCTCCCTCTCTCCAGTGCTTACTCTGTCCATTCTCTCCCTTCTCCCTCTCTCCAGTGCTTACTCTGTCCATTCTCTCCCTTCTCCCTCTCTCCAGTGCTTACTCTGTCCATTCTCTCCCTTCTCCCTCTCTCCAGTGCTTACTCTGTCCATTCTCTCCCTTCTCCCTCTCTCCAGTGCTATTCTCTCCTTCTCCCTCTGTCCATTCTCTCCTTCTCCCTCTCTCCAGTGCTTCCACTCTGTCCATTCTCTCCCTTCTCCCTCTCTCCAGTGCTTACTCTGTCCATTCTCTCCCTTCTCCCTCTCTCCAGTGCTTACTCTGTCCATTCTCTCCCTTCTCCTCTCTCCAGTGCTTACTCTGTCCATTCTGTCCATTCTCAGTGCCCTTCTCCCTCTCTCCAGTGCTTACTCTGTCCACCATTCTATCCCTTCTCCCTCTCTCCAGTGCTTACTCTGTCCATTCTCTCCCTTCTCCCTCTCTCCAGTGCTTACTCTGTCCATTCTCTCCCTTCTCCCTCTCTCCAGTGCTTACTCTGTCCATTCTCTCCCTCTCCCTCTCTCCAGTGCTTACTCTGTCCATTCTCTCCCTTCTCCCTCTCTCCAGTGCTTACTCTGTCCATTCTCTCCCTTCTCCCTCTCTCCAGTGCTTACTCTGTCCATTCTCTCCCTTCTCCCTCTCTCCAGTGCTTACTCTGTCCATTTCTCCCTTCTCCCTCTCTCCAGTGCTTACTCTGTCCATTCTCTCCCTTCTCCCTCTCTCCAGTGCTTACTCTGTCCATTCTCTCCATTCTCTCCCTTCTCCCTCTCTCCAGTGCTCTCCCTCTGTCCAGTGCTTACTCTGTCCATTCTCTCCCTTCTCCCTCTCTCCAGTGCTTACTCTGTCCATTCTCTCCCTTCTCCCTCTCTCCAGTGCTTACTCTGTCCATTCTCTCCCCTCTCCCTCTCTCCTACTCTGTCCATTCTCTCCTCTCTCTCCAGTGCTTACTCTGTCCTCTCCCTCTCCCTCTCTCCAGTGCTTACTCTGTCCATTCTCTCCCTTCTCCCTCTCTCCAGTGCTTACTCTGTCCATTCTCTCCCTTCTCCCTCTCTCCAGTGCTTACTCTGTCCATTCTCTCCCTTCTCCCTCTCTCCAGTGCTTACTCTGTCCATTCTCTCCCTTCTCCCTCTCTCCAGTGCTTACTCTGTCCCATACTCTCCATTCTCTCCCTTCTCCCTCTCTCCAGTGCTTACTCTGTCCATTCTCTCCCTCCCTCTCTCCAGTGCTTACTCTGTCCATTCTCTCCTTCTCCCTCTCCAGTGCTTACTCTGTCCATTCTCTCCCTTCTCCTCTCTCCAGTGCTTACTCTGTCCATTCTCTCCCTTCTCCCTCTCTCCAGTGCTTACTCTGTCCATTCTCTCCCTTCTCCCTCTCTCCAGTGCTTACTCTGTCCATTCTCCCTTCTCCCTCTCTCCAGTGCTTACTCTGTCCATTCTCTCCCTTCTCCCTCTCCAGTGCTTACTCTGTCCATTCTCTCTTCTCCCTCTCTCCAGTGCTTACTCTGTCCATTCTCTCCCCTCTCCCTCTCTCCAGTGCTTACTCTGTCCATTCTCTCCCTCTCCCTCTCTCCAGTGCTTACTCTGTCCATTCTCCCTCTCTCCAGTGCTTACTCTGTCCATTCTCTCCCCTCCCTCTCTCCAGTGCTTACTCTGTCCATTCTCTCCTCTCCCTCTCTCCAGTGCTTACTCTGTCCATTCTCTCCCTTCTCCCTCTCTCCAGTGCTTACTCTGTCCATTCTCTCTCCTTCTCCCTCTCTCCAGTCCATTCTCTCCCTCTGTCCATTCTCTCCCTTCTCCCTCTCTCCAGTGCTTACTCTGTCCATTCTCTCCCTCTCTCTCCAGTGCTTACTCTGTCCATTCTCTCCCCTCTCCCTCTCTCCAGTGCTTACTCTGTCCATTCTCTCCCCTCTCCCTCTCTCCAGTGCTTACTCTGTCCATTCTCTCCCTTCTCCCTCTCTCCAGTGCTTACTCTGTCCATTCTCTCCCTTCTCCCTCTCTCCAGTGCTTACTCTGTCCATTCTCTCTCCCTCTCCCTCTCTCCAGTGCTTACTCTGTCCATTCTCTCTGTCCATTCTCTCCCTTCTCCTCTCTCCAGTGCTTACTCTGTCCATTCTCTCCCTTCTCCCTCTCTCCAGTGCTTACTCTGTCCATTCTCTCCCTTCTCCCTCTCTCCAGTGCTTACTCTGTCCATTCTCTCCCTTCTCCCTCTCTCCAGTGCTTACTCTGTCCATTCTCTCCCTTCTCCCTCTCTCCAGTGCTTACTCTGTCCATTCTCTCCCTTCTCCCTCTCTCCAGTGCTTACTCTGTCCATTCTCTCCCTCTCCCTCTCTCCCTCTCTCCAGTGCTTACTCTGTCCATTCTCTCCCTTCTCCCTCTCTCCAGTGCTTACTCTGTCCATTCTCTCCCTTCTCCCTCTCTCCAGTGCTTACTCTGTCCATTCTCTCCAGTGCTTACTCTGTCCCTCCCCTCCTCTCTCCAGTGCTTACTCTGTCCATTCTCTCCTTCTCCTCTCTCCAGTGCTTACTCTGTCCATTCTCTCCTTCTCCCTCTCTCCAGTGCTTACTCTGTCCATTCTCTCCCTTCTCCCTCTCTCCAGTGCTTACTCTGTCCATTCTCTCCTTCTCCCTCTCTCCAGTGCTTACTCTGTCCATTCTCTCCCTCTCCCTCTCTTACTCTGTCCATTCTCTCCCTCTCTCCCTCCCTCTCTCCAGTGCTTACTCTGTCCATTCTCTCCCTTCTCCCTCTCTCCAGTGCTTACTCTGTCCATTCTCCAGTCCTGTCTCCCTCTCTCCAGTGCTTACTCTGTCCATTCTCTCCTTCTCCCTCTCTCCAGTGCTTACTCTGTCCATTCTCTCCCTTCTCCCTCTCTCCAGTGCTTACTCTGTCCATTCCCTCTCTCCCCTTCTCCCTCTCTCCAGTGCTTACTCTGTCCATTCTCTCCCTCTCCCTCTCTCCAGTGCTTACTCTTCCATTCTCTCCCCTCTCTGTCCATTCTCTGTCCATTCTCTCCCTCTCTCCAGTGCTTACTCTGTCCATTCTCTCCCTTCTCCCTCTCTCCAGTGCTTACTCTGTCCATTCTCTCCCTTCTCCCTCTCTCCAGTGCTTACTCTGTCCATTCTCTCCCTTCTCCCTCTCTCCAGTGCTTACTCTGTCCATTCTCTCCCTTTCTCCCTCTCTCCAGTCTCTTGCTTACTCTGTCCATTCTCTCCCCTCTCCCTCTCTCCAGTGCTGTCCACTCTGTCCATTCTCCTCCCCCTCTCCCTCTCTCCAGTGCTTACTCTGTCCATTCTCTCCCTTCTCCCTCTCTCCAGTGCTTACTCTGTCCACTCTGTCCATTCTCTCCCTTCTCCCTCTCTCCAGTGCTTACTCTGTCCATTCTCTCCTTCTCCCTCTCTCCAGTGCTTACTCTGTCCATTCTCTCCCTTCTCCCTCTCTCCAGTGCTTACTCTGTCCATTCTCTCCCTTCTCCCTCTCTCCAGTGCTTACTCTGTCCATTCTCTCCTTCTCCCTCTCTCCAGTGCTTACTCTGTCCATTCTCTCCCTTCTCCCTCTCTCCAGTGCTTACTCTGTCCATTCTCTCCCTTCTCCCTCTCTCCAGTGCTTACTCTGTCCATTCTCTCCCTTCTCCCTCTCTCCAGTGCTTACTCTGTCCATTCTCTCCCTTCTCCCTCTCTCCAGTGCTTACTCTGTCCATTCTCTCCCTTCTCCCTCTCTCCAGTGCTTACTCTCTCCCTCTCCCTCTCCATTCTCTGTCCATTCTCCCTCTCCCTCTCTCCAGTGCTTACTCTGTCCATTCTCCTCTCTCCAGTCCTCTGTCTCCCTCTCTCCAGTGCTTACTCTGTCCATTCTCTCCCTTCTCCCTCTCTCCAGTGCTTACTCTGTCCATTTCTCCCTTCTCCCTCTCTCCAGTGCTTACTCTGTCCATTCTCTCCATTCTTCTCCCTCTCTCCAGTGCTTACTCTGTCCATTCTCTCCCTGTCTCTCCCTCTCTCCAGTGCTTACTCTGTCCATTCTCTCCCTTCTCCCTCTCTCCAGTGCTTACTCTGTCCATTCTCTCCCTTCTCCCTCTCTCCAGTGCTTACTCTGTCCATTCTCTCCCTCTCTCCCTCTCTCCAGTGCTTACTCTGTCCATTCTCTCCCTCTCCCTCTCTCCAGTGCTTACTCTGTCCATTCTCTCCCCTCTCCCTCTCTCCAGTGCTTACTCTGTCCATTCTCTCCCTTCTCCCTCTCTCCAGTGCTTACTCTGTCCATCCCTCTCTCTCTGTCCATTTCTCCCTCTCTCCAGTGCTTACTCTGTCCATTCTCTCCCCTCTCCCTCTCTCCAGTGCTTACTCTGTCCATTCTCTCCCTTCTCCCTCTCTCCAGTGCTTACTCTGTCCATTCTCTCCCTTCTCCCTCTCTCCAGTGCTTACTCTGTCCATTCTCTCCCTTCTCCCTCTCTCCAGTGCTTACTCTGTCCATTCTCTCTCCTTCTCCCTCTCTCCAGTGCTTACTCTGTCCATTCTCTCCCTTCTCCCTCTCTCCAGTGCTTACTCTGTCCATTCTCTCCCTTCTCCCTCTCTCCAGTGCTTACTCTGTCCATTCTCTCCCTTCTCCCTCTCTCCAGTGCTTACTCTGTCCATTCTCTCCCTTACTCTCCATTCCTCCCTCTCCAGTGCTTACTCTGTCCATTCTCTCCTTCTCCCTCTCTCCAGTGCTTACTCTGTCCATTCTCTCCCTTCTCCCTCTCTCCAGTGCTTACTCTGTCCATTCTCTCCCTTCTCCCTCTCTCCAGTGCTTACTCTGTCCATTCTCTCCCTTCTCCCTCTCTCCAGTGCTTACTCTGTCCATTCTCTCCCTTCTCCCTCTCTCCAGTGCTTACTCTGTCCATTCTCTCCCTTCTCCCTCTCTCCAGTGCTTACTCTGTCCATTCTCTCCCCTTCTCCCTCTCTCCAGTGCTTACTCTGTCCATTCTCTCCCTTCTCTCCTCTCTCCAGTGCTTACTCTGTCCATTCATTCTCCCTTCTCCCTCTCTCTCTCCAGTGCTTACTCTGTCCATTCTCTCCCTTCTCCCTCTCTCCAGTGCTTACTCTGTCCATTCTCTCCCTTCTCCCTCTCTCCAGTGCTTACTCTGTCCATTCTCTCCCTTCTCCCTCTCTCCAGTGCTTACTCTGTCCATTCTCTCCCTTCTCCCTCTCTCCAGTGCTTACTCTGTCCATTCTCTCCCTCTCTCCCTCTCTCCAGTGCTTACTCTGTCCATTCTCTCCCTTCTCCCTCTCTCCAGTGCTTACTCTGTCCATTCTCTCCCTTCTCCCTCTCTCCAGTGCTTACTCTGTCCATTCTCTCTGTCCTTCTCCCTCTCTCCAGTGCTTACTCTGTCCATTCTCTCCCTTCTCCCTCTCTCCAGTGCTTACTCTGTCCATTCTCTCCCTTCTCCCTCTCTCCAGTGCTTACTCTGTCCATTCTCTCCCTTCTCCCTCTCTCCAGTGCTTACTCTGTCCATTCTCTCCCTTCTCCCTCTCTCCAGTGCTTACTCTGTCCATTCTCTCCCTTCTCCCTCTCTCCAGTGCTTACTCTGTCCATTCTCTCCCTTCTCCCTCTCTCCAGTGCTTACTCTGTCCATTCTCTCCCTTCTCCCTCTCTCCAGTGCTTACTCTGTCCATTCTCTCCCTTCTCCCTCTCTCCAGTGCTTACTCTGTCCATTCTCTCCCTTCTCCCTCTCTCCAGTGCTTACTCTCTCCCTCTCTCCAGTGCTTACTCTGTCCATTCTCTCCTTCTCCCTCTCTCCAGTGCTTACTCTGTCCATTCTCTCCCTTCTCCCTCTCTCCAGTGCTTACTCTGTCCATTCTCTCCCTTCTCCCTCTCTCCAGTGCTTACTCTGTCCATTCTCTCCCTTCTCCCTCTCTCCAGTGCTTACTCTGTCCATTCTCTCCCTTCTCCCTCTCTCCAGTGCTTACTCTGTCCATTCTCTCCCCTCTCCCTCTCTCCAGTGCTTACTCTGTCCATTCTCTCCCCTCTCCCTCTCTCCAGTGCTTACTCTGTCCATCCTCTCCCTCTCCCTCTCCCTCTCTCCAGTGCTTACTCTCTCCATTCTGTCCTCTCCCTCTCCCTCTCTCCAGTGCTTACTCTGTCCATTCTCTCCCCTCTCCCTCTCTCCAGTGCTTACTCTGTCCATTCTCTCCCCTCTCCCTCTCTCCAGTGCTTACTCTGTCCATTCTCTCCCCTCTCCCTCTCTCCAGTGCTTACTCTGTCCATTCTCTCCCTTCTCCCTCTCTCCAGTGCTTACTCTGTCCATTCTCTCCCTTCTCCCTCTCTCCAGTGCTTACTCTGTCCATTCTCTCCTTCTCCCTCTCTCCAGTGCTTACTCTGTCCATTCTCCCCTTCTCCCTCTCTCCAGTCTTCTCCATTCTCTCCCCTCTCCCTCTCTCCAGTGCTTACTCTGTCCATTCTCTCCCTTCTCCCTCTCTCCAGTGCTTACTCTGTCCATTCTCTCCCTTCTCCCTCTCTCCAGTGCTTACTCTGTCCATTCTCTCCCCTCTCCCTCTCTCCAGTGCTTACTCTGTCCATTCTCTCCCCTCTCCCTCTCTCCAGTGCTGTCCATTCCTCCCCTCTCCCTCTTACTCTGTCTCCCTCTCTCCATTCTCATTCCCCTCTCCCTCTCTCCAGTGCTTACTCTGTCCATTCTCTCCATTCTCTCCCTCTCCCTCTCTCCAGTGCTTACTCTGTCCATTCTCTCCTTCTCCCTCTCTCCAGTGCTTACTCTGTCCATTCTCTCCTTCTCCCTCTCTCCAGTGCTTACTCTGTCCATTCTCTCCCTTCTCCCTCTCTCCAGTGCTTACTCTGTCCATTTCTCTCCCTCTCCCTCTCTCCAGTGCTTACTCTGTCCATTCTCTCCCCTCTCTCTCTCTCTCTGTCCAGTGCTTACTCTGTCCATTCTCTCTCCTCTCTCCCTCTCTCCAGTGCTTACTCTGTCCATTCTCTCCCTCTCCCTCTCTCCAGTGCTTACTCTGTCCACTCTGTCCATTCTCTCCCTCTCCCTCTCTCCAGTGCTTACTCTGTCCATTCTCTCCCTCTCCTCTCTCCAGTGCTTACTCTGTCCATTCTCTCCCTCTCCCTCTCTCCAGTGCTTACTCTGTCCATTCTCTCCCTTCTCCCTCTCTCCACTCTGTCTCCCTCTCTCCAGTGCTTACTCTGTCCATTCTCTCCCTCTCCCTCTCTCCAGTGCTTACTCTGTCCATTCTCTCCCTTCTCCCTCTCTCCAGTGCTTACTCTGTCCATTCTCTCCCCTCTCCCTCTCTCCAGTGCTTACTCTGTCCATTCTCTCCCTTCTCCCTCTCTCCAGTGCTTACTCTGTCCATTCTCTCTCCCTCTCTCCAGTGCTCTCTGTCCAGTCCCTCTCTCCACTCTGTCCATTCTCTCCCTTCTCCCTCTCTCCAGTGCTTACTCTGTCCATCCCTCTCTCCAGTGCCTCTCCATTCTCTCCCCTCTCCCTCTCTCCAGTGCTTACTCTGTCCATTCTCTCCCCTCTCCCTCTCTCCAGTGCTTACTCTGTCCATCCTCTCCCTCTCTCCAGTGCTTACTCTGTCCATTCTCTCCCTTCTCCCTCTCTCCAGTGCTTACTCTGTCCATTCTCTCCCTTCTCCCTCTCTCCAGTGCTTACTCTGTCCATTCTCTCCCTTCTCCCTCTCTCCAGTGCTTACTCTGTCCATTCTCTCCCTTCTCTCCAGTGCTTACTCTGTCCATTCTCCCCTCTCTCCAGTGCTTACTCTGTCCATTCTCTCCCTTCTCCCTCTCTCCAGTGCTTACTCTGTCCATTCTCTCCCTTCTCCCTCTCTCCAGTGCTTACTCTGTCCATCTCTCTCCCTTCTCCCTCTCTCCAGTTCTCTCCTTCTCTGTCCATTCTCTGTCCATTCTCCCTTCTCTCTCCAGTGCTTACTCTGTCCATTCTCTCCCCTCTCCCTCTCTCCAGTGCTTACTCTGTCCATTCTTTCCCTCTCCCTCTCTCCAGTGCTTACTCTGTCCATTCTCTCCTTCTCCTCTCTCCAGTGCTTACTCTGTCCATTCTCTCCCTTCTCCCTCTCTCCAGTGCTTACTCTGTCCATTCTCTCCTTCTCCCTCTCTCCAGTGCTTACTCTGTCCATTCTCTCTCCTTCTCCCTCTCTCCAGTGCTTACTCTGTCCATTCTCTCCCTCTCCCTCTCTCCAGTGCTTACTCTGTCCATTCTCTCCCTTCTCCCTCTCTCCAGTGCTACTCTTACTCTGTCCATTCTCTCCCTTCTCCCTCTCTCCAGTGCTTACTCTGTCCATTCTCTCCCTTCTCCCTCTCTCCAGTGCTTACTCTGTCCATTCTCTCCCTTCTCCCTCTCTCCAGTGCTTACTCTGTCCATTCTCTCCCTTCTCCCTCTCTCCAGTGCTTACTCTGTCCATTCTCTCCCTTCTCCCTCTCTCCAGTGCTTACTCTGTCCATTCTCTCCCTTCTCCCTCTCTCCAGTGCTTACTCTGTCCATTCTCTCCCTTCTCCCTCTCTCCAGTGCTTACTCTGTCCATTCTTTCCCTCTCTCCCTCTCTCCAGTGCTTACTCTGTCCATTCTCTCCCTCTCCCTCTCTCCAGTGCTTACTCTGTCCATTCTCTCCCTTCTCCCTCTCTCCAGTGCTTACTCTGTCCATTCTCTCCCTTCTCCCTCTCTCCAGTGCTTACTCTGTCCATTCTCTCCCTTCTCCCTCTCTCCAGTGCTTACTCTGTCCATTCTCTCCTCTCCCTCTCTCCAGTGCTTACTCTGTCCATTCTCTCTCCCCTTCTCCCTCTCTCCAGTGCTTACTCTGTCCATTCTCTCCCTTCTCCCTCTCTCCAGTGCTTACTCTGTCCATTCTCTCCCTTCTCCCTCTCTCCAGTGCTTACTCTGTCCATTCTCTCCTTCTCCCTCTCTCCAGTGCTTACTCTGTCCATTCTCTCCCTTCTCCCTCTCTCCAGTGCTTACTCTGTCCATTCTCTCCCCTTCTCCCTCTCTCCAGTGCTTACTCTGTCCATTCTCTCCCTTCTCCCTCTCTCCAGTGCTTACTCTGTCCATTCTCTCCTTCTCCCTCTCTCCAGTGCTTACTCTGTCCATTCTCTCCCCTCTCCCTCTCTCCAGTGCTTACTCTGTCCATTCTCCATTCTCTCCCTTCTCCCTCTCTCCAGTGCTTACTCTGTCCATTCTCCCCCTCTCTCCAGTGCTTACTCTGTCCATTCTCTCCCAGTGCTTACTCTCCCTCTCTCCAGTGCTTACTCTGTCCATTCTCTCCCTTCTCCCTCTCTCCAGTGCTTACTCTGTCCATTCTCTCCCTTCTCCCTCTCTCAGTGCTTCTCTGTCCATTCTCCCCTCTCTCTCCAGTGCTTACTCTGTCCATCTCTCTCTCTCCAGTGCTTACTCTGTCCCTTTCCCCTCTCCCTCTCTCCAGTGCTTACTCTGTCCATTCTCTCCCCTCTCCCTCTCTCCAGTGCTTACTCTGTCCATTCTCTCCCTTCTCCCTCTCTCCAGTGCTTACTCTGTCCATTCTCTCCCTTCTCCCTCTCTCCAGTGCTTACTCTGTCCATTCTCTCCCTTCTCCCTCTCTCCAGTGCTTACTCTGTCCATTCTCTCCCTTCTCCCTCTCTCCAGTGCTTACTCTGTCCATTCTCTCCCTTCTCCCTCTCTCCAGTGCTTACTCTGTCCATTCTCTCCCTTCTCCCTCTCTCCAGTGCTTACTCTGTCCATTCTCTCCCTTCTCCCTCTCTCCAGTGCTTACTCTGTCCATTCTCTCCCCTCTCCCTCTCTCCAGTGCTTACTCTGTCCATTCTCTCCCCTCTCCCTCTCTCCAGTGCTTACTCTGTCCATCCTCTCCCTCTCTCCAGTGCTTACTCTGTCCATTCTTTCCCCTCTCCCTCTCTCCAGTGCTTACTCTGTCCATTCTCTCCCCTCTCCCTCTCTCCAGTGCTTACTCTGTCCATTCTCTCCCTCTCCCTCTCTCCAGTGCTTACTCTGTCCATTCTCTCCCTTCTCCCTCTCTCCAGTGCTTACTCTGTCCATCTCTCTCTCCCTTCTCCCCTCTCTCCAGTGCTTACTCCATTCTCTCCATTCTCTCCCTTACTCCCTCTCTCCAGTGCTTACTCTGTCCATTCTCTCCCCTCTCCCTCTCTCCAGTGCTTACTCTGTCCATTCTCTCCCCTCTCCCTCTCTCCAGTGCTTACTCTGTCCATTCTTTCCCCTCTCCCTCTCTCCAGTGCTTACTCTGTCCATTCTCTCCCCTCTCCCTCTCTCCAGTGCTTACTCTGTCCATTCTCTCCCCTCTCCCTCTCTCTCCCATTCTCCCCTCTCTCTCCAGTGCTTACTCTGTCCATCTCTCCCCCTCTCTCCAGTGCTTACTCTGTCCACCATTCTATCCCTCTCCAGTGTCCATTCCCTTCTCCCTCTCTCCAGTGCTTACTCTGTCCATTCTCTCCCTTCTCCCTCTCTCCAGTGCTTACTCTGTCCATTCTCTCCCTTCTCCCTCTCTCCAGTGCTTACTCTGTCCACCATTCTATCCCTTCTCCCTCTCTCCAGTGCTTACTCTGTCCACCATTCTCTCCCTTCTCCCTCTCTCCAGTGCTTACTCTGTCCATTCTCTCCCTTCTCCCTCTCTCCAGTGCTTACTCTGTCCATTCTCTCCCTTCTCCCTCTCTCCAGTGCTTACTCTGTCCACCATTCTATCCCTTCTCCCTCTCTCCAGTGCTTACTCTGTCCACCATTCTATCCCTTCTCCCTCTCTCCAGTGCTTACTCTGTCCATTCTCTCCCTTCTCCCTCTCTCCAGTGCTTACTCTGTCCATTCTCTCCCTTCTCCCTCTCTCCAGTGCTTAGTCTGTCCATTCTTTCCCCTCTCCCTCTCTCCAGTGCTTACTCTGTCCATTCTCTCCCCTCTCCCTCTCTCCAGTGCTTACTCTCCATTCTCTCCCCTCTCCCTCAGTGCTTACTCACCATTCTATCCCTTCTCCCTCTCTCCAGTGCTTACTCTGTCCATTCTCTCCCTTCTCCCTCTCTCCAGTGCTTACTCTGTCCATTCTCTCCCTTCTCCCTCTCTCCAGTGCTTACTCTGTCCATTCTATCCCTTCTCCCTCTCTCCAGTGCTTACTCTGTCCATTCTCTCCCTTCTCCCTCTCTCCAGTGCTTACTCTGTCCATTCTCTCCCTTCTCCCTCTCTCCAGTGCTTACTCTGTCCATTCTCTCCCTTCTCCCTCTCTCCAGTGCTTACTCTGTCCATTCTTTCCCCTCTCCCTCTCTCCAGTGCTTACTCTGTCCATTCTCTCCCCTCTCCCTCTCTCCAGTGCTTACTCTGTCCATTCTTTCCCTCTCCCTCTCTCCAGTGCTTACTCTGTCCATTCTCTCCCCTCTCCCTCTCTCCAGTGCTTACTCTGTCCATCCTCTCCCTCTCTCCAGTGCTTACTCTGTCCATTCTCTCCCTTCTCCCTCTCTCCAGTGCTTACTCTGTCCATTCTCTCCCTTCTCCCTCTCTCCAGTGCTTACTCTGTCCATTCTCTCCCTTCTCCCTCTCTCCAGTGCTTACTCTGTCCATTCTCTCCCTTCTCCCTCTCTCCAGTGCTTACTCTGTCCATTCTCTCCCTTCTCCCTCTCTCCAGTGCTTACTCTGTCCATTCTCTCCCTTCTCCCTCTCTCCAGTGCTTACTCTGTCCATTCTCTCCCTCTCTCCAGTGCTTACTCTGTCCATTCTTTCCCCTCTCCCTCTCTCCAGTGCTTACTCTGTCCATTCTCTCCCCTCTCCCTCTCTCCAGTGCTTACTCTGTCCATCCTCTCCCTCTCTCCAGTGCTTACTCTGTCCACCATTCTATCCCTTCTCCCTCTCTCCAGTGCTTACTCTGTCCATTCTCTCCCTTCTCCCTCTCTCCAGTGCTTACTCTGTCCATGCTCTCCCTTCTCCCTCTCTCCAGTGCTTACTCTGTCCATTCTCTCCCTTCTCCCTCTCTCCAGTGCTTACTCTTTCCACGTCAGTGCGGATGGACAGATGCAGCCAGTTCCTTTCCCTCCGGATGCTCTGCTGGGCCCGGGCATCCCACGACATGCTCGTCAGATCCACACTCTGAACCACGGAGAGGTGGTGTGTGCCGTCACGATCAGCACCTCCACACGCCACGTCTACACCGGCGGCAAGGGCTGTGTCAAGGTGTGGGACATCAGCCAGCCTGGCAGCAAGAGTGCCATGGCCCAGCTCGACTGTCTGGTGAGTGGACACACACTTTAAAAGGCTTAAGCAATAATATTGCTTGTTTTGCCGGTCCAATACACATGTTCTCTCTTCACACCAATCAGAACAGGGATAACTACATCCGCTCATGTAAGATTCTCCCTGATGGGCGGACCCTCATTGTTGGAGGCGAGGCCAGCACGTTGTCAATCTGGGACTTGGCCACACCTACTCCCCGCATCAAGGCGGAGTTGACGTCTTCTGCTCCGGCCTGCTATGCTCTGGCCATCTCCCCTGACAACAAGGTCTGCTTCTCCTGCTGCAGCGACGGAAACATTGTAGTCTGGGACCTGCACAACCAGACCCTGGTCAGGTAAGAGGAGGAGGAGGAGGTGGTTAGGAGGGGTATAGGGAGAGATATCGTAGTCTGGGACCTGCACAACCAGGCCCTGGTCAGGTAAGAGGAGGAGAGGAGCATGAGGAGAAGGTTAGGAGGGGTATAGGGAGAGATATCGTAGTCTGGGACCTGCACAACCAGAGCCCCCGGTCAGGTAAGAGGAGGAGGAGATAAGGATGAGGAGAAGGTTAGGAGTGGTATAGGGGGAGATATCGTAGTCTGGGACCTGCACAACCAGGCCCTGGTCAGGTAAGAGGAGGAGGAGAGGAGGATGAGGAGAAGGTTAGGAGGGGTATAGGGAGAGATATCGTAGTCTGGGACCTGCACAACCAGAGCCCCTGGTCGGGTAAGAGGAGAGGGAGAGGGTAGGGCAGGAGAGGAGAGAAGAGCAGATGATAGGGGGAGGAGAAAGCAGGGTAGGGGTTTACTGTATAGACTATGGATTACATCTGAATGGCTAGGTGTTTATGTGATCTTCATGCTACCCAGGCAGTTCCAGGGTCACACTGACGGGGCCAGCTGTATTGACATCTCCAACGATGGGACCAAACTGTGGACGGGGGGGCTGGACAACACAGTACGCTGCTGGGACCTGAGAGAGGGACGACAGCTGCAGCAGCACGACTTCACCTCACAGGTACTGATGGAACACCTGAGACATTGTGCGATTAGCTTAGACTAGCTAAGACCAGCTCAGTAGAAGCACTGCACCTGTTAATATATGATACATATCAGCCTCTATATCAGACCAGTCACTGTTTCTCTCTGTTCTATCACATCACTGTTTGCACATCTACATATTTTTGTCACAGTAGGGCGCTAGAGCACTGCCAAAAGTCTGAGCGCCAGAAATTGACATGTGCAGGTGTACAAATGTAATTATTGCTGGCAAATATTAAGTTACAAGTTTGCGAATGCAATTTCAACTACAACTACTTTTTTCATGATCGTCAGTTACTTGGATTCCTGCCGGGCTTCGACCTGTTGTTTACAAAGTTTTATTTTGTTCATAAGTGTTTGTGTCAACCTGCAGACAGCTAGCTAACTAGGTTGCAATGGAGCCCACATCGCTTGGAATAGCTAATAAACATTTCCAGCGCTGTAGAAGCTGTGTTTATTACGCTTTTGTCTGGGACAATATTGACAATCCGGAGTTCCAATGCGGCAATTGTTTGCTTGCGGGGGATTACACGAATGAGGTGGCTATCCTTAGCAAGCAAATGTCAAGTCTGTGTGAACTTATGGGGAAAACACACATTGGAACTTTCTCGTTCTCAGCTCATGTGGCTGGATGTAGCTCGGGCTTAATGGATGTATCCCTGCCTTGTCATCTGTCCCTATCCGAATTGCCTGTGCTACCTGGAACTTGCCTGCCAAGGAAGTCGTCTCCGTCTGCTTCTCCTCTTCTATAGTGGAGTAGACAGAAAACAGCAAGATGATTGTTCCAATCATCGCTGGGCCCATGTCACAAGTTGTGGAAACCGAAGGCAGCAGCATGCTGCTAAGCGGACTGGAGTGTCTGTGAGAGGTCCGGAGCAGATTCACATGAGGAATATCTACTCCGCCCTGGTGCCTGATCTACCTGCGCCTTTATCGCTGGGACTGCCTGTGTCTGCGACGGCTGGACCTATCGCTGGTAGCTGTGGGAGGTCTGGACCTATCGCTGGTAGCTGTGGGAGGTCTGGACCTATCGCTGGTAGCTGTGGATGAATGCTATCCTGCTTCTCCTGGGCCCGTGAAAGGTTCCACGAATTGTGTGAGGGGTAGAAATGGGCGTATTTCTCCATCTCCTTCTCCGGCCATTGTATCGGGCAGTTAAATGATGAGAAATGTCTCAGTCCCTGGAGCAAAAA
The DNA here is from genome assembly GCF_034236695.1 of Oncorhynchus nerka. Taxonomy (NCBI): domain Eukaryota; kingdom Metazoa; phylum Chordata; class Actinopteri; order Salmoniformes; family Salmonidae; genus Oncorhynchus; species Oncorhynchus nerka. Next base: position 60,428,352 of record NC_088419.1, on the reverse strand, counting down.
CGGATACAGGACATCAATAATCTGCTCCCAAACATTTTAAACCAGTATCAGGAAATTGAGTCTATCATAGTTCATGTGGGATTCAATGACATTATGAAGGGCAGCTCAGAACGCTGAAAATTAGTTTTAAAAAACTGATGGGGTCTCTGACACCAACGAACGCCCCATAATATCTGGCCCTGTGGCCCTCCCTAAATCGTGGCATTGAATGTTTCAGACTTTTATCCCTCCATAACTGGCTATGTGACTATTACAAGTCTGTGGGTGTAACATTTGACCATTTTGATACCTTCTGGAAAGCTTGTTTTATAAGGAGGATGGGATCCATCCAAATCATCTGGGTTCCTGGATCCTGTTACTGTTGAAGTAATATGGCCACATGTTAATCTGCCTCACCTAAAACCCTTTTTTTGTGGGAAGCTGCTATAGACCACCAAGTGCTAACAGTCAGTATCTGGATAATGTGTGAAATGCTTGATAATGTATGTGATAAACAGAGAGGTATATTTTCTGGGTAATTTAAATATTGACTGGCTTTCATCAAGCTGCCCACTCAAGAAAAAGCTTACAACTGTAACTAGTGCCTGCAACCTGGTTCAGGTTATCAATCAACCTACCAGGGTAGTTACAAACAGCCCAGGAATGAAATCATCAACATGTATGGATCACATCTTTCCTAATGCTGCAGACATTTTCTGTAAAGCAGCATCCAAATCCATTGGATGTAATGCTCACAATATAGTTGGCCTAATATAGTGTAAAATACGTTTTTGTAGTGATTGATATGTTGATGTAAAGAGTATTTGTTGGTCTGTAGTGTGTAATGAGGAACAACCAGACACTGCACTTGACACATTTATGAAATTGATTATTCCAGTTGCTAATATGCAATCATTAAGAAAATGACTGTAAAAACTGTTAAATCCCTGTCGATTGATGAGGAATTGACAAATAGTATGGTTGAGAGGGGTGAGGCGAAAGGAATGGCAAATAAGTCTGGCTGCGCAACCAGTTGGCAAATGTACTGCAAATTGAGAAATCCTGTGACTAAACTGAATAAAAATAAACTATACTATGAAACAAAGATGCATTATATAAAGAATGATAGTAAAAATCTTTGTAGCACCTTAAATGAAATTTTGGGCAAAAACACAAACTCAGCTCCATCATTCATTGAATCAGATGGCTCATTCATTACAAAACTCGCTGATATTGCCAATTACTTTAATGATTTTTTTTCATTGGCAAGATCAGCAAATTTAGGCATGACATGCCAGCAACAAACGCTGACACTACACATCCAAGTATAACTGATCAAATGATGAAAGACAAACATTGTTATTTAGAATTTTGTAAAGTGAGTGTGGAAGAGGGGAAAATGATTGTTGTCTATCAACAATGACAAGACACCGGGGTCTGACAACTTGGAGGGAAAATTACTGAGGATATTAGCGGGCGATATTGCCACTCTTATTTACCATATCTTCAATCTTAACCTACTAGAACGTGTGCGCCCTCAGGCCTGGAGGGAAGCAAAAGTAATTCAACTACCCAAGAATAGTAAAGCCCCCTTTGGTTGGCTATTTGAGCCAGTAATCAGCCTGTTACCAACCCTTAGTAAACTTTGGGAATAATTTGTGTTTGACCAGATACAATGCAATTTTACTGTAAACAAATTGACAGCCTTTCAGCACGCTTATAGGGAAGGACATTGATCGAAGCCTCTCCAACATAAACCAGGTAAAATCAGGAATTCCCCAGGGCAGCTGTCTAGGCCCCTTACTTTTTTCAAACTTTACTAATGACATACAACTGGCCTTGAGTAAAGCCAGTGTGTCTCTGTATGCAGATGACTCAACACTATACACGTCAACTACTATAGCGAGTGAAATCACTGCAACACTTAACAACGAGCTGCAATTAGTTTCAGAATGGGTGGCAGGGAATAAGTTAGTTCTAAATATTTCAAAACTAAAAGTATTGTATTTGGGACAAATCATTCACTAAACCTCAACTAAATCTTGTAGTAATTAATGTGGAAATTAAGAAAGTTGAGGTGACTAAACTGCTTGGAGTAACCGTATCAAGACACAAAGTGAGACCCAAATGCAGGCACAGGAGGCAGATGGTTGGAGTCTTACAATGTTTATTAATCCAAATGGGAAGGCAAGAGAATGGTTGTGGACAGGCAAAAAGGTCAAAACCAGATCAGAGTCCAGGAGGTACAGAGTGGCAGTCAGGCTCGTGGTCAAGGCAGGCAGAATGGACCCTCCTGCCTGACCAAAGTCCAGAAACAGGCAAGGGTCAAAACCGGGAGGACTAGAAAAAGGAGGAAAATGCAAAAAGGAGGAGAATGGGGAAAATGCTGGTTGACTTAGAAACATACCAGACTGACTGGCACAGAGAGACAGGAAACACAGGGATAAATACACTAGGGAAAATAAGCTACACCTGCAGGGGGTGGAGACAATCACAGGGACGTGGCAGTACCCCCCCCAGGGATGCCACCTGGCATCCTACCTGGGCACATACCTGGCTGACCGGGGTGTCGACGGTGGAAATCGGCGATGTGGGCCGGGTCCAAGATGTCTTTAGCAGGAATCCAGCACCTCTCCTCTGGGCCATAACCCCACCAGTCAACCAGGTACTGGAAACCCCTGCCCTGGGGTCAAACCTTCAGGAGGCGTCTCACCGTATATACTGGCTGGCCACCGATAACCCGGGGGGAGGGAAGGGCCTGGAGACAGAAAACAAAGGACAGTGAGACACAGGCTTAATCCTAGACACATGGAAGGTAGGGTGAATACGGAGGGTACGGGGTAACACAAGACGACAGCAGTGGAACTCAGGACTCTGGAGATGGGAAAATTACCAATGAACCGGGGAGACAGCTTGCAGGACTCTACCTGAAGGGGCAGATCCTGAGCGGAAAGACATACCCTCTGCCCAATGCGGTAGCGGGGAGCTGGGGTCTGGCGATGGTTCGCTTGTCGACGATGCCTGGTTGGTCTTGAGAATAGCCGCCCTGGCTCTTCTCCAGGTACGTCGACAGTGGCGGACAAACATCTGGGCAGAGGGTACACTGACCTCCTGATCTGGTTCAGGGAAGAGTGGAGGCTGATACCCCATAGAGCACTCGAAAGGGGAGAGTCCCGTGGCAGAACTGGGAACAGTGTTCCGGGTATACTCCACCCAGACCAGTTGACGGCTCCAGGTAGTGGGGTTAGTTGAGACCAGGCACCTTAAGGTGGTCTCCAGGTCTTGGTTGGCTCGCTCCAACTGACATTAGAAACGTTAGTTTGGGGATGGAATCCAAATGACAGGCTGGCTGACGACCCAATAAGGGTGCAAAATTCCTTCCAGAACTGAGACGAAAACTGGAGACCATGTCTACCGGGAGTCCATGGATACGGAAGACATGCTGCACCATAAGCTGGGCTGTCTCCTTGACAGAAGATAGTTTGGGGAGAAGGTGGCCTTGGAGAACCGGTCGACTACCGTCAGAATGACAGTGTTGCCATCAGACGGAGGGAGCCCAGTGACAAAGTCCAGAGATATGAGACCAGGGACGATGAGGAACCGGTAGTGGCTGCAGGAGGCCAGAAGGAGCTTGCCGTGGAGTCTTGTTTTGAGCACACACAGCATGCGGTGACGAAGGCAGAGACGTCAGGGACCATTGTTGGCCACCAGAAACGTTGTTGAAGGCAGGCTAGTGTACAACGGGACCCTGGATGACAGTTCAGCCTGGAGGAATGAGTCCATTCCAGGACCCGGGACCAGACTGTGTTAGGGACAAACAACCGGTTAGCCAGGTCCCCTTCAGGTCCAGGTTGGGAACGTTGCGCCTTGTGAACCAGGTTCTCAATACCCCAATCCACAGTGGCAGCAAGGCATGAGGTAGGGAGAATGATTTTGGAAGTCGAGGGTGTAGCAGAAGAACTGTATAGGTGTGAGAGAGCATCAGGCTTCACATTTTTAGACCCAAGACGGTAGGAAATGGTAAAGTTGAATCTGGTAGACAGGAGGGCCCACTGGGCCTGCCTTGAGTTGAAGCTCTTTGCTGTACGGAGATATTCCAAGTTATGGTTGGTCCAGACCAGGAATGGCTGTTCTGCTCCTTCCAGCCAGTGACACCACTCCTCCAATGACATCTTCACCGCCAGGAGTTCTCAGTTGCCAACATTGTAGTTCCTCTCAGCAGGATTGAGACGATAGGACAGGAAGGCACAGGGATGAAGCTTCTGGTCCTGGGCAGATCTCTGGGACAGGATGGCCCCCACTCCAACATCCGAAGCATCAACTTCCACCACAAATTGATGCGAGGGTTCCGGATGGATGAGGATGGGTGCTGTTGTGAACCGATGCTTCAGGTACACAAAAGGCTTTGTCGACAGCTGGAGACCATTTGAACGGTACCTTGGGAAAGGTGAGTGCTGAGAGGGGGGCCGCCAGGGTGCTGTAATCCCGACTGGAACGACGGTAGAAGTTTGCAAACCCAAGAAACCATTGCAACTGCACCCTGGATGTTGGTTGAGGCCAATCCACCACTGCTTTCACCTTACCAGGATCCATCTGAACATTGCCCTCAGCAATGACATATCCCAGAAAGGTGATTGTAGAGTGGTGGAACTCACACATCTGGGCTTTCACGAACAATTGGTTCTCCAGGAGGCCCTGAAAGACCTGTCTGACATGGAGTACATGTTCTTGTGCAGGTCAGGAAAAAAACAGGATGTCGTCCAGGTAGATGAACACAAACCGGTTTAGCATGTCCCGGAGCACATCATTGACCAAAGCCTGGAAGACAGCGGGGGCATTGGTGAGTCCAAATGTCATGACCTGGTCATAACTCATAATGTCCACTGGCTGTGTTGAAGGCTGTCTTCCACTCATCCCCCTCACATATCTGAACTAGGTGGTAGGCATTCCGAAGGTCCAACTTGGAAAACATGCCATAAGGAGGAACTGTATGGTCTCACTGTGGTTACCAGAATCCCGCAATTGAATGGGCACAGTACTATGGGTGACTTCCCCTATTATGCAGCATTCCAGTGCCCTTGCATCCATGGGCACAGAGAGAGGCTGAGTGGGAATACCAAGCTCCGAAGCTATTGTGGCATCCATGAGATTATCATCAGTCCCAGTGTCAATGGGCACTTGGAGAGACTTAGATTGGTCTCCCCACAGCACAAGAGCAAAAAAGGGAGTGTGCAGGTGATGAAAATTAGGGAACTCCCAGTCTGACTCACCATAGTACTGGTACCCACTAGAGACAAGGGTTTCCTAATAGGGCAGGTAGCTATAAAGTGTCCTGCCCCTCCACAGCACAGACAACAGGTATTATTAATCCTCTGTGAGTGCTCCCAAACGGATAGCCTAGTTCTTCCCAAATGCATAGGCTCAGGAGTATCCAACTCACCCGTCGTAGATTCACGAGAGAGCTCGGGTGACTTCGACTCCTCTCGGAAGAGCTGCTTTCGGAAACTTCCGGATTCCATAGGAGGTGAACGCGCCATATCGGGTGCACGAGTGTGCCAGAGACCAGACCTCCTCTCACTCCTTAACCATTATAATGGTTAAGGCGATAAGAGAGGCGAGGTCCATCGGCAGTCCCCAAGCAGCTGGCTCATCCTTTACCTCCTCAGATTATAATGGTTAAGGCGATAAGAGAGGCGAGGTCTATCGGCAGTCCCCAAGCAGCTGGCTCATCCTTTACCTCCTCAGATAGTTTGTACAGAAAAGTATCGAAAAGAGACTGGATTCCAGGCACTATTGGCGGCCAATGTGCGAAAGTCCACTATGTAGTCTGCCACATTATGGGAGTTTTGACGTAAGTCAATGAGTTTGCTGGCCGCCTTTCTCCCGGATACCGGAAACTTCTCACCTCTGCCATGAATTCCTCCAAATGACCGCAAATGGCAGATTGTTGTTCTCAAACTACCGTAGCCAAGGAGAGCGCCCTTCACTACATTAGCGTAATTATACATGCTATCTTCGATCAGTCTGAATAAAACGAAGATGTCTGTAGCTCAAAAATAAGTGAGCACTGAGAAAGAAAACCCCTGCAGGTACCAGGATTCCCCGAGTATCGGTAAGCCGGGTTCACGGGGAGTCAGGATAGGCTGTACAAGCTCACCACAGATAGGGGGAAAATTACTGGGTGATTGGGGGCTTTTAGGAGGTGGCAGACAGTCTCTGAGCTAACCTCCTGATTTGCTCCATTGTGGCGTTCTGTCAAGGAACTGAGCCCTTCCAAAAGGCCCTGTAGCAACTCCTGTCTTCCAATGGTGGCTCCCTGCAGGGAGACAGTTTGGCGGAGCTGGTCCAAGTCTGCTGGGTCTGTCACAGACAGTTCGTACTATCAAGACACAAGGCGAGACCCAGATGCAGACACAGGAGGCAGATGGTTGGATTCTTATAATGTTTATTAATCCAAAAGAGTAGGCAAGAGAATGGTCGTGGACAGGCAAAAAGGTGAAAACCAGATCAGAGTCCAGGATGTACAGAGTGGCAGACAGGCTCGTGGTCAGGGCAGGCAGAATGGTCAGGCAGGCGGGTACAAAGTCCAGAAATAGGCAAGGGTCAAAAGGGAGGAATAGAAAAAGGATAATGCAAAAAGCAGGAGAACGGGAAATACACTGGTTGACTTGGAAACATACAAGACAAACTGTGACCGAGAGACAGGAAACACAGGGATAAATACATTGATGAAAATAAGCGACACCTGGAGGGGGGTGGAGACAATCTCAAGGACAGGTGATACAGATCAGGGCGTGACAAACCGTGGATTGTAAATTGTCATGGTCAAAACATGTTGATACAACAGTAGCTAAAATGGGGAGAAGTCTGTCCCTAATAAAGCACTACACTGCCTTTTTAACAACACTATCAACAAGGCAGGTCCTACAGGCTCTAGTTTTGTCACACCTGGACTATGGTTTGCAACTGCACATGGGTAAAATATCATACTTTTTGGAGAAATGTCCTCTGATCTGATGAAACAAAAATAGAACTGTTTGGCCATAATGACCATCATTGTGTTTGGAGGGAAAAGGGGGAGGCTTACAAGCCGAAGAACACCATCCCAACCGTGAAGCACGGGGGTGGAAGCATCATGTTTTGGGGGTGCTTTGCTGCAGGAGGGACTGGTGCACTTCACAAAATAGATGGCATCATGAGGGCTTGGTTGCAAATGGGTCTTCCAAATGGACAATGACCTCAAGCAAACTTCCAAAGTTGTGGCAAAATGTCATAAGGACAACAAAATCAAGGTATTGGAGTGGCCATCACAAAGCCATGACCTCAATCCTATAGAAAATGTGTGGGCATAACTGAAAAAGCGTGTGCGAGCAAGGAGGCCTACAAACCTGACAAACCAGCTCTGTCAGGAGGAATGGGCCAAAATTCCCCCAACTTATTGTGGGAAGTTTGTGGAAGGCTACCCGAAACGTTTGACCCAAGTTAAACAATTTAAAGGCAATGCTACCAAATGCTAATTGTGTGTATGTAAACTTCTGACCCACTGGGAATGTGATCAAAGAAATAAAAGCTGAAATATATAATCCTCTCTGCTTCATTCTGACATTTCACATTCTTAAAATGAGGTGGGGATTGTAACTGACCTAAGCCAGGGAATTTTTAAGAGGATTTGATCAGGAATTGTGAAAAACTGAGTTTAAATGTATTTGGCTAAGGTGTATGTAAACTTCCGACTTCAACTGTATATAACCGCCTTAATGTTTCTGGACCCCAGGAAGAATAATAAATACATCACACATGATGATGCTGCTGAGGATCTTTGTCAGATAGTTCCTTTCACTCGTGTAATGAACTTTCTCTGCTTTTCTCCCACACTCTCTCCTTCTACCTCCCTCCCTCCCTCCAGATCTTCTCTCTGGGCTACTGTCCTACAGGAGAGTGGCTGGCAGTGGGCATGGAGAGCAGTAATGTAGAAGTGCTGCACGTCTCCAAACCAGACAAGTATCAGCTGCACCTCCACGAGAGCTGTGTGCTCTCACTCAAGTTCGCCTCGTGTGGTACGTACAAGCTCACAACTCTGCCACACTCACACACATTCTCCTAACTTTTATACTTATGCTAATGAGATGTGTAGTCCATATGTCTGCTGAGCCCAAGTGTAATGTTGTGTGTTTGCTTGCGCGCGCGCATGCGTGTGTGTGTGTGCATGCATGTGTTTCAGGCAAGTGGTTTGTGAGTACAGGGAAGGACAATCTGCTGAATGCATGGAGGACGCCATATGGAGCCAGTATTTTCCAGGTGAAAAATACACACACTCAAAAAGTTACCACCTTTACTTCACACACAGAGATGCATACAAATCTCTCCCTCGCCCTCCATTTGGCAAATCTAACCATAATCCTATCCTTCTGATTCCTGCTTACAAGCAAAAACGAAAGCAGGTAGTACCAGTGACTCGCTCATTACGGAAGTGGTCAGATGACGCGGATGCTACGCTACAGGACTGTTTTGCTAGCACAGACTGGAATATGTTCCAGGATTCATATAATGGCATTGAGGAGTATACCACCTCAGTCACCGGCTTCATCAATAAGTGATCGATGACATCGTCCCCACAGTGACCGTACGTACATATCCCAACCAGAAGCCATGGATTACAGGCACCATCTACACCGAGCTAAAGGCTAGAGCTTCTGCTTTCAAGGAGCAAGACTAATCTGGACGCTTATAAGAAATACCTACCCTATGCCCTCAGACAAACCATCAAACAGGCAACGCATCAATACAGGGCTAAGATTGAATCCTACTACACCGGCTCTAATGCTCGTCAGATGTGGTAGGTCTTGCAAACTATTATGGACTACAAAGGAAAACCCAGCCGCGAGCTGCCCAGTGACACAACCCTACCAGACAAGCCAAATGCCTTTTATGCTCGCTTCGAGGCAAGCAAAACTGAGGCATGCATGAGAGCACCAGCTGTTCTGTACAACTGTGTGATTACACTTTCCGTAGCCGTTGTGAGAAAAGCCTTTAAACAGGTCAACATTCACAAAGCCGCAGGGCCAGACGTATTATCAGGACATGTATTCAAAGCATGTGCGGAACAACTGGAAAGTGTCTTCACTGAAATGTTCAACCTCTCCCTGACCCAGTCTGTAATACCTACATGTTTCAAGCAGACCACCATAGTCCCTGTGCCCAAGAAAGCGAAGGCAACCTGCCTAAATTATTACCGCCATGTAGCACGACTACAGCTCAGCGTTCAACACCATAGTGCCTGCAAAGCTCATCACTATGCTAAGGACCCTGGGACTAAACACTTCCCTCTGCAACTGGATCATGGACTTCCTGATAGGCCGCCCTTAGTTGGTAAGGGTAGGCAACAACACATCTGCCATGCTGATCCTCAACACTGAGGTCCCTCAGGGGTGCGTGCTCAGTTCCCTCCTGTACTCCCTGTTTGCCCACGACTGTGTGGCCAAGCACGACTCAAACACCATCATTAAGTTTTCTGACGACACAACAGTGGTAGGCCTGATCACCGACAACGATGAGACAGCCTATAGGGAGGAGGTCAGAGACCTCTGTGTGGTGCCAGGACAAGAACCTCTCCCTCAATGTGACCAAGACAAAGGAGATGATTGTGGACTATAGGAAAAGGAGGGCCGAACAAGCCCCCATTAACATTGATGGTGCTGTGGTGGAGCAGGTTGAGAGTTTCTAGTTATTTGGTGTCTACACCACCAACAAACTATCATGGTCCAAACACACCAAGACAGTTGTGAAAAGGGCACGACAACACCTTTTCCCCCTTAAGAGACTGAAAAGATTTGGCATGGGTCCCCAGATCTTCAAAAAGTTATACAGTTGCACCATCGAGAGCATCCTGACCGGTTACATCATGCCTGGTATGGCAACTGCTCGGCATCTGACCATAAGGCGCTACAGAGGCAGTGCGTATGGCCCAGTACATCACTAGGGCCAAGCTTCCTGCCATCCAGGACCAATATACAGTTGAAGTCAGAAGTTTAGATACACTTAGGTTTGAATCATTAAAATTCATTTTTCAACCACTCCACACATTTCTTGTTATTATCAAACTATAGTTTTGGCAAGTCGATTACTTTGTGCATGACACAAGTAATTTTTCCAACAATTGTTTACAGACAGATTATTTCACTTAGAATTCATTGTATCATAATTCCAGTGGGTCAGACGTTTACATACACTAAGTTGACTTAAACAGCTTGGAAAATTCCAGAAAATGCTGTCATGGCTTTAGAAGCTTCTGATAAGCTAATTGACATAATTTGAGTCAATTGGATGTGTACCTGTGGATGTTTTTCAAAGCCTACTTTCAAACTCAGTGCCCCTTTGCTTGACATCATGGGAAAATCAAAAGAAATCAGCCAAGACTTCAGAAAAAAGTTGTAGACCTCCACAAGTCTGGTTCATCCTTGGGAGCAATTTCCAAATGCCTGAAGGTACTACGTTCATCTGCACAAACAATAGTACGCAAGTATAAAAACCATGGGACCAGGCAGCCGTCATACAGCTCAGGAAGGAGACGTGTTCAGTCTCCTAGAGATGAACGTACTTTGGTGCAAAAAGTGCGACTCAATCCCAGAACAACTGCAAAGAACCATGTGAAGATTCTGGAGGAAACAGGTTCAAAGGTATCTATATCCACAGTAAAACGAGTCCTATGTCGACATAACCTGAAAGGTCACTCAGCAAGGAAGAAGCCACTGCTCCAAAACTGCCATAAAAAAGCCAAACTACGGTTTGCACATGGGGACAAAGATCGTACTTTTTGAAGAAATGTCCTCTGGTCTGATGAAAAAAAAATAGAACTTTTTGGCCATAATGCCCATCGTTATGTTTGGAGGAAAAAGGGGGAGGCTTGCAAGCCGAAGAACACCATCCCAACCGTGAAGCACACCATCCCAACCGTGAAGCACGGGGGTGGCAGCATCATGTTGTGGGGGTGCTTTGCTACACTTCACAAAGTAGATGGCGTCATGAGGGAGGAAAATTATGTGGATATACATCTCAAGACATCAGTCAGGAAGTTAAAGCTTGGTCGCAAATGGGTCTTCCAAATGGACAATGACCTCAAGCATACTTCCAAAGTTGTGGAAAGATGGCTTAGGGACAAAAAAATGAAAAGGTATTGGTGAGGCCATCACAAAGCCCTGACCTCAATCCTATAGAAAATATGTGGGCATAACTGAAAAAGCGTGTGCAAGCAATGAGGCCTACAAACCTGACAAACCAGCTCTGTCAGGAGGAATGGGCCAAAATTCCCCCAACTTATTGTGGGAAGCTTGTGGAGGGCTACCCGAAACGTTTAACCCAAGTTAAACAATTTAAAGGCAATGCTACCAAATACTAATTGAGTGTATGTAAACTTCTGACCCACTGGGAATGTGATGAAAGAAATAAAATATTAAATAAATAATTCTCTCTACTATTATTCTGACATTTCACATTCTTAAAATAAAGTGGTGATCATAACTGACCTAAGACAGGGAATTTTTACTAGGATTAAATGTCAGGAATTGTGAAAAACTGAGTTTAAATGTATTTGGCTAAGGTGTATGTCAATTTCCGACTTCAACTGTACTAGGCGGTGTCAGAGAAAGACTCCAGTCACCCAAGTCATAGACTGTTCTCTCTGCTACTGCACGGCAAGCGGTACCGGAGCGCCAGAACTCAGTCCAAAAGGCTCCTTAACAGCTTCTACCCCCAAGTCATTAGACTGCTGAAAAATTTGTCAAATGGCCACCAGGACTATTTACATTGTCCGCCCCGCCCCCTTGTTTTGGCTGCTGCTACTCGCTGCTTATTATCGATGCATAGTCACTTTACCCCTACCTACATGTACAAATTACCTTTTTTACTTTAGTTTATTTGGTAAATATTTTTTAAACTCTATTTATTGAACTTCATTATTGGTTAAGGGCTTAAGGGCTTGTAAGCATTTTACGGTAGGGTCTACAGATTCAGACTTAGGAAATGTACAGCTTTCCTACACACGCCTTTCCTACACACTTCTCAGTAGTTGGTATTCAGACTTACCTTATGAAGGTGCATAACAGGCTTTGCAGGTATGGTTCCCTTGTGCGCACATAATAAATTGAATTCAACTGCTGAAAAACCTGCCACTTGCTGGCTAACAGAATTTCTCGTGAACTTTTCATTCAATATGGTTTTCAGTACATTTATCTAAAGCAGTGGTTTGATTCATCCTGAATGTTGCCAGGTTCAATTGTTCAATCCATTAAATATTGGAACGTGAGAAAAGTGTTGACCAGTAGTCCTGTAAATCTACTATAATAATCCTCACTAATCATGTCACTGTGATGACAACGTTCCAGTTGTCGTGAACTGTGCACCAGGCTCCAGGTTTAAACTGCTACGTATGGTGTGCTCCAGGTTTAAACTGCTACGTATGGTGTGCATTCCATAATGATCCAAATAGGTTACATGTTCCAAATAATTGCCCAACATGGAATACAGCCTAATACAGTATGATCCACTATGGCTAGTGATCCTCAGGAACCAAAACACAAACATCGCAGAGGAAAAAAAGGTAAACTAACAATGGAATGGAATGATGCAACATTTAAGGAAACTAACACTAAAGTGACAGTTATAAATGTATTTGAGGATAACTGACTGTGGCTACCAATTGTGGCTAATATTTACACGATAAAAATGGTTAAACATACACTGAAAAGTCTGGACATATAATTAAAACATTCTAGAACTCATAAAAACAACTCAATAGGTTTGGACCTATACTGTTATTTGAGCATGGATACAGACGTTTATAGCTTGGGTCTCCACATTTCATATATGCAAGTTATAAGGACAGCGTTTCATAAACTTCACTGTAGAAAAGGTGATATGTTGACATGCTTCAGTTTGCTGCCATGTGACTGGTTTCACATTTGTCTCCAGTGATCATAAGGTAAAATAGACATAAATCAATTGCCCTTTATATTTACAATCCCCTTATCTAAATGGCTTAATAATTTACCTAGCTCTCATCAATAGCACTTGTCAATTTGTAATTTATCGTGCATGGAGAATGGTGTTATTTCCATCGGGAAAAGAAAGTAGATGTTGTTCCACTTGGAACTGACCAGTTGCTCGACCTTATTCATTGTTTCATCGTGCGTAAAGCTGGTCAAATTATGAGTGAATTAATTAAAGGTCAGCATACGGTGTATCTGTAGACACCTCCGCCACACCTTAATTTCTTTGATCTCCACCCAAAACAAATTGCGGGTGAATAGCATGCTAATTCTCATGCTTAAATTCAAGGTCAGAATACGAGTAAAAAAGAAAGATGCATAAAAAGGGAATTACGTTACATTTACACTCACTCGGGTCAAAATTCCCCGCAAAGGAAATGCATTGTGCATTTCTAGAATATACATTTTTATCCAAGGCTGTTGTAGACTGTGTCTGTGCTGGGTATATATAAGTGTGATGATGAGTTACAGGAAGGGATGGGCTGTTTAAAGGGGGAGAGATGTGTCTTTGTGGGAGGGAGGCAGTATGGCTGTCATCTTGCTGTTTGCTAGACTAGTGCAGAGAGAGGAGGAATCTGCAGCCTTGGCGGTTAGTGTCTCCCTAGGGCTCTGAAATGCACAGAGGCTATCTGCTTTGTTATCCAAATGCCAAATGCCTCTCAGCCCCCGATCCTGCTTCCCCTCGCTCTCTCTCTCTCTGTCTCACACACTGTTAATCTGCTGCTTTCTCTCTCGCTTTCCTTCTTTTACTCCCCTGATTCATCTCTCTCTTTCACATGTACACACATACCTCCCCTTTCTCCCTCCATTTACTCTCACTCACCACTACCTCATCCTTTGTACCTCTCCCTCCTCCCTGTTTCTGTCTCTAGTGTGAGTGTGTCTGTCAGTCAAAATGGCTTCTCTCACCAGTGGCCTGCTGATTGACAGCCCTGGTGATATGAACCTGTGATGTGGAGGAGGGAGGAAGGGAGGGATTAGGATGAGGTTGAGAGAGGAGGGAGAAATACTATAGAGGTTCAGAGGAGGGATGGGTTGCGAGAGGAGGGTGAGGAAAGAGAGCGGTTGAGAGAGGAGCAGGTCTCGAAAACCATCTGGGGCCAGGATATGAGGTCTGATGCAGACAGAGGCTGAGCCTGGTAGAGACGGACAGAATGGAGGTAGAAGGGCTTGTTTATTCAGGTAATGTTGAGAGAGTCAGAGAGTCAGCCCCTGTGTTTCTGTGGTGCTGAAAGCTGTGATTAGTAATGCTGAGAGTACAGCTGAACCACGTAGGTTAAGAACCTGGGGAGACACACCACTCTGCCTGTCAGACATGAAGAAGAAATGTTACACTCACCATTGTCTGTTATGAAACTTCGTGGAGCAATTACCATTACTGGGATGATCTAAAACCCTTTTAATGACTTGGTAATTTTCTCAAAAGTAGAGAATGGTTCCATCAGAAATACCATAATAGATTGACTATACCGATTTATTGTGTAAAAAAAAAAGAGTATATTTTGTGCCCTGTTTTGATTCAGTGAATACATCTACACCCGAACTAGTGAGATATACATGGATGAGACTTAATCAAGCTACTACTTTCTTGCCTATTTCTCTCTTGCATCAAAGGTGAAAAAAGTTTTAATAGGAGACAGAATGCGATTGGATCATCTAATTTTCCTTCACATAACTCTTATAGAATTTCCACTTGGGGATATTGGAAATGTAATCAAAGTTTACTGGAGGACAATTTATTTTTAACTAAGCAAAATAATGTATAACTGATTTTTCCAGTACAATATTGGTTCAGCAAATCCCCTTATTGTTTGGGATACCTTTAAATGTACCTTCAGAGATCATTCAATTCAATATTCATCAATAATAAAAAAGCAGTTTCTGTCTAAAAAGACAAGGGAAATACATGAACTAATAGTACAGGTAGATAGCAATAAGAACAATACTACAGAGATACAAAATAAGTTGGAGGAAAAACAAAAGAACTGGAGGTACTTATTCAAGAACAATCGAATGTAATCTATTACAAAAATAAAGCAAACTGGGTGGAATATGGAGAAAAATGCACCAAATTCTTCCTGAATCTCCAACACAGGAACGCTGACAAAAATAATTTGCAGAGACTCGTTACTGAAGATGGAGTCATCTATGATTCTCCTAATTATATTTTAAAAGAGGAAGCTAAATACTAAATACTAAATACTTTAAGCAGATGTTCTCTTTTCCATCTCATCCTCACCCACTGAATGACGATTACTGTAAGGAATTCTTTAAAAAAAAAAATATATATATATATATTTTTTAATGAACAAATGTACAGAAAGATCAGTGCGAAGGCCAAATTACAGAGGAATAACTTTTAGAGGCTATTAAATCCTTTCAGTCTGGAAAAAACACAGGGCTTGATGGCACACTGGTAGAGGTATATCAAGCCTTTTTTGATGTACTCAAAGCTCCATTGTTAGCTTGTTTTAACTACTCCTATAGAAATGGTAGTCTGTCAGGTACTCAGCAGGAAGGTCTGATTTCACTATTATTAAAACAAGACTCAGATGCCAAATATAAAGATCCAGTCTATCTTAAAAACTGGAGGCCTCTTACACTTCAATGTTGTGATGCAAAAATACTAACAAAATGTATAGCACTCTGAATTAAAAAGGTTTTACCAGGTATTGTTCATCCTGATCAGACTGGTTTTTAACATGGACGATACATTGGAGATAATATATGGCAAGTACGATAAATGATAGAAGATCATGAAACAGGCCTTTGATAAAGTAAGACTGGATTTTATTTATAAAAGCCTGGATTTTTTCAATTTCAGTGATTCTCTTATAAAATGGGTAAAGGTAATGTAAAGCAACCCTAGGTGTAAAATAATAAATAGCGGCTACTTCTCAGAGAGTTTTGAATTGTCAAGAGGAGTAAAACAAGGGTGTCTGCTGTCACCATATCTATTTGTTATTGCCATTGAAAGGCTAGCTATACAAATCAGATCAAATAACAACATTAGAGGATTAGAAATCCAAGGCTTAAAAACATAAGTGTCCATGTATGCCGATGACTCAAGTTTTAAGTCCGCAAGCTAGATCCCTGCAATGTCTCATTAAAGATCTAGATAACTTTTCTGGACTCTCTGGACTAAACGCTAATTATGATAAGTGTACAATATTACATATTGGAACTTTTACATTGCCATGCAGTTTACCTATTAAATGGGCTGACGGTGAAGTAGACATACTTGGTATTCATATCACAAAATACATAAATGAGGTCTCCACAATGAATTTCAATAGAAAACTTGCAACCATGGAGAGGTTAACTCCTTAGTCATATATCAGTTTACTCACTTATCTCTCTTTTTCAAACAAGCATTGCAGAACTGGCTTCAATTTCAATTTCCTCCCCCTGAAAAGATAGAACAAATGTTACAACAAGTATTATCAACCGAATGTGCTGATTGATAAAATACCTGTATGTATGGGAAAGATGTTTTAAAATGATTTGGTAAATCGGAATGATAGAGTTGTCTTTCATGAAGTTATCAGAATTGTATGGGAAGGTCTGCTCAATCCAAGATTACAACCAATTGATTACAGCATTACCCCCAAAATGGACTCCTAAGTTGTGCAGTGGTCTAAGGCACTGCATCTCAGTGCTAGAGGCGTCACTACAGACCCTGGTTCGATTCCAGGCTGTATCACAACCGTCTCTGATTGGGAGTCCCATAAGGCGGCGCACAATTGGCCCAGCGTCGTAAGGGTTTGGTCGGGGTAGGTTGTCATTGTAAATAAGAATTTGTTCTTAACGGACTTTCCTATTTAAATTAAGGTTACATTTTACCCAATATAAAGGATCAAACTGGCAGAGGAATGAAAATAGCATAAATAGGAAAGTAGACCAGTTTAATTTGAGGACCAGGAGGTTGACAGCTGTGCCATACAGATTGCAAAATAGTTGGGGTGAGATTTGCGATGTACTGATTCCATGCTACATGGTGTATGAATTGATATATAAAACGACGCAAGATTCAAGAATTTGTGTTTTTCATCTAAAATTATTATGTATAATTCTTGCCTCCAACAAAATGTTGAATATTTGGGGCATACAAGCCTCACTGCTCTGCAGATTTTGATGCGAGGAGACAGAATCAATAGACCATTTATTTTGGTATTGCCCTCAAGTAGCCTGTTTCTGGTTTCAGGTTCAGGAATGGCTGAAAATGCATAACATTGATCTAAAATTAACCCTAGAAATAGTATTGTTGTGAGATCTGGAGAGACCGAATCAGTCAATTACTAATATACTAATACTCTTAGTAAAAGTATTTATCTTCAATTAGCAATCTGTGGATTCCATTCGATTAAATACATTTTCAATCTATGTTATACATACCAGCATAGCTGAAAGATATATCCAAGGAGGAGGGCCAGCAGAGATAGGTGGGATGAGCTGAGGGAAGCTGACGATCGAAGATGAAAGTTTTTTTTAAATAAAGTCTAAATAAAACATAAAAAGTTAGTTTGAATGACACTGAGGGGAAGTATTGTTACAGCTAATGCCTGTTTGCCTGAGGCTGATGCTGTGCAGGTGTTTGTACACACGCATATACACACACTCTCATTCAAATGCACCCATGTGCACAGACACACACGTAAATAGTGCCATAGTTGCACTCAAATATATTCAGTTGGCCTTGCTGTTATGATTTTTGTTGTCCTTGATGTCTTTTTGTTTTTCTCATTGTTGTTTTCTGTTTTCCTTTGTCTTTTTTCCCTGGTTGCTTCTGTGTGTCGCTCTGGATGGGAGTCTGTTAGATGACTGGTGTGATGTAGTTGTTAGATGACTGGTGTGATGTAGTTGTTAGATGACTGGTGTGATGTAGTTGTTAGATGACTGGTGTGATGTAGTTGTTAGATGACTGGTATGATGTAGTTGTTAGATGACTGGTATGATGTAGTTAGATGACTGGTGTGATGTAGTTGTTAGATGACTGGTATGATGTAGTTGTTAGATGACTGGTATGATGTAGTTGTTAGATGACTGGTATGATGTAGTTGTTAGATGACTGGTATGATGTAGTTGTTAGATGACTGGTATGATGTAGTTGTTAGATGACTGGTATGATGTAGTTGTTAGATGACTGGTATGATGTAGTTGTTAGATGACTGGTGTGATGTAGTTGTTAGATGACTGGTATGATGTAGTTAGATGACTGGTATGATGTAGTTGTTAGATGACTGGTATGATGTAGTTGTTAGATGACTGGTGTGATGTAGTTGTTAGATGACTGGTGTGATGTAGTTGTTAGATGACTGGTGTGATGTAGTTGTTAGATGACTGGTGTGATGTAGTTGTTAGATGACTGGTATGATGTAGTTGTTAGATGACTGGTATGATGTAGTTGTTAGATGACTGGTATGATGTAGTTGTTGAGCGGCTTCACTGCAAGTATATTGTATGTTTTAAATATTCAATTAAAAAATACAAAAACATCTAGGTGGTAATACACACTAGTGTTATTAGGGCATTTTGAGCTATGACAACTCTATTGTGGACGAACATGGAGACATGAGATGTGAGTGGTGAAAGAGTTTCCTGAGTAGAGCAGGGATATGTGGTGCCATGTGGGACCCTCGGGGAGATCTCTCCTCATCACTGTCACTCAACTACCACTACGGAAAAATTGGTAGAAGTGTGTTTCTTCCCAGACCGATGTGTGTTCCTGAGTAAACACGTCGGTCTCTCACTGAACCTCTCCTTCTGTCTCATACTGTCTGTGACTCCTTAGTCTGTCTCCATCTCTGTTTAAACTCAGTATCACGTAGCTAAGTGGAGGTGTGTAACTGGAGTGTTATTACACCTACTAACCAGGCTCTGGCAGGTCCACCTCTAATTTTAACAGTGTTCATGGATGAGTCAATGATTTTTAACACCTTTTTCCTCTGTCTCTCCCTCTCTCAGTCCAAGGAGTCCTCATCGGTCCTGAGTTGTGACGTGTCACCAGATGATAAGTACATAGTGACCGGCTCTGGAGACAAGAAGGCCACCGTGTATGAGGTGGTCTACTGAGAACAGGAAATAAGGGGGGTGAGGGATTTTCAGAGGGGTGGGGGGGCTTGGCTGGGTGGGGAGTAGGGGGACCTACTCAAGGCCTACAGCAGGGCAGGTGGGGGCAACCATGGCTCTTTTGTACAGAAGCAATGCTTTCTGGCTCCAGCTCTCAAATGACCCTACTACAACAGCCCCCCTCCCCCCTCCCAATCTCAGCTAGCTCCTCATTCATGCACCCATTTAAGCCTGAGAATGAGGCGGGATAGAAAGAGAGAGCAAGAGAAGACTGAGAGATAAAGAGCAAGGTAGAGGGAGCGTGAGAGGGCTACAGATAACGAGAGAAGGAAGGAAGGGGGAGAGGAGGGTAATTAGTGCCGTTTCCTGATTAAGAGCTCAGCGGAAGGGAATCCCCAGAGGAGTGTGCCACTCTGGGAGCTGCAGCGAGGAGCACAGATACCAGACAATCGATTCATTAGTCAGACAGTGGAACCCTTAATGAGGCTAACACTGTGCCACAGCCAGGGGTATCAGGAGTGGCAAGCTAGCACCCTGAGCCGGCTTGGACTGGGCCGTGCTGGAGCTCTGTCCCAGAGATATACCCAAAACACAGAGATAGACACTCACACAGCCTCGCACCCAATTAAGTATTAATAGTAGCGCTCCCCGTCTCACTCCCCTAATATCTATTTTATTTTTGTCTCACAAAAGCAGCGCTTAATGAGCAGAGTCAATCTGAGTCTCAGCGGGCCCCTGCGCCACAAACACTGAACAGACAAGAGCAACACTGCGCTGTTCATCTTAATACTTACCAATAGATTAGATTGTTCTCCTGAGACTGCTCACTGCTTAATGCTCATTTAATTTCCCTGTATTATACGACATGCTCCAATGTGTGGCAAATAAGGAAATTCTATTATGTATATTGCAAAACCTTGCTTCGATAGGTGTGTCAAAAAAAATGTTTAAGTCATGCTCAAGCTACGTTTCAGTAGTGGTTGCTTTGTTTTAAGAGGCTATGGTTGCCTACGCCTGTACTCTGGCCTTTGAGAGCAAGAGGGATACACTCCATGACCAAGTGGAAAATATATTTGTATTTTTATTTACTTTTTAATTTTTTTAAATTCTGATGTCCTTCTCCTCGGTGATGGTGATAGACAGTGGACTCCACTACCCTTTCACAACACAAGGGCCCTGAAACTGGCCTTCCATTTTGGGGAAGGCTTCTTCTGATTCCTGTTTTTGTTCCTGTTTCAAGCAGAAGTGATAACTGTACTTTAGTATGTTTTCAGTCAGTGTGTAATGCGATTTCAGTGTTTGTTAAGTCTGTCAGTATAGAGCAGCAAGTGTTGGGTCGTTTTGTGGCCATGTTTGGGGAAAGGTGGAGACAGTGGGAAGTGTACAGTATAAGATGCCTGCCTCTCCCACCCTCTCACTGCCTGTCAGCCATAGACAGGCTCCCTCTCCCTCCCTCCCCCACCCTCTCACTGCCTGTCAGCCATAGACAGGCTCCCTCTCCCTCCCTCCCCCACCCTCTCACTGCCTGTCAGCCATAGACAGGCTCCCTCTCCCTCCCTCCCCCACCTCTCACTGCCTGTCAGCCATAGACAGGCTCCCTCTCCCTCCCTCCCCCACCCTCTCACTGCCTGTCAGCCATAGACAGGCTCCCTCTCCCTCCCTCTCACTGCCTGTCAGCCATAGACAGGCTCCCTCTCCCACCCTCTCACTGCCTGTCAGCCATAGACAGGCTCCCTCTCCCTCCCTCCCCCACCCTCTCACTGCCTGTCAGCCATAGACAGGCTCCCTCTCCCTCCCTCCCCACCCTCTCACTGCCTGTCAGCCATAGACAGGCTCCCTCTCCCTCCTCTCCCCACCCTCTCACTGCCTGTCAGCCATAGACAGGCTCCCTCTCCCTCCCTCCCCACCCTCTCACTGCCTGTCAGCCATAGACAGGCTCCCTCTCCCACCCTCTCACTGCCTGTCAGCCATAGACAGGCTCCCTCTCCCTCCCTCCCCCACCCTCTCACTGCCTGTCAGCCATAGACAGGCTCCCTCTCCCTCCCTCCCCCACCCTCTCACTGCCTGTCAGCCATAGACAGGCTCCCTCCCCCTCCCTCTCACTGCCTGTCAGCCATAGACAGGCTCCCTCTCCGCTCACTGTCAGTAAAACCATATCCGCTGCCTATGCTTTCGCTGTTCCTACAGTGAATTACTTTTAAGTTTTAAAGCTGTTCTTTTTAAAGCGAAGGAACTTTTAAATGCTCTGTGTTTACCTTCCTGATGCATTTTCAATGTCGTTGTAAAAGAAATGAGAAAAAAAAATTAAAAAGTTGTGTTAACCTTTTAAGTGCCAGTATCTGTTTGAGTGTTTCTTCTTGAATGCAGTTTTGAATGTTGAAGACATGCAGTGCAGTATGAACTAGGAAAACACCATGAACCATACAAAATAGTTTATTAGTCTCATTACATCGCCCACATCAATGGGCTAGTTCATTTTGCATGGCCCGGAGCCTCAGGTGGGTGGAGAGTTCACTTAAGGACCAATGGAACTCTGCACACCCAGGGCACAGGGCCATGCTAAATGAACTCTCCCACTCCCCCAGACCATCCCACCCACAGCACTCCCGGAGGTCTTTCACCTGCCCCACAGGTCCTTCCCTTGGCCACGCACTGGCTCCCCATCTTCCCCTTCTAGAGAATGTGGTAACATCCACCTCAATCATCACCAACTCCTCCAGGTAGACGTTGCCCATAGATCATTGTCTAGGCCCAGGGAACTTCATCCCACTCCTAATGAGAGTTCGTTATAAGATATGGCCCTGGAGGGCCTCCATGACATCGCTATTATATGACATCTCTCAACATGTACACTCAGATTTACAGGGGTCACACAGTAGCTTTGAACACATTGCGTTCTCATCCATCTGTACACAGGCAGAACTGCCCACTCCTGGACCATGTCCACCTTTGGATATGAGCCCTACTCATGGTTGAGGCTGTTCTGAGCAGAGCTACACGATATAGAGTACACCGGGTGTGTATGGGGGGGGGGGGGTTGAGAGGACACTGAAGTTAGAGGCAAGTCCTACTCGGCTCCATTTCCAGTTTGGGACACAGGGAGACAATGACATTTAAAAACCAGCAGACAGACCCATATCAAAACTCCCACTAAGCTTTGTGGCTGCAGAGATCTTACCCACCTTCCCAGACCGATCAGTCCTATGTGGTTAGTCACAGCCCTGCTTCTCTTGGGAATATGCAATTCAAATTAGATACTCAAAACTAAAGGAAATATCATACAAATTAAATCATACAATTCATTTTTCAATAGTAGCACAATTTATTTTTCTCCCTGGCTCTAAGCAAATCCGACCTACGTTCTTTTTTTTTGCCTTTAGAGCTTTATTTACAGTTCATATATATACACCGAGTTCAAAGGTCACAATGTAGTAGTGAAAATACCTGTCTATGTACCCTACAAATACAATAGAAAACACTAATGTCATTGTCGACTTGGAGTAAGTAGCCATTTCCCTGAAATCGCAGAATACCTTGAACACGGACATTTTAGTTTCATATCCTGGGTAGTGGTATGTCCTTTCACCATGTATAATAATACAACCATATTGCTGCTGAATCTAACCCCCCTCCACACAGCCCTTACAAACCCTTATCTCCCTCGGCGCACACACACATACGTACACGTACACACACACACACACACACACACACACACACACACACACACCACTGCTCGTCAAGAATTCAAAAGGCAAAAAAAAAAAAAAAAATTCGCACATTTTTTTGTTTACTACAGAGGTTTCATTTTGTTAAAAACAAGAAAAAAGGTAACAAAACGAGAGGAAAAAAACAGGTCTTTGGAAGAATCCCGCATTGTGTCGCTAGACTACCAGCTTTTTCTCAGAGCATTTTTTTTTTAAGGTCAAAGTTCCAGAGATCTGACTTCGCCCTCATCTGAATCCTTTACAAACGTAAACAAAACAACAAAGTACAACGTGTGTCTCTGGTCTCCACGACACCCGCCACTCTCTTTACAGTCCTTGGGGCACCAAGGGAGCCTCGCCCCCACTTTACCCAATCAGAGCGCTCCTTCCTCAGTAGATAACTTCGTACACAGTGGCCTTCTTGTCACCGGAGCCCGTCACAATGAACTGGTCATCGGGGGAGATGTCACAGCTGAGCACCGAAGACGACTCCTTTGACTTGAGAAACAAAACGAAAGGAGACCAGTTACCCCCACTGACAGAGATACTGTATTGCACTTACATTACACTTTCAAAACAAAGTGGTTTATATAATCCTGATAGAGTAACTACTGAGCTAAAGACAAATAGTATAAATGGCTTAAATAACAACAAATGCACTTGAAATATACTCTTAGCATTTCTCTAGAGAGAGCGCATCAAATCCCAGACCTGGAATATGCTTGATCCATAGGGTGTCCGCCATGCGTTCAGGAGGTTATCTTTGCCTGTGCTCACAAACCATTTACCTGCAGAACCAAAGAGACACACAAAGGGCGATGAAAACTCTGGGCAGAGGAGATGTAGCATGAGAGGGATTGCTAGTCGGTCGCATACAGGGAGAAAGAAAGGGACTGGTGCCGTGTGAGTCATTTCAGGATAGTTCTGTCCTTAAGATTACGCAAGAAAACATTTGAATGGAACAATTAGGAGTGTGGCACGTACCACAGTAGGCGAACTTGAGTGAGAGCACACAGCTCTCGTGGAGGTGCAGCTGATACTTGTCTGGTTTGGAGACGTGCAGCACTTCTACATTACTGCTCTCCATGCCCACTGCCAGCCACTCTCCTGTAGGACAGTAGCCCAGAGAGAAGATCTGGAGGGAGGGAATGGAACAAAGAGAGAAAGCTGATTACACATCTGACAAAGATCATCATCATGTGTGAAGTGATACAGAGAGGAGTGACAAGCCAGTGAAATACAGTACAGGGCCGTATCCACAAAGCGTCTCAGAGAAAGTCCTAGAAATCCTGTTAAAACCTGTTTGAAGACTAAAAACACTCCCAGCTCAGAGTAGGTTTTAGGATGATGTTAAGACACTGCTCAGACAGACTCCAAGAGACAGGAGTGAAATCTAAACGTAAACGTTTCTCAGCTGGTAATCACAACAGTTTGTGGTACCGCAAAGGAAAGATAGTGATGACGCTCAATAACACTTGCAAATGGGGAATAACTAATCGCGATGAGGCATCATGGCCAGGTGTGAACTCCACAGCACGTTTCAGACAACCACGTGAATGTGACTGTTGCAATGGTCAAACGATAGAATTTTCACCGGACACGATCACTTTGCCTACTCTTAATTCTTGCTTAATATATTGGCGTGCATAACCTTTGTTTAACCAATTCTGAGGGTTGTTAAGTGTAATATTGATATATCAACAAACTCATCGCCCCTATTTAACAGCTATTAAATCGCTGTGGCACAGTTGGCAAAAAGTCACTCGCCGATAATGTTGCATACGTTTGAAAGGTCTATAATTTCATCGAAAAAAATCTAAGTTAACATAGGCCCTAGATGGCTACAAAATTTAACAGCATGAAATTGCTTTCCATAGGGATAGCTTGAAATACCGTGATGTATGTAACGTGATGAAAGAAAGACTTAAGTATTTAGGCATATGTGAAATAGGCCTCATGTGAAATCATTGTCAAAAGTGCAAGAGATAAGGCCTACTGTTGCATGCTGGTCTAGATTTATGGATTGATCATATAGATATAAAAAAACATTCTTTCAACAATTCCAAAGCAATTGTAACTGGCGCAGGGACCATTGACTCACTGCCTTTATCTATAAGACGCCTGCTGGTAAGTCTTAACTAGTCATGAGGTCCCCTAAATATTTGTAGAATATTTTATTTAAAAAATGTATTGTCTTTTTTATATTTGTATTATTTTACCCCCCCAGTCTTGTCTCATCTCTGCAACTCCCGTACGGACTCGGGAGAGGCGAAAGTCGAGAGCCATGCGTCCCCCGAAACACAACCCAACCTAGCTGCACTGCTTCTTGACACAATGCACATCCAACCCGGAAGCCAGCCACACCAATGTGTCAGAGGAAACACCGTATACCTGGCGACCTGGTAGGCGTGCAGTGCGCCCGGCCCGCCACAGGAGTCACTAGTGCGCGATGAGACAAGGATATCCCTGCCGGCCAAACCCTCCCTAACCCGGACGACGCTGGACCAATTGTGCGTCGTTCCATGGACCTCCCGATCGTGGCCGGCTGCGACAGAGCCTGGGCTCGAACCCAGAATACCCGGTATTTTTATTATCATTTGTACATAAGTTCCAACGGAAACTTGAGCCAATCACTCGGAATCAGAATCATGTTCATCATGTTTCGTTTGCTTCCGGGTTGGAGCGAGCGGTCGCATCTGCACTCGGTCCGCAGGTAGTATTACATTTCATTACATTTCATTATAGTACAACGGTTTGATTTGTCTAATCTTAGCAATTTCTTCTTAGCTAGCTACACAGCCGTCTTTGTATCATAGATAATTGCGTAATTATCGTATTTCGTCGTCCTAACGCAGTCTACACTGCCCTGCACCTAGCCAGCTAGCTAACGTCCACCGTTAGCTAGTCCACCGTCTACCGATTAGCAGCACAACTATTACACTCAACTGAACGACTTGATTAGTGTAGTGTTAGCTAGCTACATAGTTGTCTTTGCTGTCTTCGTACCCAAGATAATTGTGTAGTTTAGAGTGTGTAGTTTTATGTCGTCCTTAACATAGGAGACTCTGCTAGCTAGCCAACAGCTAGCCAACGTCTACCGAACAGAACTTCTGCACTCAACAATCCGGTCGCATTTCGCTTCGCTCCACAGGTAGTATCACATTTTTCATTTCATTTCATTACAGTACAACGGCTTGATTTGTTTGATCGCAGCTAGCTACATAGCTAGCTACATAGCCGTCTTTGTTTCAAAGATAATTGTGTAGTCTAGAGCGATTTCCTAGGTTAGTTAGCCAGCTATTGTCGTTCTTTTAACGCAACGTAACGTAATCAACACTGCTAGCTAGCCAGCTAGCCCCGAATAGCAGCACAGTAGAAACTATTACACTCAACGGAACGACTTGATTAGTGTAGCGTCAACAACGCAGCCAATGCCAACTAGCCTACTTAGTCAACAACGCAGCCTCTGCCAGCTAGCCTACTTCAGCAGTACTGTATCATTTTAATCATTTTAGTCAATAAGATTCTTGCTACGTAAGCTTAACTCTCTGAACACTCGTGACGTGTAGTCCACTTGTCATTCAATCTACTTTGCATTAGCGTAGCCTCTTGTGTAGCCTGTCAACTATGTGTCTGTCTATCCCTGTTCTCTCCTCTCTGCACAGACCATACAAACGCTCCACACCGCGTGGCCGCGGCCACCTAATCTGGTGGTCCCAGCGCGCACGACCCACGTGGAGTTCCAGGTCTCCGGTAGCCTCTGGAACTGCCGATCTGCGGCCAACAAGGCAGAGTTCATCTCCGCCTATGTCTCCCTCCAGTCCCTCGACTTCTTGGCACTGACGGAAACATGGATCACCACAGACAACACTGCTACTCCTACTGCTCTCTCTTCGTCTGCCCACGTGTTCTCGCACACCCGAGAGCTTCTGGTCAGCGGGGTGGTGGCACCGGGATCCTCATCTCTCCCAAGTGGTCATTCTCTCTTTCTCCCCTTACCCATCTGTCTATCGCCTCCTTTGAATTCCATGCTGTCACAGTTACCAGCCCTTTCAAGCTTAACATCCTTATCATTTATCGCCCTCCAGGTTCCCTCGGAGAGTTCATCAATGAGCTTGATGCCTTGATAAGCTCCTTTCCTGAGGACGGCTCACCTCTCACAGTTCTGGGCGACTTTAACCTCCCCACGCCTACCTTTGACTCATTCCTCTCTGCCTCCTTCTTTCCACTCCTCTCCTCTTTTGACCTCACCCTCTCACCTTCCCCCTACTCACAAGGCAGGAAATACGCTCGACCTCATCTTTACTAGATGCTGTTCTTCCACTAACCTCGTTGCAACTCCCCTCCAAGTCTCCGACCACTACCTTGTATCCTTTTCCCTCTCGCTCTCATCCAACACTTCCCACACTGCCCCTACTCGGATGGTATCGCGCCGTCCCAACCTTCGCTCTCTCTCCCCCGCTACTCTCTCCTCTTCCATCCTATCATCTCTTCCCTCTGCTCAAACCTTCTCCAACCTATCTCCTGATTCTGCCTCCTCAACCCTCCTCTCCTCCCTTTCTGCATCCTTTGACTCTCTATGTCCCCTATCCTCCAGGCCGGCTCGGTCCTCCCCTCCCGCTCCGTGGCTCGACGACTCATTGCGAGCTCACAGAACAGGGCTCCGGGCAGCCGAGCGGAAATGGAGGAAAACTCGCCTCCCTGCGGACCTGACATCCTTTCACTCCCTCCTCTCTACATTTTCCTCCTCTCTCTCTGCTGCTAAAGCCACTTTCTACCACTCTAAATTCCAAGCATCTGCCTCTAACCCTAGGAAGCTCTTTGCAACCTTCTCCTCCCTCCTGAATCCTCCTCCCCCCCTCCTCCCTCTCTGCAGATGACTTCGTCAACCATTTTGAAAAGAAGGTCGACGACATCCGATCCTCGTTTGCTAAGTCAAACGACACCGCTGGTTCTGCTCACACTGCCCTACCCTGTGCTCTGACCTCTTTCTCCCCTCTCTCTCCAGATGAAATCTCGCGTCTTGTGACGGCCGGCCGCCCTACAACCTGCCCGCTTGACCCTATCCCTCCTCTCTTCTCCAGACCATTTCCGGAGACCTCCTCCCTTACCTCACCTCGCTCATCAACTCATCCCTGACCGCTGGCTACGTCCCTTCCGTCTTCAAGAGAGCGAGAGTTGCACCCCTTCTGAAAAAACCTACACTCGATCCCTCCGATGTCAACAACTACAGACCAGTATCCCTTCTTTCTTTTCTCTCCAAAACTCTTGAACGTGCCGTCCTTGGCCAGCTCTCCCGCTATCTCTCTCAGAATGACCTTCTTGATCCAAATCAGTCAGGTTTCAAGACTAGTCATTCAACTGAGACTGCTCTTCTCTGTATCACGGAGGCGCTCCGCACTGCTAAAGCTAACTCTCTCTCCTCTGCTCTCATCCTTCTAGACCTATCGGCTGCCTTCGATACTGTGAACCATCAGATCCTCCTCTCCACCCTCTCCGAGTTGGGCATCTCCGGCGCGGCCCACGCTTGGATTGCGTCCTACCTGACAGGTCGCTCCTACCAGGTGGCGTGGCGAGAATCCGTCTCCACACCACGTGCTCTCACCACTGGTGTCCCCCAGGGCTCTGTTCTAGGCCCTCTCCTATTCTCGCTATACACCAAGTCACTTGGCTCTGTCATAACCTCACATGGTCTCTCCTATCATTGCTATGCAGACGACACACAATTAATCTTCTCCTTTCCCCCTTCTGATGACCAGGTGGCGAATCGCATCTCTGCATGTCTGGCAGACATATCCGTGTGGATGACGGATCACCACCTCAAGCTGAACCTCGGCAAGACGGAGCTGCTCTTCCTCCCGGGAAGGACTGCCCGTTCCATGATCTCGCCATCACGGTTGACAACTCCATTGTGTCCTCCTCCCAGAGCGCTAAGAACCTTGGCGTGATCCTGGACAACACCCTGTCGTTCTCAACTAACATCAAGGCGGTGGCCCGTTCCTGTAGGTTCATGCTCTACAACATCCGCAGAGTACGACCCTGCCTCACACAGGAAGCGGCGCAGGTCCTAATCCAGGCACTTGTCATCTCCCGTCTGGATTACTGCAACTCGCTGTTGGCTGGGCTCCCTGCCTGTGCCATTAAACCCTACAACTCATCCAGAACGCCGCAGCCCGTCTGGTGTTCAACCTTCCCAAGTTCTCTCACGTCACCCCGCTCCTCCGCTCCCTCCACTGGCTTCCAGTTGAAGCTCGCATCCGCTACAAGACCATGGTGCTTGCCTACGGAGCTGTGAGGGGAACGGCACCTCAGTACCTCCAGGCTCTGATCAGGCCCTACACCCAAACAAGGGCACTGCGTTCATCCACCTCTGGCCTGCTCGCCTCCCTACCACTGAGGAAGTACAGTTCCCGCTCAGCCCAGTCAAAACTGTTCGCTGCTCTGGCCCCCCAATGGTGGAACAAACTCCCTCACGACGCCAGGACAGCGGAGTCAATCACCACCTTCCGGAGACACCTGAAACCCCACCTCTTTAAGGAATACCTAGGATAGGATAAAGTAATCCCTCTCACCCCCCCTCCCCCTGAAAAGATTTAGATGCACTACTGTTCCACTGGAGGTCATAAGGTGAATGCACCAATTTGTAAGTCGCTCTGGATAAGAGCGTCTGCTAAATGACTTAAATGTAAATGTAAATGTGCGGGGCCACATTGGTAGGTCATGGAGCTGTTGTTGCTGGTTTTGTAGGGGATTAACTGCCTTGCTCAAGGACAGAACAACAGATTTTTCACCTTGTTGATTTGGGGATTTGAACTGGCAACCTTTCAGTTACTGGCCTAATGCTCTAACCACTAGGCTTCATGCATACACTTATGTGTAAAAATTAAAGCTATGAATAAAATGGCTCTTTTCTCACAGCAAAAAATGTTATACTCTGAGAAACAATGTGGACATGGGCCCTGATCTAATCGCAGCTAGTCTCACAAGGTCTCCTTTGATGTCAGTACCTGTGAGGTGAAGTCGTGCTGCTGCAGCTGTCGTCCCTCTCTCAGGTCCCAGCAGCGTACTGTGTTGTCCAGCCCCCCCGTCCACAGTTTGGTCCCATCGTTGGAGATGTCAATACAGCTGGCCCCGTCAGTGTGACCCTGGAACTGCCTGGGTAGCATGAAGATCACATCAACACCTAGCCATTCAGATGTAATCCATAGTCTATAGCAGGGGTCTCACAACCTTCTCTAGCATGAGAGTTACTTTGTTTTAAAAAGCTAGCTTTCATAGGCAGATTTTTCTCCTCTCCTCTGCAACTTTTCCTCAGATCCTTAGCATACAAGAAAAGGTAGTGCACTGTTTTCTGCCAATATACCAGGTAAAATAATGGTTAAACTGACTGATTTTTGTATTATGCTAATTCAATTTCAGAGGGGGTTAATTAACAAACACTAATCTGTGATTATTTCCCCAAATTATGTTTTATATTTTCCCAAATGATGTTTTCTCAGTTTTATTTTTCCTTGTTTTACACTCAAAATTACAATTGTTCATAGAGAAACAATGAAATTGGATTTTCTGAACATGAACACATTTAGATTGTTGCGTTTAATTCCTCTTTAATTGTGCATCTGGCCCTTTAATTGCACATCTAGCGAGTGAGGAATGTGCCGTCTAATGTGCCAGTCTAGCGATGGTTCTGTACTTCCGCTGCTCATTTCATAGCAAAGTCTGCAATTCAAAAATAATGGATACAAATGATATACTTACTCACGATATACTTACTACTTTGCAGTTAACATTTAATTGAGACTGTTTTAGGGAAAGTATTTCTGTCAACAAACAAGACTTATCACATCAACTAGCTACACAGAGTGATAGACAAACGCACGCAACACAAACAGACGGGCAATATTGCTGGAAATGAATTGGCAGATATTGTGTTAGGTTTGGCTTTTTAAGCCAATAGTGATTAACGAGGGGTGGGATAATATCAATGTTGATTAGATAGTAGCTGGGAACTTGCGGTGTCTGATACTTGTGAGATTTGTTAATGACAGTTTGCAGTGGAACATGTGAAAATTGCCTGTGCTTTCAGAATTGTTTGGTGAGCAACTCATAGGTGGGCTGCGAGCTACTGGTAGCTCACAATCAACTTGTTTGAGACCCCTGGTCTATAGCCTTCAATCCTGAGCTCTCCTCCCTCTTTCTCCTGCCCTACCCTCCCAATCTCCTCCTCTTACCTGATCAGTGTCTGGTTGTGCAGGTCACAAACCATGATGTTTCCCCCCTATACCCCTCCTAACCACCTCCTCCTCTTACCTGACCAGTGTCTGGTTGTGCAGGTCACAAACCATGATGTTTCCCCCCTATACCCCTCCTAACCACCTCCTCCTCTTACCTGACCAGTGTCTGGTTGTGCAGGTCACAAACCATGATGTTTCCCCTATACCCCTCCTAACCACCTCCTCCTCTTACCTGACCAGTGTCTGGTTGTGCAGGTCACAAACCATGATGTTTCCCCTATACCCCTCCTAACCACCTCCTCCTCCTCCTCTTACCTGACCAGTGTCTGGTTGTGCAGGTCACAAACCATGATGTTTCCCCCCTATACCCCTCCTAACCACCTCCTCCTCTTACCTGACCAGTGTATGGCTGTGCAGGTCACAAACCATGATGTTTCCCCCCTATACCCCTCCTAACCACCTCCTCCTCTTACCTGACCAGTGTCTAGTTGTGCAGGTCACAAACCATGATGTTTCCCCCCTATACCCCTCCTAACCACCTCCTCCTCCTCTTACCTGACCAGTGTCTGGTTGTGCAGGTCACAAACCATGATGTTTCCCCCCTATACCCCTCCTAACCACCTCTTACCTGACCAGTGTCTGGTTGTGCAGGTCACAAACCATGATGTTTCCCCCCTATACCCCTCCTAACCACCTCCTCCTCCTCTTACCTGACCAGTGTCTGGTTGTGCAGGTCACAAACCATGATGTTTCCCCCTATACCCCTCCTAACCACCTCCTCCTCCTCCTCTTACCTGACCAGTGTCTGGTTGTGCAGGTCACAAACCATGATGTTTCCCCCCTATACCCCTCCTAACCACCTCCTCCTCTTACCTGACCAGTGTCTGGTTGTGCAGGTCACAAACCATGATGTTTCCCCCCTATACCCCTCCTAACCACCTCCTCCTCCTCCTCTTACCTGACCAGTGTCTGGTTGTGCAGGTCACAAACCATGATGTTTCCCCCCTATACCCCTCCTAACCACCTCCTCCTCCTCCTCTTACCTGACCAGTGTCTGGTTGTGCAGGTCACAAACCATGATGTTTCCCCCCTATACCCCTCCTAACCACCTCCTCCTCTTACCTGACCAGTGTCTGGCTGTGCAGGTCACAAACCATGATGTTTCCCCCCTATACCCCTCCTAACCACCTCCTCCTCTTACCTGACCAGTGTCTGGTTGTGCAGGTCACAAACCATGATGTTTCCCCCCTATACCCCTCCTAACCACCTCCTCCTCCTCCTCTTACCTGACCAGTGTCTGGTTGTGCAGGTCACAAACCATGATGTTTCCCCCCTATACCCCTCCTAACCACCTCCTCCTCTTACCTGACCAGTGTCTGGTTGTGCAGGTCACAAACCATGATGTTTCCCCCCTATACCCCTCCTAACCACCTCCTCCTCTTACCTGACCAGTGTCTAGTTGTGCAGGTCACAAACCATGATGTTTCCCCCTATACCCCTCCTAACCACCTCCTCCTCCTCCTCTTACCTGACCAGTGTCTGGTTGTGCAGGTCACAAACCATGATGTTTCCCCCCTATACCCCTCCTAACCACCTCTTACCTGACCAGTGTCTGGTTGTGCAGGTCACAAACCATGATGTTTCCCCCCTATACCCCTCCTAACCACCTCCTCCTCCTCCTCCTCTTACCTGACCAGTGTCTGGTTGTGCAGGTCACAAACCATGATGTTTCCCCCTATACCCCTCCTAACCACCTCCTCCTCCTCCTCTTACCTGACCAGTGTCTGGTTGTGCAGGTCACAAACCATGATGTTTCCCCCTATACCCCTCCTAACCACCTCCTCCTCTTACCTGACCAGTGTCTGGTTGTGCAGGTCACAAACCATGATGTTTCCCCCTATACCCCTCCTAACCACCTCCTCCTCCTCCTCTTACCTGACCAGTGTCTGGTTGTGCAGGTCACAAACCATGATGTTTCCCCCTATACCCCTCCTAACCACCTCCTCCTCCTCCTCTTACCTGACCAGTGTCTGGTTGTGCAGGTCACAAACCATGATGTTTCCCCTATACCCCTCCTAACCACCTCCTCCTCTTACCTGACCAGTGTCTGGCTGTGCAGGTCACAAACCATGATGTTTCCCCCTATACCCCTCCTAACCACCTCCTCCTCTTACCTGACCAGTGTCTGGTTGTGCAGGTCACAAACCATGATGTTTCCCCTATACCCCTCCTAACCACCTCCTCCTCCTCCTCTTACCTGACCAGTGTCTGGTTGTGCAGGTCACAAACCATGATGTTTCCCCCTATACCCCTCCTAACCACCTCCTCCTCTTACCTGACCAGTGTCTGGTTGTGCAGGTCACAAACCATGATGTTTCCCCCTATACCCCTCCTAACCACCTCCTCCTCTTACCTGACCAGTGTCTAGTTGTGCAGGTCACAAACCATGATGTTTCCCCCTATACCCCTCCTAACCACCTCCTCCTCCTCCTCTTACCTGACCAGTGTCTGGTTGTGCAGGTCACTAAACCATGATGTTTCACAAACCCCCCTATACCCCTCCTAACCACCTCCTCCTCCTCCTCTTACCTGACCAGTGTCTGGTTGTGCAGGTCACAAACCATGATGTTTCCCCCTATACCCCTCCTAACCACCTCCTCCTCTTACCTGACCAGTGTCTGGTTGTGCAGGTCACAAACCATGATGTTTCCCCCCTATACCCCTCCTAACCACCTCCTCCTCTTACCTGACCAGTGTCTGGTTGTGCAGGTCACAAACCATGATGTTTCCCCCCTATACCCCTCCTAACCACCTCCTCCTCTTACCTGACCAGTATCTGGTTGTGCAGGTCACAAACCATGATGTTTCCCCCCTATACCCCTCCTAACCACCTCCTCCTCTTACCTGACCAGTGTCTGGTTGTGCAGGTCACAAACCATGATGTTTCCCCCCTATACCCCTCCTAACCACCTCCTCCTCTTACCTGACCAGGGTCTGGTTGTGCAGGTCCCATACTACAATGTTGCCGTCACTGCAGCAGGAGAAGCAGACCTTGTTGTCAGGGGAGATGGCCAGAGCATAGCAGGCCGGAGCAGAAGACGTCAACTCTGCCTTGATGCGGGGAGTAGGTGTGGCCAAGTCCCAGATTGACAACGTGCTGGCCTCGCCTCCAACAATGAGGGTCCGCCCATCAGGGAGGAGCTTGCAGGAACGGATGTAGTTATCCCTATTCTGATTGGGTAACATAGAAAAGAACTCCAGTAATTAAGGTGTGAAACATGGGACTGTGTGAAATGAGCAACATAAAATCCACAGCAGCAAAAATGAGTCCTCTCAGGAGTGTAACATCAGTAATGCAGCCTCAGCAGTACCACCAGGGGAAGAAATTACAACCCAGGAACATTGCCCTTCAAGAAAACTATTTTATATGGACACTGGAGAGCATTAAAACAATTGCCCGTCTCGGTATACTTTTAACTTCTGCCTATGTGACCAGTGTTTGAGTGCGTCCATCCTCTCGCTCTCCCCACCCCCTTCGTTGATCTTTGTCAGTGCATCTGTAGCTATCCATCTATGACCACTGTCCGTGTGTGTGTGTGTGTGTCCGTCCACTCACCAGACAGTCGAGCTGGGCCATGGCACTCTTGCTGCCAGGCTGGCTGATGTCCCACACCTTGACACAGCCCTTGCCGCCGGTGTAGACGTGGCGTGTGGAGGTGCTGATGGTGACGGCACACACCACCTCTCCGTGGTTCAGAGTGTGGATCTGACGGGCATGTCGTGGGATGCCCGGGCCCAGCAGAGCATCCGGAGGGAAAGGAACTGGCTGCATCTGTCCATCCGCACTGACGTGGAAAGAGTAAGCACTGGAGAGAGGGAGAAGGGAGAGAATAGACAGAGTAAGCACTAGAGAGAGGGAGAGAATGGACAGAGTTAGCACTGGAGAGAGGGAGAAGGGAGAGAATGGACAGAGTAATCACTGGAGAGAGGGAGAAGGGAGAGAATGGACAGAGTAATCACTGGAGAGAGGGAGAAGGGAGAGAATGGACAGAGTTAGCACTGGAGAGAGGGAGAGGGGAGAGAATGGACAGAGTAAGCACTGGAGAGAGGGAGAGGGGAGAGAATGGACAGAGTAAGCACTGGAGAGAGGGAGAGGGGAGAGAATGGACAGAGTAAGCACTAGAGAGAGGGAGAGAATGGACAGAGTTAGCACTGGAGAGAGGGAGAAGGGAGAGAATGGACAGAGTAAGCACTGGAGAGAGGGAGAAGGGAGAGAATGGACAGAGTAAGCACTGGAGAGAGGGAGAAGGGAGAGAATGGACAGAGTAAGCACTGGAGAGAGGGAGAAGGGAGAGAATGGACAGAGTAAGCACTGGAGAGAGGGAGAAGGGAGAGAATGGACAGAGTAAGCACTGGAGAGAGGGAGAGGGGAGAGAATGGACAGAGTAAGCACTGGAGAGAGGGAGAGGGGAGAGAATGGACAGAGTAAGCACTAGAGAGAGGGAGAGAATGGACAGAGTTAGCACTGGAGAGAGGGAGAAGGGAGAGAATGGACAGAGTAAGCACTGGAGAGAGGGAGAAGGGAGAGAATGGACAGAGTAAGCACTGGAGAGAGGGAGAAGGGAGAGAATGGACAGAGTTAGCACTGGAGAGCGGGAGAAGGGAGAGAATGGACAGAGTTAGCACTGGAGAGAGGGAGAAGGGAGAGAATGGACAGAGTAAGCACTGGAGAGAGGAGAGGGGAGAGAATGGACAGAGTAAGCACTGGAGAGAGGGAGAGGGGAGAGAATGGACAGAGTAAGCACTGGAGAGAGGGAGAAGGGAGAGAATGGAAAGAGTAAGCACTAGAGGGAGGGAGAAGGGAGAGAATGGACAGAGTAAGCACTGGAGAGAGGGAGAAGGGAGAGAATGGACAGAGTTAGCACTGGAGAGAGGGAGAAGGGAGAGAATGGACAGAGTTAGCACTGGAGAGAGGGAGAAGGGAGAGAATGGACAGAGTAAGCACTGGAGAGAGGGAGAGGGGAGAGAATGGACAGAGTAAGCACTGGAGAGAGGGAGAAGGGAGAGAATGGAAAGAGTAAGCACTAGAGGGAGGGAGAAGGGAGAGAATGGACAGAGTAAGCACTAGAGGGAGGGAGAAGGGAGAGAATGGACAGAGTAAGCACTGGAGAGAGGGAGAAGGGAGAGAATGGACAGAGTTAGCACTGGAGAGAGGGAGAAGGGAGAGAATGGACAGAGTAAGCACTGGAGAGAGGGAGAGGGGAGAGAATGGACAGAGTAAGCACTGGAGAGAGGGTGAAGGGAGAGAATGGACAGAGTAAGCACTGGAGAGAGGGAGAAGGGAGAGAATGGACAGAGTAAGCACTGGAGAGAGGGAGAAGGGAGAGAATGGACAGAGTAAGCACTGGAGAGAGGGAGAAAGGAGAGAATGGACAGAGTAAGCACTAGAGGGAGGGAGAAGGGAGAAAATGGACAGAGTAAGCACTGGAGAGGGGGAGAAGGGAGAGAATGGACAGAGTAAGCACTGGAGAGAGGGAGAAGGGAGAGAATGGACAGAGTAAGCACTGGAGAGAGGGAGAAGGGAGAGAATGGACAGAGTAAGCACTGGAGAGAGGGAGAAGGGAGAGAATGGACAGAGTAAGCACTGGAGAGAGGGAGAAGGGAGAGAATGGACAGAGTAAGCACTGGAGAGAGGGAGAAGGGAGAGAATGGACAGAGTAAGCACTGGAGAGAGGGAGAAGGGAGAGAATGGACAGAGTAAGCACTGGAGAGAGGGAGAAGGGAGAGAATGGACAGAGTAAGCACTGGAGAGAGGGAGAAGGGAGAGAATGGACAGAGTAAGCACTGGAGAGAGGGAGAAGGGAGAGAATGGACAGAGTAAGCACTGGAGAGAGGGAGAAGGGAGGAGGAGACGTATAGTTGTTACTTTACAAGGCTGAAGCTTGAGGTTAACCTCCAACAATAAAACCCTACAATAACAACAGAGGAATATGAAGACTGTTTTATAACAGTGTAATTGTGTTGTGGTCAGAGAATAGGAGGGCGTGGTGACCGTATAGGAGGTTGTGGTAGCAGAGGCAGAGAGAACAGTACTCACGGCTTTCCTGAGGCAGCAGACTGCAGGCTGGCGGGTAACCCTGGGACCCTCATGTGGGGGTGAGGAGACTCATAACCCACCTGGGGGACAGGGACAAAGAACATATGTTAGCTCAGGCATCTGACAGAGCAGTCACAAGTCAAACTCCCAGAAAGCCTTCTCAAAATCACATAGTAGATTTAGAATGTTTTCCCACAGTGAATTATAACATTCCATAAGGAGATATAATTGGTGTATGAAGTCATGCAATTGGATGAACAATAAATATATAAATCAGTATGTGCATATATATATATATATATATATATATATATATATATAAAGCGCTTTCTTTCCCTCCACTTCATCACTCTCTCACCACTGCTGATCGTCCGTATCCAGCTGCTACTGCGGCTACAGAGCCATTCATCTGGGGGGAGACCAGGTGGAGCCCAGCCCCGTAGGCTGCTGCTGCCCCCGCCAATTCCCCATTCACCCCTGGAGGGGGCAGGCCGAACGCCCCGGGGGGGTACGCCCCCTGCACCGCCAGAGGGTTCCTCAGACCTAGAGCTAATGGGGAGAAGAGAAAGGGGGAGAGAAGAGAAGACGGAAGATAAGATTGTGAGAGAATCGATAAAGCAGCAAATGATAAAACTGATCATAACCTTAGAAGGCTAGAATCCAACCAGTAGCTGATGTTTATCAAAATCAGATCAAATGATTTGTCACATGCATCGTGAACAACAGGTGTAGACCAACAGTGAAATGCTTACTACCCAACAACGCAGGGAGAAAAATGTAACAATAGAAAAATAATAACACACGGAATAAACACAACAAATAATGAATTATAACGTAGCTGTATACACAAGATACTGGTACCGAGTCGATGTGCAAGGGGTACGAGGTAATTGAGGTAGATATATATATATTTTTTTTACCTTTATTTAACTAGGCAAGTCAGTTAAGAACAAATTCTTATTTTCAATCACGGCCTAGGAACAGTGGGTTAACTGCCTGTTCAGGGACAGAACAACAGATTTGTACCCTGTCAGCTCGGGGATTTGAACTTGCAACCTTCTGGTTACTAGCCCAACGCTCTAACCACTAGGCTACCCTGCCGCCCCATGTACATGAGTGACTAGGCAACAGGAGAGATAATAAGCAGTAGCGTATGTGATGAGTTGAGAGTTAGTGAGAAAGGGGGTCAATGCAGATAGTTAACTAAATAGCTACTCGGACTATTTAGCAGTCTTATGTCTTGGGGATAGAAGCTGTTCAAGGTCCTGTTGGTTCCAGACGATACCGCTTGCCGTGCGGTAGCAGAGAGAACAGTATGATTGGGTGGCTGGAGTATTTTACAAGTTTTAGGGCCTTGCTCTGCAATGACCTTAAAATAATACCGAACAAAAATAAAAATGTAGAAGATTTTACTGAGTTACAGTTCATATAAGGAAATTGAAATAAATAAATTAGGCACTAATCTATGGATTTCACATGCAGCCATGTGTGGACCTTGGAGGGCATAGACCCACCCACTTGGGAGACAGGCCCAGCCAATCAGAATGAGTTTTCACCACAAAAGGGCATTATTACAGACATGTTGTGTTTATGTGTGTTTTTGGGGGCCTGCTCTATGTCAGGCTCTGTTGTAGTCACATTGTTTCTGACACCTTTATCAGAATCCCACAGTTCTTACCTTTATCACAGTACTAAGAATGTCTTCGTAGGGTTAATTTGAAACCACAATGTACTTTTTGAGGGTAGTATACAATATTATCTGTTGTTTAGAAAAATGTCACCAGAGGGCATCAGAGTTGAGGTTTAACAGCTGGCACAGAGGAGTTCCTGTGGCAGCTCTGATCCTCTATGCAGGGTTCCACATCAAGTAGGATCAAACACAAACAGCTCAATGCCACAGAAGAGATCACCAGACCACTACTGCACTCTGCTGGCTAGTTTGCCACACTGCAGTGTGGAGCCACTAGACTACATAGAGAGATTCTGGGAGAAGAGTATTGCATTCCAATAGACTGAAGCAGCGTAATAATGAAACAGTTCAGTCACAGTCCTTCACCTCTCTTAATCTCACCGTTTAAAGGTTCCCGCATAGCTCTCAACCCCACAGGCAGTAGGCAGACGCATCAGTTAACCCACATCAAGGGCAGTTTGGATAGCTCAGCTGGTTGGAGCGTGGTTTACCATTTAGATTTATGCCATGGACCACAGATACTGAATATAGATGGAAACTCTAGGCAGCTTCAGATAAAAGGCTCTGGTAACTGATCATGGCTGGTATATTGAAGACCCTTTAAAAACCTAGTGAAAACTGCAATGTAAATACGATCCATGATCATGATGGTCTTACCCAGAGGGTCAACGCCAGGTTTGCCAGGGAGGGGCGGAACTGTGGGGGGGCACTGGGGCCGGGGGTGGAGGAGTCCTGGGAACTGTGGGGGGTGCCTGGCTTCATACCTGGGGTACTGGACTTCTCCCTCTGTTAGAGAAAAAGAAGGAGGGGTGAAGAGAGAAAGAGCGAGAGATGGGGGAGAGAGATCGAAAGAAGCAGTGAGCGAAAACGACAGTGTGAATGAGAATGTCAATGAGAATGTGAGGGGGAGTGAGAGAAGGAGAGAGTGTGATGTGAATGTAAGATGTCCTTCCATCACAGCTATCAGAAACACCAGGTGCTAATACTGTAGAATTACACAAAAGACATCCAACATGAAGAAATCCTTTGGAATGCATGTCATATTTAACAGATGGCTGCTGCTCT
Organism: Oncorhynchus nerka; assembly: GCF_034236695.1. Lineage (NCBI taxonomy): Eukaryota > Metazoa > Chordata > Actinopteri > Salmoniformes > Salmonidae > Oncorhynchus > Oncorhynchus nerka. Next base: position 60,388,468 of record NC_088419.1, on the reverse strand, counting down.
TTGTATCTAGAATAATATATCTATGCTGAAGAAAGATCATGCCAAAGGAGATAAGTGGGTGTGTAGAAACGCAGTAATTCAGTTAGGCTCAGCAAGGCTAGGGTCACATGGGACCGTGAGCGTCCTTGACACTGCATATGAAGCTGAATTGAAAGATCATCACTGAAACGAAGTGTGTAGGCTGCGCATGTCTCACCATACATACAATCACTCATTTGACTCGGAGCATAACTGTATGAAGCTGTGTGTGTGTGTGTGTGGTGACAACGGCATGTAATGGACTGATCCTGAGCATACCGGCGGCTCCCGGTCCTTGCTGCGGGAGGGCGAGGCTTGGCTGCTGGAGGAGGCCAGGGAGGCGGGGCTGGCCTGGGGAAGGGCCTCTTTACGGGAGGGGGCAGTTTGTCCAGGCCGTTTTCTCTGGACGAGTAGGAGTGCACACTGCGGGGGGATGAGGGGTCCTGCGGGGTCACAGAGACGGGGTGGGGGGGACGTTAAGTCCACCAGACGTGGTCCCGCTGAGTGTTTCTCTCATCAATCTGAATCAGTCAATGATCAGAGTCAATTTGGGTCTGAACTGAGGCGCAGAGATGGACCAACTCACCTCATCCACCACCAAATTATCATCACTCTTATCCGCATCGCTGCCCTGCAATCAAAATGTGGGCTTTTAGTTAAAAATGGAACACACACAAATGAACTAATTACTGAACACAAACACCCACAATAGGTAATCAACTCAGCATACTAACATAATCTGTCATGAACTCCTTCTCGTCAGCTTTCCTCTTCTTCCCATTGCTGAGGTAGTCTGCTGAACGGCCCTTATCCCCATTGGACATAGAGCTCTGAGGAGGGAAGGATAACGAGGTGAGAGGGACTGTTTAATCATGTCAACTTCATAACCACCCTGGCAAAATGTGATGGAAAAAAAATAATCACACAGCATCAACTGGGGTTCAGTGTCCGTGAGGGGGATAGAGAATGGAGATGTAGTATCTTGTAGCGTACTTGGGTGTAGGGAACTTGAAGTGTAGTGTACTCACCGGTCCAGCCTCGCGGTCTACGTCCATGATGGACAGCATCGCCCCGCGTCCCCGCAGCCAGCCAAAACAGAGCAAACACAATACAGCATGACTATCACCATTCTCACAAACACACAGCTAAAAACATGCCCCAGCCCATCCCAACCTCACATTGACCAACCACAACTACTCTAAACCCAAACAAAACCAACTCTCCCCATTCAGCCTAACCCAAACCTGGCCAACCTAATCTCCCATCATCCCCATCCCAGCCCATACCTCTGTGGTGCTCTGCGGAGGCTGCAGCCGCAGCAGCCTCCATGTGGGCCCTCTCATGGCCCTCTTTGGCAGCCAGCTGGGCCCCCAGGGCCCCGGACAGGGCCAGTAGGCCAGACCCACCGCCCAGCGCCAGGCCAGGGTGAGGGAGGCCCCCAGGGTGTGGCCCCATTTGCAGACCCTGCAGGCCCTGCAGGCCCTGGGCCACATGCTGAGAGAGGTGCTGCGCCTGCAGCTGTTGCTGGAGGGAGGAGAGAGAAGGAGAGAGAAAACAAGACAGGGGTTGAGTTGTGGTCTACTGGGTTAGAGGTGGACTGGACTGGACAGGGGCTGAAGGGAGAGGTATACAGAGAGAGGTGTCACAGAGAAGGATGTCTCCATTAATGGAGGAGCCCATGCATGGTGCCATCATAAATGGAGTACGAGTGGAGGAAAGGAGCACCTCCCTAGGAGAGAGAGAGCACTGCCACAAAAATCAAACCATGCAGTGCATGGTTGGAATTATGTGAAGGCAAGAAAATCAAAATTGTATTATTTTTAGTTTTTAATTTACATTAAAAAACAACAACAGATAGCACTGAAATGCGATTGGGGGGGCGGGGGCATTTTTCTCAGACTAAGAATTAATGTGTGATTTGAAACGTCATTCCTCTGGTTTGGTGAGGCCATGTGTTGTCTCTTGGCACCCAGCAGATAGTGTCATCTCTTCTCTCACTACGTTTCCTAACAGTCTCATTTCAACCTGTTCCTGTTAGGTCCACACTAAGAGACCAATGTGTGTGTGTGTGTGTGTGTGTGTGTGTGTGTGTGTGCTGGAAGGAGGCTATCCACAGAAAAACAAGAGGTGCAAAAATAAAGACGTATGAGAGGATGAAGGGACACACTGTATGAGGTAGAGGGGGGAGTCCACGTACCCCTATAGACGCATTTAACTCCCCCATAGTCACCTGCTTGGCGCGCTCCATGGCCTGGACCACCTGTTGTTGGTGCTGTGGGACAAACCATGGTAACAGTGAACTTGAAAGGAAAGGTCTGAATTTTAACATGCTTTACAAGGTCAATAATAATACTTCAAGACCAGTATTACAGCATGTGGTATAAAGTATGTACATGTTTAGGAGGAATAACAGTCACGCTTTGACGCTTCATAAGAGTTCATGTCACTGTGTAAATGTGTGTGTCTGCTGCATAGGGGTATGTCACTGTGTAAATGTGTGTGTCTGCTGCATAGGGGTATGTCACTGTGTAAATGTGTGTGTCTGCTGCATAGCGGTATGTCACTGTGTAAATGTGTGTGTCTGCTGCATAGGGGTATGTCACTGTGTAAATGTGTGTGTCTGCTGCATAGGGGTATGTCACTGTGTAAATGTGTGTGTCTGCTGCATAGGGGTATGTCACTGTGTAAATGTGTGTGTCTGCTGCATAGGGGTATGTCACTGTGTAAATGTGTGTGCCTGCTACATAGCGGTATGTCACTGTGTAAATGTGTGTGTCTGCTGCATAGGGGTATGTCACTGTGTAAATGTGTGTGCCTGCTACATAGAGGTATGTCACTGTGTAAATGTGTGTGTCTGCTACATAGAGGTATGTCACTGTGTAAATGTGTGTGCCTGCTGCATAGAGGTATGTCACTGTGTAAATGTGTGTGCCTGCTACATAGAGGTATGTCACTGTGTAAATGTGTGTGCCTACTGCATAGAGGTATGTCACTGTGTAAATGTGTGTGTCTGCTGCATAGAGGTATGTCACTGTGTAAATGTGTGTGCCTGCTACATAGAGGTATGTCACTGTGTAAATGTGTGTGTCTGCTGCATAGAGGTATGTCAATGTTTTACTGTGAGTTGTTGGGTACTAGCAGCATGCATGTGCATGCCTCAGGGTGTAGGTGGCTGTCAGAGAGATACTGAATGTGTTACTGATGTGTTAATGTGCATGACCGTGTGTTTTTGTGTGTCTGTGTTTGATTTGCGGTGTGTTTGTGCATGTCTATGATTGATTTGCAGTGTGTGTGTGCGTGCGAGCCGGTCTTCAGATGATCTCACCTCCTGTGACAGGAAAGGGATGAGCTGGGCACAGATCACGTTCAGCCGCTTGGCGATCTCTGTCTGCAACACACAAAAAAATACGAGATTGCGTGTGAGAACACCGTGTGTGTGCTCATCAAAGCAACACACACCCCAGAACCTGAGCAGGTCTGGCTGCGAGGGCCAGTGTTGTAAATATTTCAGCTCCTCACATTTAGTCTATGCAAATCCAAACACTGCCAAGAAGCCCGGGTAAAATATTCATGGCCAGTATCAAATGTGACCACCCATCCCAGAGTGTGCATGGCTACCTGCTGGGGGTCAATGGTCTTAGCCATGGAAGTCTGCCAGCTCTTCCTCCCTCCATCTCCTTCTCTCACCACCATTAGTGAAGTAATCTGCCATGTGTTGTATCAAAACCATACTGTGTCTCTCTCCTCACCTCACCCCACCCCACCCCCCCACACACACACTTACACACAGTAATGATATGCATGCAGAGATCATGATGACAACATCATTATGACCGGGGGCCATTTTCCTGCTGACAACTAGCCTCTGCTGTACAGTCTCCCTCTTCTCTCGACCGGCCAGGCGACACAGCCCCACACACATCACACCATTCCCTACCAACTGATTTATTGACGCTGTGGTAAACTCCCACCCCCCCTCCTCTTTCACACACTTCCTCCTCTCCCTTCTGCCTCTCACCCCACCCCCCTTCAACCCTCACCCTCTTCCCTTATTCTGCAGACAGGCAGTACAGACCCCCCCCTCCTCTGCCACCCCCACCCTTCAGCACTTGCCTCCATAAATCCATCATCACCCTCACCAGTGAAACACAATGATTTCTTGTTAGAGAATGCCAACTACTAAATGACATCTTCAGGAGAGAGGGAGCCAGGGAGATCGGAGAGAAGGGCACGGTGGTGGGTGAGGGAGAGAGCAAAAAAAACAAGAGACCATGAGCAAGTGAGCGCAAGAGAAAGAGCATAAATAGGGGAGTACAAAATGGGAGAGGGAAATGAAAAGAAGGGGGAGGGGAGAAGGAGGCGGGGAGGCTCTTGTGCCGTTGAGGAAATGAAAGCCAATGAGGCAGGATGCACAAGGAGGAGGACGGGGGAGTGAGAGGGAGAAAGAAAGAGACCGAGAGAAGGAAGGAGGAGGGCAGGGTGATTCGTGTGGCTTGTCAAAAGCAGAGCGATTGAGATGGCAAAACGAAGGGAGAGAGCAGACGCTCTGAAGGCAGTGACCTGATTTAAAGTGAAATTCAGCATGGACTGTATGTCTGCAGGAGAGAGGGAGGAAGAGGGAGAGGCGGGATGGGGTGTCAAGGAAAGACAGAGGCGCGGGGGGGTATATGATAGAAAGAAGGTGAGAAATGGAGAGGGGTTATATATAGACTAAGGGATATAAGGATAGAGAGACAGAGGAGGTGGTTATAGAGAAAGAGATAAAGGGATAGAGGGAGGGATAGAGGGAGGAGGAGGGTGAAGTCAGCAGTGGTAATAGACAGGATTTATGAGGGGAGAGAAGAGGATGTTCCGGCTGCTTTGGGAAGGAAGGGCACATCTCTCCTCTCGTCTCGTCTGTCTCGAAAAAGGAATTCGGTTTGCAAATCCTATTAATGCAACAGCAGCACAGTGCCATGGGTCCATCATAGGCAGGTTAGCGTGTTGTGCTGGAGGTCAGTTCACTAGATTCTCCCAGAAGCATAGCATACATACATTACTCATCTAGTCGCAGGTCGACTAGAGGGAGGTTAGACTCACCTGTTTGTGCATTTCAATATTAAGGCCGTAGGACATCTCGTAATACTGTAAAAGAGAGACGGAAATTGATGGTTGTACATTTGCATATATGCAGATCTACGATTAAAAAAACACCTTTTAATGCTGGATGAGTGGGCGAGTCGATTTGCTTGGTTTTATTAATTTATTTAATGACCTCAGCTCTGGGCTATGCCAACCTGGCATGTGAGCACAGAGATGGTGGTGGTGTCAATCACTCGGTTCAGAGCAAGGATGGAAAATCGTTGTCGGGCAGAGCTGAAGTCATTTTAAAAACTGACGTTGTAGTGTGACATTCTGACATGTCATTTTCAGCAGGGTTGGTTAAGGAGTAAAAAGTGAGGGGTTTGACAGCTAGGTAGAAGACATAAAGAAATGGCAGCGCTGAGAGCTTTTTGATGGAGCAGTGGACTCCGTCCCTCCATATTCTGCAGAAGTGTGTGTGTTCAATAAAAGGGCCCTTCCTGACGGCTGGCTGTTGTGTTATGCCAAGATTCAGAGCTGTTGCTAGGCGACTTGCAGACTCCAAAATTCTGAGCTAAAAAGAAGAGAGAAATGGGTGGGGATGTATGCCAAGCGCTGGGGCTGTGCCAGACTGCCACATAGTTCCTTTTGCCACAGTGGGCACTGGGCAACAAACAGTCAGCTGTGGTTAGGGCGCTCTCTGATCACAGCCTCGTGTGCACACCGCCAGGAATGTGGAGGATTACCCATATCAGAGCTGGAGACAACACACGCACACTTCAAAACATACACACAATGTAATATGTGCTGTGTGTGTGTGTGTGTGTGTGTGCTTGCATACGTCTGTGGTCCATGTGGTTTCCAGTGGGTGTGATGTGTAATCCTTTGCCAGATGCTGGCATGAGTGGTACAGTGTAGTCAACAGACAGACAGCTGTCTGTGTGTTACCAGAGAGAGAGTTGTCTTGTCTGTCTGGGAAAGCTACACAATGGATCTCAACTCTTCTCCTGCAGAAATTAACCATCAGCATGGTGTTCGTTAGAACACCCAAGGTTGTGGATGGGGAGTGTGTGCGTGTGTTCTTGCAGGTCTCACCATGACGTAGTGTCTCTGGATCTCAGTCTTCTCTGTGGCCAGTTTCTCACACTCCATCTTCAGGCTGTAGGAAAGATTTAGAAAAGGGCAGATACTCTATCATAATACTGTTCTATTTTTTGGGATTCATACAGTACATCTAAAAAGAAGCCCGACAGAGTCTGAAATATATTAACATTAACACAAACACAGGTCCAGATTTAGTAGGCAGTGCAGACACCTGCAGCTAGATTTGTCCCAGCAAAGATAGGATTGGGCTGGTGACAGGACATTATCACTTCAGAGCACACCAGGAATAGATGACTCACGCTTAGCGCTCGACAGAAAGCCAGAACAGACCAGGCAAGCCAGGACCACGGTGTCATAGAAGGGCAGGGTACGCGACGCGCCTCTCCCTCCGCTCTCCCCCTTCCAATCTCCCTCCCTCAGTCTTTCTATCAGTCCCCCCCTCCCTCCCTCTCTCCCTCCCTCCATTTGTCCCTCTGTCTGACCCTTCCTCCCTCCGTATGTCCCTGCCAAGTCACCCTGTGACCATGCCGCACTAAGGCAACCCAGGAATCCTGAGCCCAGCACGCACACAGCCCTCCTTTAAAAAGAAAAGATTCACCCATTTTGAATGTTATTGTTTTTGTGCATCTCTGCATGATGTTCCATCGATTCCCAGAGTCAATTCATGTTTATCAGAGCTATTGCCATTCAAGCAGGCAGAAATTCACTACACTGGAATTTAATAGGAGATTGTGAAAGCCATTGACCACATTTTTGCAATATTCCTACCTTGAGAAATGTGTAATTTAACTGAGGGTCCATCAACTTTCTCTTATTTGTCTGCCTTTTCAGTCCAGGCTGAATTGCATGGTGCCGTTGCTAATGTCAGACTTGATCTGCAGGTTGAACATGCTGAGATTGTAGACTCCTAAATTGATAGTGCAGTTTGTTTAGGCGATTATACAGCTAACTAGCTACTTCATATGCTGATATTGACTTAGGTATTATTGTGTGTAGCTACATTTGCTAGCTAGCAAGCAAGCAAGCCCATAGAGCATTGCACCGTGTTTTTTTTTTGACAACTTGAACTGTAATACATTTCCACAACGATTTTCACATGTTGCTACCAACCTTATTATAATGACAAAATTAAACATTTGTTTACAAAACATATTGGTCTCACATGAGTGTTATTTAACACCATACATTATATGAATTAGTGGTTTTGGGTGGATTATTCCTTTAAGGAACTAGCCAGTCAGCCAACAGCTCCCTCCCCTGTGTCCTTTAACCCCCCCCCCCATTCCGTTCTCCTCTCCACCTATCCCCTGGCTGTATTTCACCCCGGCGGGCACGCTGCTGACTTGTTTGCGTGCGGCAGATTTATGCGGGGGAGAGCAGCGAGGGCCTGGGAAATTAGAATATGATTAATACTGCAACATTACCAGGCTGCAACAGGTAATAACAGCACATCCGCTCCCCTTCAGAAGGCCCGCGCTGCCGCCCATAATTGACTCATTTATCACCGCCAGGGAGGGAGGGGGGAGGCGAAGGTGGTGGAGCTGGGGGGAGGAGACAGGCGGGGGAGGAGATGGGGGGAGGAGACAGGCGGGGGAGGAGATGGAGGGAGGATGGCAGAAAACTCGGGGGGGAGATTACATTTATTCCCCTGATAGATTTTATTACAGTGGAATTGCCGCTCTGCAGAAGTCCCCTAGAACAGGATTTCTGAGAAGTGACAATTCTATCTGTTCGCCTAGACATCTCAGAAGGGTGACTTTCCTCACGTGTGTGGTGCACGATACATACAAACACTAGGCTCGGGCGGTATACCGTATAATTTACAAAGTCACAGGATGTTTTTTCCTATACCGTCAATACTATTTCTTTGAAGTTTTTCTATAAATGTTCATATTTTTGCCACTTTTTAAGTGAATACCTGCAGTCAACTTGTGCAATACATTAGGATATGAAGCAGATCACGTTCTTCATTTCACCGGTTACATTATTTTACATTATGAAGCTTATGATAGTTCCCCAGAACAGGTGAGCCAGCCAAGTCTGTTAGTAAATAGCACAACAGCAGAAAGCAGAGCAGGTGAGTTCAAGCTCCCTCAAAACATGAGACATCTGTGTCATTGTGTTGTGTGACAAAACTGCACATTTTAGAGTGGCCTTTTATTTCAGCCCATGAAACATGGGACCAACACTTCACATGTTGCGTTTATATTTTCATCAGATGACAACAGAAGCGCAACACTATTTGGCTGGCAGCCACACAAAAAAGCAAGGTATTTTTTGCAAAAACGATGCATGGCCATCATATTGCTCATGTTTATCATAAAGAATGTAGCCAGCTACATTTCCTAATGTTTTGCTTAGTTAATATTGCATTTAACCAGAGAAAAGTAGGTTACACCGAGAAAAATGCTGGAGAAAAGTGGCTACACATCAGTCAGAGCCTGTCTGCTGATACAATTCCCATTCATGAATTCTCGTCCTCGTGCAGAAGTGCAACTGCAGCATAAAATTAGTCCGATGCTGAGTAGAAATGACAATAAGAAGCATTTTAGATAGATGTGTGTATTTATCCCCCAAAAATCTGCGTGAAACACACAGAATGTTGCATTAACACGACCCCTAAGTTTAATTCGCTAGTTATCTAAGTAAGTGGTTGAATTAAAATCAGGACACTGGGCATCAGATAGTGTTAGCTTTCTGCCGTGTTTGAGAAGTCAAAAACCTTTGGATGAGTTATCTGTACAGCTGTCACTGAGCTGGCAGGGAGAGAGAGACCGAGCGACAGGGGGAGAACGAGCGGGAGCACGGGCGAGCGAGCAAGAGCGCGCAAGTACGAGCAAGATAGGAAGAGAGAGAGAGAGAGCGAGAGATGGGAGCCTGCTATGCAGCAGCGTCCTCTGCTCTCTTCCTCTCCGTGACAGCAGATAAGATGATCGTCGGAATGCGCTACAAATCTGCAGCCTGCCACCACTCAGACAGGTCTGTCAGCAGAGCACCATTACCCCACGCACACACGATTACACAGAGGCATGCATGTTCACTGCACACACACTCCCTCCCTCACAAGCACACACACTGGTGTATTGCAGAATATATTGTATGGCTGGCTCCACAGGGTGTCAGAGCTATAGTAGCAGGTGACTAATGACGATGCTACATCTGCGCTACCTCTCCTTCTCACAACCCTCTACACACACTCCTGCATGGTGTTAATTAGGCCATGCAATGGCACGTGTCAAAACGTCTTGCAATGGAGAATGAAAATGAGCGTTTCTTATTGGACGAGTCCAGATAGTCTTTCCCCATTGCAGTCCACTTCTGAAAGTGGAAGGTTGTTTACTCTGGTAGAATGCAAAAGGTGCAGTGTGGTGCAGTTTCGAAATTGGGTAGTGCATAATCAGTTCCTCTCCTCGTGTCAGTCATTGCATACATTAGAGAGCTATTTATTGCTCAGAAACGTCCTAATCAACTAGCCCGTGTCAGTTAACGTGTTTTTAGCTCGTTTTTTAGCGCATTGATTTTGTTGTAACGTTTGAGTCACTAAAATATCACATGAACACACAAGACAACCGCAAAATGTGTAGAATTGCAGGACTTAAGAGAGGAGAGGAGGGGGAGGGAGGGGTGTTTCCCAATGCTGGAAGGGGGCCCTGAGTGAAAACGTTTGAGGACCCCTGTTCTAGAGCGTCACGTAATGACAGAAGAGAAGCTGGATGTAGGCCTATCTAATTATAGACACATTGACTAACAAATAGCCTACCAAATGTCGTAAATTATAAACAGAAATATCTAAAATGATGCTCCAACTTTTTATTTTCGCACGCCCTGTCAAAGTTGTTCCGCGATCTCTGCGCTCACACACAAATGACACACCTGCGAACTACTAGACTTTCATCATCTCCCAACGGTGTGTGCGAACACACCTGCGAACTACTAGACTTTCATCATCTCCCAACGGTGTGTGCGAACACGCACTAAAAAAGAGCTTATTCAGAAAGTTGGAAGAGGGGCATCGGGACAAAATGTCATTTACATAATATATACAAACTTTTCAATTTACATTTGCAATAGAATGTTAATGCCGAAAGAGGGTTCAGGTGACTATCTAGGCTTCACAGTTCTGATGTACCGTAAATAGCACAGCCAAGTATGCAAACTACTAACTAGCTAGCTTGTGAGAGCAATTTTTCATGCATCTACCATATTACTCTTGATTAATGCAACAAAACAATATTACACTCTTGAATAATGCAACAATTCACAAGCATGTACAGATATTTAAATGGTTTGTTTTCTTGCACTCTTGTCCATGCACTCATTCATTTAGCTGCAAGACAGTAACACAGCCAAAGTGGCACAGCTGCTAGCTAAGTAACGTTGGCTAACGACATTTGCTTCATCAATTAGCTAACTTTAGCATTGTAAAAATGAATATTTACCGCTCTCATTAATATAAAAAGTACAGGAACGTTATCATTCATATTATACAGCGCTAGGTAGCAAACTAAACAAAATATCTGCATCCTCCTCACATACTAACTTAGCTAAATTCTGTTTACACTGCCCTGCTTGGAGGGGGGCAATTGTCAGGCGTGTGGTGCATGACCTCTGCAGGTAGCGGTCGAGACGTGACAAGTTCTCAAGTTTACATTACAATAAAAGGTCTACCCAAGGGTGTTTTCCTCAGAATCTCTGGGAAATCTCTTGTAGTGAGAAGAGGCCCAAAGCTGCAATTTAGACACACAATAGCATAGTAACCCCAAACAGACCCCTCCCTGTTCTCTGTACTAACCTGGATGTCATAAGGTGAAAGCACCAATTTGTAAGTCGCTCTGGATAAGAGCGTCTGCTAAATGACTTAAATGTAATGTAAATGTCTAACCAGCATGTGTGAGTTTACAGTAAAGATTGTGTGTGTGTGTACTACACACACACGGCTAGTTTACTGTAAAGACTCAGTCCTGTTCTAACTACATGCCCACAGACCCACACCTGCATTAAAGCTAATTTAAGAACCAACCAGTAACCACCCCACCAAACACATGCTCAGTCACTAGGGTTGCAAAATTCCAGGAATTTCCAATAAAATCACTGGTTTCCCAGAAATCCTGGTTGTAGGAGTCTGGATTTCCTGTTTATTCCCTTCCGATTGTGTGAGTTTTAGGGAAAACCAGGGAATTTCTTAAAAGCACAGAAAGTTAACTGCTAAACTGCTTGCTGTGATGATACACATGGATTGGATGTTTACTAACACGTTAGTTCACTACCGGTATAATGTTAATATGGTGACAATGATGTAGGCGGTGTAACGGTCAGCAGTAAATGGTATGAAGGTTTTGCTTTTGACATGATTTTGCGCCTGGTCACAGACAACTGTGTCGTGAACTTAAGTCCACAAGCGAAGGGAAAAGGTGAGATGAGGAGCGCGCATAGATGCGAAAAGGAATTATACAACGAGCAAAGTGATGATGCTGTATGTGGCTGCTATGAAAGTGTACTGTGTGTGCGGGTGATCAGGGGTGTATTCATTCCGCCGATTGTTGCTAAACGTTTCTTAAACTGAAGCAAACTGAACGAAACAGGGGGGGGACCTACCGGAATATGTCCAATAGAAACTATTTGTAGCTGCAAAACAACTGTTTGGACAAAGTCACCCCAGGGCCCAGTTTACCAATGTTACGTTCATCATTAGGATCCTATGGTTCTAAGATGACCTTAGCCTTAAGATGCTGTGGGAAAATCAGATCAGCTAGATGCAGGCAAGAGTGTGCAAGGTGGTATTGAATGCATCACTGTCTGTCACCTCGATTACTCCAATTTGTCTCTCGACCTGTGCGCCTACATTACAAATGTTAATTTGTGGGCTAGGTTGTAGCAACTTCATGATGGGTAAATGGCAAATTCTCGTATCATTTAGTAGTCTAAACCTATCGATGTTACATTGAACTGGGTGAATGGAATATGAACGACAGTCATCCAATATGTTGTGATAGAAAAAAATGGTCCTCCCTAATCTTAAACCCAATGTTCCATCTGCTCAACACAGTTGGTTACACAAACACACTGCTGTTTTGAGCGCAGTCCTGGTATCAAACAGTGCAATACTTGCAGAGCAGTAGAGAGGAGCGTGTGCTCTTGAGTGTTCCCTGAGTGGCAGCATGTTAACATTCTGAAAGCCTCTCCTTCACTCTAGACCTCAATACAAAACAACAACACACTGACTAGGCTACATGTGGGCCAACGCTGCTGTTCATATGGGAACTGTTTCTGTGTCACACACTCCCCAGTCACGAAGACCAGAGTGTGTGTGTGTGTGTATAGAGAGAGAGACAAGAGCTTCATATTTCAGCAGCTTCTCACTGTTTTCCTTCAGTCTGCTGATTAGAGGTTGTTTAAAGAGCAGTTGCAGAACACACACAGTGCACACACACCCACCCACCCACACACAACTAACTTGGCAGGCACAAACAAGTATACTTCATGCAGTAATGTGACAGCTGTACAATAGGTGACCCACCCATCTAGCTGTTTAATTAATATATTCCTCTTCTATAAAAGGTCCACATATCTAGTATCACACACACACACAGAAAGAGATACACGCGCACACACACAATCACAAAGACAGAGACATGCAAACACACACACAGAATCACAAAGACAGAGAGAGACATGCAAACACACACACAGCTCATCCTTCCTAATCCCTTTACCTCAGTCTCTTTCCTGCCTCCTAATCCATTTTAGCAACAGCAATCAGGCTTCACCCACGATCAATAGGTCTAAAATACTAACCGAAGCCCTGCTATTTCTAGCCCAGATCTGTGTGTCAGGCTGCGTTTAGCTTGTCTGTCTCTGTGTGCGTGTGTGTCTGTGTGTGCACGCCATGTGTTTCACCCAGAGTAAGTCTGATTAGTCTGTCAGTAATAGGACTGTAATATAGAGGAGTGTGTTGATGAGATCCTCTGTGGGGAGAGACCTGCAGCTTGCTCGTGTCTGCTGAGGGAGGCTAAGCAGGTCACCCCTAACCCAATAGACTGGTGTCTTACCTAAACATGCTTTGCATAACAATTTGCATGTGGCTCGCTGCCATAGAACGCTATAGTAGAATCTAAAATCTGCCACAGAATGCAATATATTCGTTGGAAGATAATGGATTCAGTGTTAATCAAGCAAGCGTGGTTGTTGCCAAATAATATTTTGCGTTATTAATGCTTCAGATGTTTTATGACAGGTGCAGGGAGAGTGGCGCTATGAGAAACAGGGCGGCTGCCTGACCAGGCCAGTGTTCTGGCTCAGAGACGGTTGTTGGACTGTGGTGTGATACTGTGATTGGGCCGGCTGCTGAGTGCCAGCGGTGACGCTCGTAGTGCGATCCAGAGGTATGTCTGGAATCAGCCAGGCCCGTTTGAACGCTGGCCCGCTGTTTGTATGGCGAGCCTTTGAGCTGGAGGCTTGGTGGGGAGGAGTGGAGGGTGGGGGAAAGGGGGCAATACAATAGGAGTTAGCTGGGGGAGGGGTGGAATAGCCAATTCTGGCTGGTCGAATCAAAGTGGGGGACTGTGTGAAGGTATGCCAAGAGAACAGAGGGAGGTAGAGCAGAGCTGGCTGGGAGTCAGGCTGAGACGCAACAGCCAGCTAGAGTCCCACAGTCAAAGCTATTCAGGCCTTCTCTGGCTACATTCCTCAACATCAGAGCACACATCAAACACACAGATACAGAGACATACAGGAAGACACACACATCAAACACACACATTTTTGTATTGTTGTGAAGTCTCAATCTTCTGAAACTCCTTCCCCCAACAACAGAGCACCAGCCCCCCCCCCCTCCTAATGCCCAGCAAACTACGCCAAGAACTCTTGCAAAGCATTGAAACCCATAAACACGTAGAAAGACTCATGTTCCAGTTCATCTACAAACTAAAGGATGAAGAAAGCCTATGAGCCTCCATCCACTGTTGTGGTTCCTTCTGTTTCCTTTCCCTGGCCCCCTTTCTCCAATGTACTTTGCTGTCTCTCTCACATCTCCTTCTTCCCCCTTAGAAAAAGCTGATGTTGAGGTCTGTGGGTGTTCTAGAACAGATCTAGTATATAACCAACCCACTTTCGCTTCTTGTCATGGAAGCCTAATAAGATGGTAAGCGGTTCTCCAACCACTGGTGGCCCCTGTAAGCTAGCACACACACACAGAGAGAGAAAAGGCTGCAGTGTTTTTGGTTACTAGAGGAGGTTATGTACCTGTGGTACTGGGTCTGGAGGAACTGGAACTCCTCCTTGATGCGGTCCAGGGTCTCTGGGTATGTGAGCTTCAGGGCCTGGGGGGTTCCCGAAGCTGCAGCTGCCGACGCCGAGGACCCAGGGGGTGGCTGTAGAGGTGCCTGTGCAGAAAAAGAATAAGCACTATGAGCATATAATTGTAAAAAGTCTGAAAATCTCAGACAACACCCACTATATACTTAATATATTTTGCAGTGATTTGGCAATGTTCTTAGATTCTCAGAAATGGTATACGCATACCCATTTTATCACTGCATGTTTACATTCCAAGTTAGGTCAACATCCTTCATGTATGAATCAAATACCAGATGAGTGCCAAACAATAATTGTGTAGGGGGGGGGGGGGGGCTCCTATGAGAGATGTGATTGTATGGGGAACAGTGGGAGTGAGTTGGAGAGCCATGATGAGTGAGCTGAAGCTGAAGGACAGAGCTGAAAGACACAGAGGCGTGTGGTGGTATGTATCTGCACACAGAGAGGGGAGGGAAGATGAGGGAGAGACTGTACGGAAACCAGGGGAGTCAAGAACCATTGTGATGTGACAAGAAAGTGCAAGGGCCAGATGTGAGGGACACCAGGAGGGAGAGGGGAACAAGGGGCTCTTGACCAGATTAAGACACTTGTTTAATGTTTAAGTCTGGGTTGAAAGAAAGGAAGGAAAAGACAGTGGGAGAATAGGGGACACCCCATCAGAGCACATGGGTGGTACCCACAACAGCCTGGCCCTCCTCTCTGGTCCCGCTCTGCAGGACTTTGAGCAATTAGTTAGCAGGGCCTAAGGGGTAATGCTGCAGGACAGCCAGACAAAGGGATTGACCGCTGGGCTAGTGGCTCTCTTGTCTGTCTTTCTGGTTCTCTGTCAATGGAGGCCCACCCCACTGCCCTGATGCTAAAGTTACAGATGAGGACAGAGGAGAGGCAATGTGTGTGTGTGTGTTTGTGTGTATAGGAAATAATTGAGTGGGTTAGCTCCACTCGTGTGCCCTATGCAGAAGCATTAGACATTAGTCAAATGAAGTACAAGGCTTGTTCATTCTGCTGGATTCCCTGGTGGAGAAGGATAACTGGGGAAGGGAGAGGTCGAGAGAGAGGACATGCTGAATGTATTCAGCACTGGGTCCTGCATGTGAATGCAGTGTGGACCTGCACAGCACCACAAAAAGCATACAGGTATGCATGTTAGCATGAGACACTGAGTGTGTCCATGTCTACATAAACTTCACAGAACAGCGCAAACTGGCTCTAACCAGAATAGAAACAAGGGAGGCCCCGGTGCACAACTGAGCAAGAGGACAAGTACATTAGTGTCTATCTAGTTTGAGAAACAGATGCCTCAAGTCCTCAACTGGCAGCTTCATCAAATAGTACCCGCAAAACACCAGTCTCAATGTCAACAGTGAAGAGGCGACTCCGGGATGCTGGCCTTCTAGGCAGAGTTCCTCTGTCCAGTGTCTGTTCTTTTAACCATCTTAATCCTTTCTTTTTATTAGCCAGTCTGAGATATGGATTTTTCTTTGCAGCTAGAAGGCCAGCATCCCGGAGTCGCCTCTTCACTGTTGACGTTGAGACGGGTGTTTTGCGGGTACTATTTAATTAAGCTCCCTCCCAATCCTCTTTCTATTCTGGTTAGGGACAGTTTGCGCTGTTCTGTGAAGGGAGTAGTACACATGGTTGTATGAGATCTTCAGTTTCTCGCATGGAATAGCCATCATTTCTCAGAACAAGAATAGACTGACAAGTTTCAGAAGAAAGTTTTGTTTCTGGCCATTTTGAGCTCCAGATACTCAACTAGTCTAAAGAAGGCCAGTTTAATTGCTTCTTTAAATCAGGACAACAGTTTTCAGATGTGCTAACATAATTGCAAAAGGGTTTTCAAATGATCAATTGGCCTTTTAAAATTATAAACTTGGATTAGCTAACACAATGTACCATTTGAAAACAGGAGTGATGGTTGCTGATAAGATAATGGGCCTCTGTACACATATGTAGATATTACATTAAACAAATGTTTCCAGCTACAATAGTCATTTACAACATTAAAAATGTCTACACTGCATTTCTGATCAATTTGATGTTATTTTAAATGGACAAAAAAAGTGCTTTTCTTTAAAAAAAACAAGGACATTTCTAAGTGACCCAAAACTTTTAAACGGTAGTGTACATGTACATCTTCCAAATATTGAGTTGCACCCCCATTTGCCCTCGTCAGGGCATGGAGTCTACAAGGTGTCGAAAGGATGCTGGCCCATGTTAACTCCAATGCTTCCCACAGTTGTGTCAAGTTGACTGGATGTCCTTTGGGTGGTGGACTATTCTTGATACACACGGGAAACTGTTGAGTGTGAACAACCCAGCAGCGCTGCAGTTCTTGACACTCAAAATCGATGCGCCTGGCACCTACTACAATTCCTTATATAAAAGGCACAAATCTTTTGTCTTGCCCATTTACCCTCGGATTGCCCCACATAACAATCCATGTCTCAATTGTCTCGATGCTTAAAAATCCTTATTTAACCTGTCTCCTCCCCTTCATCTACACTGATTGAAGTGGATTTAACAAGTTACATCTAAAAGGGAGCATAGCTTTCACCTGGTCAGTCTGTCATGGAATAGGTGTTCCTAATGTTTTGTACACTCAGTGTACATGCACACAGTGGAGTCCGAAATTGACACCTTTGATAAAGACACAAAAAAACGAAGGGGAAATTATATTTTATGCTATTACAAATTGCTCAGAGAAAGATTTCTTATTTACTAAACATTTGTTTTCTCAAAAGGTAGGGGTCAAAAACATTGACACCTCTGTTTTCAATACCTCACCTTGTGAGGATAACAGCACTGAGCTTTTTTCTAAAATGTTTCATGAGATTGGATAACATTCCTCCATACAGAATCTTTCCAGATTCTTGACATCCTTCGTCAGCGCTTATGGATGGCCCCCCTTCAATTTAAACCACAGATTTTCAGTGGGGTTCAAGTGTGTACTTGGGGTTATTGTCTTGATGGAAGATCTACTCGTTGCCACTTGGCTAAAACATCCTGGTACTGGGCAAAGTTCATGCCATTGACCTTAACAAGGGCCCCAGAACCAGTGGATGCAAAATAGCCCCATAACATCAAAGATCCCCTATAATATTTTACAGTAGGTATTGGTTTATTTCCTGCATATGCACCTTTTTTCGACACAAAACTCACCACCGATGTGCATGGCCAAAGTGCTCCATTTTAATGTCACCCAACAAATGTAAACACCTGGAGTTAGCTAAAGGTCATTGGCACTTGGATTGGTACCGGTGCTATGGTCAGATTAAATGATAATAGGGCTCTTTGGCCACGCATACTAGTGGTGGGTTTAATAGGCCAATATTCTACATAATTACCACATTTCAAATGTTACACTAACTACAATGACCATAATCCATACTAGTCTGGTCTTGGTCTGTGTGGAACAGACACTGAGACCTCATTGACCGAGATAGAACGTGTGAGTTGCATTGCGGGGCTCTTTCTACCTGAAAGTACATGAGTGGTTGATAGTTGGTCTTCAGCAGTAATACAATTCTGCCTTATTTACTTTGAAGAACTACTAAAATTGTGATTTTTCCAGACAGCAGCTCTATAGTGATGAGATGACTTGGAATTAAATAAGTCCTCAAATAAAACAAAATATACACAACAAATATTTTATTAAAGTGATGTGAATAAATGATGATTAATAAGAAAGAAGTAATGGACAGTCACTACCATGATGGGACTTTTATTCATTGTGTTATTCTGTGTTGTTACAGCATTCAACCCACATAATGCATTAGTGCATTTAATGTCAGAAAAAAGAACAAACCGAAAACTGATAAAACTTTAAAAAGCACTAATCGCTCAGCATTACAGAAGGCTGAAACTTTGCCACAAGTGGATCTCCAGCATGTTAAAAACTCAAAGCACACATCAAAATGCACAATTAATTAATTGACCACAAAAATCAACTTTCAGTCTCCGGACTTGAACCCCATTGAAAACCTGTGGTTTGAATTGAAGAGGGCCGCTCATAAGCACAGACAGAAGGAAATCAAGGATCTAGAATGTATAGAGGAATGGTCTAAGATCTCTCCAATGTTCTCCAATGTCATAAAACATTTTAGAAAAAGGCTCATTGCCATTATCAAATAAAACAAGTGTAGACCTTACCGTGAAATGCTTACTTACAAGTCCTTAACCAACAGTGCAGTTCAAGAAGAGTTAAGAAAATGTTTACCAAATAACATTTAAAAAAGAAAAAAAAGAATATAAAGTAACAATAACGAGGCTATATACAGGGGGTACCGGTACGGATTCATTGTGCGGGGTACAGGTTAGAGGTCATTTGTACATGTAGGTAGGGGTGAAGTGACTAGGCATAGATAATAAACAGCGAGTAGCAGCAGTGTACAAAACAAATGGGGGGGGGGTCAATGTAATAGTCTGGTGGCCATTTGATTATCCTCACAAGGTGAGGTTTTGCAAGGTATTGAAAACAGGTCTTAACATTTTTTGACCTGTACCTTTGAGAACAAAAATACATTACTTGTCATACAATTGCTCAGAGAGATTTTTTTTTAGTATAAATCATTTCCCCATTTTCTGTGCATACAATAAAGCTCAGTATTTGAATGTATTATTTGAGTCATTTTTGCTCATCTTTAACAATTGTGTCAATCATTTCTGACCCCACTGTATAAGCGTACATGTAGATGCGTGCGAGAGTGACAGAGAGAGGCCAGGTCTGTGAGGGTATGTGGGGGAGGGGGAGAGGAGCAGTGCTAAGTCTGGTGGGGAGAACAACAGAGCGGGTCCACTGAGGTTCAGGAGAGGGGTTGCTCATTGTTCAGCCTCTAACGAGCTCCTCTCCCCTGCCTGCCTGCAATCCAACTCAATCTGCTGGCCAGATACTCCCTTTCAGAGCACAGGCAGGGGCACACACATGGGCACACAACACAGGCACACACGCAGTCTCTCCTTCACTTTCGCACACCCCCCCCAATTACTCTTCACAGGCCAGAGAAAGGAGCCTCAGGAACAAGAGCACCAAGGCCATTTTGTGGAGGGAGGGAGGAGAATTACTGCCCTTCTCTCTCTCTCCATTTTCCACTCTCCCTTTTTTTTTTGCTTTTCACCTCAGTGTGTACGTGCTCCAAAGAACAGGTGCAGAGAGCCTCCCTCAGACAGAAATGGAGAGTGTGGGATCGAGGCTGACCCAGCAGTGGAGCGTAGTTACGCTCAGCGATGGGGGAAATGTATTAAGACAGGAAACTTCTGCCTTGGCTTCTGCTAACATCGGCCATTCTGGCTCCTAAGCACAGGGCTTGTTATGATTCAGGCCAACGTCAGAGTAGATACATGCAGGCACGCAATCAGACCCCTGTGGCCCCTCATGGAAACAACAACATGAAAGAGTGGAGCGCTGCGGAGCAGAGCTGGCCCTTCATTATCAGTCAGTCAGATGACTCTGACCCCTCTACCTCGCTGGTCAGCTGCTCTGATTTAGTGTGTGATGTCAGAGGTCACACTGTAGACCTGGCCACCATGGGATTACTCAATCACCAACCCAGCCAGGCAGGCAGGCAAACAGATAGAGACAGTGATCTCTTCAACTCGACATTTATTCTCCAGTACAATACAATCCCTCTGATTACTCCAACTGATTCTGTTTGGCCTTATAGGAAGGCAGGGAATGTGCCGAGCTCAAAAACAGCCATGTGCTTTCCATCCTGCCAGGAAGACCAGTACAGTTCAGGTCCAGAGGCTAAAGGGCAGCATCCCTGTAAAGAAGCCATAGGTAGAGCCAGGCTGCCATCTGATCAGCCACCTCCTTCCCCTGAGTCCCCTAGTAATCTGCCCTGGTCGAGCTCAGCAATTGTATGGGCAGAATTTGCTAAATGTTATTTTGTTCAGTAGTGTCTTGTAAACCCATGTGGGCTGGGCAACGGTAGGTGTATGATACTTAAATAAATTATATCAATCAATAAATGTAGTAATTAAATTAGGCCCAGGCTGGGAAAGGTAGAGTGGTGGGAAAGAGGAGTGAAGAGGTGGAATGGAAGAGAGGGGAGGTGGAGGCATCTCGGGACCGTAATGGCTCTAAATCAGGCCTAAATAGTCTACAATGGGCCTTTAAATAGGCAGGAGGAAGCCCAACAGGGCCATCCGGGTTGACATGATTCCCAGCCAGGAAGGACTGCGCTGGACTGGAGCTAGGCTGGCAGGGCAGCAAACTCAGCCTGCTGCAAACTACCAATGCTTCATATAGAGAGTCTGGCTGCTATTAAAAAGGCCTACGTGCTAATACGCACGCACGCACGCACACGTACACAGATAGTGAGGAACACATGCACAGAGAAAAAACACCATGCAGGCACACACATGCGCAGAGATACACAAAGGACACACACACACTCTCGCTATGGAACTAAGTGTGGCATTCCATGCATGCAGGGTTGACTACTCAAACTCGCCCACAAGGCCTGAAAACTAGCCCCCCAAAAATGTTTTCGCAGCAAGAGAGGAGTTGCCACAGTTAGCCAATAAACCCTTTTTCTGTAACGTTATCGACCGGATTAAGAAGGAACCTCGATTTAACTTTAACGACCTAAGATGCAAAATTCGGTTTTTCATCAAAATAATTATTGCGAGCTAAATGTGACAAATAAATTCATTTGATTGCCACAAAAGAAAATAATTTGCCCTTATTAAACTTTAAAAAACAAACGTTAGACTATTTTCTGGCAACTGTGCCTTTATTATGTTCCAGAGTTACGACTAGAACCTGTTATAAATGGCCAGTTTGGGAGATCGACATGTCATTTCAATAGGCATAGGCTAGGCCTACTGACTAAACACTGGGTTTATGATTGTAATTCAACTTTTCCATGGTTTGGTATGCTAGATGCAGGTAGCCTATAGCCCCTTAGGCCTACATCTCACTTCAGATAACCTACACACAGTAGCCTAGGCAAGATGTAAGATGAACGATTCAGCAGCTTGCTTAGTTCTAATTGACATTCGACATGAATAGCGATGCGATTTTCACGATAAGCAGTGCTTCTGTTGCCCAATAGCCTGCTGGAATAGGCTACTGAGGATGGGGTCATAATTTCAATCACTGAATCAAATATGAATATGAACTGAATAGGCCTATGCTTGTCAACAACAGCCAGTGGTTCTTTTTACCTGTAGCCTAATCTGACTGACTGTTACGGTCAACCTAATGCATTCTAACAGCTTATCTGCAATACGATAGAACTGTGATCATGATCACAATCGACAACTTCCAGTATCATTAACTAAACATACCCATTAATAATTGCACAATAACAAGGCTACAACAACAACAAACTGAGGTTACAGGCTATTTATTAAATCCATTCGCAAGCTCCAGGCAACACAGGTGGCACACATTGATTTGCAATGACTCCAAATTTTAGAACAGAATTTTAGCGGCCTTTTAAGCATTCTAGTAAAGTTAAATAGTTAACACACACGGACGCAGCGATCTAAGGCACTGCATCTAAGTGCAAGAGGCGTCACTACAGTCCCTGGTTCGAATCCAGGCTGTATCACATCCGGCTGTGATTGGGAGTCCCATTGGGCGGTGCACAATTGGCCCAGCGTCGTCCAGGTTTGGCAAGGGCAGGCCGTCATTGTAAATAAGAATTTGTTCTTAACCGACTTGCCTAGTTAAATAAAAGGTTACACACACATCACACTGACCAAAACTTTACTTTGCTGGCATTTACGTATGTCCCCATTACCAGTAAAACATAATCAAAACCTATTTCTTTCACTTACTTGCTGTGCTTTTTCATTGTTCATTTTTTTCAGTCGTTTCATTCTCAACCAGAATTTCTATGGAATGCCGTTTGAGTCTTTGCGTGTCAAAAAACAACTATTTACCATTATTTGACATGTCAAATAATCTTGTTGACCAATCAGGACCTGATTATGACTGCACATCACATAATAATTTAACGCGTTCATACATTTTTTGCGTAGTTATTACACATGAATTACTCTCACTCGTATTTCATGTGTCACAACGATTCGTCGATACGTATGCTATGATGCTGGTAAACTTGTCTCGCACATCTACAGTGCTGGTCATAAAAAAAAGCTAGCTAGCTCATGGATGCAAACAATGTTCTTCCCCAAAAACATAGCAAAACGACAATGTTTCAGTAGCTATATATATAGCTAGGTGTCATCACCTAAATTTACCCTAATTTATAAGACAGTTCTTATTTGATTAATGGTCAGACCCAACTATAGCCTTCAAAATAAAAGTATGGCATAATTTTACTATTTGTATTCATTTGCATCACTGTCAATTACACTTATTTTGAAGGTAAACCGCAAATTTCACTATTGTTCCTAATCCTTATTGTGGCTAGCATCACAACACATAACCCTGTCCTGTCGAGCCTCACTAGCCAGATGAAGGTAGCTGGCCACTTATAGCATTAGCTTTGGGCAACAGGGTTAAGTAGCTGGCTAGCTATTTATTTTCATGAACTGAAGCTCAATTTCAAAAGGCGAACAACAAGTAGCAACCTAGCTAATACTTACGCACAAGGATTCCCAAATCATTGCTAAGAATAATGAAAATGACTGCAGTTTTTACTGGTCATTGTTTTCAGGCTGGTAGTATTGGTGCTAGCTAGGTACCAAGCTAAAGCTACCTACCCTAGAAGTTGCGGTCAAACAAATGCCTTATAATTTGCTATTAATGTGTAACTCCGGTAGGGAAACATCTGAAAAAGAGCACTTTGTAGTGTGTACCAGTGCTCGACCATTCGGCGAAACCAACTTCCCCCACAACAGAGAACAGTTGATTGTCAAGGGTAATGAATTCAATTATCTTGGCTTTAATGGATTTAGCCTTTGAGTTGTCTTGCTGAAATTTTGTTACTCTTTCAAATGACTGCTTGACTTGTTGACTGATCGATCCACACAGCAGACATTGTGGGCTAGTTTTGGAATGTTGTGTTGCATATATAGCGCAATATTTTACGTGGCGTCATTACGTCATTGGCGTTAAACTAGACATCGTGCTGATACCGATGTTGGCATTTTTAGCTAATATCGTCCGATACCGATATGTTCACCGATATATCGTGCATCCCTAATTTATAGGCCAGACCGCTCATTATTTTCCTAAATATCAAATTATTTCTGTCTGACATAAGACAGGTTTCCAACCAACTGGCGATAGATTTATGCGAATATTCTAAATTCCACACAAATAAAATATGCACATTATCCCACCAGAGATGTATTTTCATCAAATTGACTTGTTGTGCATAGAAGTCTGTGCGTGATGAGGTAGTGCACATAAAACAATTACTTTTACGCTTAAATTAGCATTTAACTCTACAGATGGGTTTGTCACAAAAAATGTTAAGATATATAGCGAATATGCCCACTCTGTTATTGGCGGGTGTGCTCTAGCCAACAGCTCACAGATACAGTGCAGGTATAGCCTACATGATGAGATTATTTTGGACAAAAGAGCAAGATCATTTTAAATTTGTCAAACGCCAGCAAAGCATCGACCATCAGGTCATCAGAATAAAACCCTCAATTTATTGGAAAGAAGCATCAAGCGCATCACTTTGCACTTTCACCACCTTGTGAAGGTCACCGTAACATTTTTCATATGTAGCTGAATAAACTGCATGGTTTCCCGAGTCGTAGTGGGAGGACCACACATGTCGTCGCATGACTCCAAGTTCTTCTTTGATATGATGGTTATTATGCAGTGTTGTAAAGTACTTAAGTAAATATACTTTAAAGTACTAATTAAGTCGTTTTTGGGGGGGTATTTATATATTTTTGAAAACTTTTACTTGAGTTGATTTTAGTTTATTTTTACAGGGACAGTGCACATTAATCAACATTTCAGTAAAAGTGCTGGTTTTAGCCAGCTGGCTAATTTTCTACCTCGGTCCCAATGAGCAGTGAGCACATGCAGAGCAACATAGGACAAGCAACACGTAGCATGCAGACAGAACAACATAGGACAAGCAACACGTAGCATGCAGACAGATCAACATAGGACAAGCAACACGTAGCATGCAGACAGATCAACATAGGACAAGCAACACGTAGCATGTAGACAGATCAACATAGGACAAGCAACACGTAGCATGTAGACAGAACAACATAGGACAAGCAACACGTAGCATGCAGACAGATCAACATAGGACAAGCAACACGTAGCATGTAGACAGATCAACATAGGACAAGCAACACGTAGCATGTAGATAGAGCAATAGCACAAAAAGCAACAAAACACATAAAAGCAACAAAGTGTTTCCACACCTCACAAGCTACAGACAACAGACGTGGAAAGCGGCAATACACAGCTATGGATTATGTTCACAAGTCTGATTGGCCTTTAGCCATGTCTTTGTGTTTTTTGTTAAGGTGTGATAGGTGATGTCGTTGTGTGTGTCTCTGATGTCAGTGCGTTCCAGACATGGGAAGCTCTCACAGAGAAAGCAAATTGTATAGTTCCCTTAAGGAAAAGCACCTTTAGTCAGTCACCTCTCATGGCAGACCTTGTGGATCTGCTGCCATGGGTATGGGTTTTCAGTTTAACAAAAGTACTGAGTGGAGGGGAGCTAGGCCATTTAGGATCTTGAATACAAAGACATGCATCAGTGTATTCAAGATCTTTCTGAGGATGTAACAGTGATGATGGCTATTGGGCTTCCTTGTCCTATGTTGCACTTTGAAAGCCTGTTTGTACACAGACTGAATGGGTTTTAAGTTGTACAGCAAACTTGGGCCCAACTAGTCAAGCAGTATGTTAATTGGGGGAGTATCATAGATTTGAAGTGCAGTTTTGCTACCTCTGTAGTCAAACAATTTTGTTAATAATTGGAAATTAGCTAGGTTGACTTTGGTTATTTGAGTTAACTTTTTCATCTGCTTTTTAAAAGGAGTTTGGAATCCATTATGATACCAAGGTACTTATAATCGGATACATTACATACAGTTTCCCCTGACACCCAAAAGTACTTGTTACATTTTGAATGCTTAGCAGGATAGGAAAATGGTCCAATTTACACACTTATCAAGAGAACCACACTGGTCATCCCTACTGCCTCTGATCTGGCAGACTCATTAAACACACATGCTTAGTGTGGATGTGCCCCTGGCTATCATAATAATGATGGTGCCATCTGGTTTGCTTCATATGGAATTTGACATTTCTACTTTTACTTTTGATACTTAAGTATATTTTAGCATTTACATTTAATTTGGATACTTATGTATATTTAAAACAAAATACTTTGACTTTTACTCAAGTAGTATTTTACTGAGTGACTTTCACTTTAATAATTTTCAATTAAGGTATCTTTAACTCAAGTATGACAATTGGGTACTTTTTCCACCACTGTTATTATGTCAATATTTATTTATACGGAATTTCCAGCATGTAATTTGTTTGACATAAAAAGATCCCACCTTTTCGAACTAACAAATTGTCTGTGGGCATTTGTAAAATCGTACTGAAACTTCCTGTTTCCATCACAGCCAGCGTGATACGGTATGGCTTTACGTGCATAAAAACTGTGGATGGAAATGTGGTAATAAACACACAATGTGGCTGAACGATTTTGACGGTTTTGGGTAATTAATTAGGAGTATTACCTTCGCCTCATAGGTAACCAGGCAGTAGCTTGACTATATTATAAGTATTCTACTTGATGATTCCACATAAGGTGACTGAAGCAAAGAAGCAAGCCTTTCTGTCTGTCTTATATTAGGCACAGCAGTCTTCCACCCACTCTCCTACAGCAGAGGAACTGTAAACCAGTCTAGCCAATGAACCAGCCTGCTAATTACACTGTGCTTTCCCACAGAGCAGATCATTACGAGTAAACACCCACCATGCTCCCATTCTGCTGGGCCACTGCCTGTCTGTCTGTCTCTGGGGACACAGTATTGGAAAGAAAGCATGAAAGACCTAACCTAACCCAGTCCACCAGCTGAGAACCATAGAGGGGAAGCAGCCCCCCACCGCCCTCCACCCCCCACCACTCAAGCATCCCCTAGGGACTAAACATAACAACCGTGAAACATGGCAATTTATTGTCCTAGCAGAAAGCGTTTGAAGTTCAAGCCTCATATCAAATTATTCAAATATGATTGTCAACAACAAACCAGTTATTTGCATTTTAAAGCACCTCACTGGCAGTGGCACATAAGCGCACACACTCACAATTGATCCCAACCTCCAGCATCTCTCTGCTCTGGACGTGAGTGAGTAAGTGAGAGAAATGCCCCAGTAATCTCTATCACTTCTTCTCTCAGTTAGGAGAGGGCTGCTAGGCACCCGTTTCATTAGCGCCACACATCTTTCTTCTCCCCCCCCCCCCCTCTCGCCTCCTGAAATCTCGTTATTCAAATTTCCCTGCTGTCATAGTTCATTAGCACTGCAGAACAGTTTGGTTGTCAGCTGTGTAAATTGCTGTAGGTGCCTTCCTTCATTAGGTAGCCCACCCACAGCCTGTTTGTTCCTTCCATGGCCCAGACTTAAACTCCAGAACTGGTGTAAACCTAGCCCAGAAACCTTTCCATTGCTCTCTCTCTCTTGTGCAGGATAATCGTTGTCTGTGACTAGCAGGCAGGCGGCTGTCTAATCGATAGCTGAGCTCCTCTCAAGGACAACACTGGAAATAAAGAGCTAAAGCAAGCTGGGTTACAGGAAGTGCCGCACTCACGCTGGGTCTGTGGGGGCAAGGCATCCCTCCCTCTGTCCTTCTGCCTGCCTCCCTGCTTTCCACAGCCCTTCCCTTCCCTCCCCAGCCCAGCCCTGATGAAGCGGATCCTTCCAGAATCAGCCCAGTGGGAGTCCTAGATCAATCAGGGCCTGATGGGAGAGCAGGAGGATCTGCTGACTGGGCCAACAGAACTCCAGGAGCCTGCTGGCATATTTACTGGACCTCAGAGGATGAGGGGGATACATGTACATAAAGACTGATTATGAAGTGCAATTCCACGATAACAGAATGACTCCCAATATTTCACTTGTAAAAACCATAGATTGCAAAGTTAAACAAACCATACAACTCAACACACAATGACTACTTTTAAATATTTCCAAATAAAATTTCCAAACAAAAGGCCCAGTGCAGTCAAAATGCTGTTTTCCTGTGTTTTGTTAAATATTTTACAACGGCTGATGAAACCAAACACTAAAAGTGTGAATTTATTTTCTGATAGTTGCTGTTTGAAAATAGAATCTACACAGGTTTGTATGGGTGGGAGTTTCGGCTTGCCTGGTGACATCACCAGGTGGTACATATAAGCAATAACAACCAAGGAGATGTGTTATATGGCCAATATACCACGGCTAAGGGCTGTTCTTACGCATGACGCAACGCAGAGTGCCTGGACACAGCCCTTAGCCGTGGTATATTGGCCATATATCACATACCCCGAGGTGCCTTATTGCTATTATAAAACTGGTTATCAACCTAATTAGAGCAGTAAAAAAAATGGTTTTGTCATACTGTGGTATACGGTCTGATATACCACAGCTGTCAGCCAATCAGCATTCAGGGCTCGAACCACCCAGTTTATAAATGGTCAATAGACCAATAACAAAGAGTTCCAAACCTATCTGGCAATAACAGCTAGCTTTCCCCTCCCCACTCAGACCACTCCCAGACAGTCCTAGCAAAATGTTTTGCTTCAGAAACATTTTTTTTAAAAACAAAAAAGCTATTGTTTATTTTTGACCATTTTAAATCGAAACTATTACAGATGGGTACTTATTTGTTACCCAGAAATGATTTGATATTGTTATAACAAATGGCTGCATTGAGCCTTTAATAAAAACACAGTGCCGATGTAAAGTTTGGTAAAAGAATGTTGGTAAAATCTCCATTAGTTTTATGTGATCAAGTTTTCCTGAAACTCATTCAAAGATGTCAGCTACGATGTGACACGGAGTTAAAAAAAATAGAAAAATAACTATTTTGGTTATTGAACTACAGCAAGTGAAATGAACTAACACCTGGTAACAGAATGATGGTAACAGAATGACATCATTGGTCCCTGATGTGTACTACACTGAAATACATCATTATGAATGTCATGGTGATGCATCCTGAATAGGTACACAAAGGTAGAAATATGTAATATCCTCCTTTGCATGTTTGGGTGTTATTTGACACGGGTTATTATTGTAATGAGCTCCAACCCCAAATAAGACCAAATCTATACAGATCATAGAGTTGTTTCACAAGTTTGGACTCACAGTACAGCCCAGTAAAGCACAGTAGAGTTCAGTACAATAGAGTAAAGTTCAGTACAGTACAGGGGTAGGTGTGGCAGACAAGCAACCCTAGCTGCTAGGGAGACATGTTGGATGGGTTGGGGGAATGGATGGAGACATGTTGGATGGGTTGGGGGAATGGATGGAGACATGTTGGATGGGTTGGGGGAATGGATGGAGACATGTTGATGGAGATGGGTTGGGGGAATGGATGGGTTGGGGGAATGGATGGAGACATGTTGGATGGGTGGGGGGGAATGGATGGAGACATGTTGGATGGGTTGGGGGAATGGATGGAGACATGTTGGATGGGTTGGGGGAATGGATGGAGACATGTTGGATGGGTTGGGGGAATGGATGGAGACATGTTGGATGGGTTGGGGAATGGATGGAGACATGTTGGATGGGTTGGGGGAATGGATGGAGACCTGTTGGATGGGGGGGAATGGATGGAGACATGTTGGATGGGTAGGGGAATGGATGGAGACAATGGAATGGATGGAGACATGTTGGATGGGTAGGGGGAATGGATGGAGACATGTTGGATGGGTAGGGGGAATGGATGGAGACATGTTGGATGGGTAGGGGGAATGGATGGAGACATGTTGGATGGGTTGGATGGGTAGGGGGAATGGATGGAGACCTGTTGGATGGGTAGGGTAGGGGGAATGGATGGAGACATGTTGGATGGGTAGGGGGAATGGATGGAGACATGTTGGATGGGTAGGGGGAATGGATGGAGACCTGTTGGATGGGTAGGGGGAATGGATGGAGACCTGTTGGATGGGTAGGGTAGGGGGAATGGATGGAGACATGTTGGATGGGTAGGGGGAATGGATGGAGACATGTTGGATGGGTAGGGGGAATGGATGGAGACCTGTTGGATGGGTAGGGGGAATGGATGGAGACCTGTTGGGTGGGTAGGGTAGGGGAATGGATGGAGACATGTTGGATGGGTAGGGTAGGGGAATGGATGGAGACATGTTGGATGGGTAGGGGGGAATGGATGGAGACATGTTGGATGGGTAGGGGAATGGATGGAGACATGTTGGATGGGTAGGGGAATGGATGGAGACCTGTTGGATGGGTAGGGGAATGGATGGAGACATGTTGGATGGGTAGGGGAATGGATGGAGACATGTTGGATGGGTAGGGGGAATGGATGGAGACATGTTGGATGGGTAGGGGAATGGATGGAGACATGTTGGATGGGTAGGGGGAATGGATGGAGACATGTTGGATGGGTACATGTTGGGGGAATGGATGGAGACATGTTGGATGGGGGAATGGATGGAGACATGTTGGATGGGTAGGGGGAATGGATGGAGACATGTTGGATGGGTAGGGGAATGGATATGTTGGATGGGAATGGATGGAGACCTGTTGGATGGGTAGGGGGAATGGATGGAGACCTGTTGGATGGGTAGGGGGAATGGATGGAGACCTGTTGGATGGGTAGGGGGAATGGATGGAGACATGTTGGATGGGTAGGGGGGAATGGATGGAGACATGTTGGATGGGTAGGGGGAATGGATGGAGACATGTTGGATGGGTAGGGTAGGGGGAATGGATGGAGACATGTTGGATGGGTAGGGGGAATGGATGGAGACATGTTGGATGGTAGGGGAATGGATGGAGACCTGTTGGATGGGGGGGAATGGATGGAGACATGTTGGATGGGTTGGGGGAATGGATGGAGACATGTTGGATGGGTTGGGGGAATGGATGGAGACATGTTGGATGGGTTGGATGGGAATGGATGGAGACATTTTGGATGGGTAGGGGGAATGGATGGAGGGGAGATGGGTAGGGTAGGGGAATGGATGGAGACATGTTGGATGGGTAGGGGAATGGATGGAGACATGTTGGATGGGTTGGGGGAATGGATGGAGACATGTTGGATGGGTAGGGGGAATGGATGGAGACATGTTGGATGGGTAGGGGGAATGGATGGAGACATGTTGGATGGGTAGGGGGAATGGATGGAGAGATGTTGGATGGGTTGGGGGAATGGATGGAGACATGTTGGATGGGTAGGGGAATGGGGTGGAGGCTCACTTATTTTCTTTCTTTACATACTACATGTTACATTTTGGTAAAATAAATACCCACGTTTTTTTGGTAACAGACTGACTTTACACCAGGCAATATTTCTTAAAACTTACAGAAGGCAAATAATTTGTGCAAAACTAATATAAAATTGTTGATGTTAGTTGTCTTCACTAACCTTTTTAGTCTGTTTGGGCAGAAATAAAAGCAATGCTCATTACATTTTTGGGGATGGAAAATGGTTGAAAAGGGTATATATACACTTTCCAAACAATATACTCAGCTTTCATTTGACACCAACTGTATGTGCTCATATGAACTTCACAAGTTGGTGCTCATGGGTCCTTTACATGGAAATGCCCTTGTGCCCATGGTTCCTTTTACATGGAAATGCCCCGAAGCACTATTAGGGAGCTTCGAAGCCGGTGGAGGTGATGATGGGTTTTTCAGATTTCAAACCCTCAGGAGGCCAGATTTCCTCTCCTGTGACTGAGTGACAGATCTCTTAATCATTAGGTGTGATGGTAGATCATCTACACTCTACAGCCTGACCTGTGTAGTGGAACATTGACCTAGCTGTGTTTTATTAAGTGATCTGACCTAAAGGGAACTGGATGCTAAGCATTGAGGACAGCAGTGCTGATAACTCTACTACTAGTCCGCATTATGCTGATTTCCAGGAACTGCAAGGTGGAGCTGGTCACCAATGTCAGACTACACTAAGCAGTCTGCCCACCACAGCAAAGGTTATCAAATCAATGGCTCACTGCTATGTAACCAAACGAGGAAGAGGGTTTCAGACTTCTGAATCTCAGGTGTTTACCTAAAGATCAATTGAACTTCATGCATGGCTTCCCTCAGACAAAACAAGGTTTTGAGACCGTTTTTTTAAAAACGACTAGACCGAATGCACATTTCAGGCTGTATATTCTGTCACGTCATCAACTCACATTATTGGTCACATACACATATTTAGCAGATGTTATTGCGGGTGTAGCGAAATACACCCACTACCATGTGTTCCACATAACAAGGAATTCGAGAAACAATCATCCATAAAATGACTATATAGTTTCCCTGGGACTTCCAAAACAGACCTTAATGGAAGCCAATGACTTTGGAGCGACAAGCTTTCACAGTGTTTCAAGTCGGTTGTGGTTTAACTGAAACCAAACCCGTGCTTTCTCTCCCCCTCCAGGATGCATAACCATATATTTGAGCTGTGGTTGGTAGCTAGCTTCCCGGGGGATGTATTGTGGACTGCGGAGTTGGTGGATGAGAGGGATTGGAACCACAGCCCCACATTCTGTTGAGTTCTCTCCTAGTCAGTCAGCTGCACAGCTGGCTGAGCTGGGGGAACACAAGGTCTGTATAGATCTGTTCTGTTAGGGTACTATGGGCATGGTATGGAGAGAAAACACAATCTGGAGGTAGAATGTCCTTTCAGAAGGCAGCGGAAAAGAGCTCCAATCAAAATAACTTGTAGAATTCATTTATACCCACTACTATCAAAGTACAAGGTTTCATTGATTATAAATGGCATTACGGGAAAATGTCTTAGCCTACATGTGTTCTAAGGACAATGGTGCCCCATCAACCTCTGCCTCTGACCATTGACCATGGCGTCATACTTAGCAGCTTAATCTCCATCCCTAGGAGGACATGAATGTGAAAGCACTCTCCCTCAGGGTGGGGTATATGGTGGCATGAGGAAGGGACAAGGGTTACTCGGTTTTAAAATAGGAGCTTTTTTTTTGATAGGCTACTTTATATGAATGGCATGTACAGTGTTTTTGCCCTCCTGCCTGTTGAAATGTTGTACTGATTCCACAGAACTGGTACATCCAGAACACTATTTTGTTTTACACATAATGTGACATGGGCTGAGCTTATAGCACAAATATTTAGTTAACAATTCAAAGTCAATTCAGATTGCAGTTCCTAATAATGGGTGTCCAGGCCTCATTTATAGACTGCCAGATACTTGTGTTCAAATCAAACAATCAAAAGCAAACACATCAGCAATGAGATGAATGCAAGAGAGAAAAATGAATTCTTGAAAACAATAAGTGACACTTTACTGGAGTAGGTCATTTAGTAAGTGTCAATAACCCAAGCCCTTGCCTATAGCTGACTCACCCCTCAAATAGACTGCTGAGTGTGGAAAGGACAAACAAACCTAGACCAGTACAGTATAGTTTTTAGGATAACTCGAGGTAGAATGGTCTAATTTGACACTTGAAAGTTAATACCAAGAACAGGAGGCCAAAATTTGCACACAGGGAGGTTCACAAAAATGCTTGCTTTGAGAATTGCCAAATTCTGACAGAATAAATCCCTTCTGCTTAGTGTGGATAATAACAGACCCATATTTGACCTATGTCGGATTCAGTTTACACCCCCCATCGTTGAAATGTTAAACGTAGATTGACTAAGGGTTTACAATACTGCAGCATGTGTTACTTTTTGACAAACATGACCACAAAGGAATTCCGGATACAAATAGCATGGATACAATGACAAAGAGACACAATGTAACAATCCCTCATGTAGTAAGTTTATGGCAACTCTGTATGCATTCTTACTCAAGTTGTTTCACTGTTTTCAAATAAACTCTCTTCAATAGACAAACAAGGGTTTAATAAGAATTTCTGGATCGCTGTGGCTTTATAGAATAGCTGGAAGAGGGCCATTACCGAATGTTACATGTTAATATTAGCCTACTTACCGGGGGTCGATTTTGAGGAAACATTTTGGGCGCCGATTGATGTTTTTGTAATCTTCCTCTTATGGGCAAAAATATTCGGACAGAAATTGAGAAAACTGTATATTGTCGCTTTCAGAGACGCATTTGGCCTGGTTTCAGAGGCGGTAATGACTAATGGGGCTCGGCTCGCTCACTCACTCCTTGCTCAAGACTCCCTTTGTTCTGGTCGATCTCCAACCCACAGAAAAAGAACACTCGATGTAGTAAAGATGCACCCAGTCCGCGACTAGATGTTTAGAGTCCTCGTGACTACGCACTTCGAAAGAGTAGAATTTCACCTTCTCTTCAAGTAAATGGTCCCCTCCCCGGTGTATTCTCACCGTCTAGAATAAAGAGAAAATGTGGCTATATTATGTGGCTTCCGAGACGGAAACCACCACATTCAATGCAGTCTCTTTTGTCTCGTTGGTTGCTCTATACTAGCCTACTCCTTTCGCTTTGCTTTCCTCTCACTCCCTCCTTTTCTGATCCTCGCCTGATCTTACATTTACTGATCTTCAATGCTATGAGTTGTTTTCTTGAGAGAGAAACATTTGTTGAGACAGAATGATAAGGGAGAATCTATTCCTGTTGATCAAGCCAGCCTAGGACTGGATCCAAGGTTTATCCTTTTTTCCTTATTTATGAACAGCATCAAGTCTACTGAGTCTAATGACAGATTAATCCTTAACATTTTAAGGCCAAAACTGTTTTTTTTAGACCTAAACAATTTCTGACCAGTGCTCTTGTATAAATAGTCTAATGATATTAGTAAAATAAACGTCCTTGTTCATTTTCTCATCATGATTGTACATGTGCTACTCAAATCGGTTAATTCGTGTAGCCATATAATTGAACCCCCCTTTGTATTGTATTTTTGGGTAATTTGAGACTCCTATATTAACAATGCTATTATTTTATATACAGTACCTGTAAAATGTGCAATAGAAAGGGGGGTGCAATGGAATTGTTCAATGATTGAATAAAATCTCCACGTGGGGCTCGACACATCCACAATCAACACTGATGCAAGTAACCAATGAGTATTGAGAATACCCACGTGGGTACACTGACCGTTTGTTTATTGGAGGATTCTGCCATCATAGTGCTCCAAACGTCAATCAAGTACACAGAAACGGCTGAGAGGACAATTTAACCCTTTAGAGTATTAGAAGTGATAGTGATGAATAAAGCAGAGTTGTTGGGTAAGACCTACAGTATTCAAATACCTTATTTCCTCTCCCACAAATCGTCTGTCGTTGCACAAATCTTTAATGTTGCGTAATATATCTATAATTGTATTCACGCTGAATTGACAAAAAAAGGTTGGCAGCCCCTATGAGAATATTATATTCAAGATCTAGGTCATGTTCATTTTTGGACATCTCAAATAAACTATGAACATAAGTAAAGAGCATTCCACCTCACAAACAAATGTATGTAAAGGCAGCAGCTACTCTTCCAGCAGCTACTCTTCCTACTCTGCTATCACATATCTACAATACAAAATCTATGTGTACTTGTGTGTAGAGTGCGTGTCTTATCATGTATATGTGTGTCTGTGCCCATGTGTGTGTCTTTTCACAGTCCCTGTGTATTTTTATCTGTTTAGAAAAAATCTGATTCTACTGCTTGCATCAGTTAGCTGATGTGGAATAGAATTCCACATAGCCATGGCTCTATGTAGTACTGTGTGCCTCCCATAGTCTGTTCTTGTCTTGGTAGCATGTCTTGTGGAGTATGCATGGGTGTCCGAGCTGTGTGCTAGTAGTTTAAAAACAGACACCTCAGTGCATTCAGCATGTCAATACTTCTTACAAAAATAAGTAGTGATGAAGTCAATCTCTCCTCCACTTTGAGCCAGGAGAGATTTACATGCATATTATTACTGTTAGCTCTCCGTGTACATTTAAGGGCCAGCCGTGCTGCCTTGTTCTGAGCCCATTGTAATTTTCAGAGGTCTCTGTTTCTGGCACCTGACCACATGACTGAATAATAGTCTAGGTGTGACAAAACTAGAGCCTGTAGGACCTGCCTTGTTGATAGTGTTGTTAAAAAGGCAGAGCAGCGCTTTATTATGGACAGACTTCTCTCTATTTTAGCTACTGTTGTATCAACATGTTTTGACTATGACAATTTACAATCCAGGGTTACTCCAAGTAGTTTTAGTCACCTCAACTCGCTCAATTTCCACATGATTTCTTACAAGATTTAGTTGAGGTTTAGGGTTTAGTGAATGGCTACAGCAGGAGACCTATAGCCTGTATACTGATAAGCTTTCATATGCCTAAGAAATTTTAACAGATTTTACATTATAAGATTTCACTGTGCATTGTTTGTTCCTTCAGAACTATTCTTTAAAAGAGGAAAAATCCTAGAGACATTTATTGGTATTCTGGTGGCAGGACCCCTTTAACAGACCTCATAATTAGAGAGACAGATATTGAAAAGCAATTTTCTGACAGTGGAAATCACAACCTGCCAGAGGTGGAAAACACACACACACACACACAGAGAGACAGAGAGAGAGACAGAGAGAGAGAGAGAGAGAGAAAAAAATATATATATATTGGGGATGAAGGACAGCAGGGGGGATGCTAAGAAAGACGAGATTGAATGAAAGAGAGTGTGCAAGGCTGGTAGTAAAAAGGAGAGTGAAAAAGGGAGAGAAAGAGAGAGAGGCAGGGTGGGAGAGAGATATTTTATTGCAATTTTTCCCCCCATGAATTTTAATGCAGCTTGTTGGTCTCCCTCCCAGGGTCTAGGATCCCATTTATTAGAAAAAAAGTGAGGAATGCAATGTATTGCAGGCTGCTGCTTGGAGATGCTTCATGTAGGAGGTGAGTGGGTAGGACGGGCATCAGCGTGCATAGGTAGTTGTTTTGTTCTGGGGGAGGCATAATAATAGATGATAGAATGTGATAAGTGAAGGACATACATTATTGCTATTGGCAGGTCAGCCCAGGGAGGGATGACCAGTGCAATCTGATCACTAAAGCACACTCCTTCTTTCACATGTCCTCAGTCCTCAGCCACCACACCATCGTTATGGAAGAAGCTCTTTTGTTTTAAGGAAAATGTCCTGTTGAAAAGATACGAGGCTACAATCAACTCAACAGCACTGTTTGTATATTAAACACACACACACACACACACACACACACACACACACACACACACACACACACACACACACACACACCTGTCTTCAAGCAATAGAAGCAGGCAGCATCCTTGTAAAACTGCATTTGGCAGGGCTTGTGCTCAGCAGTAAAAGCAAGGCAAACTACTACTACCTATAGCCAAATATCAGCAGCCAAAAGAACACCAAGAGGGAGTGGTTGTATATGAGGAATTGTGAAGATGCAACAACCAGTTTTTTGTCTGCAAAAACACACATAAAATGACCTACAGATGCTGTGAAATAGATTGGCACCCTTGCACTTCACAATGGACTGCAATGGAGCAGAATGTTCTGTTTTTTAAATTGATGAATGGCCATTTTTAGGCACATGCAACTTGCCACAGTTTAGATAAATTACACAGTAAACGGAAATCATTGCCTCCAACCAAATAATGTCAAATGATTTATAATTTAGTCCAGGTGATTTTTTACTTTGAAGTGTTTTGATTGAATTATTGTTTGTCCTGTGCAGCCGTAAATAAAACAAATACAGGTGTAAACACCAACAGTTTTTTCAATTTTAACTTATTTTAGAAGAAATAGTGAATTATGCAAGGGTGCCAATATATTTGACTGCATCTGTAGCTCACAGTTAAATAAAGGTTAAATGTAAAAGCTCATATCACATTTTCAACATCGAACTAGGCTGTTTTAGTACATCTCTCTCAAATTAATACAAATTATAAAAAGAGATATCATATTGAACCAATGGGTGCTAGGTACACAATGCCCACCTCCCCTCCCTCTTCTATATTAGGGCAGCATGGGGATGGCTCCTGCCCAGCATGGGGGTGAGTGACAGAGAGACAAGGCCACAGTGTTGTTGTGAGCCTCCCCCAGCAGACAAGCCTGGTGTCAGCACAGAGACAGCACAGTGATTTATCGGTCTCTCCTCCCCTGGGAACCTGCCCCCCTCCCGCCATTCCCTCCATCCCCCACTCCATCCCTCCCATCCCCCCTCCTCTCTCTCCTCCTGACCTCTTGGGGGAAAGAAGGGGTAATTACCCACATCAGTAGCCACACACACACATATGTTCATGCTGACACACACATACAGAGACACACGTTCATGCACTCATTAACACAAATCACAAAAAACACACTAAATCACAAAACACACCCACACCTGACACAGACTTGGGCACATTAACACCCGCAGGCATGTGTATCTGGGATCTTAGGAATTCCACTGCTTTCCTTTCATGTTGCAATCCCCACTCAACTATCCCTCACTTTCCGGATGCAGTATGATGCTGTACTGTATGTCCATACTACACTACCAATTGAAACAGTAAACCACATCCGCATGACTTAGTTACATAAAGTCTAATGGTATGTAAGAGTGATAGAATGTTGGCTTTTTTTATATACTTGTTCATTGTTCTTTGTTGATGCAAACACAAACAGAAGACATTGCTCAACCAAAAACAACCTACACATTTTCTCTTTTGAATAAACCATGTGTCACCATACCAATATGATTCCTTTAGCTTAAACAACACAATATTTATGTAATATGACTATGAACATGTAGGCCTATTAAGATCTTTGAAGTGGTCATTGTCAATATCTGGCATACTGTATTGCTCTCTTTGATGGCAATATTGTCAGTTTCTCTTGTTCTCTGTATGAACAAGATAACAGTGTATTTTTTCATATTGTAGCTTAATACAGTCCAATGCGAAACAGCACCTTGGCATGAGCAATTCATATTGCATTCTAACACACTCTGCAGGAGGAGGATAACATTGACTTGCAAATAACATCAGCTTCACCCTGCTCTGTCATTCATTACACACGGTAGTAGGCTTAGAGTGGGACCTGTTCCTTCCATACACCTAGAAAAACCTGTTCATGGCCATTCCCATCAATTATGGTTTTAGGCTTGTATTTGTCAAACCAATTGAAATGGCCATTGACATACAGTATCTCTTTATCAATGCACATTAGGCTACATTTAATATGTATTTGGTCTACTAGCTACAGTAACAAGCAGATTAAAACACATTTTAAGATATAACATTTCATGGCATTACCATTTGTCAAAGCTCCCAAATCATTCTGTTTTCACTTTGGACACCACATGGGCTTTCTTTGAAAGGAAGTCTGTCTTTGATGATGAGCACAGGTTGCCGCCTCCCGGTCATTTGTGGCATTGCAATTGCATTCAAATGGGGATTAAATGATTTGTCAGCTACTAGACACGGGTAAATATTGGTAGGCTGGGTCTGACTACGGGATAAGCAAATATAATCATTCGAAATAGAATTTTACACCTATTTAATCAATACTGTCATTTATCATGTTTATATATCTTTATTTGGATTGACATGCGCAGCAAGGTTCTATGGTGTAATGGTTAGCACTCTGGACTTTGAATCCAGCGATCCGAGTTCAAATCTCGGTAGAACCTTATTTTATGGAAAATGGAAACCTGAATTTCCATCTGACGTGAAATATTGCTAGTAGGCTAAACCATTGTTTATAATACTGTCCAGTTTAGTAGACATCAGTTTGGTGCATGGAACACTATACAAAACACTGAATTAGTCGATTGCTTGTTTTATATCTGTAAAGTATTATTTGTGTAAAGTATTATTTGGGATGTTTAGAACCAAAGTATAAAAGCAAATTAAGTACAGCACAAGTTTTCAAGTCCATGCAAAACGCAGAATACCCATTTATTATAATGTGACATAATACTGCAGTTATAAATGTTTCCCACAAGGAGGCAGTATATTACAGCTGATAGAGGATGGTCTTCATTTGGCGCAGGGCTTTGTTCACGGTCATCATACACACAGCAGTGAATGTGAGAGAAATAAATAAATAATGTGCTCACACCAGTAACCCTTCCTTTAGCTTCATATCCCCATCCTGGGTCAAGGTCAACCCTAACCCTCATCCTAACCTTGTGCCATTCAGACATCCTGAGCCCAACTAGGGGGTTCTGCTGGCTGCTACCTAGTAGTTCTCACCCAGTTGTCTCTTCCACAGCGTATCCATTCAGTGTGAATCCAACCTGGCACAAGAGCTGGACAATAAAGAACAACTATGTAGAAATATGGTAATGTCCTTTCACTCACTGTTTTATGTTGTCTACTAAAACCAATAAATTCACACAGACACAAATAAATGAGCTGAGTCTTCCTGTCCCTCATCTTGATATCTAATCCCTCTCTGGACCCATGAAGATCTTGTAGGTCAGGGGTGTCTCTTCTGACTGGACAAACACAGTTCTGTGGACCCAAAGGGGCCCAAATATTAGTCCTAGTGAATCTCTTTAGTCAGCAATATTTCACATCCTTAATACGCAGAATGATTGATAACAAAAACAGACAAATTAAAATAGTCATGGGTAACCAGAGATGATCTGCTCGGCTGGGGAATGGGTAAGGTCAGATCGGGTGATGAGAAAGTCAGTGTTATGATGTTGAACTAAACTCTTAAGTACAGTATCTTTCTCTGACTGATGAAGGTCATTTTCACCTAAATGCCACCGTTTTCTAATTTATCTTTATCTAAGAAGTACAGTATTTGTCTCTCTATTGAGAGAGTATCGCGTATCAAGCATTTTGTCCACACTCAGCGGGCCTAGATGTGTACAATATTTTAGGAAACACATCTTCTCTATCCTGGTCATGCTTAATTTAAACTGCAAACTACTTTGTTCTCTCAGATATCTCTTCTTGGTGAGTTTGTAGTGTCTCATGTTGAATATATACTACTGTTATTGATATATACTACTGTTATTGTCTTCCCGGTCTCTACGTAACACTAGTCACAATGTCTGCCTCAGGACAGCCACATGGAAACCTATGAGTACTATCCTTTCTGGCTCCATTCATCATCACTTTAATGAGGAAAAACAATAACAGTATTAGGTTACTCTACTCTTCCACTAATTCATCCTCTATCTTTTTCTATTCTTCCATTTCTACCACTTTTTAACTTCCATTTTCCTTTGTGTTTTTCCCCCAAATTGTATTGTCTCCCTCTATGTGCCTCTCATCCTCTCTCCAAGCCGTTCTTCCTTTCCCCTGGGGTGCCAGTGCATGGGAACTGAACTGCCCTCCACTCTGCAGCCAACACACTCACATTTTACTTTTTTGTTGTTGCTTGTTTTCCTCTCTCTCCTCCAGATTTCTGTCACAGGAACGGACCTTGTATTTTCCAGGGGAGCCCAGGTGGCTGTGCAGAGTGCAGTAAATCCAGGCCTCCTGGTTCCTCATGTGGTCCCTCACTCACTCTGACTGGAACTGGAACAGGCCCACTGCACCAGCCCAATAGAAACCCAGTAGATGTGATTCAGGCCTTTGCTACATGGAATTAGCCAAATATGAATGGAAGTAGCTAGTAAAATCAACCATGCTTTTGGCTGCTGAGTTGTGGGGTTTGTGATTCTGTGCAGGGGCATTTCCTGTTAAATTCAGGGCAATGTGATATACTGCACCACAACCCACTGGGATTGACTATGATGTGTTAAGCAATATGATTTAGAAACAAGTCATACCGTGGACTTTTGAATTTATGCAAGTTGTTAAAGTTCAGATACTTTTAGACAGATCACTACCTAACTGAATATTGAGTACGTGCTGAGTTTGTGTATTTGAATGATGGCGTTCATTCATCTCACCTGCCCCAAAAGACAATTCTTCATAAAGCCAATCTAAATATAGTGTGACTTAAAGATAAACACATCTACATGATAAAATCTAGTTGGGTACGTACTCCTTTTCACCCATTTGGCAGAGATACATAATGTCCCCACAGGATGTGATTGCTGAAATATGTATCATTCCCATAATGTATATCATCAGTATATCATTCACGTGATGTTTGTATACATTATTCTATATATAAACACATCTCCTCATCACCATGTGGGCTCAACAAATCTCAATGCCATCAGACTGTTAAACAGCCATCACTACACAGAGGCTGCTGCCTACATACAGACTTGAAATCATTGGCCACTTTAATAAATGGAACACTAGTCACTTCAATAATGTTTACATGATCTTGCATTACTCATCTCATATGTATATACCGTATTCTATACTATCTATTGCATCTTAGCCTATGCTAAAATGCTTAGATCTGTGTGTATTAGGTATGTGTTGTGGAATTGTTAGATATTACTTGTTAGATATTGTTGCACTGTCGGAACTAGTAGCACAAGCATTTTTCTACACTCGCAATAACATCTGCTAATCATGTGTAAAATTGTATTTTATTTGAACATGGGCTCATCAAATGGACATTTCTAACAGGTTATAAACATCTCTCTAATCTGTCAGTGAATGACATAACAAGAGGAAAACTGCCCATGCACTACCAAATGTCAAAATTGCACCTTGAGCGTTCTACTATTACAACCCTCAACCACATTAAATTGAAAGTGTCAAGGCTCAGGAGAAGACCCAGATGCAGACAGTTTCAAAGTAACAAAAGTTTATTACAAACGACAAGTCAAGGTCAGGCAGAGGTCAGTAATCCAGAGCAGAGTCCGAAAGGTACAGAACGGCATGCAGGGGTCAGTAATCCAGGGTACAAAATGGCAGGCAGGCTCAGCGTCAGGGCAGGCAGAATCGTGAAAACCGGGAAAAACAGGAACTAGAGCAAGACAGGAAAAATGCTGGTAGGCTTGACGAAACAAAACGAACTGGCAACCGACAAACAGAGAA
The DNA here is from genome assembly GCF_034236695.1 of Oncorhynchus nerka. Classification (NCBI taxonomy): domain Eukaryota; kingdom Metazoa; phylum Chordata; class Actinopteri; order Salmoniformes; family Salmonidae; genus Oncorhynchus; species Oncorhynchus nerka. Next base: position 60,346,019 of record NC_088419.1, on the reverse strand, counting down.
CACAGGTATAAATACACCTGGGATAATGAGGAAGATGGTCGACAACTGGAGAGGGGTGGAGACAACCACAAAGACAGGTGAAACAGATCAGGGTGTGACAGAAAGCCTGAATTATTATAATAATCTTTTTGATTAAGTCTGGACCCGTGCTCCGTATTGACCTCGTTCTGGGTCCGGATCCGGACTGTGTTCTGCCTGTTGAGTATGGCTGGTTTAGTGAGTTGCAGAATGGAGTTCTATGACAAATAGTTTAAAGGTCCAATGAGTTTTTTTTTTTTTATCTAAAATTATTTCAACTAAGATGGTCAAAAAGAAACAAAAATAGCTTCTTAGCAAAGAGCAATTTCTCAAGCAATAATTTTGCTAGGACTGTCTTGGAGTGGCCTGAGTGGGGAGGGGAAAACTGTAAACGATCTGTTATCGGCAGAGAGGTTTGGAACTCTCTTTCTTATTGGTCTAGTAACTAGTCCAGCCCAAACTCACTCCCACCAAAACAGGCTGACATTTCAGGCAGTCTTTTCAAACAGCTCTTACATTAAAAGGGCATTATTATACTTTTCACAATTTAACAGTATTATTCCAACCTCATAATGTGGAAATATATATAAAACATAGGAAAATCACGTTTTTGACTGCTATGGGCCTGTAATAATTGGATGATGGACCTAAATGGTTGGAGAGAACACCTTCAAGAAAAGATTGCAGTTTTGAAACTGCAGTAAAAGTGCAGTAACTGCAGGCGATTGTGATATTCTGGACTCAGTAATTTGCAGAATAACTGCAGTATACTGCAGTTGAACTGTAGTTATACTGCACTGTAACTGGACTTACACTGCAAAATTACTGCAGTAAAGACCAGGGTTATTTTTGATGCAGTATTTGCAGCATACTGGACTTATACTACACACTAACTACAGTTTTTACTACAGTCTACTGCAGTAATACTGCACTCTGACTGACTGATCGTTTTTGTAAGGGTAATACAATTTTATTGGATTAGAATACAATTTCAAAAGGATTTTAAGTATTGCCATCCATTACCAATGAACACAGAACATAACATAACAGTGAAAGGCTGCTATGGGGACAAGGCCACATGAGGGTGATGTCTTATTGAGAGCCAGCAGTGAGACAGAGAGTTGCCTATAATAGTAGGTGGAAAACAACAGTGATTCAAGCAGAGGCAGCTCATTTTGTGGAGACATTTTAATTGGTAGAATGTGGAGACAAGCTAAATGCCTCTATTGGATCCATCTTGAGAGAAGAAAGGATTTAACCACATCTACAGTTGGTGGTACATTAATTACTTGTATGTATTTATTTTCCCCAATTTGATCACTTTTTCTCCCAATTCCTTGGTATCCAAGCCATAGTTATGACCTCGTCTCATCACAGCAACTCCCAACGGGCATGGGTGTCACACCCTGATCTGTTTCACCTGTCTTGTGCTTGTCTCCTCCAGGTGTCACCCATTTTCCCCATTATCTCCTGTGCGTTTATACCTGTGTTTTCTGTTTGTCTGTTGCCAGTTTGTCTTATCTCGTCAAGCCTACCAATGTTTTTTCCCCCATACTCCTGCTCTCTCTAGTCCCTTACTAGTGCTTCCAACCTATGCTGCCTGCCCTAACCCCGTGCCTGCCTGCCATCCTGTACCTATCAGACTCTGACCTCGTTTACCCACCTAGGCCTGTCCTGACCCCGAGCCTGCCTGCCATCCTGTACCTATCAGACTCTGACCTCGTTTACCCACCTAGGCCTGTCCTGACCCCGAGCCTGCCTGCCATCCTGTACCTATCAGACTCTGACCTCGTTTACCCACCTAGGCCTGTCCTGACCCCGAGCCTGCCTGCCATCCTGTACCTATCAGACTCTGACCTCGTTTACCCACCTAGGCCTGTCCTGACCCCGAGCCTGCCTGCCATCCTGTACCTATCAGACTCTGACCTCGTTTACCCACCTAGGCCTGTCCTGACCCCGAGCCTGCCTGCCATCCTGTACCTATCAGACTCTGACCTAGTTTACCAACCTAGGCCTGTCTTGACCCCGAGCCTGCCTGCCATCCTGTACCTATCAGACTCTGACCTCGTTTACCAACCTAGGCCTGTCCTGACCCCGAGCCTGCCTGCCATCCTGTACCTATCAGACTCTGACCTCGTTTACCCACCTAGGCCTGTCCTGACCCCGAGCCTGCCTGCCATCCTGTACCTATCAGACTCTGACCTCGTTTACCCACCTAGGCCTGTCCTGACCCCGAGCCTGCCTGCCATCCTGTACCTATCAGACTCTGACCTAGTTTACCAATCTAGGCCTGTCCTTGACCTGTCCTTTGCCTGCCTCCTGTTGTTTTAATAAACTACCCTGTATATTGAACCTCCCGTCTTCTCTGTCTGCATCTGGGTCATATCCTGAGTCGTGTTAATGGGAGAGTTGAAGATCGGAACACGCGTCCTCCAAAACATGCCCTGTCAAGCTGTGCTGCTTCTTATCACACTTTGCTCTTCTCACACCACTTCAAAACCGAAGTTACTTTTTCGTAGCAAGTTAGGAGAACTTATGCAGCAGGTTAGGATAATTAACATAGCAGGTTAGGAGACTGAGGTTAAGGTTAAAAAAGGGTTAGGGTAAGGGTTAGCTAAAATACTCTCCTTACACACATGAAAAAATACTACAGTTCTTGCTATATAATTCTATAGTAAACTGTAGCATACTGTAGAATACTATACCGCACACTGTAGTATCCCTCGATAATGTGTAGTACTTACTATAGAATGTTGTAGTAAATACTACAGTATTATCCACACAAACACCACTGTAGTAAATACTACAGTAATGTCCGCACAAACACTACAGTCCGCAAAAACATTTTTTGAACCATAGTAAATACTACTGTATTTAATCTGCCCATTCCCCTCCCCATATCACAATTTGTGCCACCCATATGTGAGAAACCCTACATGCCAAGTATAGACTATATATTGTGTTCCCTACAGGTTATAGGAAAGAGCAGAAGTGCTGAACTATATGTGCAGACCCAGTCTTACCTATAGGTTACGGAAAATGTGTTCTTTACTTTTTCTTCAGATGGTTTCCTGAAGGAGAAGCCTCCACTTCTATGTCAAAGATAATAAAACAAAATACTAAAATGTAGTAAATACTACAGTAATGTCTGCAAAAACGCTAAGGTAAATACTATAGTATATTACAGGTATGTAAATTAGGCTAACCAGCTATCTAAATCTTGTAGCTATCATGGCCGGATTATGTGCCCATGGGGGCCTCGACCCCCAGGGGCCCACATTGATTTTGTTGACTCTGTCAGGTATCATATAAACACACATAAGACATGTCAAAATGTGTAGAATTTGAGGAAATTAGCTTTAAAACTGCTAAATGTTCTCACCGCCGCATGGCAAAATGTGTAAAATTGTAGGAATTTTGCTTAAAAACTGCAAAATGTTCTTTCCACCAACAAGAGGAATGTGAACAGTTTGGGGTCACATGTGTCACGAGGTGGTGGGAGGGGCCAATAAAGATAAAATCAATCCGTGTCACGCCCTGACCATAGAGAGCCCTTGGTTCTCTATGGTGTAGTAGGTCAGGGCGTGACTAGGGGGTGTTCTAGTATGTCTATTTCTATGTTGGTGCTAATATGGTTCCCAATTAGAGGCAGCTGTTTATAGTTGCCTCTGATTGGGGATCATATTTAGGTAGCCATTTCCCCACCTGTGTTTTGTGGGATATTGTTTGTGTTTAGTTGCCTGTGTGCACGTCATGACTTCACGTTTCTTTATTGTTTTGTTTGTTTCACAGAGATTAAAAATATGTGGAACTATACTCACGCTGCTCCTTGGTCCGCTCATTACGACAATCCGTACCTTTGCCACCCAGGAAATGTGTGTGACTGGACCCATAAAATAGATATATTTTCCTTTATTATTTCCCCTTACCCTACCACCCCTTCCCAAATTGGAGTAAACTAATGGACAACAACACATTTTTACAGACACAGTATATTTTACAATAGTTATCTTTTGCTGTTTTTAGTCCCATCCTTCAGCTACCCTCAACCCCTCCCATCTATCTCTGAAGACCATCCAGTTTTGATTTCTATTTGTCATATATTTTTCAACTGTGCTGTTTCACAAAAGTTCTGAACCTACATACATTTGACGGACACAGTATATTTTATATTAGTTATCTCATTTTATATTAGTTATCTACTATAGTATATATTGCAGTTTTCTTTAACTAAATAATTTATTTTATAGTTAACTGTAAGTACTACAGTACATACTACAGTATCCACTGTAGTCTTTCCACAGAAACACTACAGTGAATACTACAGTAATGTCCACAAAAACACCAAAGTGAATGCTATAGTATTTGTACCATAGTATAAAATAGTATTTTTTCATGTGGGAACCTGCTATGAAAATCACCTTGTATCAAAGTAGCGATGTGAAAATAATGTTTCCCGTGCCATTGCGCCGGAGGAAGCGATGGCTCGTCTGTCGACCTCAGCCAGCTTGCAGGTGCCCGACCCGCCACAAGGAGTCGCTAGAGTACGATGAGACAAGGAAACCTTGCCGGCTATCTCTCCACCCCGGACGGCGCTGGGCCAATGTGCGTCGCCCTATGGGACTCCCGGCCACAGCTGGACTCGATGATGCCGCTGTGCTATTCGATAGGCCAACATTGAAAAGTGACAGTGTTCAGGCAAACTGACACTGGCATCTACACTACAAAGTAAATTAACCTTTAATTAATTAATTGCCACAGATAAAATTTGTTCTCAGTGAAAACGCGTTTGGAGTTACCTTTCTAGCTAATAGGCCATTTTAGAGTTTACACCTCTTCCAATTATGTGGGAAGGTCAAAATGATGAAAAACTATCTACCAAATCTATTAATTTCAAAATATTGATTACGTCTCCTTGCCATTATCATTCACCTGATAATAAGACATTTGTTAATGTATGATAGAGTCCCTGGGTCGCAGGTTTGCCTGGGAGAGGGTCCCTGTGCAAAAAAAGGTTGAAGACCCCTGGTTTAGAATAATGTTTACTCATACCAGTGTCATTGCAAATGTATTCTGACTCATAGCCTAATAGTAAATACATGTACTCTGATCAGGGTTAAATTGACTATGATCAGGGTAAACACTGAAATGTTTTATTGTTACCCTAATACAGTGGCCTGAAATGCCTGTTTTGCAGGCCACATCAGGCCTGAAAGTCACATCACCCTGGCTTGAAAAGTGATGTTTAATTCCTATCTGAATCCAGCCAGAGTGCGGATATCCAACAATTGTCATTTTTATTCACCGTCAACCCGCATTCAGAATGACTGCCAGGGGTAATAAGATTAATAAAAGAGACTACCTAAACCATCTAAACTGGAACAACCAGTGATGGGCGTAGTTCTGAGTGTTTTACTCTACACAAAGTGAAAATGACACAATCACACTTAACTCTGGTAATTCACGACACCACTGAGTGTTAATTACACTCTTTGCAGAGTTAATTTATCGCTTTCAGTAAAATAATAGCAAATCTGCTGTAATGACTTTCTATTATTTTCATGTGTATCAGAAGTGAGGGAAGAAAGCAAAATCAGTAAGTAGTCCGAGTACTATAACTGCTATCAGTAAGTCAGACTACTGTCTGTGAAATGTTTGGAAGGGCACTGGCCTAATGGTCCTACCAAGATAACCTTTGACCTGGGCCATTTGATCAATACAGTCCTGTTTCAGACTGACAGCAGCTAGTAGTTACTGAGTGTCTGTTGACAGTGTGAGAAGCACTCAATGACTTTTTCAAAAAGCATTTTTTCTCATCTTAAGCACATGAACTGCATGGATGGACATAAACAGAGACACAGCCCAATGAAGCCGCAAAATAACAACGTAGACCAAGGCGAAAAGAGACAATATGAAGCTGCACTTTAAAATGCTCCAGTGTTTGCCCATGCATTCCAGCTTGGGACCACATGGTCGTCACAGTGTGTGTGAGTCTGACCAGAATTAGGTGTTAGGCAAGGTGCAGCCACAGTCACAAACACCGCAGCTAGAGCCGATTCTCTCTCTCAGATTTCTTCATTGCTTCCACAGCTGAGGCTTCTCTAACCCAGTGGTTCCCAAACTAGGGTTCATATGAAAATGGGGTTGCGGGAGAATTGACTAAATCCTGAAAAATATGATATACAGTATATACAGTACCAGTCAAAAGTTTGGACACACCTACTTATTCAAGGGTTTGTCTTTATTTTTTGTCTATTTTTTGTCTAGTTTTTGTCTTTACATTGTAGAATAATAGGGAAGACATCAAGACTATGAAAGAACACATTTGGAATCATGTAGTAACCAAATAACTGTTAAACAAAGAAAAACATATTTTAGATTTTAGATTCTTCAAAGTAGCCACCCTTTAACTTGATGACTTTGCACACTCTTGGCATTCTCTCAAGCAGCTTGAGGTACTCACCTGGAATGCTTTTCCAACAGTCTTGAAGGAGTTCTCGCATATGCTGAGCACTTGTTGGCTGCTTTTCCTTTACGGTTCAACTCATCCCAAACCATCTCAATTGGGTGATCAGGTGATTGTGGAGCGAGATCATATGATGCAGCACTCCATCACTCTCCTTCTTGGTTATATAGTAAGGGTTATATAGCCCTTACACAGCCTGGACTTGTGTTTTGGGTCATTGTCCTGTTGAAAAACTAATGATAGTCCCACTAAGCGCAAACCAGATGGGATGGCGTTTCACTGCAGAATGCTGTGGTAGTCATGCTGGTTAAGTGGGCCTTGAATTCTAAATAAATCACAGACAGTGTCACTAGCCATGCACCCCCACACCATCACATCTCCTCCTCCATGCTTCATGGTAGGAACCACACACACGAAGGTCATCCGTTCACCTACTCTGCGTCTCATAAAAATACACGGTGGTTGAAACCAAAAATCTCAAATTTGGACTCATCAGACAAAAAGACAGATTTCCATGGGTCTAATGTCCATTGCTCGTGTTTCTTGACCCAAGCAAGTCTCTTCTTATAATTGGTGTCCTTTAGTAGTGGTTTCTTTTCAGAAGTTCGACCATGAAGGCCTGATTCACGCAGTCTCCTCTGAACATTCGATGTTGAGATGTGTCTGTTACTTGAACTCTGTGAAGCATTTATTTGGGCTGCAATCTGAGGTGCAGTTAATTGCCCATTTCTGAGGCTGGTAACTCTAATGTACTTATCCTCTGCAGCAGAGGTAACTCCGGATTCAATGCTCTCGTCTGCATTAAAACCAAGTATAAATCCAGGTTGGATATGTCAGCAGAGATGAGATGTGCACTGTCAACCGCACCCCCTGACTTTGAGAACCTCCAACGTGACATGCATTAAGCACACCCATCTCATTAGTGGTGGTGAGATAAGATACATTATGTCAGACATTCACAATTGACTGTCAAATCCCCATATCCCCAAGTATGTGATGGTGAGTTGAGAAGACAATCAGAAATACTGTTAGAATGTTTTTCAATTCACTGCCATAGCAGACCCCAAATAAAAAAGTAAATATTGGCTGTTAATTACATAATTTCTTTCACATTGTTGGGGTTACGACTATTATAAGATATCAAAATGGGGTCGTGGGCCAAAAAAGTTTGAGAACCCCTGTTCTAATCGCTCATTTGAGGAGCCATGTTTCACCCTGCCTGGAGCCATTCACAGAATCTCAACTCCTGGACTGTTTTTCACCCTGCCCTGAGCCAATCACAGAATCTCAACTCCTGGACCATTTTTCACCCTGCCTGGAGCCATTCACAGAATCTCAACTCCTGGACCGTTTTTCACCCTGCCCTGAGCCATTCACAGAATCTCAACTCCTGGACCGTTTTTCACCCTGCCCGGAGCCATTCACAGAATCTCAACTCCTGGACCGTTTTTCACCCTGCCCGGAGCCATTCACAGAATCTCAACTCCTGGACCGTTTTTCACCCTGCCCTGAGCCATTCACAGAATCTCAACTCCTGGACCGTTTTTCACCCTGCCCTGAGCCATTCACAGAATCTCAACTCCTGGACCGTTTTTCACCCTGCCCGGAGCCATTCACAGAATCTCAACTCCTGGACCATTTTTCACCCTGCCCTGAGCCATTCACAGAATCTCAACTCCTGGACCGTTTTTCACCCTGCCCGGAGCCATTCACAGAATCTCAACTCCTGGACCGTTTTTCACCCTGCCCTGAGCCATTCACAGAATCTCAACTCCTGGACCGTTTTTCACCCTGCCCGGAGCCATTCACAGAATCTCAACTCCTGGACCGTTTTTCACCCTGCCCGGAGCCATTCACAGAATCTCAACTCCTGGACCGTTTTTCACCCTGCCCTGAGCCATTCACAGAATCTCAACTCCTGGACCGTTTTTCACCCTGCCCGGAGCCATTCACAGAATCTCAACTCCTGGACCATTTTTGCCTTTGGAGCTCAGATGGGTTTTAAGGAATTGTGTGAATTGCTGTGTTATTAGTTATGTATGATGATTATGATGCCTGTATTTTGGATTCATATTGATATTTTTATAATACATGCACACCTGCAAGGTTAGCACAGTCATATCTGTCAAGCGGTTACCTCCAGTCAGATCTGTGAATGTTCTTATTACAATGCTGAAATAAGGGGTTAAAATGTCGTAGCACTTCAGCTACAGGTCGGTAGCCTCTCACTCAGTGCTTGGAAACACAAAACAAGTTACTGTATATACATGAGTAGGACTTTCAAAATAACTGACTAATATTGTTTTAAATGAGGGGTGACAGTGGTGTTCATTTGAGCTGCCAATAAGACTTGCAAAAATGTCCCTGGGGTCTGATGTTCATGTCAATATAAATGTGTGTGTTCATTTTGGTTGAGACGTCCTATTCTACGGACCTTCTCTATGAGGGGGTAGGGGAGTCTTGCTCGACCTCTCCCAATCCCTGGCACTTGTTTTTAATTAGTCTTGCTGAAAAGCCAGGGATAAGTCAAGGGGGTTTTGTACTGAACTTGTAAAGCAGGACAGAGTTGGGGCTATGCATCAGCCACGCGACAGGATGTCTCGAAGTTAGAACCACGTAAATCATGGATATGCCCAGTTGAGCTATATTCACGCCATGCATAGATAGCATCCTATGCAAAGCTGTGGGCTCTCAGGCACAAATCAAATGGATAACCTCATATTGCTACTGCTGTGTCAAAATGCTCCGGAAATGTCAGTTGAAGCGTCCTAAGGTGTCCTGTGAATAGTTAGCATCTCCAAAGCTGTACTCCATCACAAACAAAGCTAACAACAGAAACCCAACAGCCATTCATGATTCTTACGTCCCTATTCATCTCATTAATGTACACAGGATACAATGGCTAGTGAAAATACTCATGGCCAAGTGCACACAAACAGCGAAGAGGACACGGAAGAATCCCTAAACAGACCCTCCTCACACAAGAACAGGACATCAGACAGTAAAACCACGGTAGTAGCAGAACTACTGGAAATCCCTTACTCATGGGAATTCCACTGTCAACGAGGAGGGATGTCAGGCTCATAGGGATTTTAATTCTATGGTCAGGCTTTTCTCTCTCCAAACAATACTCATTAAAGCAGATACCAATCCTTTATCAATGGATGAAAACAAGTTACTATGTGCATTTGTGAATTAAACCAAAACGTAATTTCTGAGTGAGACATGCCACCTCATGTTAGTGCAGAGGGATTGAAATAATCGAGAGAACGGCTGGGAATCATGATTACTCAAGCTAGCTGGAGTATGCCTAGACAAGATCGCACGCTGATATTATACCATCCTCATCACGATCCAAATCACTCAGAAACAATGTGACAACTCACAAGTCCCACCACCTATCCCATACTTGTGAAATATGTGTCGCAAGAGTGAAACCAGCGTGGTATCTAATTATTTGATTACCTAATGACTGAATGAGTTCATTGGAATGCAAACTTATTTAATGTGGAATGGAATGCATGACAAATAATGTGTCAAGTTTATGCATAAATCTAAGATTAAACCTTCCTGACAAGTCACAGTTTGACACAGCTGTTTAGTTAATATGAAAATATGACATTGAAACATCATGTATATTTGGTATTTATTTAGAGTCCTTTTGTGTATACATAAACAGCTATGGCTAGATGAATGTACAGAACAGCATCATGTTGGACATACAAAGAATGGCCAACCAGGACCTATTCGAAGGCACCAATCCTAATGGAAATAGTTTGATTACAAATGAAACACACACCACCCAGAACAAGGCTAACCGAGTGCCTTTTATGATGGAAACCTGGAGGTGACTCAAACACCATTACATTTTCATACCATTGTTTCATGGGTAAATTTGGTCTGGGGATTCAGTAATACACAGCTGAGACGTTACACAACAACAACACTTCACTGAAGCTGGTCCAGGTGGTTCTCATTTCTGGAATTCAAAGCAGTTTTTAAAAGTCTGGAAGTCCGTAGGGACCAGGTCTCCGCAGGAGGCCCTTGCCATTCCACAGTCACAGGTCACTTCTCAGTCAGCTCTCTGAGCCTCACAATCACTACCAGCTGACTGATATGTCGTCAGTCCTCCTGTGCCAAGCAGGGCCAGGCCGGACAGTCAGTGTACAGGAGCACTTCTTCACAAATGAGCTCAATCAGTCCAGTCCAATCTTTGAACTTTGCACAGAACAGTATTAACAGCTTGCAACAAATGACTCGAATGGTAAGATGTATCTTTACAACCCTTAAAGGCTCATGTTAAGGCATCTGGTTTGCGTTGTGAACTTGGAATCTGATCCATTTGTGGCAATCTTAAAGGGCACTAGTCCAGGTAGGCACTGGTTTGATATGGGCCAGAGAACATGTACATGTGAGAAAAAAAAACATACTTACATGCATATTTACACACATTCTCCATGCAGTATGAAAAATGTCACAATATTAGAAGATACAGTATTTGTGGCTCATAGTGGCTAACAGGGGTGATCGTGATTGCAAAATAGCTGAACAGCGCTGGTTTAATAGACATTTCCAACCGTGAGAATAAAGTAATCTATAATTAATCAATAAGGCACGAGGGGATGTGGTATACGGCCAATATTCCACGGCTAAAGGCTGTTCTGATGCACTATGCAACGCAGCGTGCCTGGATACAGCCTTAGCCGTGATATATTGGCCGTATACCACAAACCCCAGAGGTGCCTTATTGCTATTATAATCTGGTTACCAACATAATTAGAGCAGTACAAATAAATGTTTTGTCATACCCATTGTATATGGTCTGATATATGATATCATTCAGGGCTCGAACCACCCAGTTTATAATAGAAAATAAATTAGAAGGCCCTTCCAAATACCTTCAATTCATACCAAAGGAGCAATGTTACTGTTAAAACATTTATATATAAAAAAATAGGGAAGCCAGAATGGCATAGCTAAAAGCTGAATTTCTCATTTCCAAATTCTAAAATCTTTATGCCAAATTTTTGCAGTGATTGTTTGTGATCTAGTGGTATATCACTCTGGAACATCCAAGGAAAGCTTACACAATCAACAACATTTCTAACTCTCTGCACTCCATGTCACATAGGTGAAACATTCAACATATCAATCCCAAACTTCCACTGAAATCAGATTACTCCTCCGACTAAGGTGCACTAAAACTAATCTCCTCAGAACAGTCTCGTTCTTTCTAATGTGAATGTTTGGTGCTCTCTCCTAATCTATTGTGTAAAATAAAGTTGAAAAAAAAAAACATACAAAACAAATGTTTGTGAACATCAACCATGATAAACATTCATGATTAAAACAAAAGTCCTCTCCCATTCGTGGGGAGAGGGAGTCATGTCTTCGGAAGGGGGCTGGTGCACTCAGGCCATAGATGGTTCTGGTATTGTGTGCAGCCCCTTCACTCAGCCCAGTGGTTTGTGGGAGTTTGTGGTGAGAGTGGTTGACATAGTCTGGGGGCCCCTGGGTTGGCCACTCTCACACAGGCCCTGGGTAGCTGTAATGGTTGTTGTGCTCTGCATCGGCCATCTGCAGGCTGGGTTTGCGCTCCAGTTCCTCGCTCTCAGCCGTCTCTTGGCTGGAGCAGCGGGGAGGGCGCTGCTTGAAGAAGTCTGATACGTGGCGCACCTGTAAAGAGAAGAGGGACATAGTCAGACAGAGTGAGAGGACCAAGGGCAGGGCTAGAAAGTATGATTGTATATGTCTGGTTGTGGAGGGCACCATGCAGCTGCTCCACATCTGACAGGAACACACAGTGCGCTGCATAACCCCTCCAGCTCTCTAACCATCATAAAACATTGGGTCTGGGAGGGTCCCTAATTGCATACAGAAGTCTGAAATACGAACTGAGGCTTCGCTTTTCAATATTTATCTCCCACGTCTCCGAGACTTCCAAAAGGCGTTGCTGAAAGAGGTACGATCAAAACAGGGGACTAGGAACAATAAAAAGTCAGCAGGCAACACTCACGTTGAGGATGGCGATGAGAGCGCCTTGGAGGAAGCCCACCAGAACGTCGCTCCAGTGGTGCTTGTAATCAGACACGCGGGTGTAGCCCACGTACACCGCAAAGGCTACAAGGAAGAACTGGATTGTGGGCCGGAGGAGTCTTGCCCACTTAGCCCTCAGTCTCGCCTGGACATACAACTAGAGAGAAAGAGAGGGAGGAGATGTTTTAGTTCTCTCATAAGTAGAGCTGTGTTTGTAGAAAATTTGCCTTTACTGCTGATTGAGGTCATTTGTGGTTTTTGTGTTGTAGTGAACCATCTTACCAAATAAGGCAATGTTATTTGACTGTAAACTGGCCCCAGTTACACTAAGCCTACCATCATGCCTCAACGAATGTCTGAAACACAGCATTTGTTAGTAAATGTTTCTTTCATGTAAACAGTGTGCAAGTCCATTCTTCAATTGGCTATGTAATATGAAAGCATGTTTAGCTATTTCACAATGCTAACCATCACATCATCAGTACATGTAGACAAACATTTAAAAGGCAAGAATGTATCTTTAAAGAGTTTGCCTTTTCATACTAAATCAACTCCCCGGCAAAACCAGATTTGGTATGCTTAAAATCGCATAAAGCGTGAAAAGGTGTTGAATGTTGATCTAATTTATGCCTACGGACTGAAAACCCTTTTCACAGAAGAGGAGAGTTGCTGCCAGAATGTCTATCTGGCGCGCTCATTTCTCTGGGCTGCTACCAGGCTCCTGCCGCAGTAGGTGTGTTAGTTGGCATCCATGCATGCCCTCCTACCACACACACACACACACTCTATCACAGCAATCAACACTGTAGGACACTTGTAGGGACAAGGAGATATGAATCACGTATACTAGGGAACATCAAAGGGCCTGTGACATGACCAAACAATGACTAATTGCTTTGATTGGCATTGAGGGCCGGCTGTCTGCTCAAGGCGCCTGCCTGCTCTGTCTGTCCATAGACAAGGCCCAGCACACTTGAACTGGATTACTAGAAACAGAACACGGGCCTTCATCTCCAGTCAATAACAGTCCAGTCCAGCAGGGCATTAGCCTTTGTGTCCAAATTCCTCAGCTGAACTTCTGACTTGCCCTTATATGTGCACAATCCCTCTCTGTCTATCCTGTCCTATTCTGCATTTCATATTTTCCCCATGAATCCTGTTTCAAATGGAGAGACATTGACTCCCCTTGAGACTGCTGAATATGAGGGTGTGTGTGTAGTTTACTCACAGCTAGAAACAGCATACAGTACATCCCAAAGGAGGAGTGGCCGGAGTAGAAGGACAGCCTGGAAAATAGAGCGAAAACAAATATGTTGTTAAAACACATGGCTGTGTAGAGGCCACAGTGGATGTATTCTGTGTTTTTCTACCATAGCATAAAGCAGTGGTCACCAACCCTGGATCTAGTCCTGCAGCGTATGCAGGCATTGGTTCCAGTACGGCACTAACCACTGGCATTGAGCAATGTACACATCAACAATATTTCCCTGACACCCTCTACTTCAGTAACTACCTGGACTCCGTGACGTGCCGAGGATTGCCGGTGCAGTTGATCTCCAGCACGTAGCCTTTGCAGACCTTGGGGTTGCAGACGGCCATGAAGTTGGGCCGAGGGCGTCCGATGGAGAACTTGGCCAGGTCCGTCAGTGATTGGCTGACAGCTGCCCCGAACAGGAAGGTACCCAGCACCTTGTAGAGTGCCGCCACGTACCCGTTGAACTCAGAGTTAGAGTGGATCCTCTTACTGTAGACGAGGTAGGCCTCTCCTGATGATATCTATTGAAAGAGAGAAAGAGGCTTAAATTACATCCAACACTCCAATATGACAGCTAATATCTGGTACACTGGCTGCTTATAGAAATGGCTGTTTGTGAGAGACTGGTCTGTAATCAGTGTAGTAGATGTTATTTAGCTCACTTAGGTGTCAGCGAGGAAAGTATAGGGAGGGACTCACAATGATGACAGTGCAGGAGATGGTGACTGCAGCCAGCAAGCCGTGGGTGATGGTGTCAGGTTTGAGGGGGTACTTGATGTCCTCATCGTCACAGTACACACCCCTCAGGTAGGGCCGGAACACAACAGTCATGATGAGGAAGGGCAGAGCGGCTATGAGAAGAGAAAAACGACAGGCAACTCGTTAATTCACTTCAACAGAGAATTTTATAACTGTTCGCAACACTGATATGCTCCCATTGATGACATTTCATACACTTTTTTCCTTCCAGCACCTGAACCAGCAGGATGTGAATTTTCTTTTCTTATTTTCTTCTTTCATTAATTCACTTCAACTACCAACATTGATTATTCCTATAATAAAGGGTGATAAAGTACACCGGGAATGATTGATGATAATGCTGTTGATCCAAGCTAACATACAAAGATTTTATGGGAGCATTCCATCTGTGAAATAACAGATATTTTCAATTTCCAGAAACCCAGACATTACATCACTATTCAATCTGGGAGGTTAAATGTTTCTTCAAGGTTTTCGGAGTAGATTTTTTCCTCCTTTCCTGAAGACCTTTTTCAGTGGAACAACGCTGTCCTGAAAATATACTACATTCATAGCCCAGAAAGGCACCGCATACCAAAGCAGAGCTCAGCACACATTGACGTAGGCTGTGAAATGTCATGGTACATCCGCACAGTAAGGGATTAAAAAACAAACCGTAGACTCAGATGTACACCCCCACCCCAGTGCTACTCCTTAGAAAACTGACTGATGTGGTGGTGTGCACAAACAAATATATCCGCTCAAGGTTACTGAGTGGATGGAAAATGGCCTTGAGACGTTCGGAAACGTCTCCAAAACCACACACACTCTGGACATGTCTGATGTGTGATGCAAAGCCACAAACCCACCATGAGGAAGGCATTACACGTTTGTTACTGTAGTTCCTGTTGATACACTTAATGAATAATGCTCTTCCTAGTCTGCAAATTAAAACAGATATGTGAAAAATACTTCCATTGGCATAGGAATGTATTTTTTCTCTCTTCTCCTACAAGCCTGGAGCTCTTTTGTGTAAAACCAGGAGTGGAACAAAGACCTAGGGCATGTGTGAACTCTCCCCACCCTGAAACCCTCCAGTCAGCTCCCCTACCCAGGATGGCAGACAGCCTTGAGCATATAGAAATGCCATGAGTCTGCATACTAAATGAAAGACAAATACTACATACACTGAAAAATGTCATTTCAAAAGTATACATTTCTCATTCACTCCCACCCCTCCTCCCTTCTGAAGCACGCCTGTTAATGACATAGTTCCAGGCCAGTTTCCAGGCAGAGTAACAGATAGAGCCAGGAGAACGATGCCACACTGAGAAGCTAACTGATGAAAATAATAATGTTGGATCTTAGACAGTGTTAGTAAAGCTGAGGCTCTAAATCGGCAGGGTTTCTCTGCTCTCTGAAGACATCTGTCTAGCTTATGTATGTACAACTCCAGTCTAAGCATTGCAGCCCTTTTCATTTGTCCCTGGCAGGCTGGCAATCATAGATTGGTTTGCCGCCAAGAAGTCAACACATTTGCACCGCAGGGAATGTTCTGGACAAACTACATTTAAGGTGGTGAGGACACATTCACTTGGACAAGGAATAAGCTTAGAGAAGAACAGGGTATATCTATCTACCTCTATCTATGTCATGTGTGGTCTGGTTGACATGATTCCTACCTCACATGAGATGAGGAACGGCATTGTTTGGTTACATTTGCATGGCTATGCGGAAAATGTGCCTACTAACTAACTGACACCCTCCTCCTCTAAACAAAGAGAGACATTGGCTGTGTGGAGGATGCCAAGGACAACAGTATATACTAGAGCCTTTGTGTTCCTCAGAGAATGAACAAATGGCTACAGGATAAAGACGTATCAGTGTACACTGTGTCATACCGTCTAACCTTGCTAATAGGTTTCAGACACGACAAAACACACAATGAGACAAACATTGGAGAGAGAAACCTCAACTAGAGATAGAAGATGAGATTCATAAAAGCTGTGTTACAGCCTGAAAATTGATGAAATTGAGATTGTGTCACTGATCTACACACAATACACCATAATGTCAAAGTAGAATTGTTTTTTTAGAAATGTTTACAAATGAATAAAAATTCAAATCCGAAATGTCTTGAGTCAATAAGCATTCAAATCAAACTTTATTTGCCACATGCGACGAATACAACAAGTGCAGACTTTACCGTGAAATGCTTACTTACAAGCCCTTAACAGTGACAGTTCAAGAAGAAGAAAATATTTAACAAGTAGGCTCAAATAAAAAGTAATAATAAAAAGTAACACAATAAGAATAACGAGGCGATATACAGGGGGCACCAGTACCGAGTCAGTGTGCGGGCTATATACAGGGGGCACCGGTACCGAGTCAGTGTGCGGGCTATATACAGGGGGCACCGGTACCGAGTCAGTGTGCGGGCTATATACAGGGGGCACCGGTACCGAGTCAGTGTGCGGGCTATATACAGGGGGCACCAGTACCGAGTCAGTGTGGAGGCTATATACAGGGGGCACCAGTACCGAGTCAGTGTGGAGGCTATATACAGGGGGCACTGGTACAGAGTCAGTGTGCGGGCTATATACAGGGGGCACTGGTACAGAGTCAGTGTGCGGGCTATATACAGGGGGCACTGGTACAGAGTCAGTGTGCGGGCGATATACAGGGGCACTGGTACCGAGTCAGTGTGCAGGCTATATACAGGGGCACTGGTACAGAGTCAGTGTGCGGGCTATATACAGGGGGCACTGGTACCGAGTCAGTGTGCAGGCTATATACAGGGGGCACTGGTACAGAGTCAGTGTGCGGGCTATATACAGGGGGCACTGGTACAGAGTCAGTGTGCAGGCTATATACAGGGGGCACTGGTACAGAGTCAGTGTGCGGGCGATATACAGGGGGCACTGGTACCGAGTCAGTGTGCAGGCTATATACAGGGGGCACTGGTACAGAGTCAGTGTGCGGGCTATATACAGGGGGCACTGGTACCGAGTCAGTGTGCAGGCTATATACAGGGGGCACTGGTACAGAGTCAGTGTGCGGGCTATATACAGGGGGCACTGGTACAGAGTCAGTGTGCAGGCTATATACAGGGGGCACTGGTACCGAGTCAGTGTGCGGGCTATATACAGGGGCACCGGTACCGAGTCAGTGTGCTGGCTATATACAGGGGGCACCGGTACCGAGTCAGTGTGCGGGCTATATACAGGGGGCACTGGTACAGAGTCAGTGTGCGGGCTATATACAGGGGGCACTGGTACAGAGTCAGTGTGCGGGCTATATACAGGGGGCACTGGTACAGAGTCAGTGTGCGGGCTATATACAGGGGCACTGGTACAGAGTCAGTGTGCGGGCTATATACAGGGGGCACTGGTACAGAGTCAGTGTGCGGGCGATATACAGGGGGCACTGGTACAGAGTCAGTGTGCAGGCTATATACAGGGGGCACTGGTACCGAGTCAGTGTGCGGGCTAAATACAGGGGGCACTGGTACCGAGTCAGTGTGCGGGCTATATACAGGGGCACTGGTACCGAGTCAGTGTGCGGGCTATATACAGGGGCACTGGTACAGAGTCAGTGTGCGGGCTATATACAGGGGGCACTGGTACAGAGTCAGTGTGCGGGCTATATACAGGGGGCACTGGTACAGAGTCAGTGTGCGGGCTATATACAGGGGGCACTGGTACAGAGTCAGTGTGCGGGCTATATACAGGGGGCACTGGTACCGAGTCAGTGTGCAGGCTATATACAGGGGCACTGGTACAGAGTCAGTGTGCGGGCTATATACAGGGGCACTGGTACAGAGTCAGTGTGCGGGCTATATACAGGGGCACTGGTACAGAGTCAGTGTGCAGGCTATATACAGGGGCACTGGTACAGAGTCAGTGTGCGGGCTATATACAGGGGCACTGGTACAGAGTCAGTGTGCGGGCGATATACAGGGGCACTGGTACAGAGTCAGTGTGCTGGCTATATACAGGGGCACTGGTACAGAGTCAGTGTGCGGGCTATATACAGGGGGCACTGGTACCGAGTCAGTGTGCAGGCTATATACAGGGGCACTGGTACCGAGTCAGTGTGCAGGCTATATACAGGGGCACTGGTACCGAGTCAGTGTGCGGGCTATATACAGGGGCACTGGTACCGAGTCAGTGTGCAGGCTATATACAGGGGGCACTGGTACCGAGTCAGTGTGCAGGCTATATACAGGGGCACTGGTACCGAGTCAGTGTGCAGGCTATATACAGGGGGCACTGGTACCGAGTCAGTGTGCAGGCTATATACAGGGGGCACTGGTACCGAGTCAGTGTGCAGGCTATATACAGGGGGCACTGGTACCGAGTCAGTGTGCGGGCTATATACAGGGGGCACTGGTACCGAGTCAGTGTGCAGGCTATATACAGGGGGCACTGGTACCGAGTCAGTGTGCGGGCTATATACAGGGGGCACTGGTACCGAGTCAGTGTGCAGGCTATATACAGGGGGCACTGGTACCGAGTCAGTGTGCGGGCTATATACAGGGGGCACTGGTACCGAGTCAGTGTGCAGGCTATATACAGGGGGCACTGGTACCGAGTCAGTGTGCAGGCTATATACAGGGGGCACTGGTACCGAGTCAGTGTGCAGGCTATATACAGGGGGCACTGGTACCGAGTCAGTGTGCAGGTATTCAAGTAGTCAACCCTTTTGTCATGGCAAGCCTAAAGTTCAGGAGTAATAACATACTTAACAAGTCACATAAGAAGTTGCATGGACTCCCTCTGTGTGCAATAATAGTGTTTAACATGATTTTTAAAATGACTAACCCATCTCTGTACCCCACACACACAATTATCTGTAAAGGTCCCTCAGTCGAGCAGTACATTTCAAGCACAGATTCGACCACTAAGACCAAGGAGGTTTAACAATGCCTCGCAAAGAAGGGACCTATTGGTAGATGGGTAAAAAAAAGCAGACATTGAATATCCCTTTGAGCATGGTGAAGTTATTAATTACACTTTGGATGGCGTATCAATACACCCAGTCACTACAAAGATACAGGCGTCCTTCCTAACTCAGTTGCAGTAGAGGAAGGAAACCGCTCAGAGATTTCACCATGAAGCCAATGGGGACTTTAAAACAGTTACAGAGTTTAATGGCTGTGATAGGAGAAAACTGAGGATGGATAAACAACAACATTGTAGTTACTCCACAACACTAACATAATTCATTCCACTTTGTAACAACAAAATGTGGAAAAAGTCAAGGGGTGAGAATAGTTTATGAAGGCACTGTACATCTACAAAAAGGGTCCGTTGCCTTGCTAGCCTTCTGATATTAGTTCAAGAGGAATTTATGTTTATTACATGTAAATGCTAGCACCCACCATTATGAGCACCACAGACGGTGTCACCACCAAACAGGTGCCACTTAACTGGCTGATATTCCATATAGGAACCAAGTGGCAAGCCTTTGTTCCCAACCAGCACCAACCATTAGCGTGTGTGTCAACACCAGCAGCTGTAGCCCACCTGCCAGCCACTCCATGTTTCCCACCAGTGCAGAGCTGTTGTGGCAGTGTTTACACAGTGGAAGAAGGCCTTGTGAGGGAATAGAGCCCCAGAATAAGTCTCAATGCCCCCAGGCCCTCAGCACCTCCATCCTGTCTGGTGGTGCCATAAGACAATGTGGCCATCCATAACATCCTGAGGGGATGCAGGGACATTGTGGGACTAGTGTGATGAGGCTTTTGAATGGCAATTCATTGGCCCAAAATCCTGCCTCCAGCGGGCATGGGCAAAGTCAGACAGAATCACACCAGAATGTCAAGGAACAAATGTCTCCAGCTTCCTTTTCCTCCTCCAAGTCCACACAGTGCTGGAAGCTAATCACAGAAAGAGTGGAGGACAAGAGGTTAGTGTTTCTTAGCTATTGTGACTATTCCTCCATCTCCCCCAGATCCAGTGTCCACGATAACATGTGTTTGGTTTCTGGAGGAATATTTTGCCATTGTTTTGTTCCAAACATCTGAGCGGAGTGTAACTTAATCAGGATAGGCTGATGAGCTCTCTGCAGGACACTAACTATCATCACCATTTCACTTCTGAGTTCATCATAAAAGTCACTTTGAACGTTTCTACAACATATTCTTGATCTCTCATAATGTAACTTGCTTTGGATTGGCACCAGCAAATATATTCAGTAAAACAATATTTACCGGGAATATACATGGCCGTAAATGTCTAATAAAAACAAACTTGAGGGCTACTGTGTGCAAGGCTGTCATTACTGTACAGTGGGAAATGTTTTAGACAGAAAGATTTCATGTCAGTCTCCACACACTGCCATTAAATACAAAATCCTATTTGGTAGGAATGTTCATGTAATATTTGTGTTGTGGAGAAATGACCAGGCAGGAGACGGGAGTACAGTTAGTTGTCGTTTAGTCAAAAACCCCTCGTGCTCCACAGTTCCCGGCATTCCAGTGCGCATGTGCATTTCCTATTAGGTGTAGTAACGTAACACTGCCGTAATGCATTACTGCTTAGTAACAGCACAGTACCTAATATAAACAGATGTAGATCCCAGATACTACACTCCTCCCCCATAGTGTTCAACTCCCAGAGAACAAGGTAAATATGTTAGGTAACTACTAATACAATATCTGAACAATGCATTCTTAAACATTTTTCAACTACTGGGTTGAAGCAGACTTTTCAGAGCCCAGCACAAATCCAGGGGATTATTCTGCCCCGAAGATGGAGTTTGTGTCCTAATAACTAACCCAGGTAATGTCATTTTTCTTTCCTTTTATCTAGGACATATTAAAGTGTTTGTTTTACTGTCCGTTACCTCCTTAACCAGCTCAACTCACAGGTCAAGCTTTTGAGGTGCCCTTCGCTGTCGAATAGGATATCTCCACTCCTCCTGGGCTTCCTGTGGTGGGCCAGGTTCGGGTGGAAGGTCAGGCTCTGTCTCTCCCGTACGTCCACAGTCAGGAGAATAGTCCTGGGGGTCGTTATTGTTCTTGTTCTCTCGGCATGTCTCTGCTGGGGCGTTGGACCGTAGCAGATGATCCACATGAACGTTGACCTGGCGATGACCAATTTGGACTTGGTAAGTCAAAGGTCCTCTGCGTTGCAAGATCACACCTGAGTTCCACAGGCGCTTGGGGTGTCTGAAATCACGTACCATCACCCTCTCTTCCTCTTTGAATTCTCTGACAGTCTTTGAGTGTCTGTCATGAGCTTTCTTCTCAATTTGAGCATAATTTCTCTCACTTGGTGACAGAGTCCGTGATGCAAATGCAATAGGGTGTTCTTCACCTGACGGTAGAACATGTGAGATGACGGCTCCTACTCCGTATGGAGATGCATCACACGTGAGTCTCAGCTTCATCTCTGTGTTATAGTGGGCAAGCCACTTGCTCTTTAGCAGACGCTGTTTGCAAGTCTTGAATGCTTCTTCGCATTGTGGGGACCAATTCCACTTTGTATCGGCCTGCAGCAGTTGGTGAAGCGGATGCAACAATGTGGACAAGTTTGCCACAAACTTTCCGTAATAGTTCAGGAGCCCCAAAAATGACCTCAGCTCTGAGATATTTGTGGGTGCTGGAGCGTTTACGATTGCTTCCACCTTGCTGTTGGTTGGGTGCAGGCCTTGTGCATCAATCTTGTATCCGAGATACTCCACTGAGTCCTGGAGGAACTCACACTTGCTGCGTTTCATTCTCACTCCGTATTTCTCCAGTCTTGACATCACTTTGTCCAGCACTACAAGGTGCTCTCCAATGGTTGGTGCTGACACGAGGATGTCGTCCATGAAGCACACAACATGTTCTATACCGTCCAAGATCTGATCCATTGTTTGTTGGAATATCGCTGGAGCTGTCGAGATTCCATAGGCCAAGCGATTGAATCTGAATAGCCCCTTGTGTGTATTGATGGTCAGATACTGTTCTGACTCCGGATCCAGCTTCAGTTGCTGATAAGCGAATGCCAGGTCCAGCTTACTGAAAACCTTCCCACCAGCTAGAGTGGCAAACAGATCTTCAGCGTTTGGTAGTGGATATTCCTCTGGTAGTATGCAGCGATTTACTGTGACCTTGTAGTCACCACACATTCTGACGGTCTTGTCTTTCTTTGGGACTACAACAATCGGAGCGGCCCAGTCGCTCCTCGCTACTTTCGTTATTATGTTATTCTTCTGTAGGCGTTCCAGTTCCTTCTCTACTGCTTCCTTAAGAGCATAGGGAACCGGACGTGGTTTGTGAAAGATAGGCTTGGTTCCTTCTTGCACTCTGACTTTTGCTGTGAAGTCTTGTATTTCACCATAGCCATCTTTGAAAAGATCTTTGTGCGTCTCCAGCATGTTAGTGAGTGTAGCCTGACTCACTGGTTTGTCATTTCTGAGACTGAAGATTTCTCCCCAGTTCAACCTGATCTTTTGTAGCCAGTTTCTGCCTAGCAAGGCTGATTTTTCTCCTTTAACAATGACAAGCGGTAGCGTCCACTCCTTCCCCTCATACCGGACTGGTACCTGGATCTGCCCTAACACAGGAATAGTGTCACCAGTGTATAAAGAAAGGCGAATGGACGCCGGCTGAAGAGGGCACTCTTTCAGTTTTTCTTTGTAGAGTCTCTCTGGAACCAGAGATACAGACGCGACCCCCCCCCCCCCCCCCCCCGTCTAGGCTTCTTAGGTTGTGTACATCTTTATATTCTGTACTCATAACGCTGCATTTATACTGCAGACATCACTTTTAACAGATGAGACAAATCTAAAATTCAATATTAATATCTAGTCTGGTGTTGTGAAGTAGGGATGTCTAATAAACCTCTACATAGGATGAGACTTCCAAGCCTCTGAGCCCCAAAACATGCACACAGACAGACAAAAACAAACACAGCCACACTGACCAGGCAAAAACAGACAAAAATAGGTCTCCAGGATACCACAAGAACATTTCACCACCCAAATTGACAGCGAACTTCATCTTTACAGGATGAAAGAAGGAAACTGTCTTTTAACCGACCAAATGAAAGTCCTCGTGGGAAAAGGTAGAATAATAGAGGAAAGCAGGTTTGAAGGAGTGTATTCGCTCCATGAGGACCATGAAAACACCTGACACTACAGTTGGAAGGAAATTAGGCCCTGCTGGGAATGCTGCCTGTGAAAGATCTCCTATTTGAGCCCATACTTAGGCCTTTTGAAGTCACAGGAAGCAGGAGTTCACATTTCCAGCCTCAGATTAAGGAATCCCATTTGAATAGCTTTTAGTCACACTTTGAGAAGCGAATGCTCCTTTTTCTCCTCTACCTTCACAATCATCTTCAATGCTTCTTAAAATGGGGTCTTGCGGAACAGAAATACAAGAGAGAGGTAAAGGCAAATGACGAGGGTTTAGACACAAACACATGGAACAAAAGCTTAAGTTAAAGCTATCCAGCACCTGCTCGATGCCATTGGATATGCATAAGCGATAGAGAGGGATTAAACTACCTGGCCTCTCTGAGCTGAGCAACAGAAATGAATTATATTCCATCACACCAGTAATTTCTCTCCTCCTTTGTGCCCCTCATTCTCTTATTTAGTCTCTCCATCTCATTCACTCTCGGTCATTCCATGTGTCCTTCCACACTCTCACACTCTGTAAATATAGAGGTCTGAATGGAGCCAGGTTTTTTTTAGACAGCTGATTACATGGGATGATTGTGGCCATAATCTTACTGGAAGCTAAGAGCCACTGAAAATCGTCACATCCTCTCTATCTCTCTGCACAGTGGAGGGCAGGATTGGGGTCAATGCCCTTTCAATTCAGGAAGGGAATACAATTTCCAGCAAAAGAACCATAGAGTCTTCATTGAAAATACATTGCTCTTTTTCAAATCTTGCATTGGAATTTAAATGTAAATTCATGCCCCTGGGTGAACTAATGGAGGGGTCAGAGCCTGGACTCAAACACCTGGATCATTGTACTGCCCAACTCATCTGGACCACTGATTTAATTAGAAAAGCATTCTCCACCTGATACTACACAGCCACTGCACTATAGACCAGAGCCTGTCCCTGCCTTTTACTCTATGGAACCTGCACTGCTTTAAGGAAGGCCGGACAAAACTATTAAAACATCCAGCCCGGGATTTCACTGTCCTTTGTGCCGATTATTTTTGACTTGACTGGTTCAGACTGGAGAGAATGCTTTCCTACAGGGTCACAGCTGGGCCATGTGCTAGAACGCTCTCTGCTTTATTGGGATTGGATGGTCTGTCTTTCCACACTGCGAGGGTCATCTTGTGACTCTTTCTCCAGTGACTCTTCTCTGTCTCTCATTCAGTGCCTCTACTCTCTTTCTCCTTCCTCCAGTGCATCTCTTTTTCCTTTCCTCTTAATGCCAATACTCGTTCTATTTCTCTCTCTTTTTTTCTCTCTCTTTCACCCAATGTGTAATGTGTGGACCAGGGTCCTTCTCCCAGCACCACAGTCGACCTTGGCTAGACTGACTAATGTGGAAGGTATGTGCTGGGCGTAAAACCTCATTCACACGAGGAATGCCCAACTTCCCCTGTCAGTCACACTAAATCCTGCTACCCATTGCCTTCTAATCCCACTGTTGCTCTCTCGCTCTCCTCATCATTTACGCATTCTGAGCACCAAGTAGTGCGGATGGAGGGCAGTTAAATCTGGTCTGGAGAATAGTCTGACTTTTGTTAGATCAAACAAATAGACCAGGCCACACATATTTTGATTATACATCTGGGAGCTAGATATATTAGTACAGTAGGCTCATGGTATAAAAAAAACATGAAATCCCTAAAATGTAGATACCGTTTATATGGTCATATGTTGTGAAATCCATGTTACAATACTTCACCACACAAACCCATCTAAGGGTGTTAGTCCACCTCTTCTACTGTTCATTGAAATGTCTTCAGTTTCCATAACATAACTAAATTGGGATAACCATTTCCTGTGCTGTCATCAGTAAATTTCTCATCGAGTGGAAACAGTTTGAGAACTCATGACAATGCCTTTTCACAACCCAACTGGATGAGAATCCTGAATCCCCAGAGACAAGCTACATAGTTTCCTTCACAAGCCTCTTTCAACCACTTGAAACTCAAGCGCAGTCAGGTCAAAGAACATGGGAACATTTTATTGAGTCAAATCTGATTTAACATGAAGAGAAAAGCTTCCTTACAGATGGCACTAAGTTGAAATGCCATAAACTTCCCCTTGTGGCATTCATCAAAGGAGAAGGCACACCAAGGCATTCATTGATAGCACAGCTTTTCCTTTGCTGTCCTGCACTCACTTCCTTGGTACTGCCAAGGGTACTCTGCTTAACAATGCTGTGCCTTTGAGTATGAGAGAAGGAGGAAAAAAACATGGCAAATCTCCCCAAGTCCCATGGCAAACCAGATGACTCCTCCTCGTTCCTCCTCAGTAAACGGGCCAAGCCCTTGGGGGGGGGTCGTATGGATGTGGAGACCTAACACAACTCTGAGTCATACACTCACTCATATCCTCTGTCCTCTCAGCTGTCTCTGTGTTTGATTAGTGTACAACAAGGGAATAAAAATCACAGCAGAAAAAACATAACCCTCTGGAGAGTGTGTGTGGTGAGTGTAACCTCCGCCTTGCTGGGGAGGAAATGTAGTCATCACACGTTGCTCGGAATACCCTTCATTCATTAGAAACCGCACACAGCGATTCATATGGCCTGAAACGGAGTGCATAGAGCACAGCTGTAAACGTAGACCATGCTATTCTGCTCTGCTGGCCTCTTTGTAGTGCTACCTATGAACACTTCAGACAGGGAGAAGTTAAACCCAGCCCTTCCTCTGTGCAATAAGCCAACACCCACTGTCTATTTGTGCTGAGTGTAGGTTTACACAGACAGAAGAGAGGGAGAGATAGAGGGAGAGGGTGAGAGTGGTGGGAATGAGGAGCCTATAATAAATGTCAAACTCAAGCTTAAACTAGGGTAGATCTTTGAGTATCGCCCAAAACAGGTAACTATAGATGACATACTAGCCGCTGAGGCCATCTAAGACATAGAGAGATTTCTTTCTCTGTCTGAAGCATAGCGTCTTGTTTAAGGAACATCTAATCCCACAGTGAAATCCTGGCATGGGTGTTCCCTGGTTGTAAAGCAGGGGGCTTGTGAGGCCTCCAACTAGTGACTTTGAACCTGCCTCTGTCATTACTAATCACACACCTCACCTAACTTAAAGGTCCAATGCAGCTGTTTTTATCTCAATATCAAATAATTTCTTTGTAACAATGAATTACCTTTCTGTGATTGTTTTCAACAAAAAAAGAAAAATGCTTCTTAGTAAAGAGCATTTTCTCAAACACTCATTTTGACAGGACTGTCTGAGAGTGGTCTGAGTGTAGAGGGGAAAACTGAAATCTAGCTGTTATTGGCAGAGAGGTTTGGAACTCTTTCTTTCTGGTCTAAACAGGCTGAAATTTCAAACAGCGCTTACAGTAACAGGGCATTATCATTTTTTAACAGTATTATTCCAACCTCAGTGTGGATACATATCAAACACAGGAAATCACATTTTCGACTGCACTGGGCCTTTAAGAACACACCAGCTGTTGATAGTTTGACCTGGGCTAGGCACTGGGCCTTTAAGAACACATCAGCTGTTGATAGTTTGACCTGGGCTAGGCACTGGGCCTTTAAGAACACACCAGCTGTTGATAGTTTGACCTGGGCTAGGCACTGGGCCTTTAAGAACACACCAGCTGTTGATAGTTTGACCTGGGCTAGGCACTGTGCCTTTAAGAACACATCAGCTGTTGATAGTTTGACCTGGGCTAGGCACTGGGCCTTTAAGAACACACCAGCTGTTGATAGTTTGACCTGGGCTAGGCACTGGGCCTTTAAGAACACATCAGCTGTTGATAGTTTGACCTGGGCTAGGCACTGGGCCTTTAAGAACACACCAGCTGTTGATAGTTTGACCTGGGCTAGGCACTGTGCCTTTAAGAACACACCAGCTGTTGATAGTTTGACCTGGGCTAGGCACTGGGCCTTTAAGAACACACCAGCTGTTGATAGTTTGACCTGGGCTAGGCACTGGGCCTTTAAGAACACACCAGCTGTTGATAGTTTGACCTGGGCTAGGCACTGGGCCTTTAAGAACACACCAGCTGTTGATAGTTTGACCTGGGCTAGGCACTGGGCCTTTAAGAACACACCAGCTGTTGATAGTTTGACCTGGGCTAGGCACTGGGCCTTTAAGAACACACCAGCTGTTGATAGTTTGACCTGGGCTAGGCACTGGGCCTTTAAGAACACACCAGCTGTTGATAGTTTGACCTGGGCTAGGCACTGGGCCTTTAAGAACACACCAGCTGTTGATAGTTTGACCTGGGCTAGGCACTGGGCCTTTAAGAACACACCAGCTGTTGATAGTTTGACCTGGGCTAGGCACTGGGCCTTTAAGAACACACCAGCTGTTGATAGTTTGACCTGGGCTAGGCACTGGGCCTTTAAGAACACACCAGCTGTTGATAGTTTGACCTGGGCTAGGCACTGGGCCTTTAAGAACACACCAGCTGTTGATAGTTTGACCTGGGCTAGGCACTGGGCCTTTAAGAACACACCAGCTGTTGATAGTTTGACCTGGGCTAGGCACTGGGCCCAGCTTTGATAGAACACACCAGCTGTTGATAGTTTGACCTGGGCTAGGCACTGGGCCTTTAAGAACACACCAGCTGTTGATAGTTTGACCTGGGCTAGGCACTGGGCCTTTAAGAACACACCAGCTGTTGATAGTTTGACCTGGGCTAGGCACTGGGCCTTTAAGAACACACCAGCTGTTGATAGTTTGACCTGGGCTAGGCACTGGGCCTTTAAGAACACACCAGCTGTTGATAGTTTGACCTGGGCTAGGCACTGGGCCTTTAAGAACACACCAGCTGTTGATAGTTTGACCTGGGCTAGGCACTGGGCCTTTAAGAACACACCAGCTGTTGATAGTTTGACCTGGGCTAGGCACTGGGCCTTTAAGAACACACCAGCTGTTGATAGTTTGACCTGGGCTAGGCACTGGGCCTTTAAGAACACACCAGCTGTTGATAGTTTGACCTGGGCTAGGCACTGGGCCTTTAAGAACACACCAGCTGTTGATAGTTTGACCTGGGCTAGGCACTGGGCCTTTAAGAACACACCAGCTGTTGATAGTTTGACCTGGGCTAGGCACTGGGCCTTTAAGAACACACCAGCTGTTGATAGTTTGACCTGGGCTAGGCACTGGGCCTTTAAGAACACACCAGCTGTTGATAGTTTGACCTGGGCTAGGCACTGGGCCTTTAAGAACACACCAGCTGTTGATAGTTTGACCTGGGCTAGGCACTGGGCCTTTAAGAACACACCAGCTGTTGATAGTTTGACCTGGGCTAGGCACTGGGCCTTTAAGAACACACCAGCTGTTGATAGTTTGACCTGGGCTAGGCACTGGGCCTTTAAGAACACACCAGCTGTTGATAGTTTGACCTGGGCTAGGCACTGGGCCTTTAAGAACACACCAGCTGTTGATAGTTTGACCTGGGCTAGGCACTGGGCCTTTAAGAACACACCAGCTGTTGATAGTTTGACCTGGGCTAGGCACTGGGCCTTTAAGAACACACCAGCTGTTGATAGTTTGACCTGGGCTAGGCACTGGGCCTTTAAGAACACACCAGCTGTTGATAGTTTGACCTGGGCTAGGCACTGGGCCTTTAAGAACACACCAGCTGTTGATAGTTTGACCTGGGCTAGGCACTGGGCCTTTAAGAACACACCAGCTGTTGATAGTTTGACCTGGGCTAGGCACTGGGCCTTTAAGAACACACCAGCTGTTGATAGTTTGACCTGGGCTAGGCACTGGGCCTTTAAGAACACACCAGCTGTTGATAGTTTGACCTGGGCTAGGCACTGGGCCTTTAAGAACACACCAGCTGTTGATAGTTTGACCTGGGCTAGGCACTGGGCCTTTAAGAACACACCAGCTGTTGATAGTTTGACCTGGGCTAGGCACTGGGCCTTTAAGAACACACCAGCTGTTGATAGTTTGACCTGGGCTAGGCACTGGGCCTTTAAGAACACACCAGCTGTTGATAGTTTGACCTGGGCTAGGCACTGGGCCTTTAAGAACACACCAGCTGTTGATAGTTTGACCTGGGCTAGGCACTGGGCAGGATAAGCAATTACCTGCTTTATTGCTCTGTGATCACATCTATTTATTGCAAACCTTCATTTTTTGGGGTGAATTTTTGCTTCATAATCCTAAAAACACTCGTCATTGTCCGAAATTGAACACTGAAGGTTCCAGAGTATTCCAAAAATGTAAGTACCCCTACCCGACTACATTGACCAATTAGCAAGTGCTGACATGAAGAACTGGAAAGATAATGATTTCTGATATTGAATAGAGTTCCAATGATTCCACTCTACTTTTAATTTAACTGCGTTGTCATGGTAACTCAACCTAACCCCTAGGCATTAGCAGCAGGGTCCGTTTAACCCCAGGGCCAGCTTTAGAGAACAGCCTGAGTCCTGGTCTGAGAGCACACCTGCAGAGAGACCATGCAGAGAGAGCTAACCCTGGGGAATGGCTAGCAGCTCTTTGCGGTTCTGGCTTGTTACCATTCATTCACACTTCACAGTAACCTTTAATAATTAAACTACAGACCACACCACTGCACACTCCCTTTTTATCAACTTCCCCACACCATTGTAGTGATTCAGTTTCATTCTTAACTCTAACAATGTATGTCCTACGGGAAAGCCAGCAAAAACATTGTCATCATAGTATTGGCATGGAATTGGGCAGTGGAATGCATGAAGACATTTTTGTGGTGGAACTAAGGCCACACCATAACGGGTGTGTTCCGTGCCTAAAAACTATTTTGTTAGGATCAGGAGCATGGATTTGACTTACTTCTCCTTTCTTTGGAGGGTGCATGGGGTGAGGTGGGTCCTCTAAATTTGACCTAGAGATTTTAAGCCAAGGCTTGTGACATGGTGGGCTTTAGGAGGATTGGTGAGCCAGCGAGACTCTCTACGTAGCAGTCGGTCTGAAGTTCTCACTTCTGGAGAAATCCCATGGTGGGATGGATCATATCCTGAAAGCCTCAGGTCCCAACAGCATTACCCATTCTGCGCTCTCCTCTCTGGGGCCCTATAAAATCTGAGATGCAGAGAACGTGGACGGAATCACACAATCCATACATTAAAATGGAATTCAACAATATAAAAAACATGTATTCAACTTAATCAACTAAATGTATTGAAAAATAATATATTTTTGGCCAAGTTCGTAAGAATGCATCAGTGGTTTGTATTTCCTGTAACTTTCTGAAGAGCCAATAAGAATTCCCTGTGTGTGGTGAGCCCGTTTACCACTTTGCGTAGCCGTTAGCGATGATGCTAATGAAAAGTATTCTGGTAGATAGAAAGGCTTTCCCAAAAACCGCCAAAGGCCAGACCATCACGAAATCATAACTGCACTTACCATTGGCAGACTATCAGTTTACAGTTATCATAGCCCCCAACCACACTCACGCAAAAGGACTGAACGGGCCTGGAAGACATGGGCAATGTGCTAAATAATAATGAGGAAGTCAGAGTGGATGATAGATTGTTGGATTTTGACAATGACCACAATGTATTTATTTAGCTTCGCCTAAAATAACAGGAACATTTTCACTATAATTGATTCATTGTCACAACCTGCACTTTAAATGCCCAGCCAGAGTTCATATTGAAGTAATTCAATATTGAAGCAGCTGGCCTGTCAAGCTGCTTCAATATCCTTGAAAAGGAATTGAGTGTGGAAAAGAGGCACATTCTTTGAGAGATTTTGGGCAAACCAAATATTGAGGAAACTAGGGAGGCATATCAAATTTCCATTAACAAACATAGCATGATTTTACAGAGTTTCAGGAAGCTCAAACCCAGTCAGTGCAGAAGGAAAAGGCCCATCACGGAAATGAGAATTATCAACGAACGATGCAAAACCAATAACAACGATAACAGCCATGGTGTGTGGGTGTAATCTGAGTTTGACTGCTGTCAAACATCAAGCGCGTCACATGTTAAGGGATCACGACAATATAATCCCAGCTACCTGGGGTGTGAAATCTTTAACATTCTAGCAATGGAGTTTATCTGCGTTGGGTCTGAATATGCAAATTATACAGACCTAAATGCTGCGGTCACAAAATTCCAAGATTAGAATTTTGTAGTTTCACCACTATGATTCAATAACAGTGGAAAAAGTCAAATGATTACATCCTACAAGGACTTTCAAGCCTGATGTGAAGAATTCAACAACAGAGCTGCCTTGTATACGCAAGGGCAAATAATTATCTTCCAAGTCCAAAAGAGTGCGTCCGAATACAAGGTCATTCAATATCTGATGACTTGCTTGTTTTTTGCTAGCTGTGTTATCACTAGCAGGAATGTAGATGGGATAGGCCTATTCTCAGAACACGCTCTTCATAATCTGCTCCAAAAACCTATTTCCTGGAATGGTTTACGATTTATTTGGTGTGTCTTTGAATATTTCTTGCATGTATTTTAGATGTGTGTCCTGTACAGATTTATGCGTGTTTTATTGCCCGATAATGGTTCAATACTTATTTTAGTGGTTTAAAAAAATATATATATATTTTCTGCATGTATTTTAGATGTGTGGTTTTATGCTGTTTTACACTCCCCTGCCTGAAAAGTAGCCAGATGGCTCTATTATTCCTTAAGTCGTTTAAAACTGCCTACTATTTGTGATAATCTTCATAGTTATGCTGCCATAAAGAAGCGAGAGTTGCTGAAACAAGAACTAGCCAATGTTTGCAGTGGCGGAGCACTCACTGCACAGCAGCCTATCAAGGAGAGGGAGTGGCAGCGTAGGAACATATTGTCCGTACTCCACACAAAAAAAAATATTAGGCTCCTGTCATTTTTTTAAAAACATTTTTTTACCCCTTTTTCTCCCCAATTTCGTGGTATCCAATTGTTGTAGTAGCTACTATCTTGTCTCATCGCTACAACTCCCATACGGGCTCAGGAGAGACGAAGGTTGAAAGTCATGCGTCCTCCGATACACAACCCAACCAGCCGTACTGCTTCTTAACACAGCGCGCATCCAACCCGGAAGCCAGCCGCACCAATGTGTCGGAGGGTACACCGTGCACCTGGCAACCTTGGTTAGCGCACACTGCGCCCGGCCCGCCACAGGAGTTGCTGGTGCGCGATGAGACAAGGACATCCCTACCGACCAAGCCCTCCCTAACCCGGACGACGCTAGGCCAATTGTGGGTTGCCCCACGGACCTCCCGGTCGCGGCCAGTTACGACAGAGCCTGGGACTCTGATGGCACAGCTGGCGCTGCAGTACACGCCCTTAACCACTGCGCCACCCGGGAGGCCAGGCTCCCGTAAATTGTATGGTACGTGTGAGATACGTTCATAATAAGCAAGCTATAGCCTAGGGGTAATTCCAGGATAACAGAATTACGCTTTGACTCAGTTTTTTCACTTTAAAATATATGCCCAAAAAAAACCATTGATTTCAAAAGTTTAACAAACCATTGATGTGGTTTGGATTACTTTGAACAATTTCCACTGACAATCCTTTAAAAAATGTATTTTGTGGAAGAACTGTGCAGATGCCAACTTTGGTAATGGAATCACAGTCAAATCTCCCTGAGGTTTTTATGCGACCACGTTTTCCAAAAACATTTATATCGGCTACGAATTAAGATCCAAAGATGTCTGCAGAAAGAATGTGGTGTCAGCTACGAAATGGCACCTTGAGTTTGAAACAATCTCTTTTGGCTATTGGACTACAGTAAGTGAAGTGGATTCACAAGTTTGGACAGCAGAGCACAGTAGAGTACAGTGCAGTACAATACAGCTGTACTGTAATGTGCTGTCCAAATGTGTATTTCACATCTATGATCGGCTCAGATTTGGTCCAGTCGGTGGACATTAACATCAAGGCCAGGGTGGACTAACCAAATAGTTTACCTCCATGGACGTCCAGTGTTGGTGGGTGAGGATGCTGGTTACAGTAAGAGCCGGGAGAGGTGACAGTAAGAGCCGGGAGAGGTGACAGTAAGAGCCGGGAGAGGTGACAGTAAGAGCCGGGAGAGGTGACAGTAAGAGCCGGGAGAGGTGTCAGTAAGAGCTGGGAGGGGTGTCAGTAAGAGCCGGGAGAGGTGACAGTAAGAGCTGGGAGGGGTGTCAGTAAGAGCCGGGAGAGGTGACAGTAAGAGCTGGGAGGGGTGTCAGTAAGAGCCGGGAGAGGTGACAGTAAGAGCCGGGAGAGGTGTCAGTAAGAGCCGGGAGGGGTGTCAGTAAGAGCCGGGAGAGGTGACAGTAAGAGCCGGGAGAGGTGTCAGTAAGAGCTGGGAGGGGTGTCAGTAAGAGCCGGGAGAGGTGTCATTAAGAGATTAAGAGAGTGAGGGGTTGTCCAGACAGACTGTTTTAACTCTTGGTTTCACCAACAGACAACAGAGAGAAAACAGTTATGAGCTGAATATAACAGTATGCCAGTGGAAGGGAGGACAGTATAAGGTGACACTATGAGCTGAATATAACAGTATGTCAGTGGAAGGGAGGACAGTATAAGGTGACACTATACGCTGAATATAACAGTATGTCAGTGGAAGGGAGGACAGTATAAGGTGACACTATACGCTGAATATAACAGTATGCCAGTGGAAGGGAGGACAGTATAAGGTGACACTATGAGCTGAACATAACAGTATGTCAGTGGAAGGGAGGAGGGTATAAGGTGACACTATACGCTGAATATAACAGTATGCCAGTGGAAGGGAGGACAGTATAAGGTGACACTATACGCTGAATATAACAGTATGCCAGTGGAAGGGAGGACAGTATAAGGTGACACTATGAGCTGAACATAACAGTATGTCAGTGGAAGGGAGGACAGTATAAGGTGACACTATGAGCTGAATATAACAGTATGCCAGTAGAAGGGAGGACAGTATAAGGTGACACTATGAGCTGAATATAACAGTATGTCAGTGGAAGGGAGGACAGTATAAGGTGACACTATGAGCTGAATATAACAGTATGCCAGTATAAGGTGACACTATGAGCTGAATATAACAGTATGCCAGTGGAAGGGAGGACAGTATAAGGTGACACTATGAGCTGAATATAACAGTATGCCAGTGGAAGGGAGGACAGTATAAGGTGACACTATGAGCTGAATATAACAGTATGCCAGTGGAAGGGAGGACAGTATAAGGTGACACTATGAGCTGAATATAACAGTATGTCAGTGGAAGGGAGGACAGTATAAGGTGACACTATGAGCTGAATATAACAGTATGCCAGTGGAAGGGAGGACAGTAACAGGTGACACTATGAGCTGAATATAACAGTATGCCAGTGGAAGGGAGGACAGTATAAGGTGACACTATGAGCTGAATATAACAGTATGCCAGTGGAAGGGAGGACAGTATAAGGTGACACTATGAGCTGAATATAACAGTATGTCAGTGGAAGGGAGGACAGTATAAGGTGACACTATGAGCTGAATATAACAGTATGTCAGTGGAAGGGAGGACAGTATAAGGTGACACTATGAGCTGAATATAACAGTATGTCAGTGGAAGGGAGGACAGTATAAGGTGACACTATGAGCTGAACATAACAGTATGTCAGTGGAAGGGAGGACAGTATAAGGTGACACTATGAGCTGAATATAACAGTATGCCAGTAGAAGGGAGGACAGTATAAGGTGACACTATGAGCTGAATATAACAGTATGTCAGTGGAAGGGAGGACAGTATAAGGTGACACTATGAGCTGAATATAACAGTATGCCAGTGGAAGGGAGGACAGTATAAGGTGACCCAACTGTGGACTATTATGATTTGCAATTGTAGCCATTCTTTTGCAGTAATTCCGTTACAATTGTTTTTGTAATTCCGTTACCAAATACATTTGTTTCTATTATCAAATCATATTTGTCACATGCGCCGAATACAACAGCCCTTAACCAACAATGCAGTTCAAGGAATAGAGTTAAGAAAATATTTAGTAATTAAACGAAAGTTTAAAAAAGTTACAAGAAGATTCCATAACAATAATGAGGTTATATACGGGGGGTACCAGTACCGAGAATGTTCTGGGATACAGGTTAGTCGAGGTAATTTGGTAAAGTGACTATGGATAGATAATAAACAGCGAGTAGCAGCAGTGTTAAAACAAAGGGGGGGTCAATGTAAATAGTCCGGGTGGCCATTTGATTAATTGTTCAGCAGTCTTATGGCTTGGGGGTAGAAGCTGTTAAGGAGCCTTTTGGTCCTAGACTTGGTGCTCCGGTACCGCTTGCCATGCGGTAGCAGAGAGAACAGTCTATGACTTGGGTGACTGGAGTCTTGTCTTTGACAATATTTAGGGTTTCTATGCCTTTAGTTTTTCTTGTGGACCAATTTATTGGTGAATTCTGAAAAGCGATCCAAGGATTGTTCCATAAGGTTGCAGTTTTTAGGGAGTTATATTGGTTCTTCTAGAATACATTTAATTTAATGTTAATGTTCTTAGCTTTATAGTTTGAAAATGGACACGTAAAAAGATTTTGGGTATGAGTATGTGCATCTTCAACATGTACCCAATTGTTACTCTTTGGTGCATTTAACTAATTATATGTTGCAAGTAAAAGCCTAGGGTAGCAAGTTGATACAAATCCAAGTCTGGAAGATTAAAACCACCCTCAGACTTAGGAAAAATTCATTTTTATTCTATGAATGCATTGCCCATATAAAATCTTATTACGGAGTATACTTATTTAAAGAATATATTTGGTGGGGTAATTGGTATTACCGAGAGTAAGTATAAAAGCCATGCCGTTCTGAAGAGGTTTATTCTACCTGTAAGATGTATAGAAAGATTGTACCATTTATATAGATCTGCATTCATATTGTTGAGTAATGGAATAAAGAGATCTTTATACTGTATATTTGTTGTCACTTAAGCATCCTAAGTATTTAATATTTGTTTGGTCCACTTAAAGGATTGCTGTAGATGGAGAGTTCCTTATATATTTTCATGGTTTTAATATAATTGAAATAACCGTTTGATGGCCTCCCGGGTGACGCAGTGGTTAAGGGCGCTGTACTGCGGCGCCAGCTGCGCAACCAGAGACCCTGGGTTCGCGCCCAGGCTCTGTTGTAACGGATTAGGGAGGGTTTGTACCCAATTGTTACTCTTTAGTGCATTTAACTAACTATATGTCGCAAGTAACAGCCGAGGGTAGCAAGTTGATACAAATCCAAGTCTGGAAGATTAAAACCACCCTCAGACTTAGGAAAAATTCATGGGTTCGCACCCAGGCTCTGTTGTAACGGATTAGGGAGGGTTTGGCCGGAAGGGAAATCCTTGTCTCATCGCGTACCAGCGACTCCTGTGGCGGGCTGGGCGCAGTGCGCGCTAACCAAGGTTGCCGGGTGCACGGTGTTTCCTCCGACACATTGGTGCGGCTGGCTTCCGGGTTGGATGCGCGCTGTGTTAAGAAGCAGTGCGGCTTGGTTGGGTTGTGTATCGGAGGACGCATGACTTTCAACCTTCGTCTCTCCCGAGCCCGTACGGGAGTTGTAGCGATGAGACAAGATAGTAGCTACTAAACAACAATTGGATACCACGAAAAAGGGGTAAAAAAATAAAAATAACCGTTTGATACATGGAACTAGGAAGTATTGAATTGAGTGACATTTGTGTTGTCATGTTATTTGTCATTTGTGTAAACAGGGGCTGGCGCCCACATTACCATCCATTCCTGGTGCTTTTCTCTGCGCAAATGTTTTAACAATATTTATTTTTGGGTGACCTCTGTTTTTAGTGATTATTTTTTGTCTGCTGATAATTGCTTCAGGGTTGTTGAGTCTAAGAAGGCTATAGGATCAGTCCAACTGTTGATTAATTCTGATTTAAATAAATGTTCATAGAAGCTTTTAAAATTGTAATTAATCATGTTATTTGTAATTAGCGCATTTATCTTTATCGTTTAAAATCGTAACTGGTTTAGCTTGTATTCGCTTTGTGAGAGCTGCAAAATATTAAAAGGATTAATTTGCCATTAAGTAATATGACTTGAGTTTAACCTGTAATTGTTGTTGGCTCTCAACAAAAGTAAAAGATCATATTCGTGCTTAAGTTTAGAAATTTGATCATCTTTTTATGGGCTTTTTCCTAAGATGGGGACTTATTTTTCTAAATCATATTTAGCTTCTGCCGAGCATGAGATAATTATTCCCCTAATGTATGGCTTAAAGGCATCACAGATTATATCGGGGGTTGGTATATCCTTTATGTCTACATTTGTAATGGTAAATCTTTAAAGAATATTTAGATATTTAATCAAATTTGGGTCCAGAAGATGCGCTCTGATCATTCTCCAAATTCTGTAGCTAAGTGTATTTTCTATTGGTGCAATTAAGCATAGCAGAGAATGAGCCAATATAATGATATCATGCAGTTTTATCCAGTAAATTGTAGAATGTATTTTGTGAGTTTTTTTTTGGTCAATTCTTAAATAGATTTTCTTACTTTGAGGGGAAAAAAAGGAATGGTCTTTTGTAGTTGTAGAATAGTCAGCTCTAGGTGTCCTATGAATTATTTGTAGAGCCATTATATTTTT
This sequence comes from Oncorhynchus nerka, assembly GCF_034236695.1. Taxonomy (NCBI): domain Eukaryota; kingdom Metazoa; phylum Chordata; class Actinopteri; order Salmoniformes; family Salmonidae; genus Oncorhynchus; species Oncorhynchus nerka. The sequence continues at coordinate 60,307,838 of NC_088419.1, read as the reverse complement.
CAGCCTCCTTAACCCTCGCAAAGCTGCCGGCCCAGACGGCATCCCTAGCCGCTTCCTCAGAGCATGCGCAGACTAGCTGGCTGGTGTGTTTACGGATATATACAATCTCTCCCTATCCCAGTCTGCTGTCCCCACATGCTTCAAGATGGTCACCATTGTTCTTGTACCCAAGGCGGCAAAGGTAACTGAACTAAATGACTATCGCCCCGTAACACTCACTTCGGTCATCATGAAGTGCTTTGAGAGGCTAGTCAAGGATCATTTCACCTCCACCTTACCTGTCACCCTAGATCCACTTAAATTTGCTTACCGCCCCAATAGGTCCACAGACGATGCAATCACCATATCCCTGCACACTGCCCTATCCTATCTGGACAAGAGGAATACCTATGTAAGAATGCTGTTCAATGACTATAGCTCAGCATTCAACACCATAGTACCCTCCAAGCTCATCATTAAGCTTGAGGCCTTGGGTCTAAACTCTGCCCTGTGCAATTGGTCCTGGACTTCCTGACGGGTCATCCCTTGTTGGTAAAGGAAGGTAACAACATCTCCACTTCACTGATCCTTAACACTGGGGCCCCACAAGGGTGCGTGCTCAGCCCCCTCCTGTACTCCCTGTTCACCCATGACTGTGTCGTCATGCACGCCTCCAACTCAATCATCAAGTTTGCAGACGACACAACGGTAGTAGGCTTGATCACCAACAACTACGAGACAGCCTACAGGGAGGTGGTGAGGGCACTCGGAGTGTGGTGTCAGAAAAACAACCTTTCACTGAATGTCAACAAAACAAAGGAGATGATCATGGACTTCAGGAAAGAGCAGAGGGAAAACCCTCTTATCTACATCGATGGGACAGCAGTGGAGAAGGTGGAAAGTTAAGTTCCTCTGCGTAAACATCACGGACAATCTGAAATGGTCCACCCACACAGTGTGATGAAGGCGCAATAGCGCCTCTTCAACCTCAGGAGGCTGAAGAAATGTGGCTTGACACTTAAAATCCTCACCACCTTGTACGGCAACAGCACCACCCACAACCGCAAGGCTCTCCAGAGGGTGGTGCGGTCCACACAGCGCATCACCAGGGCAAATTACCTGCCCTCCAGGACACATACAGCACCCGATGTCACAGGAAGGCCAAAAAGATGAACGACAACAACCCCCCGAGCCACTGACTGTTCACCCCGCTACCATCCAGAAGGTGAGGTCAGTATAGGTGCATCAAAGCTGGTACAGAGAGACTGAACAACAGCTTCCATCTCAAGGCCATCAGACTGTTAAACAGCCATCACTAACACAGAGGCTGCTGCCAACATACAGACTTGAAATCATACCCATCTCATATACTATATTTTATACCATCTATTTCATCTTGCCTATGCCACTCATCCATATATTTATGTATATATTCTTATTACATTCCTTACTTAGATCTGTGTATTAGGTAGTTGTGGACTTGTTAGATATTGCTGCACTGTCGGAACTAGAAGCAGAAGCATTTCGCTACACTCGCAATAACATCTGCTAACCATGTATGTGACCTAGAAAATTATATTTATTTTAGACAGGTCTAAATAAGCATGATATAAAGAAAATGTAGTATTCTTCAGAAGAACAGAATAGCATACTCTGAATTGTCCTTATGTTAGGTCCTGACCTGGCTATGCCAAATGGCTGTGAGCTATAGGTCCTGATCTGGCTATGCCAAATGGCTGTGGGCTACATTAGTTCATTTAGTAGACTTGCTTAGATTTGCTTAGAATTCCGTAGCATTATTTTATAGTATGAAGAACACAATTAAAAATGATTTTCTCCAAACAATTTGATGGAGTGCGCACATGCGGCTATTCTGTGTTGAGCAGTTAAAGAAATAGGTATTCCTATATACTTAATTTAGTGTTATTAAATGTAACTTTAGTTGTGATACAAACGTTGGGCTAAATGTTTTGATTCTTAATACATTGTTAGGCTGCACGATGTCGAGTGAACTATATCCCTTCACCTTGTTTTTCTTATAACATCTTTTGTCTGACAGACGCTTACGTGACAACCAGAATGCATTGTATGATGTCAACAAACATGGCACCACACATAGCTGTCAAATAGCTAAGCATTAGCTCATCATAATCAGCATAACCTTGAAAAAAGTATTAGACATCATGTGTACATTACAATCTATGCAATAATTGGAATGCATGATTTGTCACCAGTACTTGAAAACATGTGAATAAAACAGTAAATGCACTATGCTCCATACATGCATACGGTATGTTACAGTATAAACACAATATACAGAAAATAATGCACTTACTTTGACAGGAATGCACATATGTCCAGAGTTATTTGTAAGGAAAACAACAAAAAGGTCATGTGGGCGCCAGCCAGAAAATGTGCCAGGGGGAAAAAGTTAGCGCAAGGCCTGTTCTGACTAGAAATGCGCAAATGTCTTTTTATTTGATCTGGGGAAACACTTGGGAAGTGCTGGGACTCTCGTTGAAGTGAGAAGTTTGTCCGGATCAGTAAAGCCTCAATATATATTGTCCGCAACAGTGAAATGTGAATTAATGAAGAGGAACACACCTCAACTCAAACTTTTGTTAGAAAATAAAAAACTTGTTAGAAAAATCATTTGAAACTGACAAGTTGAAACACAGCCTATAGATAATTAGCAGGCAGCGTGCCTTGGTTTGAGGGAAACGCAGGTTAACTGTCCTGTTTCATAACAATTACATTTTGGAACAGTGATTCTGATATCACGTGTATAAAAAAAAAACTTGAGCTGGGGTGAACGTTAGAGATATGTAAAACTCACTAGTGGGGTAAAAAATACATTTGTGGTGAAAAACTCATTCAGATTGGCTGGGCCTTGCTCCCCAGTGGGTGGGCATGGCTCCCAACTGGGTGGGCCTATGCTGTGCCCCTGCCCAGTCATGTGAAAGTAATAGATTAGGGCCTAAGTTATTTATTTCAATTGACTGATTTCCTTATGAACTGTAACTCAGTAAAATCATTGAAATTGTTGCGTTTATATTTTTGTTCAGCACAGATGCACTAAATGTGATAAAGTAATATGTAATCGATCCTTAAATAATTGGAGCCTAGCAGAGTAAAAATATATTCTTATACTGTATATTAAATATATTCTTTCATCTGTGGACTCTACATATATCTACATATACCTGCTAGTGCAAAGACCATATTTCAGAACGCTATGGTGGGTGGTGGTGCGGTACCCGATTTGTTAGATTGAGTGTAGTATTCAAGTTACCACCCAAGAACACATGGAAATCAGATATTCCTGTAAGTATTTTGGATAAAGAAACAAAATAAATAATTGTGAGTATTGGGGGCATATGCAGAAATAAAAGCTTTCCTTTGCCAGAAAAAATGCATTTCACATAGGCAATCCTTCTATCTTGATCATTGGCTTGGTCTAATATATGAAACTTGAGATTACGGCAAAACACAATTACCCCTTTTGTTCTATTATTAGCAGAAGAAAAGGCAGCCACCTTGGAAGTTGTTTTTTATTTTGCTTATATAATCCTTCCTTATACGAGTTTCCTGGAGCATGGCAATATCTACTCCTTTCCTATTTAAAATATAAAAACGAGTATGCTTTTTATTTATTTAATTTATGCCCTGTTAATTCCAGGAAAGCCTAGATAGCTTAACTATTACATTTGGAAAATGCTTTGTTACTTTGTTGCAAAATTAGTGAGTACAATCCCCTTTAAAAGTAAATAAACTCAGCAAAAAGAGAAACATCCTCTCACTGTCAACTGCGTTTATTTACAGCAAACTTAACATGTGTAAATATTTGTATGAACATAACAAGATTCAACAACTGAGCCATAAACTGAACAAGTTCCACAGACATGTGACGAACAAATGGAATAACGTGTCCCTGAACAAAGGGGGGGTCAAAATCAAAAGTAACAGTCAGTATCTGGTGTGGCCACCAGCTGCATTAAGTACTGCAGTGCATCTCCTCATGGACTGCACCAGATTTGCCAATTCTTGCTGTGAGATGTTACCCCACTCTTTCACCAAGGCACCTGCAAGTTCCCGGACATTTCTGTGGGGAATGTCCCTAGCCCTCACCCTCCGATCCAAAATGTCCCAGACGTACTCAATGGGATTGAGATCCAGGCTCTTCACTGGCCATGGCAGAACACTGACATTCCTGTCTTGCAGGAAATCATGCACAGAACGAGCAGTATGGCTGGTGGCATTGTCATGCTGGAGGGACATGTCAGGATGAGCCTGCAGGAAGGGTACCACATGAGGGAGGAGGATGTCTTCCCTGTAATGCACAGCGTTGAAATTGCCTGCAATGGCAACAAGCTCAGTTCAACGACGCTGTGACACACCGCCCCAGACCATGACGGACCCTCCACCTCCAAATCGATCAGGCATCCAGAGTACAGGCCTCGGTGTAATGCTCATTCCTTTGACAATAAACGCAAATTCGACCATCACCCTTGGTGAGACAAAACCGTGACTCGTCAGTGAAGAACACTTTTTGCCAGTCCTGTCTGGTCCAGCGACGGTGGGTTTGTGCCAATAGGCGACGTCGTTGCCGGTGATGTCTGGTGAGGACCTGTCTTACAACAGGCCTACAAGCCCTCAGTCCAGCCTCTCTCGGCCTATTGTGGACAGTCTGAGCACTGATGGAGGGATTGTGCGTTCCTGGTGTAACTCGGGCAGTTGTTGCCATCCTGTACCTGTCCCGCAGGTGTGATATTCAGATGTACCGATCCTGTGCAGGTGTTGTTACACGTGGTCTGCCACTGCGAGGACGATCAGCTGTCCGTCTTGTCTCCCTGTCTCACAGTACGGACATTGCAATTTATTGCATGCCTAAGGCACGTTCACGCAGATGAGCAGGGACCCCGGGCATCTTTCTTTTGGTGTTTTTCAGAGTCAGTAGAAAGGCCTACATTTTCATAACTATGACCTTAATTGCCTTCCATCTGTAAGCTGTTAGTGTCTTAATGACTGTTCCACAGGTGCATTTTCATTAATTATTTATGGTTCATTGAACAAGCATGGGAAACAGTGTTAAAACCCTTTTCAATTAAAGATCTGTGAAGTTATTTGGATTTTTACGAATTATCGTTGAAAGACAGGGTCCAAAAAAAGGGACGTTTCTTTTTTTCTGAGTTTAGATGAGTAATCAATAATCCGCATAGAATATGTAAAAAGAAAAAAAACGTTTTCCAAGAGCCCTCCCAGATTGCAACTCATATAAACCTCCTCCTTTTCCTTCCCTCCCACCAAAAAGGGAATACTTCTCAGTATATTGCAGCTGCATTAGCATCTTTGGAGGCTCCCTAAATTTGCCATTTGTATTACTACGTCTGTCAATCTTATCGAATCTATGATTTTGGTCACCGCTAAAATAAATAACTATCTGGATTTGATTTAATATAGCTTAAATCTAAAAAACCCAGATTTGCCAATGGTGGGATATTGAGTTTTTGTATTTTATCCACTTTTTCTCTCCAATTTCGATCTTGTCTCATCGCTGCAACTCCCCAACGGGCTCGGGAGGCAAAGGTTGAGTTATGCTCCCTCCGAAACATGACCCACCAAACCGCACTTCTTAACACGCGCCCGCTTAAAATGGAAGCCAGCCGCACCAATGTGTCTGAGGAAACATTGTTCAACTGACGACCAAGGTCAGCCTGCAGGTGGCTGGCCCGCCACAAGGAGCTGCTACAGCGCGGTTAGCCAAGTAAAGCCCCCCCTGGCCAACCCTCCCCTAACCTGGATGATGCTGGGCCAATTGTGTGTCTCCCTATTGGACTCTTGATCACAGCCAGTTCTGATACAGCCTGGGATCGAACACGGGTCTGTAGTGACGCCTAAAGCACTGCGATGCAGTGCCTTAGACCTTTCTGCCACTCGGGAGGCCCTGTGTATTGAGATTTAATAACTCAACAAAATTGACACTAAAAGGTGTACCTTTACCTGTTACTTCTGTGAACTTTCATTATCCTCCCTCCGCATGAGTGAGAGAAATTAGAAAATATCTTAAAGATATGTGGGTTTTTGGTAACGGAATAAGAAGGCAATATTTCTTACATGCTGACCAGAGTGCACACGTGCATGCGTCTGCATGTTGATTTTGTCCACCCACACCAGACGCAATAGGGACACGCAAGTTTAAACATCAAAACAAACTCTGAACCAATTACATTAATTTGGGGACAGGTCAAAAAGCATCAAACATTTTGGCAATTTAGCTAGCTAGCTTGCTGTTGCTAGCTAATTTGTCCTGGGATATAAACATTGGTTTGTTATTTTACCTGAAATGCACAAGGTCCTCTACTCTGACAATTAATCCAGTTAAAAGAGTCAACCAAATTCATTTCTAGTAATCTCTCCTCCTTCAGGCTGTATTTGGGACAAATCATTCACTAAACCTCAACAAAATCTTGTAAGAAATAATGTGGAAATTGAGCAAGTTGAGGTGACTAAAACTACTTGGAGTAACCCTGGATTGTAAATTGTCATGGTCAATACATGTTGATACAACAGTAGCTAAAATAGGGAGAAGTCTGTCCATAATAAAGCGCTACTCTGCCTTTTTAACAACACTATCAACAAGGCAAGTCCAACAGGCTTCTAGTTTTGTCACACCTGAACTAATATTCAGTTGTGTAGTCAGGTGCCACAAACAGAGACCTCGGGAAACTACAATTGGCTCAGAACAGGCAGCACCGCTTACCCTTAAAATGTACACAGACTACTAACATTAATAATATGCATGTAAATGTCTCATGGCTCAGTGGAGGAGAGATTGACATCATCACTACTTGTTTTTGTAAGAAGTGTTGACATGCTGAATGCACCAAGGTGTCTATTTAAACTACTAGCACGCCCTCTACACACCTACACATGGATTTTGTATTGTAGATATGTGGTAGTAGAGTAGTGACCTGAGGGAACACACTTAATGTGTTGTAAAAAGTGTTATGAAATGTAATGTCATGTAATATTTTAAATTGTATATACCTGCCATAATGTTGCTGGACCCAAGGAAGAATAGCTACAGCCTTGGCTAATGTGGATCCTTAAATACAAATATGCACTGCAGGTAGGCCTATGTCACGCAAAAGCCTCACGAGTATATATATTTATAAACCTTTTATGGATAGGCTACTTGGCTAAAGAATGGCCAGGATAAGATAAGAAAGACACCGGACACATTGCTGTTGAACCAGCTTTCGTTACAGTAGGGTAAGAGTAGCCTATAAGGATTAAACCCACCCGTTGTATATTTGACAATAATGGAATGGTCTTTTTGAAAAATGTCTTGCACATAACTGGTACGTTCCTATGAATACGTTAGGTAATAATTTGAGACTCAAAGGAAAGTGCTCTAAAGTTGTTTACGTTTGTTGTTAGCTGGGTGGATAACCGTTCTATTTTACATCAATTGGTACTTCATCAGTCCAAAACTCAAATCAATATGCTATCGAGGAACATACATAAGTCTGGCTTGTGTAGACTATAGAATCGTTTCTATGTTCAAGCGCAGTGTGAAATTGATGCACTGTCGCTACTGTAGGCTACTTACCTACTGCCACGCACATCACGTCCACCAAGACATACATCTTCTTTTTTCTCAAATCCATCATTTTATTCTATTGATAGAGGCTGCCAGTTGATCAGACACGTGTTTGGAAACTTAGTTTACGAGTGTTGCCATTGAGTCCGCTGAGTAAAACGTATGCAGCCAACCTGTATTGCGAGTTCTTCCGGATTTAAAGCTACTTTCCTACCTGCCCACAGATGTTGACACCTATGTGCAATTTTGAAGTGCGAAAAATGTCCAAACTCAGACTCTAGTCATCTCAATCGGCGACAGTGTTAAATTCTTACCCTCATATTTGGTTGTAATGACAGGCTTGTAAAATAAACCTTCGTTTTTAGTAGTTGAGGCGTCCTACAAACCAATACAACCCTCCACGCCACAGATCCCTCCTTCCCACTTCCTTGCAATTTTTTACTCCCACAATCTGACGTCGAATAGTAGGCCTACATTATCTTCTCCAAATTTGAATTTAAGAATTGGCACTGACAGCAATAATAAAAGAAAGCTGAGCAGAAGTCTGTATTGCTGGTGGTAAAGTATTTAGTTTTAGTAGCCTACAGTGGACAGCAGCTGATTTGTGTGGAGGCGGATGAACTTCACTGTACTGTGTATTTATTGATACATGAGCCATACACCTTTGGGGATATTTAAGAGCATTTCCATAGATCGGTGTAAACTTACTGGGAATTTGGGGGAAACCCATGGTACTACATTCATGTTGACAAGTGTGATAAATAATGTTTTATATCTTAATTAGAGTTGTTATATGATATTGCCTTGAGGGCATTCAAGGCAAGTAATAATGTATCACTCCAAACATGGCAATAACAATATCTTATATTCAATCATGACATAACCAAAATCCATCGACTCTAGCCAGTAGGCTACAGATCTCAGCAGGCACGCCATTAGAGCTAGGCGATATGAATATTACGATAAATTGCCTGAATATATGTAATAACAATACATATGACGATTAGTTTATAACAATGTGCAGTTTTATTCATTTATTATCCTTTAAACTACTCCTACTACGTTGATGGTTGTATCCATCAATTGTGCCATCATCCATATTAACAAACTTATTTAATTTCAAACTTAACATTTCTATAGTATAGGCTACTTAACGTAAATAACGATATCAGCAAAATGCCTGCGATAAGTGATCGGTATGGTCAGGGGTGGATCATTTTCGTTTAATCGTCCCAGCTCTACACCCACATTTACATTGACATTTAAGTCATTTAGCAGATCACTGTCCTGGGTCAATATTGCTTACTTGAATAACATGTGCATAGATTTCCATACAGTGCCTGACCCTTAATTCAGTATGCTGTACAGTATTTAACATGCTATCCTCCAACAACAAAAAAGCCCCAGGCATACTGACTCACACGTGACTAAAGTTGGCCGGTTGACGCTGGGTAGTAAAAACGAAATTGGGTCTAAATGTGACATTAGTTGTGGGCATTAATCAAAGCAGGGTGGACCCACGCTGAGTAATGGGCTCAGTATGTGGAAACATTAATAATCTGCGAAACAAGACAAACTTACAGTCTTACAAAAGCTAAATTACTTTTACAAATCCTGCTGGGACTGTATAATTAACATTACCAAGCAACAGCAGGACTCCATGGAGCTGGGATAATTTAATGATTTCTGTTTCTTCATTAGGACTAGACTGGGGGTAGGTTTATGTTCTAGCCTGGCATGACACCCTTCTAGCCTCGCTCATAACACAAGAGTAGCTAAATACCAGGAGTTAGACATGCATCAGTAGATAAGACGATATTTCAGCATATATTTGTAAACGTTTATATATAGGATAAATATATTATTAATATATTTTGAAGTACTTTTCATGTGGCCTTGCACTTTGACTTTGCCAGAAAGCACAGTAAGACACAATGGAAACCTCAGTGTGTTATAACAGAAACAAACTCAGGAAATCTGATAGAAAAACAAGGAACAGTAAATACAGTTTCAAAATATAGCAGCCAGGGATCAGACATCCTAAGAAATGGTACTATCACTTATACTGACATGCAACAATTTCAAAGATTTTACTGAGTTACAGTTCATGTAAGGAAATGTCAGTTGAAATAAATTAATTAGGACCTAATCTATGGATTTCACATGACTGGGCAGGGGTGCAGCCATGGGTGGGCATAGGCCCACCCACTGGGGAGCCAGGTCCAGCCAATGAGAATGAGTTTTTCTCCACAATAGTGCCTTATTTTACTGCTGCTCTTTAATTATTTGTTACTTTTATGACATTGTTTGGGGGGGGTATTTTTCTTAACTGCATTGTTGATTTAAGGGCTTGTAAGTAAGCATTTCACTGTAAGGTCACCTGTTGTATGGTCACCTGTTGTATTCGGCGCATGTGACAAATAAAATTTGATTTGATTTATTACACAGACAGAAATACTCCTCAGCACCCCCCTTCTTGATATGCAAGTGAATTAATTATCTTGGCAAAGGAGACACTCACTAACACCGATGTGCAAAATAATTGAAAGAAATAAGCTTTTGCATATGTAACTTTAAATAAATAAAAAAATCAGATCATGAAACATGGGACCAACACTTTTTACATGTTGCGTTTATATTTTTGTTCACTGTGCATTCAAAATCAATAGGTTTCTGCCCCCTACTGGGTGAGTGGGGACAATGGGGCTGTATTTGAAATTATAATAAGAACTTTAAACATATAATATTGGTTAGACTAACAATAGCATTAAAGTGCAATACAGAGTAATCATTTTGTAAAAGTATTATTTTCATTGAGTCCTACTCTGTGTAGTTTCTTTTGACTTCCAGAGATCTTCAATGAGAGCATTTATCTACAGATATGTGTAGTGGATCTGTGTTTTTCCATTTTGTAGTGCACAGTCCCATTTTGCTATCTGGCATTCAAAAGTACCCACCCCGTCAGTGAAAAAGACTGTTGTGTATTTAGTCTCAGAGTTCCAGGTTGACAGGCTACTATGTGCAGGGTCAGGGACTTAAGGTCAGAGATTCTGCTTTATCCTGCAGAGAACAGACACTGTTATCAGACTCTCAGACTAAGTGGAGGCCAGTCTGCAGTCTGCTGCTAATCAGCCAAGGAAACATGTGGGTCTGGTAGAATGCAGCAGGCTGATAAGACATGGGGAGAGTTGCACTGCAGGCCATCTAGGCTGCTCTCTCTATGGCTCTCTCACCTCTGTCTCCAATGTAGGCAGGTCAGCAGTATCAGGACAGTGAGCACAGCAGGAATGGAACACAGCAGGATGGTGTCCAATGAATCAATGCCCTCTGGATTGGAACAAACACACACAACATACAGACACACATATGGATTAACATCCACGAACACATGCACAAGTGCACATAAACACACACATATGGATGAACAACTGTCTACTCCAATGGAGGAAGTCAATAGAATAGTTCCAACCTACAGCCGTTGGACCAGCAGGACTCCTTCCATGTGGATCCTGTACAGTCCAGACAAACCACTCAACTGGTACCACAGCTGTTCTCCTGGTGTAACTACAACCTCAAGATTTCCTCTTCAATCTGGACGTAGAGGCTGTAGTTGCAGCTGAAGCCATACCTCTGCCCCAGAGGAACAGACTCCCACTGCAGGACAACTTCTGTTCAGGTTCTGCACCACTGCCTTTGGGCCAGCAGAGCGGGCTGAAGATCAGTGTAAAAGGGTCAGTATAAAGGAATACAATACATCCGCATAAAAATGTATTCATTATTGTGACAGCTACTGATAAATCAATGAATGAGCTGAGCTAAAGCCTAGGACATACATTAGGTCTGTGTTGTGTGTGTGTAATTTACCTCCTTGCCTGGTGTAGGATTGTACTGACAGCTCCTACCCAGTCACTGCACCATACTCAGGCCTCAGTCTAGCTGTAGCACAGCTCCGGCCACACGCCCTCTGACAACAACAATACTCCCACCCATGTTTATAATGTCATTCCATGCAACAGCACATACTTGTATGTCAAGTCTTTGTACATACAACACATACAGTGGGGCAAAAAAGTGTTTAGTCAGCCACCAATTGTGCAAGTTCTCCCACTTAAAAAGATGAGAGGCCTGTAATTTTCATCATAGGTACACTTCAACTATGACAGACAAAATGAGAAAAACAAAATCCAGAAAAACACATTGTAGGATTTTTAATGAATTTATTTGCAAATTATGGTGGAAAATAAGTATTTGGTCACCTACAAACAAGCAAGATTTCTGGCTCTCACAGACCTGTAACTTCTTCTTTAAGAGACGCCTCTGTCCTCCACTCGTTACCTGTATTAATGGCACCTGTTTGAACTTGTTATCAGTATAAAAGACACCTGTCCACAACCTCAAACAGTCACACTCCAAACTCCACTATGGCCAAGACCAAAGAGCTGTCAAAGGACACCAGAAAACAAATTGTAGATCTGCACCAGGCTGGGAAGACTGAATCTGCAATAGGTAAGCAGCTTGGTTTGAAGAAATCAACTATGGGAGCAATTATTAGGAAATGGAAGACATACAAGACCACTGATAATCTCCCTCGATCTGGGGCTCCACGCAAGATCTCACCCCATGGGGTCAAAATGATCACAAGAACGGTGAGCAAAAATCCCAGAACCACACGGGGGACCTAGTGAATGACCTGCAGAGAGCTGGGACCAAAGTAACAAAGCCTACCATCAGTAACACACTACGCCGCCAGGGACTCAAATCCTGCAGTGCCAGATGTGTCCCCCTGCTTAAGCCAGTACATGTCCAAACCCGTCTGAAGTTTGCTAGAGAGCATTTGGATGATCCAGAAGAAGATTGGGAGAATGTCAGATGAAACCAAAATAGAACTTTTTGGTAAAAACTCAACTCGTCGTGTTTGGAGGACAAAGAATGCTGAGTTGCATCCAAAGAACACCATACCTACTGTGAAGCATGGGGGTGGAAACATCATGCTTTGGGGCTGTTTTTCTGCAAAGGGACCAGGACGACTGATCCGTGTAAAGGAAAGAATGAATGGGGCCATGTATCGTGAGATTTTGAGTGAAAACCTCCTTCCATCAGCAAGGGCATTGAAGATGAAACGTGGCTGGGTCTTTCAACATGACAATGATCCCAAACACACCGCCCGGGCAACGAAGGAGTGGCTTCGTAAGAAGCATTTCAAGGTCCTGGAGTGGCCTAGCCAGTCTCCAGATCTCAACCCCATAGAAAATCTTTGGAGGGAGTTGAAAGTCCGTGTTGCCCAGCAACAGCCCCAAAACATCACTACTCTAGAGGAGATCTGCATGGAGGAATGGGACAAAATACCAGCAACAGTGTGTGAAAACCTTGTGAAGACTTACAGAAAACGTTTGACCTCTGTCATTGCCAACAAAGGGTATATAACGAAGTAGTGAGAAACTTTTGTTATTGACCAAATACTTATTTTCCACCATAATTTGCAAATAAATTCATTAAAAATCCTACAATGATTTTCTGCATTTTTTTCCCCTTATTTTGTCTGTCATAGTTGAAGTGTACCTACGATGAAAATTACAGGCCTCTCATCTTTTTAAGTGGGAGAACTTGCACAATTGGTGGCTGACTAAATACTTTTTTGCCCCACTGTATACTGTAAATGGTAGGGCCCAGAGTTTTTCCTGATTACATCACCAAATAGGGCCTTGGGTGCTGAGAATTCATACCATCAGTTAAGACATATGTACCATTTTACATTGCATACATATTGGACACAATACAACTAAAACTATGCAAGTTTCTGGGCATTTGTTCAACTTCATATCAAGATCTGCACAACGCTATCATCTTAATATGTTGCAAAGGTATTGACATTAATGGTCAAATATAGTCAGAGTCTGTACCTGTGGGGGTAGGGTCAGGTGACAGGAAGTGTCAGACATACTTAGGGCATTGCAGTCACCTGTGTGCAGTGCATTCTGGAAACCCTCAGTACCACAGGACTGAGCATTTCACCTGACTCTTGGGTGGGGACTGCAAGACACACAAAGACAACTCAAACTGAATGTTTATAGAATACGCATGTAGACACTTTAAAATTAAATGGACCTGATAGAGCAGAGTGACTAGCTCTAGCATATATCTTCCGGCGCCGACAGAGATGGCCGCCTCGCTTCGCGTTCCTAGGAAACTATGCAGTTTTTTGTTTTTTTACGTGTTATTTCTTACATTAGTACCCCAGGTCATCTTAGGTTTCATTACATACAGTCGAGAAGAACTACTGAATATAAGATCAGCGTCAACTCACCATCAGTACGACCAAGAATATGTTTTCCGCGACGCGGATCCTGTGTTCTGCCTTACAAACAGGACAACGGAATGGATCCCATGCAGCGACCCAAGAAAACGACTCCGAAAAAGAGGGAAACGTAGCGGTCTTCTGGTCAGACTCCGGACAAGGGCACATGCGCACCACTCCCCAGCATTCTTCTTGCCAATGTCCAGTCTCTTGACAACAAGGTTGATGAAATCCGAGCAAGGGTAGCATTCCAGAGGGACATCAGAGACTGTAACGTTCTCTGCTTCACGGAAACATGGCTTACTGGGAAGACTGCTATCCGATGCGGTGCAGCCAACGGGTTTCTCCACGCATCGCGCGGACAGAAACAAACATCTTTCTGGTAAGAAGAGTGGCGGGGGCGTATGCCTCATGACTAACGAGACATGGTGTGATGAAGGAAACATACAGGAACTCAAATCCTTCTGTTCACCTGATTTAGAATTCCTCACAATCAAATGTAGACCGCATTATCTTCCAAGAGAATTCTCTTCGATTATAATCACAGCCGTATATATCCCCCCCAAGCAGACACATCGATGGCTCTGAACGAACTTTATTTAACTCTTTGCAAACTGGAAACCATTTATCTGGAGGCTGCATTCATTGTAGCTGGGGATTTTAACAAAGCTAATCTGAAAACAAGACTCCCTAAATTTGATCAGCATATCGATTGCGCAACCAGGGGTGGGTAAAACCTTGGATCATTGTTACTCTAACTTCCGCGACGCATATAAGGCCCTGCCCCGCCCCCCTTTCGGAAAAGCTGACCACGACTCCATTTTGTTGATCCCTGCCTACAGGCAGAAACTTAAACAAGAGGCTCCCACGCTGAGGTCTGTCCAACGCTGGTCAGACCAAGCTGACTCCACACTCCAAGACTGCTTCCATCACGTGGACTGGGACATGTTTCGTATTGCATCAGATAAAAATATTGATGAATACGGTGATTCGGTGTGCGAGTTCATTAGAACGTGCGTTGAAGATGTCGTTCCCATAGCAACGATAAAAACATTCCCTAACCAGAAACCGTGGATTGATGGCAGCATTCGCGTGAAACTGAAAGCGTGAACCACTGCTTTTAATCAGGGCAAGGTGTCTGGCAACATGACCGAATACAAACAGTGCAGCTATTCCCTCCGCAAGGCTATTAAACAAGCTAAGCGTCAGTACAGAGACAAAGTAGAATCTCAATTCAACGGCTCAGACACAAGAGGCATGTGGCAGGGTCTACAGTCAATCACGGACTACAAGATGAAACCCAGCCCAGTCACGGCCCAGGATGTCTTGCTCCCAGGCAGACTAAATAACTTTTTTGCCCGCTTTGAGGACAATACAGTGCCACTGACACGGCCTGCAACGAAAACATGCGGTCTCTCCTTCACTGCAGCCGAGGTGAGTAAGACATTTAAACGTGTTAACCCTCGCAAGGCTGCAGGCCCAGACGGCATCCCCAGCCGCGCCCTCAGAGCATGCGCAGACCAGCTGGCCGGTGTGTTTACGGACATATTCAATCAATCCCTATACCAGTCTGCTGTTCTCACATGCTTCAAGAGGGCCACCATTGTTCCTGTTCCCAAGAAAGCTAAGGTAACTAAGCTAAACGACTACCGCCCCGTAGCACTCACTTCCGTCATCATGAAGTGCTTTGAGAGACTAGTCAAGGACCATATCACCTCCACCCTACCTGACACCCTAGACCCACTCCAATTTGCTCACCGCCCAAATAGGTCCACAGACGATGCAATCTCAACCACACTGCACACTGCCCTAACCCACCTGGACAAGAGGAATACCTATGTGAGAATGCTGTTCATCGACTACAGCTCGGCATTCAACACCATAGTACCCTCCAAGCTCGTCATCAAGCTCGAGACCCTGGGTCTCGACCCCGCCCTGTGCAACTGGGTACTGGACTTCCTGACGGGCCGCCCCAGGTGGTGAGGGTAGGCAACAACTTCTCCTCCCCGCTGATCCTCAACACGGGGCCCCACAAGGGTGCGTTCTGAGCCCTCTCCTGTACTCCCTGTTCACCCACGACTGCGTGGCCACGCACGCCTCCAACTCAATCATCAAGTTTGCGGACGACACAACAGTGGTAGGCTTGATTACCAACAACGGCGAGACGGCCTACAGGGAGGAGGTGAGGGCCCTCGGAGTGTGGTGTCAGGAAAATAACCTCACACTCAACGTCAACAAAACTAAGGAGATGATTGTGGACTTCAGGAAACAGCAGAGGGAACACCCCCCTATCCACATCGATGGAACAGTAGTGGAGAGGGTAGCAAGTTTTAAGTTCCTCGGCATACACATCACAGACAAACTGAATTGGTCCACTCACACTGACAGCGTCGTGAAGAAGCGCAGCAGCGCCTCTTCAACCTCAGGAGGCTGAAGAAATTCGGCTTGTCACCAAAAGCACTCACAAACTTCTACAGATGCACAATCGAGAGCATCCTGGCGGGCTGTATCACCGCCTGGTACGGCAACTGCTCCGCCCTCAACCGTAAGGCTCTCCAGAGGGTAGTGAGGTCTGCACAACGCATCACCGGGGGCAAACTACCTGCCCTCCAGGACACCTACACCACCCGATGTTACAGGAAGGCCATAAAGATCATCAAGGACATCAACTACCCAAACCACTGCCTGTTCACCCCGCTATCATCCAGAAGGCGAGGTCAGTACAGGTGCATCAAAGCTGGGACCGAGAGACTGAAAAACAGCTTCTATCTCAAGGCCATCAGACTGTTAAACAGCCACCACTAACATTGAGTGGCTGCTGCCAACACACTGTCATTGACACTGACCCAACTCCAGCCACTTTAATAATGGGAATTGATGGGAAATGATGTAAATATATCACTAGCCACTTTAAACAATGCTACCTTATATAATGTTACTTACCCTACATTATTCATCTCATATGCATACGTATATACTGTACTCTACATCATCGACTGCATCCTTATGTAATACATGTATCACTAGCCACTTTAACTATGCCACTTTGTTTACTTTGTCTACATACTCATCTCATATGTATATACTGTACTCGATACCATCTACTGTATGCTGCTCTGTACCATCACTCATTCATATATCCTTATGTACATATTCTTTATCCCCTTACACTGTGTATAAGACAGTAGTTTTGGAATTGTTAGTTAGATTACTTGTTGGTTATCACTGCATTGTCGGAACTAGAAGCACAAGCATTTCGCTACACTCGCATTAACATCTGCTAACCATGTGTATGTGACAAATAAAATTTGATTTGATTTGATTTAGCATAGTGCCACCTCACCTTCCACAGCAAAGTCACTCATCTCATGTCTGCCCAACCTACAGGCTGAACGGTACTCCAGGCCAAACTGAACAATCTGGGGAGAAGGGCCTTGGTCAGGGAGGTGACAAAGAACCCAATGGTCACTCTGACAGAGCTCCGGAGTTCCTCTGTGGAGATTGGAGAAGCTTCCAGATGGACAACCATCTAATTTCTGGTAGGTTCTCCCATCTCTGCAGCACTCCACCAATCAGGCCTTTAGGGTAGAGTAGCCAGACGGAAGCCACTCCTCAGTAAAAAGGCACACGACAGCCTACTTGGAGTTTGCCAAAAGGCACCTAAAGGACTCTCAGACCATGAGAAACAAGGTTATCTGGTGAAACCAAGATTGAACACTTTGGCCTGAATGCCAAGCGTCAAATCTGGAGGAAACCTGCCACCATCCCTATGGTGAAACATGGTTGTGGCAGCATCAAGTTGTGGGGATGTTTTTCAGCATCAGAGACTGGGAGACTAGTCAGAGTCGAGGGAAAGATGAACGGAGAAAAGTACAGAGAGTTCCTTGATGAAAACCTGCTCCAGAGAGCTCAGGACCTCAGACTGGGGCGAAGGTTCACCTTCCAACAGGGCAACGACCCTAAGCACACAGCCAAGACAACATAGGAGTGGCTTCGGGACAAGTCTCAATGTCCTTGAGTGGCCCAGCCAGAGCCCGGACTTGAACCCGATCGAACATCTCTGGAGAGACCTGAAAATAGCTGTGCATCGAGGCTCTCCATCCAACCTGGCAGAGCTTGACAGGATATGCAGAGAATAACCCCAAATACGGTTGTGCCAAGCTTGTAGCTCCAAACCCAAGAAGACTCGAGGCTGTAATTGCTGCATAAGGTGCTTTAACAAAGTACTGAGTAAAGGGTCTGAACTTATGTAAATAAAGCTTTCTAAAAAACAGTTTTTGCTTTTTCATTATGGGGTATGGTGTGTAGATTGAGGGGGGAAAAAACGATTGAATTCATTTTAGAATAAGGCTGTAACATAACAAAATGTGGAAAAAGTCAAGGGGTCTGAATACTTTCCGAATGCACTGTATGGTGGGAAAAAAGGACAAAAACTTAATGCCAACACCTGCTGTAGACACACGGTGCCTTTAGAAAGTATTCACACCCCTGGACTCTTTCCACATTGTTGTTCTACAGCCTGAATTTAAAATGGATTACATTTAGATTTTGTATCACTGGCCTACACACAAAACCCCATGTCAAAGTGGAATTATGTTTTTAGAAATCTTTACAAAATGAATAAAACATTTAAAGCTGAAACCTCTTCAGTCAATAAGTATTCAACCCCTTTGTTATGGCAAGCCTAAATAAGTACAGGAGTAAAGATTGCTTAACAAGTTACATGGATTCACTCTGTGTGCAATAAAAGTGTTTAACATGACTTTTGAACGACTACCTCATCTCTGTACCCCACACATACATTTCTCTGTCAGGTCCCGCAGTCGAGCAGTGAATTTAGAACAGATTCAACCACAAAGACCAGGGAGGTTTTCCAATGCCACACCTATTGGTAGATGGGTAAAAATTAAATCTCAGACATTGAATATCCCTTTGAGCATGGTGAAGGTATTAATTACACTTTGGATGGTGTATCAATATACTCAGTCACTACAAAGATACAGGCGTCCTTTCTAACTCAGTTGCTGGAGAGGAAGAAAACCACTAAGGGATTTCACCATGAGTCCAATGGTTGACTTTAAAACAGTTAGAGTTTAATGGCTGTGATAGGAGAAAACTGAGGATGGATCAACAGCATTGTAGTTATCCACAATACTAACCTAAATGACAGAGTGAAAAGAAAATCTGTACAGAATAAAAAATACTCCAAAACATGCATCTTGTTTGCAACAAGGCACTAAAGTAAAACAGCAAAAAATGTGGCAAAGAAATTAACTTTATGTCCTGAATACAAAGTGTTATGTTTGGGGTAAATCTAACAACACATCACTGAGTACCACTCTTAATATTTTCAAGCATGGTGGTGGCTTCATCATGTTATGGGTATACTTGTCATTGACATGACTATTGAGTATTTTAGGATAAAAAGAAACAGAATAGAGCTAAGCACAGACAAAATCCTAGAGGAAAACCTGGTTCAGTCTGCTTTCCAACAGACACTGGGAGATGCTTACCAAGACAACAATTAATGTTCCTGAGTGGCCTAGTTACAGTTCTGATCTAAATTGCCTTGAAAATCAATGGCAAGACTTGAAAATGGCTGTCTAGCAATGATCAACAACCAACTTGACAGAGCTTCAAAAAAATGTAAAAGAATAATGTGCAAATATTATACAATCCAGGTGTGCAAAGCTCTTAGACTTACCTAGAAAGACTCACCGATGTAAACGGGGCCAAAGGTGATTCTAACATGTATTGAATCAGGGGTGTGAATACTTACGTAAATGAGATATATCTGTATTTAATTTTCAATACATTTGCAAACATTTCCAAAAACAGGTTCACTTTTAATCCCGTTTGAAATGAATAACACAACAAAATGTGGAATATGTCAAGGGGTATCAATATTTTCTTAAGGCATTGTACATATTATACACATCACACTGTATACATTATATAGTCCTACAGTAACTGACAGATTGGAGATGACAGTGGGCCACACACCTGCTCCTTTGTGCTGTCCAGCAGCTAGTAGACCAGAGCACCAGAGGAGATACGGTTCTTGGACACAGGGAAGCTGGAATTTGTAGTCCACTGCAGCTTCAGGCATCTGGGTCTGCCTTTCACCACTGACAGACTGGAGCTTGGGAGGACTGGGGTGGGCAGCTTCAAGGGGAGAGAGAGACCTAAGGATGTAAAGTAAGATTTGTGTTAAACGTGTGTATAGTCTATTGTATTAGACACTGTGTATTACCTGCATCTATTGTAATGGCTGGAATGGAATAAATGGAGTGGTATCAAACATATGGAAACCACAATTGACTCCATTCCATTTATTCCATTCCAGCCATTAATGAGCCTGTCCTCATAGCTCCTTCCACCAGCCTCCTCTGGCTCCCATAGTACTAAACTCAGCAAAAAAAGAAACATCCTCTCACTGTCAACTGTGTTTATTTTCAGCAAACTTAACATGTGTAAATATTTGTATGAACATAACAAGATTCAACAACTGAGACATAAACTGAACAAGTTCCACAGACATGTGACTAACAGAAATGGAATAATGTGTCCCTGAACAAAGAGGGGGTCAAAATCAAAAGTAACAGTCAGTATCTGGTGTGGCTGCATTATGTACTGCAGTGCATCTCCTTCTCATGGACTGCACCAGATTTGCCAGTTCTTACTGTGAGATGTTACCCCACTCTTCCACCAAGGCACCTGCAAGTTCCCTGACATTTCTGGGGGAAATGTCCCTAGCCCTCACCCTCCGATCTAACAGGTCCCAGACGTGCTCAATGGGATTGAGATCCGGGCTCTTCGCTGGCCATGGCAGAACACTGACATTCCTGTCTTTCTGGAAATCACACAGAATGAGCAGTATGGCTGGTGGCATTGTCATGCTGTCATGAGGAAGGAGGATGTCTTCCCTGTAACGCACAGCATTGAGATTGCCTGCAATGTCAACAAGCTCAATCCGATGATGCTGTGACACCCCCCCAGACCATGGCAGACCCTCCACCTCCAAATTGATCAGGCATCCAGAGTACGGGCCTCAGTGTAACACTCATTCCTTCAACGATAAACGCGAATCCGACCATCAACCCCTGGTGAAACAAAACCGCGACTCGTCAGTGAAGAGCACTTTTTGCCAGTCCTGTCTGGTCCAGCGACGGTGGGTTTGTGCCCATAGGAGACATTGTTGGGGCGGCAGGGTAGCCTAGTGGTTAGAGCGTTGGACTAGTAACCGGAAGCTTGCAAGTTCAAACCCCCGAGTTGATAAGGTATCTGTCGTTCTGCCCCTGAACAGGCAGTTAACCCGCTGTTCCTAGGCCGTCATTGAAAATAAGAATTTGTTCTTAACTGACTTGCCTGGTTAAATAAAGGTAAAATAAAATAAAAAAATAAATAATTGTTGCCGGTGAAGTCTGGTGAGGACCTGCCTTACAACAGGCCTACAAGCCCTCAGTCCAGCCTCTCTCAGCCTATTGTGGACCATCTGAGCACTGATGGAAGGATTATGTATTCCTGGTGTAACTTGGGCAGTTGTTGTTGCCATCCTGTACCTGTCCCACAGGTGTGATGTTCGGATGTACCAATCCTGTGCAGGTGTTGTTACACGTGGTCTGCCACTGCGAGGACGATCAGCTGTCCATCCTGTCTCCCTGTAGCACTCACTGTCTTAGGCGTCTCACAATACGGACATTGCAATTTATTGCCCTGACCACATCTGCAGTCCTCATGCCTCCTTGCAGCATGCCTAAGGCACGTTCACACATGAGCAGGGACCCTGGGCATCTTTCTTTTGGTGTTTTTCAGAGTCAGTAGAAAGGCCTCTTTAGTGTCCTAAGTTTTCATAATTGTGACCTTAATTGCCTACCGTCTGTTAGCTGTTAGTGTCTTAACGACCGTTCCACAGGTGCATGTTCATTAATTGTTCAATGAACCATAAACAATTAATTAACAAGCACCTGTGGAACGGTCGTTAACACTAACAGCTTACAGACGGTAGTCAATTAAGGTCACAGTGGGAAACAGTGTTTAAACCCTTTTCAATGAAGATCTGTGAAGGCATTTGGATTTTTACGAATTATCGTTGAAAGATAGGGTCCTGAAAAAGGGCCGTTTCTTTTTTTGCTGAGTTTAGAATGAATCATTCTGTGGTGGCACCAGTGCTGGAACATGTCAGTCTGCCTTTGTTTCCCTCATGGTTGAGGAAATACATGTTGAAGGATTTACTGGCCTTGATTTCTAACTAATGCTGTCTATTTTTTATTTAACCTTTATTTAACTATGCAAGTCAGTTAAGAATAAATTATTATATACAAAGATGGCCGCCCTATGGGACTCCCAATCATGGCCGGTTGTGATACAGCCTGGAATCAAACCAATGTCTGTAGTGACACCTCTAGCACTGATATGCAGCGCTTTAGACCGCTGTGCCACTCTGGAGGGGCCTAATATAATCACAAGCAGTTACTTGTGCAGTAGATGTTGTAGTATATGATGGCATCTTACATATTGACCTGCAGTGTGTAGCGTGTGTCTGGGGGAGAGCCCTGTCCAGGTGTCCAGTAGCAGGTCACATTAGCCCAGGCCATGAAGACACACTGAGGCTTGCTAGGGCTGAGGGAGATGTCATGTTGAGATTAGTTAATCTCTTTTCCAAATCAAATCAAATTTTATTGGTCGGCATACACATATTTAACAATGTTTTTATGGGTGTAGCGAAATGCTTGTAACAAAGTTGCTTAGGAGCCAGAAACAGAACGGCCATGTCTATCAGCGCCATCAAATGAGACCTATATCCTGAAAGGCAACACAAAATCAAGAAACAACATATGAAAAATAAAACATAAAAAAGCAATACATTACAAAATGATTTTGAAAAAACACAATGAAAATAAAACAATCCAAAACAATTGCATTCCTCCACAACCAAGCTCTGAATTAAGGTCCTGAATTCATTTAAAGGGGAAATCTGCAGTTGCTACAGTACATTAATAATATATACCCATTGATTCTTGAAGATATATATATATATATATATATATATCAGATACTTCATCAGAGCCCAAAATATAAACGTGTTTGTTTGTATTGCCTCAAAATATGGTTAAAACTATAATTTTGTATTTAATGGTCAATCAGTGTATCCATAGCTCTGTCCGTGAGTCCATGAAACAGACTGCTGTAACCTAGCCTACTTCAGGTTATTGAGGGTCTAGTCTACACTCTGATAAGAAAGAAACCCTGTCGAGGTAGCAGCATGCCAATTTCACAACACCTAGTCCATCAAGGGCTCTTGAATAGCTAGTCTTTTTATTTTTAAAGAGAAGCAAGACTTGTTCCAACTTCCAATGCCCGTAGACCCACCACTCTAAAAAGTTAGACAAATTCTCACCTGAAGCAGTGCAAATATGAAGCACTACAAGAAGAGCCACTAGTGCCAGACTCCTGTTGTCAAGCCTGAGTCAAGGTGAATCCCTATACCTCCAGCACCCCGAGTCTGCCTATCTGAACCCTCTCATTGGCCTGAGATATGGGTTATAAGGTTGTCTTGCCTGTGTAAACAAAACTCAACACGCCTCATTAGAAAGGGGTCCGCCACCACGAACGGTGTCCTCGGAGTCACAAGACACAGAGCTCTGTGTAGACAGTGTGTAGAGATGTGTGACAGTCCCCCAGTTATGACAGTGTCCTGTAGTAGCCTCTCATACAGTGGGCCAATAGGCTACACATGCCAAGCTCACTATCTTGTTGATCAAATTGTGGATCACAGATCACATTAGAAAAACAATGTATGGGAATTAGTGGATGCCATATCCCTCCCGCATTTCCTAATGAATGGTTATCACTCCTTGCTAGTGTTCACCTGTCAGTCACTTAGTCACTTTCCAAGGAATTCAGAATAATTAATGAGTTTACCTTTGAGGAAGTAAGCCTGTAATTTATTGCTCTCTGTTGCATCAGTTCAAATAAACCAGACCCTGATTCAAAATAATGTAATGCAGAAATGTACAGAATATCCAGGTGAATTTGAAGCCTGGTTATACCGTAGGCATAGTATAAGGCCAGTACATGAGTACTGTGGGGATTTGTTTGGGTATGTGTTATTCAGCTACTGGGTTATTCAGTGTGAGTTCTGCGTTAACCAAGTTTCTGAACAACTACAGATCTCCACAGTGTGGGTTATTCAGCTACTATACTGGCACCACCCAATCACAGGATATGTGAAAACATTTTGGTACAATCTTGGTGAGCCCAGAATTCAAATCTTGCATAATTTGGTCAGATACATAGTCTGTCCACAAGAGAATCATGTGGGTACAATGTTGTTGGAAATTGAATTGAAGTACTAAAGTCTCTTTCAACAGAGTTGCACACAAGACTAAGATTCAAGTACTGGTGTGTGTATGTGCGCAATGACTTTCATTAATTGTCAACATTTTTTATATATATTTTTTTATACAAAATATAACAATTATAATTACAAACCAATATAAACAGAAGCAGTATGATATAAATGCTAAAAAATAAACAAAAGGCAGTGTTTCTACTCCCCTTCCTGTCCCGATAGTCAACGTCCAGAACCTCCTGTAAACGGTTGAACAAAAACAAACCGATCTAGAACAGCTAAGGTCAGAGCAGGGAGTAGAGGGAAAACCCCACCTATAAAAATAGAAAATGGGGAATAAATAAAGAAAGGGAGTTTTCCTGCCGTCGGGACAGAGAGCACAGGGGACAGATTCTCTCCCCCTGAGCAGGGGGAACGAAGCAGGCAGGCTCTCTTCAGACTAGGCGACAGCCAATGTCCTCTAGTGGCAGAATACAGTACAGCATCAGTGAAACCTGGGGTCTGTTCAGGAGGGTGCAACGGTACGGAATAAGCAAGCGCGTTAGCTCTGTATACCACATTCTCCATCTGCAACGTTCATAAGGTTTCACCCTTCTGAACACACCCCTTTTGGTTCTTTGTCCTTCAATGCCGTTGGGCTTTTTCAATTACTGTTATCCACAAGGTCGGATGGGTGGTTCAGGGCAATATTCAAACCTTAAATCACACAAAAACTGGAGTTGAGATACAGGGAAGAAGCCAGAGGCTACAGTACCTGTGTATTCAGTGACTTACCTACAGTAGCATGTACAATAATGCGCAAAATACAGGCTAATGTGCCTACCGTGGTTGTCAGGCAATTGTGGGAGTTTGGTACTGTACAAGACCTTTAAATGTCAACATAAACTGGAAAGAGAGAACACAAGGACTCCCATCAAACTCAGGTTCCTTATTGCAAACCTGCCAATGAATACCTGAACTGGGAACAAAGACCAATCAAATAAAAACATTGTGACAATCTCAAAAGCATAGTTTCATGGTATTCCTATACAGATCTTTCCTCTTAAACGTACTGTATACAAAACCTTCAGTTTCAGATGTAGATGTTCAAGAGAGGTGGAAGCTCTCACAGTGAACCAGGGAGGCAGATCCTACCTAAGAGGTCCACAGTCAGAGTGGTGATAAGTCAAAGAAGTGCAGACTGAACCCTGCTTCTAAAAACAGCCTTATCAGAACTGATAGAGAATGAGAACATCTCGTGGACATCTGCTATAATACAGCATGATGGATTCCAGGTCATGCGGTCTGTCTGCTGCTCACTGTTCCCAGTAAAAGTTGGGAAATCAGTGAGGGAGGTTAAATCACAGTCTCTAGTTCTGCTCTGAATGAGGCCACTGCAACAAACATCAGGCTAACTGTTTTGGCCTTGGAGCCATCAACGAGCCCACCAGCTTTTCCAGTCCCAACATTATATCTAAGAATTCTCTAAGAACGTCTCCGTAGAACTACTGCCCTTCCAGAATAGACAGGTAGGTAAGCCATTGTGCTTGTGAGCAGTGAGAGTCCCCTAGTAAACACTGATTCAGGTAGGCCTATCTCCCGGGCAAAAAGACAGTTTCTCTCCTGGGGAGCTTCACACCATCACATGGGTGAGCTCTGGTCCAAGTTAGCTTCAACTGGCAGTACTTAGAAGTACAAACAACCCAGGCATTATTGGAATGTTCTCCAGGGTAAAGACACCCTTCTTCCTCCCCTCACTTGGTGAGAGAGCCGGAGTGCTGGACGGGAGGGGGGCACAGGGCCGAGGGACACAGGTAACTGCTGATGGCCCCAAAGTCAGAAGTGACGGAGGAGGATGGGGCAATGGCAGGCAAGGGTGGGGGCTGGGGGACGGAGGGCAGGGAGAAGTCCACCTTCAGCCTCTGAGAGGCCCCATCCTCTGGCCCCATGGACAGACCGTCTGGAAGGAAGGGCCCCAGCTGCATCTGGTAGAAGCCAGAACCCAGGAGATGAGGCTCTGCTGGGGAGGATGTGGGGCTGCCGCTGGGCCGGGTAAAGGGGTGGAGCTGGGCAGGGGGAGAGGTGGGACAGCGGACCGGGCTAGGACAGTTCAGAGAGGGCTCCTGCTGCAGGTCCTTCAGAGAGGGGAGTGGAGATAAGTGGCTGAACAGCTGCTCCCTCTGTGGGCTTGGACTGGGACAAGGAGCACCACACAGCTCCAACACCTCCATCTGCAATTCAGCATCTAGACAAGGAGAGAAGAATTACAAAGAGGGACTTGAACAAGCACTACCTCAATGGTAACTGACTGAGTCATCACTGGCATTGGGCAGTGGTTCCCTTTTTTTCTCCTTAATGTTACAATCAGCTCTAACCAAAATCTTAGTTTCAAACAAGTTACAATTTAACAAGGCAGGCAAACATGGTAAGATAATTAGAACATAATTATAAAAATAATGTAAATAAACTACTCATCAATCATTTTAGGTTACAATTCAGAAAGTATTGAGAGGAAGCCAATACAACATTTCTAAAATGCTAAGCCTCCAATAAAATAATTTTCATGAGCCCTGAGATTTGATTATGGTTTAGTATTTTATATTTCATACCTTCAACTTCCTGGCCTGAGAATCATAATGCCCTCAAAAGTCTTTTGGAAAAGATCCTCTAGTTCTGACCACATGAAACTTGACCTCATGAAAACCTGACCTCATATCAGCACTCCAGTGGGGTTAGTATAAGCTACGTAGGATTAGTGAAGCTTGTCCCCAGACCTCCCTCACTCCATCCCTCTATCTGTCTGTCTTTACCTGGTGGCCCTGCCTGGTTAGAGTCTTTACCTGGTGGCCCTGCCTGGTTAGAGTCTTTACCTGGTGGCCCTGCCTGGTTAGAGTCTTTACCTGGTGGCCCTGTCTGGTTAGAGTCTTTACCTGGTGGCCCTGTCTGGTTAGAGTCTTTACCTGGTGGCCCTGTCTGGTTAGAGTCTTTACCTGGTGGCCCAACCTGGTTAGAATCTTTACCTGGTGGCCCAACCTGGTTAGAATCTTTACCTGGTGGCCCAACCTGGTTAGAATTTTTACCTGGTGGCCCAACCTGGTTAGAGTCTTTACCTGGTGGCCCTGCCTGGTTAGAGTCTTTACCTGGTGGCCCTGCCTGGTTAGAGTCTTTACCTGGTGGCCCTGCCTGGTTAGAATCTTTACCTGGTGGCCCTGTCTGGTTAGAGTCTTTACCTGGTGGCCCTGTCTGGTTAGAGTCTTTACCTGGTGGCCCTGTCTGGTTAGTCTTTACCTGGTGGCCCTGCCTGATTAGAGTGGCCTGTGTGTAGTGAGCTCAGGGCTTTAAGAGAAAGCGGGGCGTTCGTCTGCGACGGGGTCGGCCCTCCTCCTCTGCACCGCCATGTCAACACACAGGTAGAAACACCACAGACAAACACACACAAAGCAATGGGAAAACAGACACATAAAACAATACATAAAAATGCTTTAAATCATATGTTAATAAACACAACCAATCAAACAGACAAATAATATAATAAAGAAAATAAATAATAAGACTCATGTAATAAGACAGAGACAGGTGGATATGGGGTGATTTGGCATGACATATCTCTGAAATGGTACAGCTTGTGGGTGGATTCCTGCGACTTCAGAGGCAAGGGCATACAACTATCACTTATGGTTCTAGCTAACTTATGACCTCAGTCCTTCAAACAAGCTGTAGTGTTTGTGGTCTGTCGGTCTCAGTAAAATTATCTGGGGCGGGAATCAGGGCCAGGGCTGAGGTATAGGACTAGGGCTGGGACTAAGGCTGGGACTAAGGCTGGGACTAAGGCTGGGGCTAAGGCTGGGGCTAAGGCTGGGGCTAAGGCTGGGACTAAGGCTAGGGACCAGGGTTTACCTTGCTTGTCCACGTCTGTGACTGGTGGGGGTGAGTGGGGCTCAATCTGGGAGCACCCCTCCATCTCCCCAACCTCTCCATCCTGCTCTCCATCCTCCCTGGAAGACAACACAGTAGGAAACTTGTGTAAACAGTCCCAACTGCACATGAACTTGTCCAAGAAGAACATTCATTTCCGTTTTGAGTTTCAAACTCCCAGCATGATATCAGCTAAACATAATACAAATCTCTGGTCTGAAAACAATGACAATCGGGAGGTTATATTGTTTACTTGTCTCTACACCTGTTGTTGACATGCAGCTTTCCTGTTCTGATAACCTGTCACATTCCCATCATGGTAAAGATATGTCTGCTGTGTCCACATCTCCTTTTCCTACACCATATTTAAATAATGTATTCTGAGAACAATGTCATGCCAAGGAGAAGATCATAACAACCAACATGATGGAGGCATGTGCTAATTTAGCCAGCATTTAAATGCAGCTTGAGTGTCAAGTCTAGAAAGCAGGGATACAAACTGGTGAGGGCCCAAAAAGGTGACACTTTTTCTTTTTTGCACTGAAACATGCACAAAATCCCTGCCAGGGGGAAATGCAGGTTTTAACTAAGTAAACAAAGAATATGATCTACATGATCAGTCTCTGTGTGTAAAATAAAAAGTAGTTCATGTGAACCTAACTCACAGTTAATTAAATGTAAAGGAAGCGGTCCAATGATATGTGTTGCCTAGACTTTACTGCAAATGACACTCAAGTCTTAAGAAAGAGAAAAAATAGAAAAAGAAAAAAGAATAATATTGCAGTTAGCCATGACAGCCTTTATAATAGAATGCTTGTGACCACACACATCTAAATATTGCAGTTAGCCATGACAGCCTTTATAATAGAATGCTTTTGAACACACACATCTAAATATTGCAGTTAGCCATGACAGCCTTTATAATAGAATGCTTGTGAACACACATCTAAATATTGCAGTTAGCCATGACAGCCTTTATAATAGAATGCTTGTGACCTCACACATCTAAATATTGCAGTTAGCCATGACAGCCTTTATAATAGAATGCTTGTGACCTCACACATCTAAATATTGCAGTTAGCCATGACAGCGTTTATAATAGAATGCTTGTGACCTCACACATCTAAATATTGCAGTTAGCCATGACAGCGTTTATAATAGAATGCTTGTGACCTCACACATCTAAATATTGCAGTTAGCCATGACAGCCTTTATAATAGAATGCTTGTGACCTCACACATCTAAATATTGCAGTTAGCCATGACAGCCTTTATAATAGAATGCTTGTGACCTCACACATCTAAATATTGCAGTTGGGGGAAAAAACATCTTAACCTCTCTGCGCACGGAACACGGTAGCGGGATGAAATTCGACAACATAAATAGTCATATTAAACATTCATGAAAATACAAGTGTCTCACATGTTTCGAAAGCCTAGACTCTTGCTAATCCAACTGCGTTGTCAGATTTAAAAAAGGATTTACTGCAAAAGAATACGATGCGATTATCTGAGGATAGAGCCCCATAAAAAAACAACTATTTCAACCAGCACAGGCGTAACAAAATCACAAACGGCAATAAAATCAATTGTTTACCTTTGACGATCTTCCTCGGTTTGCAATCCCAATGCTCATTGTTACACAATGAGTGGTTTTTTGTTTGATCAAATCCATTTTTATAGCCTAACACGAAACATTTTGTGAACCACCTGTGTTGTGAATTCCGTCTCATTCCATTTTCGACGACACATTCGAGGTAAATACACACACAGAATGTGACTTTTCCAGTCATGTTTGGTTTCACTGCAATCAACTGGTTTGTTTGTAACACAACCAAACCTGATGGGTCATTTCGCGGGACGTATTGACTGAAAGAAACCGATTTGAAGACAACAAGTAATGACATCATTGTGCACCAATGATCTGCCCGCTGTTTCGTTGATTGACTGTATTTTAACCCAATGACCACTGATCGTCTTGAAATCTAGCTGGGTAGATAGCCAATGAGCTGAGGTAAACGGCTATATGTAATGTTTATGTGTTGGAAGACCAACCCATGTTGTAAACTCCGGTGTAAAGATGTTCATTCGCCATTGACGATTCATACCGGAAGGAGCAACGCATGTTGCACACAGCATTGTTTTGGTAAAGCGCATATTCAGCTGTTTATATATCAATCAGTATGGCGACTAAGTCAGGAAACGCTAAATCTAAGTCTAGATTCATTTAGCGATTCCCAAATGGAGGAATATGTTTTGAACGGAAAGGACATCGTTTTGGACTGGTAAGTTCTTCTCATGCTAATGCCGTTGTTTGAAATTAATAATATAAAATATTATTTGTGAAATGAAATAGCCTATTTGAGGCTGTTGAGGGGAGGGCAGGCCCACAACAATGGCCAAAGTGAAATGGAGACAGTAGATACAGCTGGTCTGTTGTAATATAATAAAGACAGTAGATCTAGCTGGTCTGTCATAATATAATAGAGACAGTAGATCTAGCTGAAATGTCATAATATAAATGAGACAGTAGATCTAGCAGGTCTATAATAATATTATAATATCTGTTTATTATACCTCTTGATACAGGGCTCATATGTGAAACTATTCTAACTGAACATTTTCTTTCACAGTGACACTGACTACGAATGGGAGCCCCCAGTGCCAAGGTGTCTATCCGCCACTGAAGCTGGTTCATCTAGCTCCTGCCACAAGTGGTGTTCATCTGCCCAAATGTATTTCTGCAGGCATGGATGTGCTATGGCACCTGGCATCAGCAGCATAATATTGTGTAGAGGACTGAGGGTCTTCCAAATATTGAAATTGTTATTTTGTAAATGTGTATATATATTTTTTCATGTTTGTTCTCCATTTTTTTTTTTGGGGGGGGGGGGGTGTTAGAATACCATTTTGGTATTTTGTATATAGTTATTCCATTCAAAATGTATAACTTCACCAATTTGGCCACTTGGGTACTTTTGGGCTACTTGTGTGGGACACCTGGGTGACTTCATGATAAATGTCATGTGGAACACTCATTTTGGAAGTTATCATTCTGAAACTGTCCCCATCATCCTATCTGAATGTTTGTTTTATCTTGTTAATTTTAAAGATGATGATACAACAATAAAAAGAAAAAACATATGTTTTTTTCATTGTATTATCTAAACCAGATCTATTGTGTTATATTCTCCTACATTCAATTCACATTTACACAAACTTCAGAGTGTTTTCTTTCAAATGGTACCAAGAATATGCATATCCTTGGTTCTGTGCCTGAGCTCCAGGCAGTTAGATTTGGGTATATCTTCAGGCAGAAATTGAAAAAAGTAGGGCTAGCTCTAAGAGGTTATTAAGTAGAAATAGAATGAAACAAACAGGCATTCTATTTTTGCTCTATTCTAGTGGTCACTATAGTAGACATCGATCAAGTGCATAAGGCTACATGTGTGCAAAAATAACGTTCACTCAGTAAAAAATGTAATAATCCCCCCTCACTCACACACAAGTGTTAGTGTCAAGTTCAACACAACAAAAGCAAAATCTTTGGGCTACACTGCACATTATTACATTGTACACTTTCTGCCTGTGGACATCGGTTCTACAATGTGCCAGCAGAGCATGATAGATACCCTTTGTTGGCATAATTGATCTCTTTCAGCCAGAGAGTACACCTAGCATACCCCTTTTTATCCACTGTATTGAACAAATGAGAAAGAGGGAAGTGTGTGGTGTTCCTTTCACCTCTATAGTGGCATCCAGTTTAAGCCAGGCCCAGCTCCACTTAACTGTTTAACAAGCAACACCTCATTTTCCCCTAATTCTCTTATTCTGAAAATTAACCACATAACTTACTGTAGAGGGAAAACATTACTTCACAGATAGTAGTTAGTTTGTTAGCTAGTTAACGTTAACATTTCACACAGATTGCCAGGGTCCAGTAAGTAACTAACGCGTTATAATTTAAGGAACGGCAAGGAGTCGTATAACGTTAACGTTACCAGTTATTACTATAGCGAATTGGTTAGGTTACTAACGTTAGCTCATCTGATGTAACGTTAGCTATCTGACTTTTTTAGCCAGCTAATTTTCACACCATAAACTCAATTATTTGACCAGTTCAGTTGGCTAATGTTGCTCAACATTTCTCTGGAAAGCTATAACGGATAATTCGATCCAGCTAGCAAAATACTTAACAATGCTAACAATACTTGTTCCACCACACCTTCTCCCTCACCTCAAACTTTCCAAATGACAGTTTCCGGTTAGAGCTCATGAAGTAGGCTTCTCACCTACCTCTTCGTTATAGTTCAGGGGACCCACCGCTGTAAATGAACAGTCAAACTGCCTTCCACGCCTCTTTCCAGAGCGCACGCTGACACTGCAACTAGCACATTGGTCGTATGTTCTCTCTTCAGTCGCGTCCTGCATTCTGTTGTTATGTGAACGCCTCGGATACAGCCAGTACTGCTCCAAACGCTCATCACTCGTTCACATACAGCCAGTACTGCTCCAAACGCTCATCACTCGTTCGCATACAGCCAGTAGTCATCCAAAGCCCCCCCCCCCCCCCCCTTCGCCCAAACTTTCCTCGACAGATCTACACCAATCACGTAGGTCACCTATTTTGGATTCAAAACAGAGAATTCTGCTGAAAGGCGACTAGTTTGCATCCCTGAGAAAAGGTCATTGAGATAGACCGTCTCATATCTGCAGTGCTACTTACATGTTCCCTGACTGCAGACTGTACTTCTTGCGACCCAGCTTGGTGGTCTGCTGGGTAAAGTACTCATGGCGGTCCGACTTCTTCCACATGTAGTAATATTCCACACACTCCCCCACCGACCGTGTGCGTACCTGACATGTAAACACACTGTGCTTTACTGTTTGCTGCAGTATGGAGATCAGTGAGTTTCCTGTCTGATCAATGCAGACAAGCAGGTTTGTACAGGTGCGCCTGTACAGGTTATGATGAAGCAGCTGTCAACATTTGCATTTAAGGGGTAATGTATGATACCAGTCAATGTCATGACTGAAAAACAGAGAATTCCAGCTTTGTAGCAAATCAGGTTCTCCCCAAACCTGACGATGGAAGTTTCGGTTCTTGCTCACCTTATTGGCCTGAATGAGGTGGAAGTTCTTCCCATGAACTCGATAGCCATGTTCAAAGTTTCGACACTCTTCCTCGCTCCAGGCACACAGCTCCTCTACACAGAAGACAACAGCAGTTAGGTGGGAATATACCCTAAAAGCAGACTTTAATTATTTGTAACAAATACTACAGCCCTATTACAGTAACTCACCATGTCAAGATGATAACTGTAAATCCATTCTCCCCATAAGCGCCACAAAGTTTGAATGCAATGATTTCATTTTATCTATATTATAATACCGCAAGACAATGAATCATTTGTCAGCCTACACTGGAGCGGGCACAATTGGCTACATTTTCACCTACACTCCCAGCTTGGATGTGCACAACTGGAAATGCAGGATCAAAAACATTTTATAGCCTTAGTCAAGATGGCAGACCCATATTCAAAAAGTGTTTCAGGGTAGGACTGCTGATACGAATTAGATATTAGACTCTTGTGAGCCCCGAGGTTTAGCCTAAATATTTGACCTAGGCCATTATATAGAATGAGTGTGTTTTCAAGTTGTTGGTAACATGGGTTCATGTTAGGTCTATCAAATAATTGCATTTCCAAGGGAAAGCAGAGGAAGTTCCAAAGATAGCAAAGAAGTTCCATGATCCCACAAGAAATTTGGGACATCTTTTTTAAATGCTCTGAAATTGAAAATACTAGTAGCATCCAGAGACTAAACAGCTGGAGAGCATTAACAACACATTTTTGATTTACAGGGGTGGTTATTGAGTTGAAGGATCTTAATTCAACTCAATACAATTTTGTTTTGGGGGGGAACAACCACCACCACCCCACCCACCACCCCTGGTGGTTGGTACCTCAAAGGCAACATTGTATTGAGTTGAATTAATCATTCGCTTCCACTAGTGAGTTATTATTGATATAAGTTTATAGAGTTGTTGTTACTAGTAAGATATTGCAAGAAGATGCCAATGCATACTAGACAGCAGTAGTAAATGTGTAGTGAAAGGTCTTACCGCTGAACACTTTCACATTAAAGCGCAGTCTTCTCAGTGCCTCCTCTGCATTGAAGCTGCATTTCACCAGCTCATACAGAGCCTGCGGGAAAGAGACAAAAGGGGAAACAGTTGTGACTGAAATCTGTACCACAATGTGAACTCTGCAGAAGTTACTCAACATTCAAACAAAGTTAATTGGCCAACAAATGTATACAAAAATATAAACGCAACATGTAAAGTGTTGGTCCCATGTTTCATGAGCTAAAATAAAAGATCCCAGAAATGTTTCATACAGACAAAAAGCTTATTTCTCCAAAATGTTGTGCTCAAATTGGTTTACATCCCTGTTAAGTGAGCATTTCTCCTTTGCCAAGATATGCCACACCTGTCAGGTGGATGGATTATCAAGAAGCTGATTAAACAGCATGATCATCAAAAGCCACTCTAAAATGAGCAGTTTTGTCACACAACACAATGCCACAGATGTTTAAGGTTTTGAGGGAGCGTGCAATTGGCATGCTGACTGCAGGTATGTCCACCAGAGCTGTTGCCAGAGAATGTAATGTTAATTTCTCTACCATAAGCCGCCTTCAATGTTGTTTTAGAGAATTTGTCAGTGTGTCCAACCTGCCTCACAACCACAAAGCACATGTAACCACGCCAGCCCAGGACCTCCACATCCGGCTTTTTCACCTGCGGGATCATTCGAGACCAGCCACCCAGACAGCTGATGAAACTTAGGAGTATTCTGTCTGTAATAAAGGCTTTTGGCAGGGAAATATTATTCTGATTGGCTGTCAGCGCCCCTGCCCAGTCATGTGAAATCTATAAATTAGGGCCTAATGAATTTATTTCAATTGACTGACTTCCTTATGAACTGTAACTCAGTAAAATCATTGAAATTCTTGCATGTTGCGTTCATATTTTTGTTCAGTATAGCTCTAGCCCCACTAAGTCCCACTCTGTTCCTGCTTTAGTCCCCAACCCGCTACAGTACCTGATCATTGTCTTTGATTATTTCCCCAGTGATAAGGGTGTCTTTAGTGCCCTCCTGGCCTCCCCATCTCTGGGCACTCAGTAAGAACTCCTCTACAGCATGACCTGACAGCATGTCTGGGGTCCACAGGAGCTGGTCCTCATTCTCATAGACTGGGAGCAGGAGATGGAGAGACACACAGGTATAAGGATGTTTGTGAGACGGAGGTGAATCAAAAAGTGTCAACACACTAATCCAAAATATGCACTGATTCTGAAAGGGGAAATTTGGGGTTACCTCTCTCCTGGTCTGAGTATAGGCTGAGAGTAGGGATTTTGGCTTGGTACATTGAGCCCACCATGATGTCCTGGTAAAAGAACAACCACAGTTTCAGTCACACAGAAAACAGGTTTTTATATTTACCTAAAGAGTAATTGTAGGGGATTTGAGCGCTATTCAGTAGTCCCCAGTGTCTCACCTTGCGTCCGTCATTGGAGGGAATGGAGGTGTCGTCATCATTGTCTGAGTCTTCTTCTGAGGTGCTGACTAAGGTGCCTTTGTCTCCACTTACTAGGGAATGGGCTGGAGAATAAAAATGGGAACATTTGTTACACCACTATATAGTGGTGGAAAAAGTACACAAATGTCATACACCTTAATAGAAAATTATTCAAGTAAAAGTGAGTCACTCAGTGAAATACTACTTGAGTAAAAGTCTAAAAGTATTTGGTTTAAAACATACTTAAGTACCAAAAGTAAAAGTATAAATCACTTCAAATTCCTTATATTAAGCAAACCAGGCAGCACCATTTTCTTATGTTTTTAATTTTCTGATAGCCAGGGGCACACTCCAACATAATTTACAAACAAAGCATGTGTGTTTAGTGAGTCAGCCAGATCAGAGGCAGTAGGGATGACCAGGGATGTTCTCTTGATAAATGTGTGAATTGAACCATTTTCCTCGCCTGCTAATCATTCAAAATGTGACAAGTACTCTTGGGTGTCAGGAAAAAAGTACATTATTTTCTTTAGGAATGTAGTGAAGTAAAAGTAAAAGTAGTCAAAAATATAAATAGTAAAGTAACATACAGATACCCCATAAACTTAAGTAGTACTTTAAAGTATTTTTACTTGAATACTTTACACCATTGCCAATATGTAGCATTCTCATAATACTACCCAATAACACCTTCCCGGTACAACAAATCAGTCTTGCCATAAAAGAGCACTCGGACCATTTAAAAAATATATTGATGTGATATGACAGGAAGGGGATTCTCCTGAGTAGTGGGCTGGGTGGAGGTCTGTTAATGGAAAGTGGTAGCTGTGCTGGGAAGGGAGGAAGTGTGTCATACCCATTATATAGTATGATACTGTATAGGACATCAGTGGTTGTACCTCTTAGGTGGCGGCGGAGGAGGTCGGAGGCATGGGAGGTGACAGAGGGAGTGAGGTCATCAGCTGATGACTCCTCTTCATCTTCTCCTGAGAACAGATCCTTAGCTATCTGGTCCTGGAAGAATGGAACAGTCCATTACTGTCTCAATGGAACAGTCCACTACCTTCTCTCAGCATCACACACAGTAAAGTAAATGGCATTTATGATATATGAAAGTGATTCTGTAATTGTCATGTTTTCTGAGTGTTTATAGATAAGACAGGCCATCAAGAAGCAATCTTAACTAATTTCTTTACGGACCAAGTCATAACTATCCATGAATCCATGAAAGAATCAATAGACATCATGTCAATGCCAAAACATGTATCATGCAATGCTTTTGAATGCAGGAGTACACAGCTCCACGACAATTACAGTGTACTCTATGCTGGTTTTCCATCTTGCCTTTTAACTATTGATTGACTTCTGCCTGGAAAACCAGGTAGGTGCACCAATAACCAATTAATCAATGAAGTACTAAGAAGAAACAAAAACTGTCTGGACTGTGGAATTTGAGGGTCTCAGCACCCTTGATCTGATGCTTTTCTGGCTGTGTTTTCAGTTATCTGTCTCAGCTATGTCTAGGTATACCCAGGTCTCACCTTGTCCAGTGTCATGTCAGGAAGACTGGCTGACAGCTCATTGGGCTCCCTGTCCTGCTGTAGGAGGGGATCAGACACCTCGTAGCCATACAGCGCCAGCAGCTCCTCCAGGGGCATCTCACTGCCCTACACAGAGAGAAAGGGGGACAGAGAGAGAGAGAGTGATCGCTCTGGGTCAATGTGGGATTGGGCGATATCATTTGGAATTATGAAATAATTGATCATCTATTACATAGAATAATGTTATTCCCTACAGGTCTGGAGGGGTGCAGTGTGGTCAAGCTTTTGAACCTAGTTGGTTTAGCCACGGAACAATACAGGAACCTTCCCGCTAGCCATGATTGACTGAGGTAATAGCTGGGCTGGACATGCCGAGATATGAGTTCGGATTGGTCATGTAGCACGCTTCTGTCTATAACATGAGCTGC
Source organism: Oncorhynchus nerka (assembly GCF_034236695.1). NCBI lineage: Eukaryota > Metazoa > Chordata > Actinopteri > Salmoniformes > Salmonidae > Oncorhynchus > Oncorhynchus nerka. The sequence goes on along the minus strand of NC_088419.1, from coordinate 60,270,164 downwards.
TCAGCATGTGTAGGTAATCCTTTATAATTCTGCTTTAAAAATAAATAAAAATCACGAAGAACTGCAAAAGCGTTGCTAATTTTCAGGAGGACAGAGTTTTGAAATCAGTGGAATGTCTGGTGGAAGCAGAGTATGATAGCTAAGGAGATGGAGAAAATTCTGTCGTTTCATTGCAAATATGCAGAGGGAGTCAAAACGAGAACACACTGTTGTATAAAACACCTGTATCGGGATTACATCTTCAAACTAAGGGCAACCATGGCATCCGTGACAGAGAGGGAAAATCGTTGAACCATGTCAGAGAGTCTAGCTAGCTACATTTTAAGATATTCTGCATTTCTAATATGTCAGAAAGTTATTTTCATTGTTAGGTGAAGCGCACTGTTAGCTAGCTAGCTAACGTTACGTGTATGATCTGTGTAGTAATATTATTTGTATGTCAGAGCCATTTGCATTGCTAGTTATAGCCTAATGTTAGCTAGCTAGCTAACATTGAACCTAGTTGGTTAGTTTTAGCTACCTGCAGATTCATGCAGGGTTGTAATGTTATGAATTGGGATTATGGATAATTGTTTAGCTAGCTAGCTACATGTCTTAACAAAAGACTCCACTATGTAAGTAACCATTTCACTGTACCGTTTACACCTTCTGTATCCTGTGCATGTGACAAATAAACTTTGATTTTATTTAACACTGTGTATTTACCAGAGACAGTAATGTGAAGAACAACATGACCTGCACCAAAGTCAAATTAGGATATAACGTTAGGCCAACGAGACAGTGTTCTAAAGTTCTAAAATTCTCCGGTAGAATGCCCTGCTTTAATTTTTGTCAAACTAACAACCATAAGCTATTTTGTGTAATTAGCTTGCTATTAACTTGTAAATATTGATATTGTTGTGAGTTTATTTGTCTGTAATAATGAATACAAATTGTCTAAATTTAAGACACTGTCAGCTATATGGTATGGTTATTATTTGAGCTGGCTCTAGCCAGCTAGCTTTACATTAACTAGCTAGCTAACAAACTAGAAACAAACCAAAACATTGTTTAGAAAGTTGCTTTTAGTTACCTGATTTGCTAGATTGACAAATACTAAATTCATTTTTAAACAGATGGGTTTATTGGTGTTAACTTCTTGGTGACAGGGGGCAGTATTTTCATGTCCGGATGAAATACATGCCCAAATTCAACTGCCTGCTACTCATCCCCAGAAGATAAGATATGCATATTATTAGTATATTTGGATAGAAAACACGCTGAAGTTTCTACAACTGTTTGAATCTTGTCTGTGAATATGACAGAACTTATTTAGCAGGCGAAACCCCGAGGACAAACCATTCAGATGTTTTTGTTGTCACTCTCTTTTCAATGGGTTTTCATTGGGAATCCAGATTTCTAAGGGACCTTCTTGCAGTTCCTACCGCGTCCACTGGATGTCAACAGTCTTTAGAAATTGGTTGAGGTTTTTCCTTTGTGTAATGAAGAAGTAGCCCTGTTCAGAACGAGGGTCACTTGTAGTGTACTGTTAGATAGAGGCATGACCAGAAAGCTAGCTACAGTTTGTTATCCTCCTGTATTGAACACAGATCATCCCGTCTTCAATTATATTGATTATTTATGTTAAAAAATACCTAAAGTTGTATTACAAAAGTAGTTTGAAATATTTTGGCAAAGTTTACAGGTAACTTTTGAGATATTTTGTAGTCAAGTTGTGCAAGTTGTAACCGGTGTTTTTCTGGATCAAACGCGCCAAATAAATGGACATTTTGGATATATATCGACGGAATTAATCGAACAAAAGGACCATTTGTGATGTTTATGGGACATATTGGAGTGCCAACAAAAGAAGCTTGTCAAAGGTAAGGCATGAATTATATTTTTATTTCTGCGTTTTGTGTCGCGCCTGAAGGGGTGAAATATGCTTCTCTCTCTTTGTTTACTGGGGTGCTATCATCAGATAGTAGCATCTTTTGCTTTCGCCGAAAAGCCTTTTTTAAATCTGACGTATTGGCTGGATTCACAACAAGTGTAGCTTTAATTTGCTATCTTGCATGTGTGATTTAATGAAAGTGTGATTTTTATAGTAATTTATTAGAATTTGGCATTTTCCCTGGCTTTTGGCCAGGTGGGACGCTAGCATCCCACAAATCCCTGGGAGGTTAACATACACCAGTTATGCTATTTTGGACCACCAGGCTACTGATGCCATGCAGCCTGTCGTTTTTGTGTTTATACTTTTTCACAAGGACAAGTTTAATGTCGGACGACAATAGAATGTTCATGATGTCCCTGCGACAACTGGATACAGACATGTTAATAGACGTCGTATAAACCAGCCTTTAGTCTTGGAATCTTTGGTTGTTTAGTACACTACCGTCGTACTCACTCTGTTTAGCACATGGCCTCACATGTGAATCCTTAAAGAGATGGTTTGGGCTAAGGCTTAAGAGGGTGTGAACAATGCTGAATGGGTGTAGACAATGCAGGGCTCTCCAGTAGGTGTACCAAAACATTCAAGGGCCATTTTCTCAAAAGTGGGGTTACAAGTTTATCAACTTTCAAAGCAGAATTACTTTCCCATTGTTCCTCAACTGTAGTGTATGATATACCATTTCCTAGCTCTGAGTCTGTACTTTTATCTAATGTAAAAAATTAAAAATAAATTCAAATGTTGCTACCGAATCAAGCCGGTTGGTCACATAGGTTATTTTATTTTTATTATATAGGCCTAAATCATAATCATATTGCAGGACATGTCTCTCCTTTTCTGACATGACTGGTTTATTATATAAATTATATAATATATATATATATATATATATATATATATATATATATATTAATATTATATATATTAGCCATGCATGCTCAAAAGTAAATAGACTGGTAGCCTATTTAAAATATTTGAAAGTATGTGTAAGCTACATCATTGTTGTGAGAAAGAAGCACAACATAGCCCATTTAATCTCTGAGCCTACACCAAGGAAACAAAATCATCTATTGATCAGCAAAATATTGAACAATTTGTATTTTGCATAGAAGTGTGGGCTGTAGCATTTACTTTTAAATTGTTTGAAAGGACAATCAATCTTGTAGAATGCGTGGCCAGTGTTTGGCACTCACTATAGGCGGCATGCATTTTTAGTTTGAAAAAAATCACTGCAAAAGATTAAAACATTTTGCCCACTTCTCTACAGAAATGTAATAACATTTGCCATTGCGCTTTCTTTTATCATGGCCCAATTCCAACATCTTCAAATCATACAACAAATGAGGGTGCTTTTGTTACCATAAAACGTGAATGGAGGTTGTTTTCCAGGCGGGTTTGTAAATATAGTTTGGCTCTGATTTATCAATGAAAATATGCATATATGTTGCATGCAACAGTTTGATCAGTTTGTTGTGCATGCAAACCCTAGAATCTCCACGTACATCAGAATTTACAGTAGTAAGAATGTTATACACGGTTGATAAATGAAGCCCCGTATGCCAGAGGAGCTGTACTCACAGTGTGGGGGCGTGCTGCCATCTTCATTGGGCGGCACCTAGGCTCTTCTCCAGTTCCACTAGGGCCCTGGACTCCTTCTCCGGCCCCTCATAGCCCTGCCTCAGGATCTCCACTAGGCTGCGTCTGTGATCTCCAGAGCCCATCGAACCAGCTAACACACACACACACACACACACACACACACACACACACACACACACACACACACACACACACACACAGTTACCATCGTGGAGGATCAAGAGGTGCCTGTTCATCCCATTATAGATCAGCTGACCCTTGGCTTCTTCTGAACCACCCTTTTTCAACTGAAATTGAGAGCTGATGACTGGTTCTACAGTGTACAGCTGGACACACCCACAGACTGAGGAGCAACAGTACAGGTATAATGCCCACAGATATTATGCTTTCTTACTTGTTGAAGCATGTACAAGTCTTTTTCATGTCTTATTATAATGGTATGTCTTAATGTAGCAAATTGTCAACTCGAAATTACTTTTATTTAGTCAGGATCATTATGAGATGATAATAAGACATAAGACCTATCATACTTGCTTACGACAAGTCCTCAAATGCATTATAGAGCTATAATAAAGCAATGAGGCCCGAGGGGGTGTGGTGTATTGTCTATATACCACGGCTAAGGGCTGTTCTTATGCACAACACAACGCAGAGTTTGGCCATATACCACAAACCCCTGACGTGACTTATTGCTATTATAAATTGGTTACCAATGTAATTAGAGCAGTAAAAATAAATGTTTTATACCACGGCTGTCAGCCAAATCTGCATTCAGGCCTCTAACAACACAGTTTATAATTAAGCAATAAGGCATGTATATGGCCAATATACCACGGCTAAGGGCTGTTCTTATGCACAAAGCATCACAGAGTGCCTGGACACATATTGGCTATATACCAAATACCCCAGAGGTGCCTTAATGCTATTATAAACTGGTTACCAACGTAATTAGAGCAGTAAAAATACATGCTTGGTCATACCTGTAGTATATGGTCTGATATACCATGGTTGTCAGCCAATCAGCATTCAGGGCTCAACCCAATAATGCATAGGCCCAACTGTCATATTAAGTAAAGTGTTTACCAGTCTTTCTACTTGCCTTACAGCCACTCGTGAATTAAAGAACGGTGAAAGTTGATCCAACAGTGGAAACTAATGGTATTACAAAAATGTAACTGTTTGGCCAAAAAGACAATCCATGAAGATAGGACGAGTTGACCTATGACAGTGGTTCTCAAACATCTCCTGGGGGACCCCCAGCCATTCCACCATGTATTTGATCTATTCCAAAGCTAGCACACCTGATTCAACTTGTCAACTAATCATCAAGGCTTTGAGTTGGTCAATCAGGTGAGCTAGTTCAGGGCTACAACAACTTTCAAGAGTTACTTTTGACCTTAAGTAAATAGAGCAGTGGTCTACTTAAAACTCTTGGTCGGATACTTTCACAAACAATACATTAGTGACAGCCTGGTAGCCCTACGTTTACAGACACTTTGTAAAGCTTGGTCCACTCCACTTTAGGACGCGTTGACCAGGGCCAGGGCGCTTTCCTGTAACTTGGTGCTGAACGTTCCTTCCTCTGACACACGAATGACCCGAGAGAGGAAATAGTTCTAGAGGTTGCGTTTTCACCCGAAAAGACACCAAGAAAGTATCTGAAATAAGTCGGACTTCTCTCAAAGTTTGTAGTCAAAATGCCTTGCTATAACGGAGCACACCTGGACCACTTCTTCAGCACCACCGTCTAGCCGGTCTCCCATTGTTTTCTATAGCGCACGATCTGGCAAATTGGGAATGGCTTTTTAACGCGAAGAACGCGGAGAGGCGAGACGGACAAAATACCCCCATTTTACTTCGTTAGTTATCAACCCATGGCTAGCTAACTCACAACCCTAAGTAACCCGTTGATACGATTGCCAACATCGATATCTGCCGTCTAGGATGACAGAGGCTCTCAAATGCGGAGCTGTTTCAAAATCATTAGTCCTCATGTTCCTCCCCAAGCCTTTTTGCTCACTTACCTCCGCCATTCCGTTTCTGCGCAGGCTGAGGAATGCCCGGATGTTGTAGAGCTATGGCTCTAGTCTAGCCTATGTACAGCCAGCCGCTGAGCCTCAGCAACAGCAGCCCTATTTTATTGCTGCAACATTTCAGCAACCGCGATGACAGTCAACTACATGAAAAAATAAAGAAATGAGACAGTACCCCGTCTACTATTCACACAGACGTCTGGTATTGTTACAAGCGTTCATAAACTTGACATCCCTCTTGCTGAAAATAATGAACAAAGCACAATGATTGCAGTTCAGATGTTTGTAAAGTAGTCCTTTGAAATTGATATCACATGTTTGTTCACCTATGACCCTGAATAGCCAATGTAGCCAATCTGATTATCATGGGCTATATTTTCCCAATAATTGATTTGACAGTCATCTAGTTTAGTAAAGAATTATGGTCTACCCATGTGAATAGGCTCCAGTAGGCTGTACAGACAAGCTATAAGGAACATCATGGTGACTCTAGATAGCAGAAAAAAACAACAGACAACATAAAACTTTGTTTGACTCCCACATACATGTTTCCTAGAGTGTGTGTGACCCAATGTTACATAGTCACTGCCTTGATCTCATTGGATGGGAGATGGATACTGTATGAAGGGAGGGGGCAGAAATGGTCAGAGCTGATAAAGGTATAAGAGGGAATATGAGGGCTTCCCCAGTCCCCAGTGCTTCCATGAGATAGAGAAAGACAAATACATGTATGTGAATGTATGACATAGCAATATGACCCTTTTATAAGTCCTAAATGGTGACACTACACAAACTGAGAAAGTGAGAACTGCATTGTGGTGTATATAGAATGACATAGTCAACTAAACAAGATGAGCCAACAGTAACTGGATGACAAGGCTGAAAGTAGACTACTTCAAACAATAATAAATGGAAGGAGGAAGAGCCGATCACAAAGTGTCAACTTATTATGACCGGTCGGGATCTGACAGGAATCAGCAAGTCAAAAATTACCAGGCAAAACCTTTGCTACACGCCAAAATCGAGAGGCAACGTGAAGATAAATATGCTCAGGTAGACAGTGTGTTGTACATGCTCTGTAAAGGGGCGAAACTAAACAAAGAGCAATGGGGGAGAAAGGACGGGATTTCAAAGAGAAATAAAGGTGACCATGAGCATCTATTCTTGATTTGTCTCCTCTTTGTTTTCCTTCAATTCCCTTGTGTGGTCAAAATTCCAGCAGGTATGATACGAATTCAGTTGATAAGGAGGAGACAATGTTTTTCTTCATGTACTATAATAACTCTTATCATTTCAATCGTAACTTAGTAAATTGTCTTGCACTCTGTGACAGCCACAGATTGTCATTCTTTGAATGCCTCCGGTATAAGGTATCCTGATGTCCTCTATGTAAGTGTGCTGTGATGAATCTGTATTTGTGTGTGTGTGTGTGTGTATTGTAGAGGGCCACATGCTGTCCTTTGTCACTGTGACAAGTGCTGACATGACATGTTAAAATGGTTAACAAAGGCAAACGCAGTGACTACTGTTTTTTTTATTATTGCAAAATCGGACTTCAAAGTATTTTTCTGTCTAGACAGACAGAAATGTTTCATCAAATCAGAACAAATCAAGCTTTATTTATACAGCACATTTCAGATATGGAATGCAACACAATGTGCTTCACAGGAAAAAACTAAATTAAACATTTACTACTCATCAAACATAAGAGGATAAAAAAAAACAAAAGAATAACAATAAAATCTGAATAACTAAAAAGCACCCTAAGGAAAAGCAAAGCTAAAAATGAGTGTTTTAAGATCTCTTTTAAAAATGTCCAGTCAAATCAAAATCCTGCATAATTTCCTAGGAACGCGAAGCGAGGCGGCCATCTCTGTTGGCGCCGGCAGTTTTGACCCCCTTCAGGTTCTCTGGCAGGCTGTTACAGAGGCTGGTGGCATAGTAACTAAAGGCTGCCCCTCCATGCCTCTTGGTCCTAGGCTTTGGGATAGTTAAAAGGCCAGTGCCAGAGGACCTGAGGGACCTACTGGGTACATAACTAAAAACATGTCAGACATGTATTGGGGTGCACAATCGTGGATTGATTTAAAAACCAATCTTAAAATGTATTCTAAAACTCACAGGTAGCCAGTACAGAGACCTTAAAACCGGTGTAATGTGTGCTCTCCGTCTGGTCTTCGTCAGTACCTGTGCTGCAGCATTCTGCATGCTTTGCAGTTGACCAATGCCTTTCTTGGGTAGACCAGACAGGAGAGTATTACAGTAGTCAAGTCTGCTTGTAATAAAAGCATGGATGAGTTTCTCTGTATCAGCCTGAGAGAGAAACGTACTGCACCTTCACAATATTCCTCAGGTGGTAAAAATATATTTTGGTTACATTCCTAATGTGTGATTTGAAATTTAGTTCAGAATCCAAAATAACACCTAGGTTTTTTACCTGGTGTTTTATCTTTATTGCCCGTGAATTAAAATGTGCGGCTAGATTCTTTCTCTGTGCTTTGACTCCAACAATAAGTACCTCTGTCTTGTCTTGATTTAGCTGGAGGAAGTTGTGAGCCATCCAAGTATTTAAATCCCTAATACAATCTTATAATTTATCCGTGGAGCTAAAATCCTCTGGTGACGCAGAAATGTACATTTGTGTATGGTCTAAGTAAACAGTTAAAATAATGCTGTGCTTTCTGATGATGGTGCAAAGGGGTAACATACATAAACCGAACAGTACCGGACCCATGATACTCCATGATATATTCTAATCAACTGGCTTGTTCTTGTGTCAGGAAACGAAATACCGCATTCATCAGATAATATACCTGGCCATTACAACAGATCAAAGATTTTTGACCACATTCGTAGTTACTGTGTTTTGCCTTTGTAGGGCAATATAGGGCTGCTGATACTATACTGCCCATAGGACGGACGCACGCACACACGCACACGGTCCAATTAATCCAGCCAACAACAGAAAGGGTTAATTAATCAGAAGGAGTGAGAGATTTGCATGTTTCTCATTCATTTCTTTGTTCTGTACAGGACACCTACAGATTACCCAGCTCTGCCAAATTGCCATGTATACAAACGTGAGTAAATCACAACAAGTATATGTGGTCCCTCTTCCCTCCCTTCCACTCAGTCTCATTGCCCCTGTAGATGACTTTCATTAGTAATGAGCAGGACACAGGAGGAGATGAAGGAGGAGGAACAGAGACACGGCCAAATGTCTTCTGACTTGATTAATATACATACCTAATTCTGTTATTTTATACGGCCGGCAAATTAAAAGAGCTGGCCACTTCATTCCGCTGCTCCGTGTTTCCATTAGTCAGAGTGTGGGGAATGGGAGGACCAGGTTAGGGATGACGCTAGTGGCAGCCTGGCTGTGTAAATTAGTGGGCGTGTCCCAGGGCTTGATCAGTACAGTATGTAGAGTATTCATCAAGAGGCAGCTCCTCCCTTACACACGCACTGGATGCTTTTAATTGCTCCTGGTAAAATAACTTTATGAGGCGTTACAGAGTGGGACATGGAGAAGCTTCCTTTGCCGTGTGTGTGTGTGTGTGTGTGTGTGTGTGTGTGTGTGTGTGTGTGTGTGTGTGTGTGAGAGAGAGAGAGAGAGAGACAAGCTGTCAATTTCGTTTTTTGGTGCAGATGCACAACTGTTGGGGGTGTGTTACGTGTGTATGTGTTGACTCAAATTGGGAGGGAAATTGCCCACAGACACCAGCAACAAGTTTAGTGGTCCTGACCTATGGGGACAGATTCATTACAAGAGGGAGGATCCAAGGACAAAGCACTGCCCTAACAATAGAGACCAAGGGGGCCTATTGTATTAACTCTGAGAGCGGAGTCCCATCTGAAGGACTGTGTGACAGTGTAACTACTGCAGCACTGAATGGTGCTTGCTTGGTAGGACACAGAAGTTTACAGGATATATACGTTCCTGTAGGGATTTACCCAGACAGGTCAAATGGTAGGACACAGAAGTTTACAGGATATATACGTTCCTGTAGGGATTTACCCAGACAGGTCAAATGGTAGGACACAGAAGTTTACAGGATATACACGTTCCTGTAGGGATTTACCCAGACAGGTCAAATGGTAGGACACAGAAGTTTACAGGATATATACCTTCCTGTAGGGATTTACCCAGACAGGTCAAATGGTAGGACACAGAAGTTTACAGGATATATACACGTTCCTGTAGGGATTTACCCAGACAGGTCAAATGGTAGGACACAGAAGTTTACAGGATATACACGTTCCTGTAGGGATTTACCCAGACAGGTCAAATGGTAGGACACAGAAGTTTACAGGATATACACGTTCCTGTAGGGATTTACCCAGACAGGTCAAATGGTAGGACACAGAAGTTTACAGGATATACACGTTCCTGTAGGGATTTACCCAGACAGGTCAAATGGTAGGACACAGAAGTTTACAGGATATATACCTTCCTGTAGGGATTTACCCAGACAGGTCAAATGGTAGGACACAGAAGTTTACAGGATATACACGTTCCTGTAGGGATTTACCCAGACAGGTCAAATGGTAGGACACAGAAGTTTACAGGATATACACGTTCCTGTAGGGATTTACCCAGACAGGTCAAATGGTAGGACACAGAAGTTTACAGGATATACACGTTCCTGTAGGGATTTACCCAGACAGGTCAAATGGTAGGACACAGAAGTTTACAGGATATACACGTTCCTGTAGGGATTTACCCAGACAGGTCAAATGGTAGGACACAGAAGTTTACAGGATATATACCTTCCTGTAGGGATTTACCCAGACAGGTCAAATGGTAGGACACAAAAGTTTACGGGATATATACGTTCCTGTAGGGATTTACCCAGACAGGTCAAATGGTAGGACACAGAAGTTTACAGGATATATACGTTCCTGTAGGGATTTACCCAGACAGGTCAAATGGTAGGACACAGAAGTTTACAGGATATACACGTTCCTGTAGGGATTTACCCAGACAGGTCAAATGGTAGGACACAGAAGTTTACAGGATATATACCTTCCTGTAGGGATTTACCCAGACAGGTCAAATGGTAGGACACAGAAGTTTACAGGATATACACGTTCCTGTAGGGATTTACCCAGACAGGTCAAATGGTAGGACACAGAAGTTTACAGGATATATACGTTCCTGTAGGGATTTACCCAGACAGGTCAAATTGTAAGAGCGTCTGCTAAATGACTTAAATGTAATGTAAATGTTGTAGGACACAGAAGTTTACAGGATATACACGTTCCTGTAGGGATTTACCCAGACAGGTCAAATGGTAGGACACAAAAGTTTACGGGATATATACGTTCCTGTAGGGATTTACCCAGACAGGTCAAATGGTCAGAAAACTCCTGCCCCCGATGAGAGTTTAAAAAATGAGAGTAAAAAAAATCAACACTTATATTGAAAATGAAAAGTATACATTTTAGTTAAGGTGCAAATCCAGGTGGCAAACGAAAGTTAATTAATAGGGAAAAAAATAAAGACCTTGAATTTTCATCAGTGCACAGGCTGGCACTGGTGTCAATGTTATCTGTGGTATGAATGCCCCCATCCTTCCCTCCCCCATCTCAGCCCATCTGTGCCCACCAGCCTCCTCTACTCAGAGCCCAGAACAAATTAGGTCGGATTTTAATAACCCAAGGGAAGGGAACTGTTGCATTGTTTTACTAATAGGGAGGAGGAGTGTTTGTTGAGAGTTAATTTAATAGATTGCTTTGAAGAGTAAGTGTGTGTGTGTGTGTGTGTTTGCCAACATGTGGTGGTTGTGGGGGCGTTGCACATCTCTATAAAATTGAGAGGGTTGAGTGTTGCTCCAAGACACTTGTGCAGAGCCATGCTTTGTGACGGACCAATGTCAGGAGAGAGCCTGCTGAGTCCAGCTCAGACAGAATTCCACTCAGTGGGGACAGTTGATCTCTTGTCAGAATACACCCTGATGTTACCGGGGGAAACCTTGGAGGACCACAGCAATACCAGCAAATGTGAGTTTGATAAACGTGTTGTAATTTACATGTTTATATTGTATCATGTACACATAATTATGTTTTATTATAATCAGTCTTATGGTAGAGGTTAAAGTTTTGATTGCTATAGTTGGTTTTGAATACATCAAATTCAGTATTTTCCTCATTCGTTATGATACAAATAATGTTACTAGATAAAACCTGTAACCTAAACACACCAGTGAGATGAGAACATTTTTGCTGAGAAATGTAAAGATTAAACGTTTAATGTTCCCTCATTGACTTATTCTTGATTACTGTTGATTATGAAAAATATATATAAGTCTCTTATCATGAACATGCTGTAAGAAAGACTAAAACTTCACAATGTTTATGTTGATGCCATGGAAAGGTAATTTTCAGTACAGTATTCCCTGTAATTCCAGTGGGGCCAGGGTGCAATGAGGAGTCATGTCCACAGGGGGCGGTATGGCCCTGCGCTGGCTGTGGAGAGTCCATCAGAGACCCTGTGGTGCTACGGGTTGGGTCAAACCAGCAGTGGCACACAGGGTGCCTGTGGTGTGACGAGTGCCACTGTCCCCTGGGAGAGAGTGTCAGCTGCTTCCTGAGGGACGGGAGGACCTTGTGTAGGACAGATTATGCACGGTGAGTCAGCAGCTTTGGTGGGACAGTAGAGAAGTTGTAACGATAAAGATGAACATTGTAAGGTCAACTTTGTGTGTATATTATGTTTGTATTTTTTAACTCTTTGAATGTGTTTGTTGATGGTGTGTGTGTGTTTGTGAACAGCTTCCAACCTTTAGTTTTGTCATTTTTAACCATGTGAATGTCTTTGTTATTGATTGTGTGTGTGTGTTAGACTATTTGCAGAGAAGTGTGGAGGCTGCGGGGAGGCAGTACTGTCCTCTGACCTGGTTGTGAGGGCAGGAAGACAGAACTATCACCCTGACTGTCTGCACTGCTCGCTCTGTGGTGCATTACTCATGCCTGGGGATAGCTTCACCCTGGGACCAGGAGGACCATGCTGCCAGGCAGAGCACACGATGCCAGAGCAACAGATCCAAAAAGCAGACTCACTAAAGAAAAGAAAAGGTCTGTGAAGTTTATATGCATAATAAAATAGAGATTTTTTTCCCTTTAGAGTTAATGATAATTATGAAACTGTCTCAAAGGTCTGTCTCATCTTTCCCTGTAATCGGTAAGTTTAATGTTCCTTAAGTTAAGTTGAATCATTCTCACATATGTCAGGGTCAGGGAGAAGAGGAGGAGTTTGGGAGAGAAGGTGGTTGGACAGGGGTAGGAGTAGAGGGGTGCGGGTGCGGGTGCGTACCGTCCTCAGTGACACCCAGCTGAAAGCCTTGTGCACCTGCTACTCCCAGACCCCCCGGCCTGACGCAGAGGTCAAGCTCCAGCTGAGTCAGCTGACTGGCCTAAACAAGCGGGTCATCAGGGTGTGGTTCCAGAACAAACGCTGCAAGGACAAGAAGAGCCACGCCAAAAAAGGAGGCAGACCAGTGTCAGACTTTAACTTTACAGTGAGTAGTGCGTGTGTGTGTGTGTGTGCGGCTGTCTGTCTGTCTGTCTGTGAACACAGTTGATCATCACTCCCTATGTTCCAGGCCCTGCTGTGTACTGCAGCCAGACCGATGGTGGTCCTCTCTCCTGAGCCCCCTGACTTTGCCCTCCAGATTTACGTCTATGAGTCATCATGGCAACCACTTGACGGCCAAATCAAGCTCTCAGCTGACCATGACGAGCTGACCCTCACTCATATTTCCCAGGTAAATCAGAGTGTGTATCAGGTAGTGTAATGTCCCTTTGTGTGACATATCAGACCCTGATTATGACTGCAACAACCTAACCTTAGACCTACACCTTATACTGTAGATTGAGACTATAACTTATTGGTATTAGCTACTCATTTATCCAGTTTCATTTGTCAGCCCTGACTGTGGTGGCCAACACTCATCATTTCTCTTTCACTTCCCCTCAGAGAACGTGTTTTTCAGAAGACCTGGGTTCTCCACCGCAGCAGGGTGATGAGTACTCCGTCACCATTCGGACTATCTAGACAGCCACCATCCCAACATCCTCACTGAACTGTTACTGTAACTGAGTTATCAAGACCCTGTGTCTAATCTGAAGGGGCTTCAAGCAGCTTTAAATCATGTAATTAGTTATTTAATGTATGCTATAATTATTAAACTAGTTCCCAAACAGGAGAATGTTGTGTTGGGGGAAAAAATGATGACATAATTTGGGTCCCAGTTCTGCATGTTCTGTTTTCTGTATGGGTAAATGGATTAAAGGTCATGGGTCAATGAGACAGAACAAAATGTGCACCACTATACTATGGCCCATGCAGCACACAGTGGTTTTAGATCATGAGGTTTCATCCAGACCGCCAGTCATCACATGAAGCTTTAACTTCTGGCAGACTATGATGTGATCTGTCAACATGTGATTTAAACACAGTCTGTTTGCATAGTCACAGTCTGGGAGTTTGCGTTTGGGAATTAATTAAATCTCCACAAAACCAAGCTGCCAGATGTCATCTCTATTGGAACATATTTCATTCCAAAATGTGAAACTCGTATTCTGAACTGATTGATTGTCCTGGAAATGATTATTCACTCTGTCTACATCCACTTTACAACAACTCCAGTGTGAAACCTATTATTGTAGAAAGCAAATCTGAACAACGTGTTCCTTCTTCCTGTTTGACTTAAAGAAAAAGGCATTTGGGTTTTAAAAATCCTGCTGCAGGCAGATAATGTTAATGGCCATTTCACCCCACAAGGGGGCAACTTTTTCCAGTTCTTCAATGGCAAAGGTGCAAGATCGAACAACAAGTTGACACAATAACCCTAAAATCCATCTAAGCTGTGTGAAAATTGCAGACCGACATCTTCGAGGGACTCTGTTACTACAACCTGTCTGTCTGCTTTACATGTCCACATGCCCTCTCAATGTCACAGCTCCCACTACCACTGCATGCGTTCTCCCATAATGTCTTTCAGACATTTTATCACTTCCCACTCAAAACAAACAAATACATGTTCACTCATTTTCATCTATAACTTTTTAACTCTTTCATACACTTCTTTGTATGAAGAATAGAGTGCTACCTCATCTCTCTTTGTCACTTTACCCCAAAAGTCACTCTACAGCTGCACCATTAAGAGCATCTTGACCAGCTGCATCACTGCTTGGCAGTGCTTGACTTGGGATGGAAGAAGTACAGGAGCTGTATTTTCCATCAGACTATAGAGACTATAGAGACCTTTGATTGTTCACTGTTACTCTCCATGACATTTAACCACATTTTCATGACTATTACTATAGCCTACATGAAAAAGTAAGCAATATTGACACTGGAAAGCTGCTGTGTCTGATCCCATGTAGACCTAACACCTCCTGCCGTTTTGCCCTTGATCAAGGCACTTAGCCCCCCACATAGAACTGCACTGTTAGTCACATGTCAACATGTGAGCTCCTGGGTGTGCACGCTTTTTCAACATTACAACCAAATAGTTTTTTAAATCAGGGATGAAATGGATAAGGTAGGTTACTTCAAAGCAAGGTATCTAACTAGACATGTATACAGTTGAAGTCGTAAGTTTACATACACCTGAGCCAAATACATTTAAACTCAGTTTTCCACAATTCCTGACATTTAATCCTGGTAAAAATTCCCTGTTTTAGGTCAGTTAGGATCACCACTTTATTTTAAGAATGTGAAATGTCAGAATAATAGTAGAGAGAACGACTTATTTCAGCTTTTATTTCCTTCATCACATTCCCAGTGGTTCAGAAGTTTACATACACTCAATTAGTATTTAGTAGCACTGCCTTTAAATTGTTTAACTTGGGTCAAACGTTTCAGGTAGCCTTCCACAAGCTTCCCACAATAAGTTGGGTGAATTTTGTCCCATTCCTCCTGACAGAGTGTAACTGAGTCAGGTTTGTAGGCCTCCTTGCTCGCACACGCTTTTTCAGTTCTACCCACAAATTTTATTTCGGATTGAGGTCAGGGCTTTGTGATGGCCACTCCAATACCTTGACTTTGTTGTCCTTAAGGCATTTTGCCACAACCTTGGAAGTTCGCTTGGGGTCATTGTCCATTTGGAAGAGCCATTTGTGACCAAGCTTTAACTTCCTGACTGATGTCTTGAGATGTTGCTTCAATATATCCACATAATTTTCTTTCCTCATGATGCCATCTATTTTGTGAAGTGCACCAGTCCCTCCTGCAGCAAATAACCCCCACAACATGATGCTGCCACCCCCGTGCTTCATGGTTGGGATGGTGTTCTTCGGCTTGCAAGCCTCCCCCTTCTTCCTTTAAACATAACGATGGGCATTATGGTCAAACAGTTCTATTTTTGTTTCATCAGAGCAGAGGACATTTCTCCAAAAAGTACAATCTTGGTCCCCATGTGCAGTTGCAAACCGTAGTCTGGCTTTTTTATGCCGGTTTTGGAGTAGTGGCTTTTTCCATGCCTTTCAGGTTATGTCGATACAGGACTCGTTTTACTGTGGATATAGATACTTTTATTACCTCCAGCATCTTCACAAGGTCCTTTGTTGTTGTTCTGGTATTGATTTGCACTTTTCGCACCAAAGTACGTTCATCTCTAGGAGACAGAACGCGCCTCTTTCTTGAGCGGTATGACGGCTGCGTGGTCCCATGGTGTTTATACATGCGTACTATTGTTTGTACAGATGAACGTGGTACCTTCAGGCGTTTGGAAATTGCTCCCAAGGATGAACCTGACATGTGGGGGTCTACAATGTTCTTTCTGAGGTCTTGGCTGATTTCACACACACACTATGTACAGTGCCTTCGGGAAAGTTGGCAGAACCCTGGACCCCTTTATCCTGCAACTACGGGAACTTCTATGTACTCAGGGTCCATTTTGGGGATTTTATTTAAAAAATAGGTTTTATTCTTTATAAGTTCACACTACAATCACCCCAGACGTTTAACACCTCTCTATCAAGTATTTTAGCTACTTTTCAGATGCATTTTATACCTAAATTTCACTGTTTTGCCCGTGTCCCAGACCCAGACTTTTGAGTTTCTAGTATGTTCTTCTATAAGAAAAAAGTAATAATTACACAATATGTAATGTTGTATTCGAGAAAGAGTCAATTAAATTAAATTAAATCCATATCAATATTTATTGTGAGTATGCCCTTTATATTGTTATTTACACAAACATTTGGTAGTGGTGTCATTTCCACCACTGAGTGCAAATTCCTCAATAATAAAGTTGTCAAGAGAATGTTAATTTAGTTACCATGGAAACGTATTGTGACGCAAAAGCAGATGGCTGCAGCAGACAGTTATTCCAGTGATGTCCAGAAGTGATGTCCAGAAGATGAAGAAAAATCTAGGTAAATATCGCTTGTGTAGAGAATATTTTTTATTGTCAGTCATTACCAAAAAGACTATAAATTCTTTAATTTGTGGTAGAATTATAAAAAAATATATATTTTATGTATTTAGTGTAAACTATATGCTAGCTGTAATACTAGCCAAAGCATGCTAAGCAGTCTGTCATTTTTCTCCCAAAACAGTAGAAGCATAATTTCCATCACAGTCATTTCCATCACAAACGTAATTGTGGAGGAAATGACAGAACTTGTTGGAAATCACAAAAATCCATTATATTATTACTTTTAATTACTTTAGTCTTATTTAATCATGCATTACATTTCTTTAATCTAGAAAATGCTCCAAGCTGTGGACAATTTGAAAACTTAAGTAGTATTTTTCTTTGTTCTTAGAAGATGCCACATAAAACAGCACAGAGCTCACAGACATAGAAACAAAATAAAAATTGTTCCTTTAAATATGATACCAGGATCATCTGCAAAAAGACAGCTTATACCTCAAAATGCTAAAAGAGAACATTCCATATGACCAATTCCAAAGTCCGCAGAATTTGAGATCAGGAAACAGACTACAGTGTCAAATCTGCAGAATTGGAGAATCGCTTCTGGAATCGGGGCTACAGAGCTCAGGTCCTGAAAGATGCCGGTATAAGGGCAGGAAAACTTGACAGAGAGAACTTGTTGCAAAGGGGAGTGCCTCGTGATATATCAGAGAGAGTGTACTTTGTTACAAAATACAGCACTGAAGCAGAGAACATTAAAATAATCATTACAAATAATTGGGGAATCATCCAAAGTGATACTCTACCACGCGAAGTCTTCCCAGAGCCACCAGTCATACGCTTTAAGAGATGTCCGACCCTAAATGACAAATTAGTCCACAGCTATCTTCCTGGTGACTCTCAAAAAACTTGGCTAGACAACAACCCCAAAGGCTCTTTTAAATGCAACCAGTGCAGAAATATTGCACAGAATAAAAAAATAGTTGACAAAGCTTCTAGAATGGAGTATTACATATTGGAATGTCCACAGTGCAAGGTGTTCTACATTGGACAGACAAAGAGATGCCTCAAGACCGCTTAGCGGAACACAAGTACGCCATACGGGTAGGCAATGAAGAACAATGAAGCACCACAAGTTCTTACACCATGGCAACCCTGCCTCCCTACAAGCTATGGGTATTGATCATGTTCCGGCCTCAATTAGAAAAGGGGACAGCTAAACCAAAGGGAAAGTTCTTGGATTTACAAACTACAGGCCACTAAATACCCTGGTTTAAATGAAGATTTGGATTTACAAACTACAGGCCACTAAATACCCTGGTTTAAATGAAGATATGGATTTACAAACTACAGGCCACTAAATACCCTGGTTTAAATGAAGATATGGATTTACAAACTACAGGCCACTAAGTACCCTGGTTTAAATGAAGATATGGATTTACAAACTACAGGCCACTAAGTACCCTGGTTTAAATGAAGATATGGATTTACAAACTACAGGCCACTAAGTACCCTGGTTTAAATGAAGATATGGATTTACAAACTACAGGTCACTAAGTACCCTGGTTTAAATGAAGATTTGGATTTACAAACTACAGGCCACTAAGTACCCTGGTTTAAATGAAGATATGGATTTACAAATTACAGGCCACTAAGTACCCTGGTTTAAATGAAGATATGGATTTACAAACTACAGGTCACTAAGTACCCTGGTTTAAATGAAGATTTGGATTTACAAACTACAGGCCACTAAGTACCCTGGTTTAAATGAAGATATGGATTTACAAATTACAGGCCACTAAGTACCCTGGTTTAAATGAAGATGGATTTACAAACTACAGGTCACTAAGTACCCTGGTTTAAATGAAGATTTGGATTTACTAACTACAGGCCACTAAGTACCCTGGTTTAAATGAAGATTTGGATTTACTAACTACAGGCCACTAAGTACCCTGGTTTAAATGAAGATACGGATTTACAAACTACAGGCCACTAAGTACCCTGGTTTAAATTAAAATATGTGTTTCTCACCTTTCCTGTAGGGTCGTGATAGGTCCATTTGCTGTCATCTAGTGGACATTTTGCTCTATTGCTGCCCTCAGCTATGTTAAGACTGCTGTTGTCCATGTTTGCTATGTTCTAGTGTACTGTGGAATAGAGTGCTTTCCTATTCTTGGCACTTTGCCAAGAATAGAACTACCTTTCTAGGCGTTCTGATGCTTCTAGCTTGGAGTTGACTTTTTTGATAACATATCTACAGTATTTCACATTTTAATGTGTATAGTATTGCTTACTAGGTGTTGTCCAATCAACTTTGTAACCTCTCCTTCTTCAAATTAGAGCTGATTGGAAAAAAATGTTCAAAAAAGGACATTGTATTATAATTTCTTTGTACTCCCTGACAAAGGCCATGCAGCCGAAACATGTCGGATTTTTAAAACTTTGTTTCCATTGAACATGCTATACAAACAAAGGCATTTTAATTAATTATATGAAGAGTGCCTTGGTCCTCCTTTCATTTTGATAAACAGGGAGAGATACTGGAAGAAAAAAGAGAAGGGAGAAGTGAAATCTATCTCGGAGCTTACAAAGCGAGAACAAAGAAGCAAGAGATGGAAATGGAAATGCAACTAACGGAATAGAAGACAGACTTTAAAGAGAACAGTTGCAATGGAGACCAACCTATCAGGCAACACATCACCTCAGTCACCAGATGACCTGCAGCCAGAACATGAGACCTACCTATCAGGCAACACATCACCTCAGTCACCAGATGACCTGCAGCCAGAACATGAGACCTACCTATCAGGCAACACATCACCTCAGTCACCAGATGACCTGCAGCCAGAACATGAGACCTACCTATCAGGCAACACATCACCTCAGTCACCAGATGACCTGCAGCCAGAACATGAGACCTACCTATCAGGCAACACACCACCTCAGTCACCAGATGACCTGCAGCCAGAACATGAGACCTACCTATCAGGCAACACACCACCTCAGTCACCAGATGACTTGCAGCCAGAACATGATACCTACCTATCAGGCAACACATCACCTCAGTCACCAGATGACTTGCAGCCAGAACATGAGACCTACCTATCAGGCAACACATCACCTCAGTCACCAGATGACCTGCAGCCAGAACATGAGAACTACCTATCAGGCAACACACCACCTCAGTCACCAGATGACCTGCAGCCAGAACATGAGGCCTACCTATCAGGCAACACACCACCTCAGTCACCAGATGACCTGCAGCCAGAACATGAGACCTACCTATCAGGCAACACACCACCTCAGTCACCAGATGACCTGCAGCCAGAACATGAGAACTACCTATCAGGCAACACACCACCTCAGTCACCAGATGACCTGCAGCCAGAACATGAGACCTACCTATAAGGCAACACATCACCTCAGTCACCAGATGACCTGCAGCCAGAACATGAGGCCAACATACCTGCCCCTAACTTACCTGCCCCTGATGCAGACCCTGATACCCCTTCCTCATCGTCTGCAACAGGAAGGAGAAGTCGAATACTTGCTGGAAGGAAAAAGGTTGGAAGAGGTCGCTCAAAAGCATACAGAGATCTTAGTATGACAAATGTCAAACTTGATAATGCTTTACGGAAAGCTGAGAAATACAAAAAAAGGTATGATTAACTGACGTAGAAAATGGAGGGAAAAGATTCCCCAAAGACAAAGACAAAACACCAAATGAAGGGAACTCCGAAAAACCTGAGAAGGATTTTATTGTTTCAAAATGCCATCATTGCAGAGTTAAAACAAAAGTATTTTAAAAAATGCGCAGTGCAAAAGACAAACAAGTGGCTTCAAAAATGCTCAGATGCAACATCCTGAGAAAGTATGGCCTGGTCAAAGCCGCAAACAGAGAATTTGGATTTTCAGCAAAAGCAATGAGGGCAAATGAAAACAGGCCAACAAGTCTTCAATACTCCAGGAAAAATCAGTGTAACATAATTACAGAACTACAGAACAGAACTACTGCCACAGAAGAGAAAATCACTAGATTCTATGAACGTGATGTCAACAGTAGAGCAAACAGGGAAAAAGGACACACTAACGAGGAACAAGAAATAAAAGCAGAAGCTCTTCTCGAATGGCACAATTGAGAACCTTTATCAGAAGTTTAAGAGGGAATATTCAGGGATTAAAAAAAGATGTCCTTTTAGGTTGTCAAGCCAGGATAGGTATACATGGCTCTGCAAAACCCACGCCGACCTCCAGTTCATGGAGGACAAACTACAGCATCACAAAGTGATCAGCTGCAGCAACAATGACAACCTTATTGAGTCTTTGTGCTATGAGAACATGAAGAAAGAGTGCATGTAGACAGAGTTCTCCCTAAAACAAAGCTGAAGAGAGAGAGAAGAAAAACAAAGAGGGAAACATGGAGAAGTTCACAGTACATTTAACAGTAAAAGAAGAGGTGTGTCACACTGCAGATTCTATTGGAGGACTTCTCCAAAGGATTGAAAGAGAAGTTGGGGAAACACGTGTACAACATTCAACACCAATACTCCAAACAGAGAGAATTAAAAGAGGATCTGCTGAAAGAGGAGATCACCACTTCTAAAACCAAAGTTGCGCCCCTGAGAGAACTACCTGTGTAAATACACCATTTAAATCCAGGCAGTTCACTTTGGTGATTCTCATAAGCAGGTGACGCTCCACACCTGTGTTGGGTATACCACAAACGGTACAGTTAAACTTTGCTTCTATGCAGATTACCCCATCTGGGCTCATCTCTCAAAAACACTGGCCTACTTTCTTGAGCTCTGCCCATCAGCTACTTTTGGAATCTTACTTTGTCTTAAATTAATTAAATGTTTAACAGGGGTTGTTGTTCCATATGTTGGCAATAAAATATTGTTTTCACAAGTTGTTTTTGGTAAATTAGTATATTATGTATAATTTACATTGATTGATTTGTTTTAGAAAGGGAAATCATATGGTTTTATCATAATCTCACAGAAAGGTTGGGTGGAAATATCTTATTTTCTTATGATAAATAAATGTTTTCAGGTGTCACAAAGGCAAGTTTATATAAACAGGCGTGGTGTTAAATTATTCATATTAGGAAAACCTTAAAAAGCATAAAAATAATATTCAATGCAAGTTAATGTACAAATGTATAAGAAATGTGTTATAAATTAATTGTATGATATTTAATTTTCAACAAAAATGGATGTTTAATGACGTGATGTAAATGACATTTGTCTATGACTGTCTGAGAAAAATAACAAAAATATATACATTCCTGAATAGTATGATCGCAGCCATGATCAGATATTATGTCTAGACAAATCAAAAACAATTATAATACTGGTAAAATGGTGTTTCAATTTTTTTTTAAATCTAAACTATTGCAGGGCCAAAGTGCCCAAAGTTGCAGAATCACCCAAATACCTAAGTATTCAGACCCTTTGCTACGAGACTCGAAGTTAAGCTCAGGTGCATCCTGTCTCAAATGATCATCCTTGACATGTTTCTACAATTTGATTGGAGTCCACCTGTGGTAAATGCAATTGATTGGACATGGTTTGATAAGGCACACACCTGTCTATATAAGGTCCCACAGTTGGGAGTGTATGTCAGAGCAAAAACAAAGCCATGAGATCGAAGGAATTGTCCGTAGAGCTCAGAGACAGGATTGTGTCGAGGCACAGATCTGGGGAAGGGTACCAAAACATTCTGCAGCATTGAAGGTCTCCATTATTCTTAAATGGAAGAAGTTTGGAACTCCCAAGACTCTTCCTAGAGATGGCCTGCCGGCCAAACTGAGCAATCGGGGGAGAAGGCCCTTGGTCAGGGAGGTGACCAAGAAGCCGATGGTCACTATGACAGAGCTCTAGAGTTCTTCTGTGGAGATGGGAAAACCTTCCAGAAGGACAACCATCTCTGCAGCACTCCACCAATCAGGACTTAAAAAAAACAGGTAGGCCAGTTGAGAACAAGTTCTCAATTACAACTGTGACCTGGCCAAGATAAAGGAAAGCAGTGTGACAAAAACAACACAGAGTTACACATGGGATAAACAAACATACAGTCAATAACACAATAGAAAAATCTGTAAACAGTGTGTGCAAATGAAGTAAGGAGGTAAGGCAATAAATAGGCCATAGTGGCGAGGTAATTACAATTTAGCAATTAACACTGGAGTGATAGATGTGCAGATGAGGATGTGCAAGTAGAAATACTGGTGTGCAAAAGAGCAGAAAAAAAACAAATATGGGGATGAGGTAGGTAGTTGGTTGGATGGGCTATTTACAGATGGGCTGTGTACAGCTGCAGCTATCGGTAAGCTGCTCTGATAGCTGATGCTTAAAGTTAGTGAAGGAGATATAAGTCTCCAACTTCAGTGATTTTTGCAATTCGTTCCAGTCATTGGCAGCAGAGAACTGAAAGGAAAGGCAGCCAAAGGAGGTGTTGGCTTTGGGGATGACCAGTGAGATATACCTGCTGGAGTGCGTGCTACGGGTGGGTGTTGCTATGGTGACCAGTGAGCTGAGATAAGGGTAAGATAAGAGCCTTTATGGTAGAGTGGCCAGACGGAAGCCACTCCTCAGTAAAAGGCAAATGACAGCCCGCTTGGAGTTTGCCAAAAGGCACCTAAAGACTCTCAGACCATGAGGAACAAGATTCTCTGGTCTGATGAAACCAAGATTGAACTCTTTGGCCTGAATGCCAAGCGTCACTTCTGGAGGAAACCTGGCACCATAACCTAACAAAATGTGGAAAAGGTAAAGGGGTCTAAATACTTTCTGAAGGCACTGTATGCCCACACACACATAACACTCACACACATGCATACTTACACCAGACACACACTTTCACACTCACCACATATGCTGCTGCTACTGTCTATTATCTATCCTGTTGCCTAGTCACTTTACCCCTACCTATATGTATATAGCTACCACAATTACCCCGTACCCCTGCACATCGACTCGGTACTGGTACTCCCTGTATATAGCCATGTTATTTTGACTCATTATTGTTATTCGTTACTTACTATGTATTTATTCCTTATGTCACTATTTGTTGTATCTTAAACCGTAAGTAAGCATTTCATTGTTAGTCTACACCTGTTGTTTACGAAACGTGACAAAAAAAATGTAATGAGATTTCTCATCACACGTCCCCCCATTTTCCTATTTTTCTCCTCTTCTCCATTCCCACTCCCCCTCTTAGGTCCCCCCATATTCCTATTGTTCTCCCCCTCTACCCCATTCCCTCTCCCCCTCTTAGGTCCCCCCATCTTCCTATTGTTCTTCTCCTCTACCCCATTCCCTCTCTCCCCTCTTAGGTCCCCCCATCTTCCTATTGTTCTCCTCCTCTACCCCATTCCCTCTCCCCCATCTTCCTATTTTTTCTCCTCCTCTACCCCATTCCCTCTCCCCCATCTTCCTATTTTTCTCCTCCTCTACCCCATTCCCTCTCCCCCCTCTTAGGTCCCCCCATCCCTTGTTCTCCCCACATCAAGCCTCTCTCGCTCTGACTGTGTTAGTATAAACAGGATGTTAATGCCTCTGTGGGCCGCAGTCAGAAGAGCACAACACTGATGATCTGATAGTAGCATAGAGGAGTAGAGAGCTCAGCTCCCACTGTTCCCTTCCTCTCCCATTCCCAGTGCAGATTAACTGGGATTTAAAGGTTTCATTCCGCTGGCCACTAAAGCAACACACAGCCTGAGACAGCACAGGAGGTCACCCAGCCAACCGCACGCTCACCCTTCCTTTGGCCTGGCCTGTGTTGCCGTGACAATCAAGCCCCCCCGATCATTATTGCTCAGCCCATGTTTATTACAAACAGCGTCACAGAAGGTCAGGGACTCTAAGATACACATAGCCTACGTAGAAACACCTGCACCAATATCAGGGCTATCACCAGTAACAATCACTTCTAGGACTGAGACATCCTTTGTGTAACTGGGAAAGAGATTTGACAGGTCACCATAATTCTGTTGAAGAAGAGACAAAGGGGTTAAACCTTTAGACATCTCAGTCATGCCCATTCTTTGGTAACCACAAGTCATACGGTAGATCAGCTGCTTGTGGATTTTGAGTCACTGTGCCACAGCAATGTCACCATGAAATGCAGTAGACTCAAATAGTCAACAACCTGAGGAGGCATCATTAATGATTCATGGTGGCGATAAAATGAAGTGGTTATGGGATCATTGAGGACCAATGATTGAGGACCAATGATGATATTAGGGTGGTGCTACTTGGCAGTACTTAGTGTATCAGTGTCGTATTAATAAGCTGTTGCTATTAGAAGGACCACTTGCGGAAACATTGGAGGGCATTTCCTGTGAGACGCAATCGGCTCAAATAAAACCACTGGGGGGGAAAGACGTGTACGGCTCTGCCCTGTTTTGGCCATTCTCTCTCTCCTTCCCTGTCCTTTCTGTGAGGGAGGTCCACTCCTCCCTCTTCAATATTTATTTTACATCCACTCTTGTTTTTTTCTACCCCCAAAACCCTCCACACGCCGTGGGTTGAATTGGATTGAAAGTAATCAATTGAAATGTGTAACACTTTTCACATTCCTGCTATGAAAACAGGCTAAATGAGTTTGATGCGATAAAAGGATCACCTGAATTCCATTTTTATCATATCAAAAAAGCTCAAACACGCCAGTGAATGTATCCACTTCCACTCTGAGTGACACAACGGATTCTGTGTTGGCTCAATGTCTATGTTGCTTTTTCAAGCAAGCACACCGACCCGAGTGTGAATTAGAGAGTAAGTAGTGTCATTAAGTCAGTGACGCACAGACACACACAGGGCTTTCAGAAACTTTTAGAGGACTTGTGTATACACATGTGGCATAGATACTGGACACAATCACACCCCTGTTCAGATCAGCCTAATCGAACATGACCTGCTGTCTGTCCAGGTTGGTATGAGCAGTTAGAAATGTCACTTCTCAACGGTTTTCTCTTTAAGAGTTCTCACTGCTCAGCAGCTTCTTCTAGCGGCTCTTAAACGTGTTTGCCATTATTAACTACATGACAACTTGACAACATAATCAAACTGGTTAAGACATATAGGTGTAAATGTTCTCGAACGGGGTTTGCTTGTCAAGTAAGTCAAGTCAGGTCATGGCATCATTACATGATTGTCAGATCTTGTAAGCTGTAAACCAATCAACCACAACAATGTTTTTTTCTTTCTGTTAAAGCAATCACCTTGTCCTTTTCAAATCACTGTTGATACCTCAGTTCAAGAACAGACATGGTCAAGAACAGACACAAAATCCAAGCAAACTAACTCATTGAACCAATCATACTTTGTCAGATACATCACTGCTGGTATCAAATAATGTACTGTTATGTGAAATGATGTTTGTGATATAAGCCATTGATTCATTTTAGAATCCAACATAAAGGATTCCATACGGTAGGTAGTGATGTTATAAGACCTTTATTATTTTTGGTAGTCGTCACTCTTCAAGTGCACCCTTTCCTTTAAGCATCTGTGACTATTTTTTAAGTGAAACATTCAAAGGCAAAAACAATGCAAAGTAAGTACTATGGTGGCCGTCTTGTAAGACACAGTCCACTGAGAGCAGCTCACTCACATCACTTCTTAATCTTTTGGATCTCATCCATGGAAAACAATTCTTTAGGCCTGATGCAATATGGAAACTATTAGGTTCAATGACCCATTTAGAAACACAAATTTGATTTAATGTGAGGCTATTCAGTGATGATGAAGTCTTTCCTGATGGCCACATCACCCGTGTGGTTGATGAGAAAATGCCCAAGTTATGATGTGTGTAGGCAAATACTACTGGAGAGTGTTCTAGTGTGACAAGTTGAGATTTCAGAAATACTGTATGACCATTCCTCAAAGTGATTTATGATGTATATCTCCCATGCCAGTACTCACAATCCATATCAACACCATCAAAACATTATTACTTAGTTATTCATCATTTTGTGTTGTGTTAGTATGAGCACATCCGCTGTGCATAGTGCAAGTATGATGTACTGTAAGTATTATTCCAACTGTGAGAAGGGCAGTAGGGACAGTTCACTTAGCTCTCCTCAACAGCACGGGTGTGGCTGTGTATGGTGCTAAGTCTGAAATGTTATGTAGGGAACAGTGAAAGCTGCTCTAGTCCAGTCTAATAGGAAAGGATGAGCTCATGAAGATAATGCCTGTGTTTACACAGAGGGCATCCAGCAGGCCGGTCCGGCTCTGAAACATCATTGTTCCCTCCACTGTCTGCGGCCAGACTCGTTTATTTTCACACCAAATTCCGCCTGCAGTCCTCCTCTCTCCTGTCCCCGTCCACGTCCATGAATAAACAGAGCGGCACCGTGCTCACTGCAGCTCGTTTTCATCAAGCACTGTGGTATGATGCCCTCTGTACCCCCAGAGTACTGACACATGTGCACAGGCCACATTTATAGACACCAACAGATGCTTGGCTGCAGGGTGCTTGCTGGGCACTGTAATTTCAACAATAACCATTGCCTGTCATGCTGCCCTACTCTCATAAACACAGATGGGCCACACCGGGCCAACACCGGGCCACAGACAGGCACACCTGGAGGTACATGTGCCACCAAGATGCCCCGGGGCCTTTATCCATGCCATCAACTCCTACATGGGCCCACAGGAAGGCAAGGAACCAGTGAAATGGGTCATATAAAACACAGCCTGGTTACACAGTATAGTTACAAGCCTTGACATTTACAATAAGGTTTTATGAATCGCTGTAGGCTACTGTAGAATGGCTGTTGTTGTATTTTCAAACCATTTAGGAAATTGGCTCCATATACAGCCTCATATGTTGAACATCTGACCCTGGCTGTCTCAACACCTGGTTGAGACGCTTACTTCTCACATTTTTGCACACATCAAATCAGGTTAGCGAACAGTTAACTAGGCCTAAGACCCCTAGACTTAGCGAGTGCAACAATATTAGCTGGCTAGTTATTGGTTTCTTAACACAAGCAACACTGCCTGATCAAATCTAATATGTTACGAAGGATGGCAATGTTGTGATTGTCATCAAAAGGACAGCTAGGGTCTGGAAGAATGGCAGCTGAGTCAGTAGCTAACATCATTAGACTGCTGTCTGGGATATGTTAAGTTTTCAATTACAACACTTAAAACATTCTCTCTAATGCAATTAAATCATGTGTCAATCACCATAAATCTAACCAAACTGATAGGTTACGACATGGATCATTAAAGCTGATTTTTCTTCTCACAGCCAGTTCCTTTCTCACAAATCTCTGGAATTCCCAAGCCAATAAAATTCAAAACAACATATCTTTCTGGGAAAAAGTGTACATTTCTTATCTTATGGGAACCGCAGAGGGAAGATGTGAACCCCCCCATCAAACGTCTCTCCTGTGTAGTAGGAAAATGAGTCTTACGCTCACCTTCCTAAATTGGGTCACATTGCTGTAAGTGGTGTGGTTTAGTTTGGGGCTATCAGATGTCAGAGTAGTGCAGGGTAATTAGATGTGAAGTGTGTTTTTAGCCTAGTGTTCTGGAGGCTTGTTTCTGGTGCCAGAGAGCTTTGGGGAGCCCTGCTCCTAGCCTCTTTTAGAATCCAAGAGTGAAATACTTACACACTTGTCTCTAACATGTAGGCTCAGCATTCCTGAACAGTCCCATTACAAGTCAAAATGTTGAACAAACATTTCAACTTACTTTACCTGTTGTCCGCCTGTTTTGTCCCCATGTCAAAGGTCATCTAATCCAAAATATCTACAGGGAAGTGTTATCAACCTGACCTTCAGGACACTGGTCTATATATCGGTTTAACGATGTGCGCTGAGAGTCGAGTTCACGGAGTGAGTGTTTTAATAAATAAACACAACATGATACAAAATAAGAAACACGAACAACGCACAGACATGACATAGGAACAGACATAATACCACCTGGGGAAGGAACCAAAGGGAGTGACATATATAGGGAAGTGATAGAGTCCAGGTGAGTGTGATAATGCGCTGATGCGCATAACGATGGTGACAGGTGTGCTCCATAACGAGCAGCCTTGTGACCTAGAGACCGGAGAGGGAGCACACATGACAATACACGGTTTGTATTTCCTTTTTTTAAATGTTCAATGCTGATGCAATTTGCAGGTGACAAACACTTGCACAATATGGCTGAGCCTAACCGAACCCCAGACCGATTGGCAAACACTTACAGCTGATTGCGAGGAAACGTGTGCTTCGGTCAACTATGTTCGGTTACATTCGGCTATCGTTTACATATTGTGCATTATGTGCAATGTGTCGAGATTGAAAATACAAGTGGCAAAACCTACCTGCGCGGCAAGAATGTTGGGTAACAACACTTTCCTGTGGATCTCCACCTCCTAACTCCAAAAGTACCAACAGCACGGACAACCAGTAAATGAATTGTAAACATTTTATTCAACATTCTGGCTTGTAAAGACTGAAAATCCATGGAGTATGTTTAGGCAACCTTGCTCCATACCCAGTCTGTCTTATTCGTGTTGCTGGATCAGCAGAGCCACTGCCTGCTACCTCTGCAGATCTCCAGAGCTCTTTGTTTGGTGAATCACTCACTGTGACTCCCAGTCAGAGAAGCTAACGTCAGCAGCCAGAGGCCAGGGGTCCGCTCTATTCACACAGTCACACACAGCAGGGTCACGTTCTGGGAGACCCCTGCCGCAATCACAAACACACACACTCTATGTACAAATATACACAGCCAAGCATAGACACCCTCCACACCACCTAACCTCTCTCTCCCTCACAACTCCTTCTTTAAATACAGACTCAAACCAAATCAAAGGCTCATTCAACAAACAACTCCCCCAAAAGCATTGCTTGCTTGTCCAACCCAACCAGCATTGTTTTACCAAACCAAACAAACAAAGCAGCTGCATTGATGTGCAGTGAGGAAGTTGTACGAGTTTGCGACGCATTCCCTGAAACCAACCACTGCACAGTAATAAGTAAGGAGTGCAATTGGGCTTGGCCTGAGTCTAGATGGTGGGCAAGCCCTTTCTCAGGCTCCAGCTGCAATCCCTAGGAGGCCCAGCTGGTCAGGCCCAGGGTGAGGGGGCCCTCTGGTCCCGCTCTCCTCCTTATGGAAAAGAGGAGTCTGGAGAGACACACACTGGAACATTAGAGCATTCCATAGCCTCATGGGACTATCATGCTCTGACCTCAGCCTATGCGGCAGCAGACTAGATATTGTACAGACAGCCAAAATATCCCCCCCCCCCCCCCCCCCCCCCCCGAGAGACGCAGTTGAACTACTTTTCTGTCCATAATTGACTCACTGAAGTCACATTTAGGTTATAGTTCTGCACAGACTGGAGTCAACCGAGTTACAGTACCCTCAGACATACTGCACACCATACACACGCAGGAGTCTGGCTTATACAAATGGAAACCCAGACGCAAGCTGCCCAGTAACACGAGCCTACCAGACCAGCAAAATGTATTTTATGCTCACTTCGAGGCAAGCAACTGAAGCATGCACGAGAGCACCAGCTGTTCTGGATGACTGTGTGATAAAGCACAAGACCTTGCTCCATTAACATCGACGGGGCTGTAGTGGAGTGGGTCAAGAGTTTCAAGTTCCTTGGTGTCCACATCACCAACAAACTATCATGGTCCAAATTCAACAAGACAATCGTGTAGAGGGCATGACAACACCTTTTCCCACTTGGGAGACTGAAAATATTTGGCATGGGTCCCCAGGTCCTCAAAAGGTTCTACAGCTGCACCATCAAGAGCATCCTGACCGGTTGCATCACCGTCTGGTATGGCAACTGCTCGGCATCTGACTGTAAGGCGCTACAGAGGGTAGTGCGAACGGCCCAGTACATCAAGCTTTCTGCCACCCAGGACCTATATACAAGGCAGTGTCAGAGGAAAGCCCCAAAAATTGTCAGAGACTCCAGTCATAGACTGTTTTCTCTGCTACCGCACGGCAAGCGGTACCGGAGCGCCAAGTCTAGGACCAAAATGCTCCTAAACAGTTTCTACCCCAAGCCATAAGACTGCTGAACTGCTTATCTATGCATAGGAACATCCCCCCTCCCTACATGTACAAATTACTTCAACTAACCTGTACCCCCGCACACTGACTCTGTACCGGTACCCACTGTATATAGCCTCGTTATTGTTACTTTATTGTGTCACTTTTGGTAAATACTTTCTTAACTCTTTTTTGAAATGCACTGTTGATTATGGGCTTGTAAGTAAGCAATTCACGGTAAGGTCTACACTTGTTGTATTCGGCGCATGTGACAAGTGTGACAAATAAAGATTTGATTTGATATACAAGCATTCCCAGGCATCAGCGTAGCAGTGCTGAGAGAATCGGGCAGAATCAAAGGGCTGGCTTGTTTACATGACTGAGGTCCAAGTTATTTTTAAGTTATTTGGTAAGGCAAAGGCCAGAACTTTATTTAGTGTTTAAGGCCATGATCACAAGGAAAATAAATGAAGGCCACAAAAAATGTATGTTCTAACCGACAACAGATGACATGTGAAAGAAGATAAAGATGGGTGAAAGACGGGACTGTGATAATAAAAAACGTATTTTGATGTATTGTGGCACCATGTTCACAAGCACTTTAATGTCCATTTTTGAGTAATAGGACATTTTATTATTATGTTTGGTTTGCTATTAAAACCTCCCTGCTGGGTCATTAAAGTTAAAGCTCAGTTTCCACTGGTTTCTTACCACATTAAACTCAACATAGTAAACTCTCATCGGTACATTATCTTCTGCTTTTAAAAATATGTATTTTTCTTCATTCCTCCGTCTATTGTGCAACGTTTATGAGCTAGTTGGAACTAGGAAACTCTGGGATTTTCGACTTGCCAACTGGTTGAACGCAGCACGTGTAGAACTACAACCAGTTAGACAGTCGGAAAGGTCAGAGTTTCCAAGTTCTGACTAGCACATGAACAAGGCATTGTCACTGTAAGATCATCAACCAATCAATGTCTTTGCTCACCTTGATTGTGCTTTTGATCTGCTGTCTGAATGTTTTGCTCGGTATGGAAATCTACACAGCTCAGTTGAGTAAACTTTCATCCATCTTGTCATCTGTTTCTCTCATCAGATTTCCTGTTAACTGACTACTTCTTTTCAGGAACAGGAAGTGACCTCGACAACCCACTTTCTCTAAGAAAATCTCAGTGACATTCTGTACCCATACAAAAAAAGCGCATACGGGCTTACAGTTAGAATCTAGGGAGGGTAAGCTGATCCTAGATCTGTGCCACTGCCTACTGCTAAGTGCCTACAGGAAACTTCAACCTGCAGTCACGTACACATACCTCTCCATTATGTACCTTTGATGTCACTATTTTCAACCAACCAATATAAATAGCTATCTCAGGAGTGAAGCAGGGCTGCTCCTCAGACTGTCTGCCATCTGGACCCTGTAGGGGCCACATACTGGACATACTGTCCAGATAACAGTTAGGTATACAGGTCCAGATAGACTATCAGCTCTCAGAGCTCTAATCAAGACCACCTATAGAGGGATATCAGACTGACTGAAATGTGATGGCCTCACAGTGATCTAAAATAATACTTATCTGATAAAATCCTATCTGTTGTGCTAATGTTGTGTTTGTCAGAGTTCCAGGATATCCTGTACAAGTCTGATGAAATCCAAACTCAAAGGGTAAACATTGAGAACGTGAGGGTTGGTTGAGAAGCATGTTTCATTCTTGTGTAACTGTTTCAGTGAGGAGCGGAGGAGGAAAGGAGAGAGGGTAGTTTGGGGGGGGGGGGGGGTCTGGGGCAGAAAGGTGAAGGCACAAGAGGGCCTCCCTTTCCACCATAGAACCACCCCCCCAGTTCCCACTAAACTTTAAATTCCAAACAAGCTAACTCACTGCCAAACTGTGCGTCAGACAGCCTTAACTCACAGTGCCACACACGTACACAACAAAAGCATAAGCGTACACACACACACAAGCACACGATTGTAAACCTAGACTCTTGAAAACTCTAAATGTTCTCTCTTGACCCATAGCTGTATTTCCTCTCCCCACGGCGCCATACTGTATATCCAGGAAATCACTATGCTTGCAACAACAAGAGCTCTGGTGTGTTTTAATATGGTTATAAATTAGTTGTCAGAGTGTCTGCACATCTTGTCGGTCAGGGTAAAGTCAACAGTGCTGGGTGCCATTCATTAATCTGCAGGGCCTGGGGCTGACATGTGAGAGGGCCAGACTGCCTGTAACACTTCACACTCACTGACACAGCCAAATCTCACAGTCCCCTCCACCCCTCTAACCTCTCTTACCCAATCCTTTGCTCTCACAGCCTCAAACACATTCTCGCAGTCTCTATCCCCTCTTCTCTCCATCCCCCTCTCCTCCTATTCAGTTGTCTGCGCTCAGTACCATCCGTCCTCTCCTCCTCAATTCCCCTTGCTCATCTCTATCTCTACCTCCATTCTCAGCCTCTCTGTTCAAACTGCTCTTGACCTGTTGCAGAGGCCCGATAATGTTTTGGAGTGGTTTGTTAGCCAAGTATAGCCTCACAACGTATTGTAGGTCTAACTACTGTGCGTATGTCACAGTTTGTGTTGTAATAACTACCTTCTTGGACCTGAGTACTTTTGATGGACTTCATTTGATTAATGTTTACCCTAGGCCTTATAGTAAACGTTTATAACATTAATTATGCAACCTTCTATCGATCAGGAACACTTTTGCAATGATAAATAGTAGAAAATGATTAATGCTTTTGAGAGATTTCTGTAATTCGGAGAACAAGAATACAACTCACTTCTATAAAATGCTTGATTGCCATTTCGTACCAATTCCTCTTTGACAAACTGATAATGCATCATCTCTATGGATGGTTACAATACATATCTGTTGTGCCATTGCTGTGTGTAATGAATGATGAGATGACTAGATGACAAATGATACCGTTTTGATCGTTTAGAGAGTCTTTACTGAGAGAGTCTCTCTATCGAGTCTTGGATTTGTTTTTGGGAGGCAGTGTTGTTTTCCAAAGGTGAATACTGTACAGCTGCACCATCGACAGGTGCACCATTGCTTGGCATCCGACTGCAAGGCGCTACAGATGGTAGTGTGTAGGGCACAGTACATCACTGGGGCCGAGCTCACTGCCATCCAGGACATCTATACCAGGCAGTGTCAGAGGAAGGCCCTACAAGTTGTCAAAGACTCCAGACACCCAAGTCATAGACCGCATGGCATGCGGTAACGATGCAGCTAGTCTGGAACCAACAGGATCCTGAACAGCTTCTACCCCCAAGCCATAAGACTGCTAAATAGTTAGTCCTGGTAGCTATTGATTAACTATTTGCATGGATCCTATTTGAACTGTTTTGACTCATCACATACGCTGCTGCTACTGTTTTATCTATCCTGTCGCCTAGTCACTCTTTCCTCTCGGATTACCTCGACTAGGTACTGGTACTCTGTGGATATAGCCAAGTTATCATTACTCATTATATTCCTTGTGTTATTATTTTTCTGTTATTTTTCTCTCTGCATTGTTTGGAAGTGCCCGAAAATCAGCATTTCACTGTTAGTCTACACCTGCTGTTTACGAAGCATGTGACAATAAAATTGTATTTTGAGAAATGTAGCAAGCAGCCGAGAAAATGGCATGCAATGGCAACCTAATTCTCCACTTAGCATTTTCCTGCCAGTGTCCCATCTAACGGTCGTAATAATAGATTGGGCCACTTTTCCCTGGGGAATACTATACTAGGAATGTGCTGCCCCGACTATCAACACAATATGGGAGAGAGCCCACTGCGAAGTGGAGAGGGGGATGGGGACAAGGGGGACGGGGGACGGGGGTGGAGCTGAGGTGACAGGGTCAGACACAGCACTCAGAATGTCTGCCTCAAGTTCCAAAATGTTCAGCTGTAGTTTTTCTGTGTCCCCTGTCCCTCCTGTTTTGGTCATTCTGTTCAAGCCAGCCAGTTCATGTCACAATGTGTTAGGCCAGGGGGAAACTTCACATCCTGTAATTTAGAGAGTGTGAGTGACCATATGATCCTGTGTGAGAGAATGTGTGTGACCGTGTCACCTCATCTGCTGTGGACAGGCAGGGCAGTGGGAGAGGGGTAATCTATCCCACACACAGGAAGGGACAAGAGAAAAAGGAATTCTTCGTTCTGAACATGAACAACTATGTCTGATCAAAGCATATGGATATGAAGGTTTATAAACTGTTGTTTCTTGACCTGTCAGCTGGGAGAATATCTCAGAAGGCAAATAAACAAACCATCCGAGCATGAACATTATTTTGTTGGTTTTATATCGCCTTGCGTTAGTTTCATCTGAGCTAATCTTTTTTCTCCCTTTGTTTGGCAATGTGTGTATGTGAGCCATTTCAAAGTGGATTCGATGGTTGTGGTATGGGCGTACATTTGATTTGAGGAATGACTCACAAGGTGCAAATACCTGTTGCAAAAAGTAGAGATAGAGAGAGGAAATCATTTGAATAGCAACAAATAGGGTGCATTCGGAAATTATTCAGACACTGACTTTTTCCACATTTTGTACAATTACAGCCTTATTCTAAAATGGCTTAAATAGTTTTTCCCCTCATCATTCTACACACAATACCCCATGATGACAAAGCAAAATCTGGATAAATAAATACATAAAAGGAAATACCACATTTACATAGGTATTCAGACCCTTTACTCAGTACTTTGTTGAAACACCTTTGGCAGCGATTACAGCCTCGAGTCTTCTTGGGTATGACGCTACATGCTTAGCACACCTGTATTTGGGAGCTTCTCCCATTCTTCTCTGCAGATCTTCTCAAGCTCTTTCAGGTTGGATGGGGAGTGTCACTGTACAGCTATCTTCAGGTCTCTCCAGAGATGTTTGATTGAGTTCAAGTCCAGGCTCTGGCTGTGCCACTCAAGGACATTCAGAGACTTGTCCCTAAGCCACTGCATTGTCTTGGCTGTGTGCTTAGGGTCATTGTCCTGTTGGAATGTGAACCTTCGACCTAGTCTGAAGTCCTGAGCGCTCTGTACTTTGCTCCGTTCATCTTTCCCTCGATCCTGACTAGTCTCCCATTCCCTGCCTCTGAAAAACATCCCCACAGCATGATGCTGCCACCACCATGCTCACCGTAGGGATAGTGCCATGTTTCCTCCAGACATGACACTTGGCATTCAGGCCAATGAGCTCAATCTTAGTTTAATCTGAATAGAGAATCTTGCGTCTCATGGTCTGAGAGTCTTCAGGTGCCTTTTGGCAATCTCCAAGCTGGTTGTCATGTGGCTTCTGTCTGGCCACTCTACCATAAAGGCCTGATTGGTGGAGTGCTGCCGAGATGATTGTCCTTCTGGAAGGTTCTCCCCTCTCCACAGAGGAACTCTGGAGCTCTGTTAGAGTGACCATTGGCATCTTGGTCACCTCCCTGACCAAGGCCCTTCTCCCCAGGTTGCTCGGTTTGGCCAGGAGGCCAGCTCTAGGAAGAGTCTTGGGGGTTCCAAACTTCTTCCATTTAAGAATTATGTAGTCCACTGTGTTCTTGTGGACCTTCAATGCTACAGGCATTTTTTGGTACCCTTCCCCAGATCTGTGCCTCGACACAATCCTGTCTTGGAGGTCCACGGACAATTCCTTCAACCGCATGGCTTGGTTTTTGCTCTGACATGCACTGTCAACTGTGGGGCCTTATATAGACAGTTGTTTTCCTTTCCAAATCATACCAATCAATTGAATTTACCACAGGTGGAATCCAATCAAGTTGTAGAAACATCTCAAGGATGATCAATGGAAACAGGATGCACCTGAGCTCAATTTCGAGTCTCATAGCAAAGGGTCTGAATACTTATGTAAATAAGCTATTCCTAAAAAACCTGTTGTCACTTTGTCATTCTAGGTTATTGTGTGTAGATTGATGAGGAACATTTTTATTTCATTAAAAAAAATTGGAACCAAAAAAAGTGCAAAAACAAACGACTTAATTTCAACCCAAAAAATATGTGATGACGTTGAATCAACATGGAAAACTAATTGGATTTGCAAAAAGTCATCAACATAAGGTCATTTAATATTTTTTTTCACCCAACTTTTAACGTAAATCCAATTACATGGTGAAATTCACTTTGAATTCACGTTCGTTTACAACTCATACAAATGTAAATTAAAACTAGACGTTGAAATGACGTCTGACATAGAAAACTACACACAGAGACTACTGGAGTCTAAAAGTAATTAATAATCAAATCCCTCCACCCCAGCTACAGTAAGTGATACCGTGCTCTTTTTAGCTAGTCAAACTTCAGCATCCCATTCGACATTTGGCCGCTCATGACTCTCTTACTAATTGTTTGAGAATGAGTTTGGGAATACGGGATGAACCCGCCCTATTCCAGGTTGGGGAGAAATTAGTTGAACGTTTCAGAGAAGTCACAGAAGGACCACTAAAAAGTTTGACGTATGGAGTTGTGGGCTTTATCGGAATGAAACTCTAGCGGGAATTAGTCTACAATAAACTTTATTTAGATTATCCGGAATAAAATATGGAATCGATGCCACGACGCAATGAATATTTGGTTATCGAAGCACCACTTTTTTAATGACCATATCTGTCAAAAAGCTATAGAAAATATCCATATGCTACAAATTATCTGCGTTGGAGTTGTAAACTGTCTGACAGGTAAGATTGATTGATCTTTATAATTTGAACTAAATTCACCTTTTCATAACAATGATGAAAATGCTGTTTCATTCTAGTGATATGTGTGGCACAGTGAACTTAAATGTTTCAAACGTTACAATAAGGATTTAAAAGTGCCTCGAAGTAATTATGGAACATGTAAATTACCATCCATGACATCGTCTATTAAAATGGGAAGACTGGGAGAAACACATTCTATCAAATATCGAGAATAGTACGTATCCACATGTTCTTAAATAACTTATTTGAATACAAATATAAATACTATTACATAAAAAAAACTAATCTTAAATGGAATTTATGATTTTATCATTATTAATTTAAACATTACCATAGAATATACATTTTAGGCTCCTAAAAGTTTTCAAACTAACCGAGGTGTGACACAAAGTTATTTTATCCGTGTATTAGTATAATTATTTGACTATCTTCCCATGAGTTTAATCAACATATTTAATATTTCAATCAGAATAAAGTTCTTACTTAATTAGCAATACTCATTTTAACACATTTTATCCAACAGCTCCCAATAAAGTGTGATAACAACAGTGCCAGATGTCAGTAGATCCTCTGTCTGCAGTCTGCTGTGTTGTGGCGCCCTCTGCTGGGTGAAGGGGGAAGGCCAGGGCAAGGCAGGATGGAGAATGTGTTTGAGGAGGGGATGAACCCTGTGATCGTGGCCCACTACAACCACTCTGGGAAGTGGGGTCGGCCGAGGAGCAGTGGGGTCTGTAAGACTGCTGTCCTCCTCCTCATCTGTATCCTAATCGTGCTGGAGAACGTTACAGTGCTGCTGGCGTTATGGAGGAACAAACGCTTCCACAGCCGCATGTACTTCCTCATCGGTAACCTGGCCCTATCTGACATGCTAGCCGGGGTGGCCTATGTGGTCAACATTTTCACCTCTGGCGGCAAGACCTTTTTTCTGACACCGGCCCAGTGGCTGGCAAGAGAGGGCAGTATGTTCGTGGCCCTCAGTGCCTCCACCTTCAGCCTGCTGGCCATTGGCATCGAGAGACATATGACCATGGTGCGGCTGCGTCCGTGCGAGGCAGCGGGACGGGGGAGGTTACTGGGCCTGCTGGGGGCATGCTGGGCCGTGTCAGTGCTGCTCAGCGCCCTGCCCTCCCTTGGCTGGAACTGCCTGGAACACCTGGCCTCCTGCTCTACCGTGCTGCCCCTCTATGACAAGAGCTACGTGGCCTTCTGCATCAGCGTCTTCAGCGCCCTGCTGGTGGCCATCATCATCCTCTATATCCGCATCTACCGCCTGGTGACGTCCAGCGGGCGGAGGGTGAGCAGCAGGCCCTCGGAGCACTCACTGGCCCTGCTGAGGACGGTGGTAATAGTTCTGGGGGTGTTTGTGATGTGCTGGGCCCCACTGTTCCTGCTGCTGCTGCTGGATGTGGGCTGTAGCCCTGAGCGCTGCCCAGTGCTCTACCATGTAGACTGGTTCATCGCCTTGGCCGTGCTCAATTCAGCCGTCAACCCCCTCATCTACACATTGTCCAGCATGGAGATGAGAGCAGCCTTCTTCAGGCTGCTGTGCTGCTGTCAGCCTCACCTGGAGGCCCCAGCCTCTATGGCAGGCAACCCCCACCTGGGGACAGTCATCCCCACGGCCGAGAACAGCAGGTCCAGTGTGGCTGGAGGAGGGAGTAGGATAACGGGGGCTGCCAAGTCTCTGACCCGGGGGAAGGTGACCACGCCCCTGAACTCTAATAACCAGGGCCGGCCGACCTGGTGTCAGTGGTGCTGGTCAAGGCTAGTGCACTGCCGTCCCTCAGCAAATTCTGACTTGACAGCTAATTCACTGTAGACTGGTCCTAGATCTGTATGCGCTCTAGTAGTCTAGCCAACTCCTCTGACTATCGTTATCATGCGATGTCTGTCATAGTTGGCTAAAGCACATGCAGATCTTGGACCAGGCTAGATTCACACTGCATGGGTAACTGGCAATGCTGTGAGTGGGCATGGTACAGGCATGGACACTGGGGCTATTTCAGTATGTATTGGTGAAAGTATTGACTGAAGAGACCTTGGGTAGACACTCAGATGAGGTTTGTACTGATGAACTTGCTGTAAAGCAGGGGTTCCCACGTTTTTTTGGCCCCTGACCCCTTTTTGAAACTTTTTTATTGGGTCTATGACACTCTATTACAAATCAGTCTGACAGTATTTCAATCTGAAGTGCCTGAAGTGGCTCTGTCACTCAGAAATGTATTCCAGCTTCTGCCTGCCAGCTGTAACACTTGGTGTAGGCTATCTGCCCCTCCCCTTTGTAGCATAGGTTACTGTAGCCCACTGACGATGTTACAAGAGTCATTCAGATATTAGAGAGATATGTTTATTGGAGAAGAATGGATTGACTTTTTTAAATGTTAGTTAAGGATACTATAGTTATCACATTTCACAATGGATTTATTAACTACAAAAAGGTAAGACGTGTTTTTAATTCTAGTGCTGCTCTGCACACACAAGCTAGCTAGCTAACGCTTGCAATGCTCCATTAATAAACCAACTCGGAAGTTGAAAGACATTTGAAGTTCCTCCATAGAACCCGCTCCTCCGTATAGGTATAATTCTGGGGGCCTAATTCAGATAATGCATGTCATAACAAGATGCCCAGTGCTTCAAAGGAAGCTTCCTCCATTCTCTCTCACCCTCAAAATTGATGTTGCATCTTGTGTCCTACACTGTGTGTGTTTGTCTTTCATTGAGATTAAACCATGCTGTTAAAATGTGCTCTCAACAACTTTCCTATACAGCTAAAATTGCTTACGCGTTCCACAGCAAGCTGCTTTATTTTCACTGATTTGTTGAAGTAATTTAATGTCGAGCTAAATGTAAAAAATATATACACTACAAAATATGTGGACAGCCCTTCAAATTGGTGGATTTGGCTATTTCAGCTACGCCCTTGCTGGCCAGTGTAGAAAATCGAGCACACAGCTAAGCAATCTCTGTAGACAGACATTTTCAGTAGAATGGCCCATACTGAAGAGCTAAGTGACTTTCAATATGGCAACGTCATAAGATACCATCTTTCCAACAAGTCAGTTTGTCAAATCTGGGTTTGGCAGATGCAAGGATAACGCTAGTGCCAACTGTAAAGATTGGTGGAGGAATAATGGAATAATGGTCTGGGGCTGTTTTTCATGGTTTTGGCTTGGCTCCTTGGATCTAGTGAAGGGAAATCTTAACGCTACACCATACAATGACATTCTAGATGATTATGTGCTTCCAACTTTGTGGCAACAGTTTGGGGAAGGCCCTTTCCTGTTTCAGTATGACAATGCCCTTGCGACTGAATGGAAGCAAGTCCAGTAACAATGTTCCAACATCTAGTGGAAAGCCTTCCCAAAAGAGTAGAGGCTGTTATAGTAGCAAAGGGGGGAGTAACTCCATATTAATGCAAATGGTTTTGGAATGAGATGTTTGGCGAGCAGGTGTTCACATACTTTTGGCCGTGTAGTGTATATTTCAGACGTTTAAAAAAGAATCGAAAGGAACTACATAAACTGGTACTTTTGGGGGTTTGAAACTGTTCAGAACTTTCTTTTTCTGGTCGAAACATTGGAACAGAACGAAAAAAAAATTCAGCTTGGGGTCAGAACTAAATGATTGGAAAATAATTTTGGTTCCTAACCCGTGGTTTGAAGTGACTGAAATAAATCAGAAAGGTATTGGAAAGTTCAGAAGATCATCAGGCAATAATGTTGATGATGTATGATCTGTGTAGAAAATAACATCATTGTTGAGGATGTTCTTTTCTCCCCCAATCTAATTT
This sequence comes from Oncorhynchus nerka, assembly GCF_034236695.1. Classification (NCBI taxonomy): domain Eukaryota; kingdom Metazoa; phylum Chordata; class Actinopteri; order Salmoniformes; family Salmonidae; genus Oncorhynchus; species Oncorhynchus nerka. The sequence continues at coordinate 60,228,708 of NC_088419.1, read as the reverse complement.
AGTGCCTGGCCTTGTCCACTCGGTTCTAACTGCTTATGGGTATAGTACAGGGAAGCAGTACAGTACGTACCTTTGTATTCCTGTGAGTCTTATCTTTCATATTTTGTAGGAAGAAAACAGAAACCTCTCTGTTTATTACATCCGCATCTAGCGGCTACTGGAGGTTACTGATATAACCCCTGTTCTATGAATGCTTCATTAATAAGCGCAAATGCTTCATTAATTTTGCAAAGATTCAAATGACATCATTTACATTTACATTTAAGTCATTTAGCATCCAGAGCGACTTACAAATTGGGATGCTAAGGATCTACTCTTACCATAGCTCATCTAAAGCCACTATTTTGCAAAGACATTCAAATGACTCACATTGAACCTTTGGGCATGCCTTGTATATTAATGTACTTCATATTTCATAACTATGGAACACAATGAAAAATTTTCCCACAAGACATGTAATAGAGCATAATATAGCTTTATCAACTATCTATAGTGTGAAAATTTTTCCCACAAGACATGTAATAGAGCATAATATAGCTTTATCAACTATCTATAGTGTGGGAAAAGTGGATTAATTGTAATAAACTGTTCGTATGTGTGCAATAGAGGATGGGAAGTTTGCAAATGAAAGTAGGATCACTGTGTATTGCACATACAGTGTATATATATATTTTCCAATTCACCTGCCTTTCTCTTTCTAGGACAGTTCAGTATATTTATTTTCAATGAAGACTAGGCCTTCCCGGTATGATGAACAGTGTACTAATCCATTATGTTTACGCCTTAAATGGTACAGTGAGTCAAATACTGATTTTGTAATGATTTGAAGTTTGCTGTCAGAGTAAAGAACATGTGTCAACGTTGGTTCTGGTTCCTCTCAGCAACATAGATACAAGTCACTCACGCTTCCACTAACCACTAGAGAGTTGTATTACAATTACCTTTACATCTTGTGTGGTGTCTAAATACCAATTGAATAAAAACTATAAGCTTTGGTAGCTTGTCATGATTTTGTAGGTTAGACTTTTACTGTTAGACATCGTTTATTGGTTGAAATATAACCAGATCACAACCAGACGTCTTTTTGACATAATGAAAAATGGCTTATTTTGGTGGATATCTGGTTTTTAGTTGATATCTGATTGAACTACTGACCTGTTATCTAAATGCTACTAGATTAATACACACCAATCTATATAAACATGTGCATAGTGTTTGTGGGCCATGCACCCATTGCATATAAGACACTGGAGCCACTATAATTATTAAAATTGGAGTAATGTTCTTTTTCAGCAGGGTTTGCAATTTTCTAGCACAGTTGGCAAACAGCTGGCGGTTAGGGTCTCATGAAATACTGTATTTAGCTCAGCCAGTGAGCTAGATCATTTTGGTTAATCAAAATCACAATTTCCAACCAATGCTTGTTATTTGATATAAATAAACAAGTATGTTTTCAATGTGGCAGAGAAGGTCCAGATACATTTAGGTCATCCATTTCTGTTCAGTCAATATACATTTTCAGTCAAAATTCACAAACCACAAACATTTCAACTTGAGAATTCATCCGGTGTTTGAGACACTGGGATCATAAGCCTATCAAAACAAAAACATAAATAGATTTTATACTTGGCGAATGTACTTTCCTCTCTGACAAGCCTTTGTGTAGCCATTTTGTAAGGTGGAAGAACTGACTGTCCATATCAATGTCCTTCTGCTATTCAAAGATAGTCTTTGTGCTAGTAAAGCAGTTTGCATAGGTTCTACCTAGTGGGCAAAAGCTGGTTGAAAAGACGTCAGAATGAAGTATGGTTGAGAAAGGACAAGGTTTTTTAAAATATATTTTTACTGACCAGAATATTACATAATTTTTCTCAGCACCATACGACAAGTTGGTCATTATTGTGACCACTATATTATGTGTACATTATGTAGCCTACTTGTCATAGTTAAGACCTCATCATAACCTGGTAATGACCACATGACTACAGCTTATTACCAACACTCTTAGAAAAAAGGGTTCCAAAAGGGTTCTTCAGCATCCCCCATAGATTAACTCTTTTTGGTTCCAGGTGTTGGGTTCTGAGAATATGAAACATACTTATTCATGTCACTGAGGGAGAAAGGGGAATGTATAACTTTTACATTATGTCAGAATATGTTATTATTAGCCATCAGGGATCCTACTGTATGGGAGGGATCCTCTGGGAGGAGAAGAGACAGTCTGGTACTAGCCACCATGACAGCTGTGAGTTGGGGAGTAGTGAGCACTTTGGGTCAGAGGTCAGGTCAGATGAACTGAGGAAGAACAGATATCACTAAGGTTCTGTCTAGCAACAGAGATGCATTGGCTGCTCAGATGTGTAGGAGGAGACTCAGCAGGAGAAAGGGTTAAATGTCAGTGCTTGTGTGAATATGTTTTTGTCTGTTCAGCTGTTCTATCCTTTGGGATGAATAAACTTGGTTTAAGCTTTCATAGTGTTCATCGAGTTCTTACTCTGATACTTAGAACATACATACACAGGGGGAAGCCTTTTGGTTCCACGTAGAACCCTTTTCTTTCCATGTCAAACCCTCTGTGGAAATTGTCCTATATAAAACTCAAAAGGGTTCTACCTGAAACCAAAAGGGTTCTACCAGGAACTAAACAGGGTTCCTCAAAGGGTTCTACGGTTCTCCGATTGGCACATCCGAATAAACCTTTTAGGTTCTAGATGGCACCTTTTTTTTCCTAAGAGTGTACTGTAAAAAGTATTGCAGAGGATAAAGTTGTATATTGAAAACATTTTACATTTACATTTGTATTTGTTTCCATTGTCACCAACATATTCTTACATTTTAAAATAGATCAAGCAATGGCATACAGTAATTGTTTTATAAATGTCAGCATAGAGATACTGAGAGTATATAAAGGCCCAATGTTTTTGTGGACACTTTGTGGACTCAGCTGGCTAAAAGTATTTCCATGGTACTAGTTGAAGAATTTTTGTGGCAGTTATAGCTTAAGGATGTTTTAAAAAAAAGAGTAACTTGCTCATATACATACTTTGCGTTCTTCTCCAACACGGATCAGGGGCATATTTCAGGACTTTCCAGAGGGCCCACAACACATCAACCTTGTGATTTTTATGGCTTTTCATGACACTTACTGTATGTATAAAATTAAAATAAATAACGATTGGCATAATGTGAGCATGCAGGACACAACATAACAGTAACACACAGTAAAATATCTAACAGTCAATCTACTAAAATTGGTAGCAAAGGTATGTTTGCTCCTCTGTCTCTTCGTAGTGATGTCAGACAGGAATTAATTGGTCATCAATATGAAACATTTTAAGAAAGAGGATATCACAATTAGACTAAATGATTTGCTTAATACCATTAAATGTTGTAATATTCAAACTAGAGGTCGACCGATTAGGATTTTTCAAAGTCGATACCGATTATTGGAGGACCCAAAAAGCCGATACCGATTAATCTTTTTTGTTGTTGTAATAATGACAATTACAACAATACTGAATTAACACTTACTTTAACTTAATATAATACATCAATAAAATCAATTTAGCCTCAAGTAGATAATGAAACATGTTCAATTTGTTTTTTGTTTTAAAAAAACAAAAATGTTGGAGAAGAAAGTAAAAGTTCAATATGTGCTATGTAAGAAAGCTAACGTTTCAGTTCCTTGCTCAGAACATGAGAACATATGAAAGCTGGTGGTTCCTTTTAACATGAGTCTTCAATATTCCCAGGTAAGAAGTTTTAGGTTGTAGTTATTAAAGGACTATTTCCCTCTATACCATTTGTAGTTCATTAACCTTTGACTATGTTCTTATAGGCACTTTAGTATTGCCAGTGTAACAGTATAGCTTCCGTCCCTCTCCTCGCCCTCCCTGGGCTCGAACCAGCAACACAACGACAACAGCCACCACATCGAAGCAGCATTACCCATGCAGAGCAAAGGAAACAACCACCCCAAAGCTCAGAGCGAGTGAAGTTTGAAAAGCTATTAGCGCGCGCTAACTAGCCAGCCATTTCACTTCGGTTACACCAGCCTCGTCTCGGGAGTTGACAGGTTTGAAGTCATAAACAGCGCAATGATTGACGCACAACGCGCAATGATTGACGCACAACGAAGAGCTGCTGGCATCTGCCTATCACTCAGTCAGATACTTAGATACTTGTATGCTTGTATGCTCAGTCAGATTATATGCAACACAGGACACGCTAGATAATATCTAGTAATATCATCAACCATGTGGAGTTAACTAGTGATTATGATTGATTGTTTTTTATAAGATACATTTAATGCTAGCTAGCAACTTACCTTGGCTTATTGCATTTGCGTAACAGGCAGTCTCCTTGTGGAGTGCAACGAGAGAGAGGCAGGTCGTTATTGCGTTGGACTAGTTAACTGTAAGGTTGCAAGATTGGATCCCCTGAGCCGACAAGGTGAAAATCTGTCTTTCTGCCCCTGAACAAGGCAGTTAACCCACCGTTCCTAGGCCGTAATTGAAAATAAGAATGTGTTCTTAACTGACTTGCCTAGTTAAATAAAGATTAAATAAAGGTGTAAAAAAATATATTTAAAAAATCGGCACCCAAAAATACAGATTTCCGATTGTTATGAAAACTTGAAATCGGCCCTAATGAATCAGCCATTCCGATTAATCGGTCGAACTCTAATTCAAACAACTTTTTATAAACACACCACTCCATAATCCTGAGGACATTGCCCCAGACAGAGGTTACCCAATTGAAGACAGCTTGGCAGTTAAATGCAAAAATGTTAATGTGTAAACATGCAATAAAGAGAGACAATACATTTTGATATTGTTCAAAAGTTGTCTGTCATATCATTCCTGCAAAAAACAGTGTTAGACATGGGTGTAATTGTCAAATCTCTTCCTCTTCTCTGCAACTGCATGTGTGTTCGAGTTAGCGACAGAGCGAATGAGTAAGAGAGAAATGGGAGAAACTTTACATGACTCACGGGGGAGGTATTTATTTCTCAATTGAGGAGGAAACAGTGGACGTGGATAATCTAGGGGAGTAATTTGCAGCATAGGCAACATCATTTAAATGCGGCGGAGGTGCAATAAATTCCTGAACATTTTGAGGAAATGAGGCCATACCCTGCCAAAAGATGCTAGGACATGCCTCCAGACACCCCAAACAGTGGAAACCATAAATAAATGTGGAGGAAAATACAGTAGATTTATTATGGAATAGAGCAGGGCATTCAGAATGCACTGAGTACAAACCATTTAGACGGCACTGCTATTAAGAGGCTTTCATTGAACATTTATGGCCTCCCCCTCTTCAAGTCAACTAGAACAGTTTTGACCTATTCTTTGCATTCTTCCTCAATCAGAATCTTTCATTATGGCGCTCTTCTGTGGGAACACAAAACCCAATTCAGTGCAGGACTATCTACAGGATTTTACATTTGAGCTCAATAGCATCATCCATAACGGAATTGAGAGAAATGGGAAAACAATAACCATCAACGATATACACTACACGACCAAAAGTATGTGGAAAACTGCTCGTCCAACATCTCATTCCAAAGTCATGGGCATTAATATTAAGTTGGCCCCCCTTTTTGCTGCTATAACAGCCTCCACTCTTTTGGGAAGGCTTTCCACTAGATGTTGGAACATTGCTGCGGGGACTGGCTTCCAATCAGCCACTAGCATTAGTGAGGTCGGGCACTGATGTTCTGCGATTAGGCCCGGCTCGCAGTTGGCGTTCCAATTAATCCCGAAGGTGTTCGATGGGGGTGAGGTCAGGGCTCTGTGCAGGCCAGTCAAGTTCTTCCACACCGATCTTGACAAACCATTTTTGTATGGACCTCGCTTTGTGCACAGTGGCATTGTCATGCTAAAACAGGACAGGGTCTTCCCCAAACTGTTGCCACAAAGTTGGAACCACAGAATCATCTAGAATGTCATTGTATTCTGCAGCGTTAAGATTTCCCTTCACTGGAACTAAGGGGCCTAGCCCGAACCATGAAAAACAGTCTGAGACCATTATTTTTCCTCCGACATGCATTGAGGCATCGTTCTCCTGGCCTCCGCCAAACCCAGATTTGTCCGTCGGACTGCCAGATGGTGAAGCGTGATTCATCACTCCAGAGAACGTTTCCACTGCTCCAGAGTCCAATGACGGTGAGTTTTACCCCACTCCAGCCAATGCTTGACATTGTGCATGGTAATGTTTTTGGTTGTGTGCGGCTGCTCGACCATGGAAACACATTTCATGAAGCTACCGATGAACAGTTCTTGTGCTGACATTGCTTCCAGAGGCAAGTTTGGAATTTGGTAGTGAGTGTTGCAACCGAGGACAGATGATTTTTATGTGCCTTGTGGTTCAGCACTCGGCGGTTCCATTCTGTGAGCTTGTGTGGCCTGCCACTCTGCAGCTAAGCCATTGTTGCTCCTATACGTTTCCACTTCGCAATAACAGCACTTACAGTTGACGGGGTCAGCTCTAGCAGGGTAGGAATTGGACGAACTGTCTGATGGTGCCACATTTAAAGTCACTGAGCTCTTCAGTAAGGTCATTCTACTGACAATGTTTGTCAATGGAGATTGAAAAGCTGTGCGCTCGATTTTATACACCGGTCGGCAACAGGTGTGGCTGAAATAGCTGAATCCACTAATTTGAAGGGATGTCCACATACTTTTGTATATATAGTGTATGTTTCATTTGTGATGCCCCTGCACAAGCATTCATCAAGTGCATTGTGGGACATACAGGCTACAACTCGTGTGAACAGTGTACCATAAGGGGGAATGGAGAGAGAATAGAGTGACTTTTAACTGTAAGGACATATCATCAGTTCGCTCAGACTTGGATTTTGCAGAGTCTCCATCCTGATCATCAACGTGGTATTTGCCCACTCTTGACTTGTGGGATTCATGGGGATCTCCACTGGATTACATGCATTTGGTGTGTGTGGCATTTGGGGTTGTTAGGGGGGGTGCTGTGGTTTTTGAGAAAGGGACCAAGGGAGTGAAAGAAGTCCTTCACACAATTATCACGTGTCAGAACAACTTTGCTCATCTCTCAGGAAATCTGCCCCAGGAGTTCTCTCGTCAGCACAGATCTCCTTTTGAAGTAGAGAGGTGGAAGGCAACAACTGAAACAGTTCCTGCTCTGCACTGGCCCTGTTGTTTTAAAGGATGTGCTTCCAAGTGTGACTTATGAACATTTCTTGTCCATTGGCATAGCAATTCTGCTAGATGAGTATGATGCAAGACGTGGATTATGCCAGTGAGCCTGTTGAGCACAGTGAAGGTGTCTACGGTCAGAGCTTTGTGGTTGTACAATGTCCACAACTTACTCTATCTGGCAGATGAATTACGGTTGTGACGTGAATGCCTTATCAGCTTTTCCATTTGAGAACTACACTTGAAGTCGGAAGTTTACATACACCTTAGCCAAATACATTTAAACTCAGTTTTTCACAATTCCTGACATTTAATCCTAGTAAAAATTCCCTTTCTTAGGTCAGTTAGGATCACCACTGTATTTTAAGAATGTGAAATGTCAGAATAATAGTAGAGAGAATGATTTATTTGAACTTTTATTTCTTTCATTACATTCCCAGTGGGTCAGAAGTTTACATACACTCAATTAGTATTTGGTAGCATTGCCTTTAAATTGTTTTACTTGTGTCAAATGTTTCAGGTAGCCTTCCACAAGCTTCCCACAATAAGTTGGGTGAATTTTGGCCCATTCCCCCTGACAGAGCTGGTGTAACTGAGACAGGTGTGTAAGCCTCCTTGCTCGCACATGCCTTTTCAGTTCTGCCCACACATTTTCTATGGGATTGAGGTCAGGGCTTTGTGTTGGCCACTCCAATACCTTGACTTTGTTGTCCTTATGCCATTTTGCCACAACTTTGGAAGTATGCTTGGGGTCATTGTCAATTTGGTAGATCCATTTGCGACCAAGCTTTAACTTCCTGACTGATGTCTTGAGATGTTGCTTCAATATATCCACATAATTTTCTTTCCTCATGATGCCATCTATTTTGTGAAGTGCACCAGTCCCTCCTGCAGCAAAGCACCCCCACAACATGATGCTGCCACCCCCGTGCTTCATGGTTGGGGTGGTGTTTTCGGCTTGCAAGCCTCCCCCTTTTTACTGTGGATATAGATACTTCTGTACCTGTTTCCTCCAGCATCTTCACAAGGTCCTTTGCTGTTGTTCTGTAATAATTGATATGCACTTTTCAAACCAAAGTACGTACATCTCTAGGAGACAGATCGCGACTCCTTCCTGAGCGATATGACGGCTGCGTGGTTTCATGGTGTTTATACTTGTGTACTATTGTTTGTACAGATGAACGTGGTACCTTCAGGCGTTTGGGAATTGCTCCCAAGGATGAACCAGACTTGTGGAGGTCTACAATTTTTTTCTGAGGTCTTGGCTGATTTCTTTTGATTTTCCCATGATGTCAAGCAAAGAGGCACTGAGTTTGATGGTAGGCCTTGAAATACATCCACAGGTACACCTCCAATTGACTCAAATTAATTCAATTAGCCTATCAGAAGCTTCTAAAGCCATGACATCATTTTCTGGAATCTTCCAAGCTGTTTAAAGGCACAGTAAACTTCTGACCCACTGGAATTGTGATACAGTGAATTATTGTCACGTCCTGACCTTAGTTCCTTTTTTATGTCTCTACTTTAGTTTGGTCAGGGCGTGAGTTGGGGTGGTCATTCTATGTTTTGTTCTATGTTTTCTATTTCTGGTTTTGGCCTGGTATTGTTCCCAATCAGAGGCAGCTGTCAATCGTTGTCTCTGATTGAGAACCATACTTAGGCAGCCTGTTTTCCCACTATGATTTGTGGGTAGTTGTTTTCTGTCTTTGTTTTAGTTACCAGACGGAACTGTTTCGGTTGTTCTTTTTGTTACTTTGTATTTTTAGTGCTCAGTGCTATTGAATAAAATGACGAACACATACCACGCTGCATATTGGTCCGATCCTTCAAAACCGTTAGAATTATAAGTTAAATAATCTTCCTGTAAACAATTTTTGGAAAAATTACTTGTGTCATGCACAAAGTAGATGTCCTAACTGACTTGCCAAAACTGTAGTTTGTTAACAAAAATTTGGGGAGTGGTTGAAAAACGAGTTTTAATGACTCCAACCTAAGTGTATGTAAACTTCCGACTTCAACTGTACCTCTACAAGGTAAAGAAGCTTGTGAGAAACTCCAACAACCCTGTTGCTCAGATACGTATCTACGAGGTTGTGTGAGGTTGACAAAACAAACAGAGGATAATCTGCTGCTCCAATACAGGAGAAAGGGTTCCGTCTGGCTGCAAACAAAATAAATGGCACATTCATGTTGAGGAACCAAATTGTTGCCATTGTGGAGGAGAACACACTATATGGGACACTGTTGTGAGTGCTTTTTTCGCTCACCCTGCAAATCTACTTTGCTTGACATTTTATTTTTGAGAAGCACTAAAAAGGGTAGAAAATAAGTTGTACGTGTAGATCAACTTCAGTGGAAATACAGTTCATTAACATACCACGCAAGACAGGAACAGTTTTGGACCCTTTCCTTCATTAAGAAGATTATTAAGGAACTTTTCATTCTTAACCTCACCAATAAGGTATAGATAGAGGCCTATTTGACTTTTGGAAATGCAAACATTTTCTAACGTGTGAATCTGTTCCATAAGTTTGTGGTACAGAGTGGTGTGGAAGGAGTTTGGACGTGAGAAGGATGGAAAGTAGGAACATGGAAAGTTACTGAGAGTAGAAGCTTCATATTCTGTTCCATGTTTCTGAGGAGAGAGGTGAAAGGCAATTATTAGTCTCTGATAAGGCTGGCCGGATGCGGAACTATGGAGGAGTGAGGAATGCGTCTTGAGGTCAAATCAACAGATGAAGTGAGAAGGAACCTCTGGGAGGCGGGCCCTAGAGGCCCACCACAATGTCTCTCCTACTGCAGTACTATCTGACACATACCCTTCCACGCCCACGAAGGTTTTAGTAACAGGCAGGGCTGTGACTACACCAGTGAGAGGAACCAATTAAATTGCTACCTAGCAACAGAGAGGTATTGGTTGTCTAGATGTGTAAGGAGTTGACCATGCCTATTAGAAGGTTATAAATATATGTGCTTGAGTAATCAAGCAGCTGTATGACCCCGTGGGTGAATAAACTTGGTTTGACCTTTTTCTAGTTGTCCGTTTGAGTTTTTACTCAGTTTGTTCAGAACCGTATGTATTAGACACGTTAAGATGTACAGTAATTTGTAACACCTCAAGCAAGTAGCTTCGGGGGCTTTCGTCATGCACCCTTTTTATGCTCCCTTTCAAAATGAATATACTGAATATTTTTTATTTTAAATATGTAGATATTGGTAGACCTAGTCCTCAAAAACAGAGGAAAACAAAACAAAATAGTTAGTATTTTCGAAATAAAACCCATGATCAGAATGATTAAAACGTTGGAGCTTCATCATCATCTATTTCTAAACACTCAGTTTCCATATCCCCCTGACAAACTTGTCGTGGAGGAAACTGTAATGCCTTTTGATGAGCTCTTCACGACTGTCTTGTTGTGTTTGGACCATGATAGTTTGTTGGTGATGTGGGCACCAAGGAACTTCAAACTCTCGACCCGCTCCATTACAGCCCCATCAATGTTAATGGGGGCCTGTTCGGCCCTCCTTTTCCTGTAGTCCATGATCAGCTCCTTTGTCTTGCTCACACTGAGGGACTGCCAGGTCTCCTCCCTATATGATCACGCCTACCACTGTTGTGTCATCAGCAAACTTAATGATGGTGTTGGTAAGAAGGCACAACAGCGCCTCTTCAACCTCAGGAGGCTGAAGAAAGTTGGCTTGTCACCCAAAACCCTGACAAACATTTACAGATGCACAATCGAGAGCATCCTCTCGGGCTGTATCACAGCTTGGTACCGCAATTGCACCGCCCTCAACCGCAAGGCTCTCCAGAGGGTGGTGCAGTCTGCACAACGCATCACCGGGGGCAAACTACCTGCCCTCCATGACACCTACAGCACCCGATGTCACAAGAAAGCCAAAAAGATCATCCAGGGCGACAACCATCCGAGCCTGTTCACAGCCAGCATCCCAGAGTCGCCTCTTTACTGTTGACGTTGAGACTGGTGTTTTGCGGGTACTATTTAATAAAGCTGCCAGTTGAGGACTTGTTAGGCATCTGTTTCTCAAAGAACAGATGGTCATTTAGGTAGGTTACCTTCGCTTTATTGGGCACAGGGACTATGTTGGTCTGCTTGAAACATGGAGTTATTACAGACTCGTCAGGGAGAGGTTGAAAATGTCAGTGAAGACACTTGCAAGTTGGTCCATGCATGCTTTGAGTACACGTCCTGGTAATCAGTCTAGTCCCGCATCCTTGTGAATGTTGACCTGTTTAACCTGTTTGGGCTAGGGGGCAGCATTTTCACTTTTGGATGAAAAGCATGCCCATAGTAAACTGCCTTCTACTCAGTCCCAGATGCTAATATATGCATAGTATTATTAGTATTGGATAGTAAACACTCTGAAGTTTCTAAAACTGTTTGAATGATGTCTGTGAGTATAACGGAACTCATATGGCAGGCAAAAACCTGAGAAAAAATCCAAAGTGAGAAATCTGAGGTTTGTGGTTTTTAAACTCAGCCCCTATTAGAGATACAGTGGGATATTGGTTATGTTGCACTTCCTAAGGCTTCCACTAGATGTCAACCGTCTTTAGAACATTGTTTGATGCTTCTACTATGAAGGGGGGCTGAATGAGAGGGGAATGAGTCAGAGGTCTGCCAGCAGTCACAAGCTCAGTCACGCACATTCACATGAGAGGTAGCTGTCGTCCCATTGCTTTTCTACAGACAATGGAATTCTCCGGTTGGAACATTATTGAACATTTATGATAAAAACATCCTAAAGATTGATTCTATACATAGTTTGATATGTTTCTATGACCAGTAATATACATTTTTGGAATTTTCGTCTGACTTTTCCACCGGAAGGTTCACGCGCATTTCGATTTGTTTAACAAACGCCCTAACAAAAGGAGGTATATGGACATAAATGATGAACTTTATCGAACAAATCAAACATTTATTGTGGAACTGTGATTCCTGGGAGTGCATTCTGATGAAGATCATCAAAGGTAAGTGAATATTTATAATGCTATTTTCTGACTAATGTTGACTGCGCAACATGGCGGATATTTCTTTTGGCTGGTTTGGGCTCTGAGCTCCGTACTCAGATTATTGCATGGTATGCTTTTTCCGTAAAGTTTTTTAAAAATCTGACACAGCGGTTGCATAGAAGTTTATCTAAAGTTCCATGCATAACACTTGAATTTTCACCAACATTTATAAGGAGTATTTATGTGAATTGATGTGGCTCTGCAAAATCACTGCATGTTTTAGAACTACTGAACATAACACGCCAATGTAAAATGAGATTTTTGGATATAAATATGCACTTTATCGAACAAAACATACATGTATTGTGTAACATGAAGTCCTATGAGTGTCATCTGATGAAGATCAACAGTTAGTGATCAATTTTATCTCTATTTGTGCTTTTTGTGACTCCTCTCTTTGGCTGGAAAAATGGCTGGGTTTTTCTGTGATTTGGTGGTGACCTAACATAATCATTTGTGGAGCTTTCGCTGTAAAGCATTTTTTAAATCAGACACTATGGCTGGATTAACGAGAATTTTATCTTTAAAATGGTGCCTAATACCTGTATGTTTTGAGAAATTTGATTTATGAGATTTCTGTTGATTTGTATTTGGCGTCCTGCCATTTCATTGGCTGTTAGCGAGCAGAACCCCGTTCCCAGACAGGTTAAAGATCTTGCTCACAACGGCTGTGGAGAGCGTGATCACACAGTCGTCCGGGAACAGCTGGTGCTCTCATGCATGCTTCAGTGTCGCTTTCCTCGAAGTTAGCATAACAGACATTTAGATCATCTGGTAGGCTCGCGTCACTGGGCAGCTCGCGGCTGAATTTCCCTTTGTAGTCCATAATAGTTTGCAAGCCCTGCCACATCCGACGATTAAATCTTAGTCCTGTATTGATGCTTTGCCTGTTTGATGGTTAGTCTGAGGGCATAGCAGGATTTCTTATAAGCATCCGGATTAGTGTCCCATTCCTTGAAAGCGGCAGTTCTAGCCTTTAGCTTGGTGCGGATGTTGCCTGTAATCCATGGCTTCTGGTTGGGATATGTCCGTACAGTCACTGTGGGGACGACGTCGTCGATGCACTAATTGATGAAGCCGGTGACTGAGGTGGTATACTCCTCAATGCCATTGGATGAATCCCTACAGTTTATCATGCAGTACTCTACCTCAGGCAAGCAATACCTCGAGACCTCTTTAATATTAGACATCGCGCACCAGCTATTATTGACAAATAGACACACACCCAGCCCCTCATCTTACCAGACGTAGCTGCTCTATCCTGCCGATGCACGGAAAACCCAGCCAATTCTATATTATCCGTGTCATCGTTCAGCCATGACTCGGTGAAACATAAGATATTACAGTTTTGAATGTCCTGTTAGTAGGATAGTCTTGATTGTAGATCATCCAGTTTATTTTCCAATGATTGCACGTTGACCAATAGGACGGATGGTAGCGGCAGTTTCCTGATAGAGGAATTTTAGATTCCTCTATGCTTTAATTTCTAAAACCAATTAGCACTCATTTCTAAATTCATTAATGAATTGTAAGTTCATTAATTATGCATGAAATAGATTGAGACCAGTCTTAAAAGCCAGGTAAGAGCGTTTAATTCCAGAGAGTACTCAATGCTTACACACATTTCCACAGGTTATAAACTGAAAATGACGTCAGCGTTTTCCAAACGTTCCGTTTCACAAACTGAGGGCCCCTCTAACTTTCAAGCCTCCGCGTTATCAGCACGAAGTCAAGGCCAGTCAGCATAAATCAACATTCCCGACCATTTGGAGATGGCCCGTTCCCACCACCTGGAGATTTGTACAACTGAATGAACTAAGGAACAGACCTATTATTGTTACTAACTCCTGACTACATTATATACAATTGGGAAAGGGAGCAAGAGGGATAACTCACATGTACCGTACATTATAGCATTTGGACTAGTCAGTTTCATGATTGGAATGTATACATAATTAGTCATTTCAACCATATTTTCCTCTATCAATCCTCCCTTTGATCAAATATTAAATATAAATGTTTACCCGACTTTTCACCCATCATTAATCAAATCTAACCTTAACTCCAACTGTTTTTAAACCTACATCAGAATCATAACTCCTCTTTCAGGATTTTTTTTTCTTTTTACAATCTTTATTAAAAAACAGTTTAATCATTGAAACAAATTACAATCTAATTCCCCTTCATCTCAACACTATTCTCATCAAACATAAATTCCCCACAAATGACAGATCCGGATTCGTCCACTTCCTCTGTAGACATGCCTTCAGTCCTCCATGGGTCAGAACCTGGAATCGGCCCATAACGCACCATCTGTAGTGTCATTGATCTTTCCAGAGTCCTGGAAACAAGGCCTCGCACACAGGGAATTAGACAACAGCCGCATAAAATTAAAACAGTCATACAGGTAGATACAGCCCAAAACACAGTGATTACAACACTTTTCCATTTTCCAAATGTACTATCAAACCAATTAGTCAGGGAAGGATCCACCCCAGAGTTTTCTGCCAACTCGTGAGCCAGGGTGGTCAAACCAGCTAAGGCTTTGGTCACAGATCCGTCCGGAGCTGTGTTATTCGGGATGAAAGTACAACACATGTTCCCGAAGATCACACATACTCCTCCCTTTTCAGCCAATAACATATCCAATGCAATTCTATTCTGCCAAGCCATCAGGCTGGTTGCTTCAGTCTGTTCTGCCAACCCTTTAATCGCATCTCTGGAATAATTGATAAAGCGCTGTTGATTATAATAAATATAATTAATCCAGTCTACATTCTTATTGAGAGTAGACCACCAAAAAATACTTGACTCTAATCCTGCTAGTATCTGATTTCTTGCCTTGAACTCATCCGGCACACCTCGTGGAACCCCAATGTTATCAATATATACTCTTTCGCCAAAAGACCTAGATGGAGCATCTCTTCTCTCGTTTTGGCTAACTTCATGTCTTGGTGTTGTATGAGTGTAAAAGGCATTCCTAAATGTACTAAAGCACATAGTCCAGTCAAATCAGTCGGCAATACCGCACAAACTCATTCCCCCGCACAACCACCAGATGTCGACACTGGCCCATTTTATTTTATTGAAGTCCCCAGAGTTCAACCAGCCTGTCAATTCAGACATGGTCTCGTCAGTGGTCATATTCTCTGTACCAACTTGGTTCCTGGGGATATAAATAGTGCAAATCAATACAACTGTCATTATTTGGCATTCCTGCTTTCATGAACAGCTTTACCATACATGCCATTCCCTTAGGGAATTAATTCCGTTCAGTGGAAAAGGGATAGTTGTTAACTGGGGTTTAGCGTTCGCACAGGCATAACATTCTTCTTTAGCCACTGATCTGGCCATATATTGAATCCATTCCAACCATAAGTTGGACTCCCCAAACCCAGTCTCCACTTCTATAACTTCTTTGAGGTCTTTGGTCTGAACTATTCGTACCTTTATACAATACTTCCTCTGTTCAGGAACACAGTCCAAAACGCCAACCCTTACTATACTCCACCTGGTCCCAAATTGAGTGTATGGGTTTACGTAGCCATCCCTTTCAGTGTGAGCTATGACCTGTCCACGATCAATATGGTGATTTACACAAATACTTCCCATAGAGTCCCATGGTTCTAGACTGCCAAGGGGTGAATGACCCCAATTGATCTACACAAAATTCTACTGAGAGATCCTTGCCCAATTCCACCCTCACTTCCTTACTATTTTGTTTCAGTGACCTTCTGAGAATCTTAGGTAACATCCCATTTCCCTCATCTAGCACATGAGTCAAATTATCCTCTTTGGCACTTTCCGGGGGATCATGGTGAATCAGGAATATGGCCCCCACAATAAAACAGCTCAGGACGGTCAGTGCGCACGTGAAGCCCCACCCTCTCCCCGAGAACATATCAACAGCCAGAGGCCAAGCCATCACTTCACTTCTATGAACGCTCACAGCTGGGGAAAGGTCGGGTATAGGGAATCTTCAGAAGGAGTTTGACCCCCGTTCCATATGGGTCACGGTTCCTCTCCTACTCCTGTGATCGTCCGACAGTGCTAGTGTGACTTACCCTCTTACAATGTGTGATATGTACCCAGGTAGCTCTTTCGGCTAATCTCACAGCGAAGGCAGTCACCAGTAGTACTTGGAATGGTCCCTCCCACCGAGGCTGCTTCCAGTTTTTTTTCTTTAGTGATTGGATCCAGATCCAGTTTCCTGGTTGAATCTCGTGTGCCACCTCCCTCTGTAGTTCTCCTGCTGGGCATAAAACTTTTGACCATACAGGTTTGGTTAATAAAACAGTTTCTTATTCGTCAAACCAATTAACAAATGTTTTTTATTTATTAGTTAATTATCCCGTAGGTCACATCCTATTCTAGAACACTATTTACCCATCCCCCTTTTGTTACCTGGCTCTGCCCAGGTAACAACCTTGCCTTATTCTTATACAATGACTTAGATAAGATTTAGTGAATTATCCTTATGTCTGAAATTCCATTTAGGAGTGTCCCTTTCATTTTCCACATGTCCAATTCTCACTTTTGTTTCCACTCAGTAACTTATCTACCCACTATGTTATCTTTGCTCGTCCTGGCCCCCCTTCTAAAGCTTCTCTGTTCTCCAACCTTCAAGGTCTCTGCAGTGCGGGGGAGGGCTCCTCTGTATGTTTCTCATGTTTTCCAAATTTGAACTACATGTCCCTTACTATTTGGCTCCATCCAAACCCATGGACCCTCTTTTAGAAAAAAAACATATCTATGAGCGGCTTTTCTCCAAATTCCTTAATCAATCTATCTTAATCCTAACAATAATCCTAACTCCTCATAGATGTCCTTTATTCCTGTTAAATATAATACTATTTAAAAACTTATAATCTAATAAATGCTAACCATATTAAAAATCCTTCCTACACTAACAAGCCCTCTCCTTGGGGACCCTCAGTATTCTATCTGACAATAACATGGATTTAATGTGTTGCAAAGTGTGGAATAAAACTTTGGTCCTGTAAAACAGAGTAAAGCAGAACAAAGCATTCTTATAACCCATCTGGTCCTCTCAGCTATTCTTATCCAGCACCAGGTGGGCACCATGCCACCCTTCACGACAGGGAGAACAAACATACATGGGTCATCCTCAGTCAGTCTTATCCTCCCCTCAAAGCATGCTTCACCTCAGCCTCTCCAACTGGAGCATCAAGCAAAGGTATCATGCCTGAAGCCTTCACCACATCTGTAACAGACTTCTTAAAACACGGTATGATGCAAGCAGCACATCACATCAATAACAAATAATACAAGATTTAGGGTCAGAAATCCAGTAACCACCATACCAGTATACTTACCAAACCAGTCTCCCAACCAGGTGGACAGTCAGACTCCTCTACCCCCGCCATGGTCCTCATCTCAGCAGATAGTGCATCGAGCCCATTTAAGGCCCTTAGATATACTACCATCTGGACTGGTGTTATTAGGGATATACGTACAACATTGTTCACCAAACATCTTGCAGACTCCCCCCTGACTAGCAAGAAGCATATTCTAAGCAAGTCTATTCTGTATAAGACAGCCACAAATTGTCCCTACCATCAAAACCAGTCTCCGTGTCTAATTGATCAATAGCTGAATAGTCTAACATTAATTACCTGAATGGGATTTTTAGCACAGTGGTGGCAGGTTCGGTCCAGGGGTGATAGAGGAGTGTGTCTGGCCCCCTGGCTCGTCTGAGACCTGTGTTTTTGGCAGTACCTTAATAGAAAACACACCCACCGTGTCTGTCCCGGTCCTTTGTAGTCCGGGGGTGTAAGTGCCTGCATCAGAGAGCTTAATAGTTTTGATGGTTAGTAGGATTTCATCACCTTTACAAAGTTCAACAGTACTCCCGGGTTTCCCCCATCTCATGGAAAACCTATCCACCTTTGTGGGATTCCCTATGCCATAAGGATATCCTCTTCTCCAGTCCCAGAACTGTCCCAAGTTGGTTATCATGTAATCCCCATACGGACACCCTCCCCCATTACACAGGTAATGTCCCCCGTCTTTTGACACTCCTGTACACGGGTGTTAAAATCAAACAAAAATACCTCAATTCCTTCCCTGCCCTGTTGGCTCAAAATATGTTATCTTCCCCTATTTATTCTCAATGATGAATATGACTTTCTCTCTGTTACAATATCAATTCCCTAATAGCCCATCCCAAAAAAAACTTCACAGCTAATGTTATAAGACAGAATCCTGAACCACTTTCTCATTTGCGGTTCAAACAGTAATTCTAAACCCTCAACCAAAACTGCTTCATTTCTAATGAATTTACCTTAAAACTAGTAACTCAATATGACACCATTCATTATACAAATGACTCTCCCCTGAGGCTGATCAGACCTCAGAAGCCAGTCATGATAAGGTCAAAAGGCCATACCATATTAGACATAAAGATCCCTTTATCCTTACAATAGAAATAGTCACCTGTATGATTCAAACCCATAAAAAAACATCTCATAAGGTTCCATATGTGAGCGTGCCTCTTTAAAATCTCCTTGCACTAAAACAAATCGTTCTAACAGTTGTTTTATATATATATAATTTGCAGACCTTTTTCAATTTGGTCGTTTAAAGCTGCACTCTCCCCCAAAATTATAATCCCAGGAGGCCTCTAAAAGTGAGCCACCACATCCCTAACTATCATTCACTAATGCTACCTCGAATCAGAAACTCAATAAGTGAACTATAACTAAAACCTAATGATAATTCCCCTTTGACTCAAATCAATAATCGTAAATTTTAGACATCGTCTACGGATATGTTTACTTAAATGACCATGCTACCTTTAGATACAATTAACCCGATAACATTATTATCCAATGCATTACTTTTTCTCTCTGCCGCAAATGTCGTACATTTCGCAGTGTAAGGAATCCGTAATTTAATCCCCGATATTTAATAAATATGCATTTGCATTCCCTCATGGCTCTTTTAATTTACTTACTTATGGGTAACTTTCATCCGTTCCGGAACAAAGAGTTCTACCTAAACCCGCCAGAACACACTGTTCAACTAAGTTAAATCAAACCCAAAAATTGACTATAACCAATAAACAAATAAACAAAACACTTTTATCTCAACTTCTGAAAGGTTACTCGAAGCCTCGATACACACACTAATAGCCATACAGTTTGCTCCGTTATTCCCAGTCTCTGGTGACAAAAGTGTCGCGCTAGTGACGTCATCATCAAGCGCTCAACCTGCCAATTCGTAGCGACTTCAAATGGATTGTAAATAATTCTTGTTCGATTAACCAAACCTAATTTATCACATCTGTTCTAATCCTGAATTATAATTTACCACCCCAACCAACATCTCTAAATTCGCCAATTTTATAAAAGCTTTTCGATATGGACATAAACCATAATTGTCTCTTTGTTATCATTTAGAATCCATTTTGCTCTAAATACCTGTCTCGTCTTTGACTTAGTATTTTAATTACAACTCTATTCCCAATACGTTATTCACTTGTCTAATTACAACTCAGACCAGCATTAGTGAGTGCTCGCCTTAAAAATGCCTTGTCTCTGGGAACAGGGAAATCACCTTAACCCAAACATTTACTCCTACAATGACACCCAATAATTCTTATGATCCCTTCACGTCGTTCGTTTTAAATCTCTTGATGTATCATGTAACTTATTTTTCTCTCTTCGAATTGTCGTCCCACAATATTTTTTCCACTGTCATACACTCAAACCACTGTGATTACCGTGCACTGTCCCTTTAAGATAAGACTTTTCATTTGTTCCCCGCAACGAGAACGGAAATCAGATCATTTTTAGAATACGTTACTTTTTGTTCAAATTCACTGGTGTTACCTTAACCAAAAATCAATAATCAGAAAAACAATCACAACTTCTTACGATTCAACTATTCTTACCTAATTTATAGTCCAAAGCGTTGCACTATATAGCCCCATTGAGTGTCTAGCAATTCCGTTGCTGGCCATAGCCACAAATCTGCCTGCCTTTGTAAAATATATATTCCCTATTCAGATTGAGTTCCCCCCATTTAACTTTAGGTAACTCTCTCTCTTCTATGATACATCTATTTAATTACGACTCCTATCTCAATACATTATTCCACCAGATCATTTTGGGCGAAATAGCGTTTTACATCGAAATTGTTTCGTCGTTATTTTTAATGACTTCTTTTATCAATTCTATCTGGAACACCTAATATCCGTTCAGTTATATCTTTTGCAAACACTGGCGACCGTATTTTCAGGCAAAACATGCAAGTAGGTCGATTACGATCTAAAATCAATTTTAGTTAAACGGGAACCGAGTGCTCACCACTCCCCTACTAGTACAATGGAATTGACTGAGACTCTCCGCAAATATACCCATTTTCACAGTTATCTGTATTTGTTACTCCGACATCTAGACAACAGAAAATAGCCCAAATTTAAACGCCCATATCTCTTTTATTGGAATACTCATCTACTAAAGTCTGACTACGTGTGTGTCCCTTTAAAAATAATCAGTATGTATTTTCCATCCTGTGAACCGCGTCCATAGAAGACTTTTGATCGGACATCATTTCCCCCATAGGATATTCCTTCTGGGACAACGTTAAATGTCTCAATTCTCACTTCTCTAGACTAAGTTGACCTCTCCTGTGAACCACGTCTATAGAAGACTTTTGATCGGACATTCAAATTTCACCCGTAGGATATTCCTTTTGGGACTTTCAACGTAAAATGTCTCAAATCTCACTACTATAGACTAATCACGTATCATTTGATATTAATTTCTTTCAGCATTGTACAGGTTCATTTATTCTGTTCGCCTAGAATTACCCTGCCTTCTCACCAAGCCTAATTTATCCTCACCTGTTTTAACATATCTATCTGCTACTTTCCACAGTCAGTTTCCCATATACAGATAGACTATTAGGTAAAAACTTTATTTAGGTATGTTTATTGAAGTATTGGCCATCCTATTTGTACGGAACAAGCGTCCTAATTCTCCAATGCGTACTATATCACTCCTTAATAATCCTTGGCTTGCAAAACCAGGCCGTATTAAGCTCTAGTTTATTTGTTGGTAGCGCACTTACCTCAGGTCAATTTCGGACCTGCTTCCATTTTATCGATATCCTGGTTAATACCCCCGGTAGAAACCCATTTTATTTGTTCGGAATATTCAAGCACCTATTATTGATCAAATTCAACTCCTTCATAACATTTTAATCAATAAATATCCTAAATAATCCCTCCCAAATTCGAGAATAAAGGCTACTTTACCTGCTGCCGACTGGGATAAGCATTGTTCGTTTGAATCTAGTCACCCTCTCTGTCCTCTGTGATAATACGCAGGCCTGTTTCAATTTTTACCTCAATTCAGAGGTCAGGTCTTTAGTAAAACGAGTCAAAACTCGTCCGTGCACGATTTTCCAGCGTACTACCTACAGGCACAGAGAGGGATATTTTAGATCCGGCTCTTCGAAGGACCAAATTGATAGAGGAATTTTAGATTCCTCTATGCTTTAATTTCTAAAACCAATTAGCACTAATTTTCTAAATTCATTAATGAATTGTAAGTTCATTAATTATGCATGAAATAGATTGAGACCAGTCTTAAAAGCCAGGTAAGAGCGTTTAATTCCAGAGAGTACTCAATGCTTACACACATTTCCACAGGTTATAAACTGAAAATGACGTCAGCGTTTTCCAAACGTTCCGTTTCACAAACAGAGGGCCCCTCTAACTTTCAAGCCTCCGCGTTATCAGCACGAAGTCAAGGCCAGTCAGCATAAATCAACATCCCCGACCATTTGGAGATGGCCCGTTCCCACCACCTGGAGATTTGTACAACTGAATGAACTAAGGAACAGACCTATTATTGTTACTAACTCCTGACTACATTATATACAATTGGGAAAGGGAGCAAGAGGGATAACTCACATGTACCGTACATTATAGCATTTGGACTAGTCAGTTTCTGATTGGAATGTATACATAATTAGTCATTTCAACCATATTTTCCTCTATCATTTCCCCACTCTCGACAAATTCTCACAAGGCATTTAACATAGACAATGAGACATTTTTTGTAGATTTTGACTGTTAGAGGTATTTTATTGTACGATACTCTTCTGTCGTGTCCTGCAAGCCCACATTATGCCAATCGTTAATTTATTTTCTTCTCTTTTTATGCTTACAGCAAGTGTCATGAAAGCCACAAAACTCAGGAGGTTGATGTGTTGCGGGCTCTCAGGAAAGATCTCAAATGCCCCTGACTGCCATGGTGGAGGACGACACAAAGTATGTACAGTGCATTCGGAATGTATTCAGACACCTAGACTTTTTCCATATTTTGTTACATTACACCCTTATTCTAAAATTGATTAAATCAATCTACACACAATACCCCATTATGCCAAAGCAAAAACATATTTTTAGACATTTTTGCAAATGTCAAATAAACACACAAAAACTGAAATCACATTTACATAAGTATTCAGATCCTTTACTCAGTACTTTTCTGAAGGACCGTTGGCAGCGATTACGGCCTTGAGTCATTTTGGTTATGACGCTACAAGCTTGGAACACCTGTATTTGTTGAGTTTCTCCCATTCTTCTCTGCAGATCCTCTCAAGCTCTGTCAGGTTGAATGGAGAGCATTGCTGCACAACTATTTTCAGGTCTCTCCAGAGATGTTTGATCGGGTTCAAGACCAGGCTCTGGCTGAGCAACTCAAGAACATTCAGAAACATGTCCCAAAGCCACTCCTGCGTTGTCTTGGCTGTCTGCTTAAGGTCGTTGTGCTGTTGGAAGGTGAACATTCGCCCCAGTCTGAGGTCCTGAGCATTCCAGAGCAGGTTTTCATTAAGGATCTCTCTGTACTTTGCTCCGTTCATCTTTCCCTCTATCCGGACAGCTGAAAAACATTCCCACAGCAAGATGCTACCACCACCTTTCTTCACCGTAGGGATGGTGCCAGGTTTCCTCCAGATGTGACGCTTGGCATTCAGGCCAAGGAGTTCAATCTTGGTTTCATCAGACCAGAGAATCTTGATTCTCATGGTCCGAGAGGCCTTTTGGCAAACTACAAGCAGGTTGTCATGTGCACTTTTACTGAGGAGTGGCTTCCGTCTGGCTACTCTACCATAAAGGCCTGATTGGTGGAGTGCTGCAGAAATGGTTGTCCTTCTGGAAGGTTCTCTCATCCCCACAGAGGAACTCTGGAGCTTTGTCAGAATGACCATCGGGTTCTTGGTCACCTCCCTGACCAAGGCCCTTCTCCCCGATTGCTCAGTTTGACCGTGCGGCAAGATCTAGGAAGAGTCTTGGTGGTTCCAAACTTCTTCCATTTAAGAATGATGGGGGCCACTGTGTACTTGGGAACCTTCAATGCTGCAGAAATGTTTTGGTTAGGCCTCCCGAGTGGCGCAGTGGTCTAGCTAGCTGTGTCACTAGAGATTCTGGGTTCAGGCTCTGTCGCAGCCGGGCCACGACCAGTAGACACATGGGGCAACGCACAGTTGGCCCAGCGTCGTCCCGATTAGGTGAGGGTTTGGCCGGCAGCGATGTCCTTGTCCCATCGTGCACTAGTGACTCCTGTAGCGGGCTGGACGGAGTGCATGCTGACACGGTCGCCAGGTGTACGGTGATTCCTCCGACACATTGGTGCGGCTGGCTTCCCGGGTTAAATGGGCATTGTGTCAAGAAGCAGTGCGGCTTGGTTGGGTTGTGTTTTGGAGGACGCATGGCTCTCGACCTTCGCCTCTCCCGAGTTCATAGGGTAGTTGCAGCCATGAGACAAGACAACTACCAATTGGATACCACGAAATTGGGGAGAAAAAGGGGTAAAATACTTATGTAAATAAGGGTTTTCTGTGTTATCTTTAATACATTTGCAAACATTTCTAAAAACTTGTTTTTGCTTTGTCATTATGGGGTATTTTGTGTAGGTTGATGAGGGAAAAAAACAATTTAATCAATTTTAGAATATTTTTTATTTTATTTAACCTTTATTTAACTAGTCAAGTCAGATAAGAACAAATTCGTATTTACAATGATGGCCTACCAAAGGCCTTCTGCTGGGACGGGGGCTGGGAATAAAGAATATATTAATAGGACAAAACACACATCACAACAAGAGAGACACCACGACACTACATAAAGAGAGAAGGGGTCTGAATACTTTCCAAATGCACTGTACATGAGCAAGTTGGTATTTTTTAAAGACAACTCTAAGCTATAACTCCTGCAAACCTCTTCAACTAGTACCATGGAAATACTTTTAGCCAGCTGAGTGCAACATTTTTTATTCAGGAATGTCGTTTAGATTTCTTAAAATCTCAAATCTGATTCTCTTCAATGCAGATCTGACCTATCACAGAAGTATTCAAGGGGACCCACACGGGGGATGATGCTGACTGTGCTACCCAGACTCTGAGTGAAGTGTGAGACAGAACTGAGAAGGTGTAAAGGAGAGTAGGTGTAAGTTGTCAGCATACTACCCTGTGGCGCCTAAGGACACAACAATGGTGTCCTTCTGACTCACCATGTCTGTGATAATGAGAGAAAATAGTTTCAATCACCCACGTGGGTGTATGCTCCTAAAAACCAAGGAGGAGATGGCACGTGGGTATACGCTCCTAAGATAAACTGAGGAGACGGGCGAGGCAGGACTTGCAGAACCAAGTACTATTTTGGCGCCTGGATATGCAGACACGCGTTGGCGCATGCGAGCAGTGTGGGTGCAATCATTGAATAGCGTGTATATTTATTTTGCAACACGATCGGTGTGGTGAGTATGTACAGTAAGAGTTATGAAGCGTAGGCAATAAGCTGTAGTCATTACCAGGTAATGAAATCTTAACCAGTAGGCTACATAATATAGTGGTAAGAATGATGACCAACTGGTCATATGGTGGTCAGAAAAATATATAATATTTTGGTCCCTAAAAATACAACCAGAATAAGACTGACATCTTTTCAACCAAGTTTTGCCCACTAGGATGTTTTCTCAGAGCAGTTACTGTACACATTGCAGCATGTTTTCTCAGAGCAGTTACTGTACACATTGCAGCATGTTTTCTCAGAGCAGTTACTGTACACATTGCAGCATGTTTTCTCAGAGCAGTTACTGTACACATTGCATCATGTTTTCTCAGAGCAGTTACTGTACACATTGCAGCATGTTTTCTCAGAGCAGTTACTGTACACATTGCAGCATGTTTTCTCAGAGCAGTTACTGTACACATTGCAGCATGTTTTCTCAGAGCAGTTACTGTACACATTGTAGCATGTTTTCTCAGAGCAGTTACTGTACACATTGCAGCATGTTTTCTCAGAGCAGTTACTGTACACATTGCATCATGTTTTCTCAGAGCAGTTACTGTACACATTGTAGCATGTTTTCTCAGAGCAGTTACTGTACACATTGCAGCATGTTTTCTCAGAGCAGTTACTGTACACATTGTAGCATGTTTTCTCAGAGCAGTTACTGTACACATTGCAGCATGTTTTCTCAGAGCAGTTACTGTACACATTGCAGCATGTTTTCTCAGAGCAGTTACTGTACACATTGCATCATGTTTTCTCAGAGCAGTTACTGTGTTTTCTCAGAGCAGTTACATTGCATCATGTTTTCTCAGAGCAGTTACTGCATCATGTTTTCTCATTGCAGCATGTTTTCTCAGAGCAGTTACTGTACACATTGCAGCATGTTTTCTCAGAGCAGTTACTGTACACATTGTAGCATGTTTTCTCAGAGCAGTTACTGTACACATTGCAGCATGTTTTCTCAGAGCAGTTACTGTACACATTGCAGCATGTTTTCTCAGAGCAGTTACTGTACACATTGCAGCATGTTTGCCCACATTGTTTGAATTCCATTTGCTCTACTGTCTGTAGACGTGACATCTGTCACATTTCAATCTGTTCCAAGCCTTAATCTTCCCAATGGAACTATAACAGATCCCAATCTAGAGATAAACATATTGTCATTAATGACACAAAACTGTTCATTTTAATGGTTTATTACACTCTTCAGATGATACCATTTAATATCCTAATAGAAAGCATCCATGCCATTCATTCAACCATTTCACACATCATATGGAAGCTCTGCTTTTCAGCAATTAATGTTACGTATCACAAGAGGATGATGCATTTCAGCAACTCAATCTGTTCCATGAGAGATTGGCGTGGCCACTGGTACAACCCTGCCACCTAGTGAGGAAAATATTAATTAGTGGAGAGGGGAGACAACTATAGGATAAACATCTTATTCAACCTAGTGTAAAATGACTTAATTTACCACAACCTGCAAGATAAGGGAGAAAGGAGAGGTGTATGACAAAAGCATTGGCAAGTCACACAGGAAAGTACAATAACATTTTGAAGCTAAAACAAAGTTAATATCTAATATTATATAATCAATACAAATGGAAACAGTACTGTAAAAATAGTTATCCTATCCCTGCCTATTTCATTGGTACAAAATCAGGTTAATTCAGCACAATGTTGCAAAACTACAATACCATTACCGGATTCATTTGCCTTATTTGTACTCATGAAGTTCACCGATCTCAATGCATTAACCCCATTTAAAAACACTAACCAATGGGTTGCTTAATTCAACCTAAACTTTAGCATACACTTAAACCTATTATATGCCTAAATTAACCTACTCCAAATGTTGTGGAGGCGTGTATGCTGAAAGGATAGGGGGGTGGGGGTATCTGCGGGATGTGGAGCAGGGTTTAATGTAACTGTCCAGTGAAAAGCTCATATCCTGTCAACTCATACCAAAATCATGTTGTTGACTCGTCATTTAGCCAATTTGGTGAGGCTACAGCAAAAAGAGAAATATCTCTGTAAAACCCAAACATTTGCGTGCGATTCTCATATAAAAAGTGACCTCAGACAGGCTATCTTTCCCAGTAAACTAGCCAAATGACATCTTTTCCAGAAATTATGTCCATTACCAGTTCTGAATGAAAAGTTTATGTATTTGCCAGATGTTGAAAATATGTATTTTAAGGAAGTTAAGAAGCCTTTTCCGAACCTAAAAAAATATTGTATTTTGCCTTAAAAAAAAAAAAGATTTGCTGGACATAAAAATATAATATTTGGTGTATCTACATGACAAGAAAGCATGATCAAATTCACAAAATGTAATCACCATGTTTGAATAACCTGTTTAGTTGCTAATACTACTACTTACATGTTTAATTGACATGAGTGGGACACTCCCCCACCCTTTTCTACTCAATGCTCTGATGAAGGCGACTCATGCCGAAAGGTAAGCCTATTGTTTGTTAGTCCTGTTAATAAATCTCATATTTACACAGAAACAGAATGCTCCGTTTTCTTTATTCTCCTGGATAGTCACCAGTTGAAGTATCCTTAGTTAAGTAACGTCATGTGGCCCGAGTCTGGGCCGCCTTCGGCAGTATTACTTATGGCTAGGATGTGGGCATTGAGCTCAGGCCGACTCCGGTGTGAGTTATCTGGCCCAAGTGTAATACTTGGGGCTCGGTCCGATTGCAGCTACTCTGGAAGATGATTACACAGGCTGTTTTATATGATTAACATTTCATTTATTTTTCCAACTGCGTTGCTACAGATGCTGGTTTGAGACCCTTGCCAGCCGCGACCGGGAGACCCATGAGGCGACGCACAATTGGCCCAGCGTCGTCCAAGTTAGGGGAGGGTTTGGACGGCCAGGATGTCCTTGTCCCATCGCGCTGTAGTGACTCTTGTGGCAGGCCAGGAACATGCACACTGACATGGTCACCAGGTGTATGGCGTTTCCTCCGACACATGTTTTTTTGTGGATGGGTATAATAGTCATATTTAAAATGACTAAATCGGGTAACTTTGTATACATTTATTTCAATTTCTATCAGGCCGCTTCTGGGGGGGAGGGAGTGGGGTTCTGGTAAGATGCCGGCAAAGTTGGCTGAATTCCGGTAGATGGAAACGGCCCGATGTACTTGGGCCGATTCTGGGAGGTCATTCATTTAGATTCTGGGCCCCCAGAAGAGGTCCACCTCTGGGCCGATTCCTCATTGCTAGCTGGGAAGTCCATCAGTCAAGTACCTGATTCACCCTTTTCATTTAAACTTGGCTAAATCGCGTTTGGAGTATAACTTTTTCCTTCTGAGCCATGGCTTTCCTTCAACATCCAAACGGATTATACACAACGTGGTCTTTACAGTTCATCGAGCAGATAGGAAGAGGGCTCTCGCTGGCAAGAACTAAGGTGGAGGGCTCTGCTTTATGAACACTAACAAGTGGCACAACGGGGGGAACGTACAGGAACTTGTGAGATTCTGCTCTCCTGACTTGGAATACTTGGTCATCAAATGTCACCCATTTTTACCTTCCAAGTGTTTTCAGAGATTATCGCCACAGCTATGTACATCCCGCCCCAAGCCAACACCAAAAATAGTCTCAAAGATCTTCATTGGACCCTGAACAAACTGGAGACCACGTACCTAGCACCAGTGTTCATTGTGGTGGGGGACTTTAGCAAAAGCAATTTACCATGCTCCCAAATTACTATCAAAACATTAACTGTCCAACACAGAGATTCTATGCTGGACCCCTGTTACACGTCTTTACAACACGGAAATAAGGCCATCTGGTAATACCATCAATGATTACACCAACTCAAATCACCGGATTCATAAAAACAAAAAATGCATACAAATGAGGATTAATGGCAGCCATGATGGGAGACTGAAGGCGATGCTTCTTAAGAAACACAAGGTGACCAGGAACAAGTTATATGGTTAAACAGTACAAATATGACTTACGCAGCTCTAAAAGATAGAGCGATACAAGTATAGGACAAAGTGAAGGAGCAATTTAGCGGGTCGGATACGAGGTATATGTGGCAGGAGTTTCTAACGATCATGGATTACAAAAAGCCAGTCACGTCGTGGACACCACGTGGCCCTACCGGATCAGCTATACACCTTTTTCTCACGCTTCGAGCAAGACAACTTCGAGCTGCCGAGGAGTGCCTGAGGACGACAAGGGCTAAGTGCTTAGGGTCTCAACGGAGGACATTCAAACGGAGGTCATTCAAAGTCACCCCTCGCAAGACTGCCGGCCCAGACGGCATCCCTAGTCGCACTCTGAGCAAGTGCTGACCAGCTAGCTCTCTCTAGCTCTAGCTTATCCCCACCTGCTTCAAGATGTCCACGATCATCTCCATCTAACGGGACTGAATGACTACCGACCTGTAGCACTCACTTCAGTCATCATGAAGTGCATCAAAATAGCTAGTCAAAATTTACATCACCTCCTGCCTCCCCGACACACTCAACCCTCTCCAAATCGCCTACCGCCCGACAGACCTATGGACAACACAAATGCCATTGCACTGCCCAATCCCCTTACCCAAAGGGACAAGAGGAATGCATATGCGAGGATGCTGTTCATTGACCATAGCTTGGCTTTCAATACCATAGCGCCCTCTGAGCTCATAGTCCTTAAACTGAACTCCTACCTATGCAACTGGGTTCTGGACTTCCTGACGGGCCGCCTCCAGGTGGTGAAGGTAGGCAATATTACCTCCACACTGATCCGCAGTGTCCTCAGTCCCCTCATGTACACCCACGACTGTTTGAGTTCATTTTATTTTTACAGGGACAGTGCACATTAATCAACGTTTCAGTAAAAGTGCCGGTTTTAGCCAGCCGGCTAATTTTCAACAGCAGTCCCTGGGCAGGTTATTAAAAACAATTACAATATAGACAATCATTGAGCACACGCAGAGCAACATAGGACAAGCAAGACATAGCATACAGACAGAACAAAAAGAAAGACAAAATTCATAAAAGCAACAAAGTGCTTCCACACCTCACAAGCTACAGACAACAGACAACATGGAAAGCGGCAATACACAGCCAGGGATTATGGTCACACATCTGATTGACCTTTAGCCATGTCTTCATGCATTTTGTGAAAGTGTGATATGTGGTGCAGTTGTGTGTATCTGATGGCAGTGTATTCCAGACATGGGAAGCTCTCACAGAGTAAGCGGATTTACTAAAGGTGCTTTTCCTTAAGGGAACTATACACTAACCTCTCATGGCAGACCTTGTGGATCTGCTGCCATATGTTTGGGTTTTCTGTTTAACAAAAATAGTGGAGGGGGAGCCAGGCCATTTAGGATCTTGAATACAAGACATGCGTCGGTGTATTGCACAAGATTTTCCCAACTCAGGAGCTCATGCTTTCTGAGGATGTAACAGTGATGATGGCTATTGGGCTTCCTATCAAGCACTTTGAGAGCCTGTTTGTAGACAGACTGAATAGGTTTTAATGTTGTACAGCAAGCTTGGGCACAACTAGTCAAGCAGTATGTTAAGTGGGGGAGTATCATAGATTTGAAGTATAGTTTTGCTACCTCTGTAGTCAAACAATTTCGTATAAATCATCAGCATGTGTCAAATTCAATGACCTTCCAGAGCTAACTAATCAAGACTGGTCAAGTACTTTTTTTATCACGACTTCCAAGTACTGAGCTTCTATGTCTTATCATTATAGACATTCTGACATTCAGTGCATTCGGAAGGTATTCAGACCCCTTGACTTTTTCCACATTGTTACAGCCTTAAATTGATTAAAAAATAAAGTCCCTCAATCTACACACAATACCCCATAATGACAAAGCGTAAAAAGGTTTTTAAATATTGCAAATGTATAAAAATAAAAGTCACCAAAGTGCAAACATTTAGAATGCATGGAAAGGTACACCCTGATGGTTATTGTAAAGCGATTGATTTCCTTCTCCATCCACATGACCTTGTATGCATCCTCCACTTGAACCGTTTAGCTAGCTCATCATGTACAATAGGAAAAGTAGTTTGAGGTTGTCACCTGTTTGTGCCTTTTTTTTTTTAATGTTTTTTTTTAAATGGACTGGCCAGGCCGGCCAGGGAGAAGTACGCCACAGGATGCTCAATATCCTGGCTATCTGACCCCAGCCCACACATTACTAGCATCCACCTGCAGTGTAAAAGGTTTCCCCAGTCATGGAGCAGCCAACACAGGAGCAGTACTGAGAAGAGCTTTAACATCGTCAAAGGACCATTGACATAATGGAGACCAGACAATGTTGGCCTTTGCCTTAAGTATGCCACACCAGCCACAGTCAAAATTCTTACAAAATCTGTGGTAGTAGCCCACCATCCCCCCCAAAAATATATCCAGTGTTTTTAGTTGTTGGAGGTGGGTAGTGATCAATGGCCAAAACTTCAGCGCATACCGGCCGTACTTCCCCCTGACCAACAACTTTACCAAGGTATGTCACTCACCTTATAGGAGAAGAGACCTGAAGGTGTGATAAAAGCAGAGATCTCTCTTGCCCTAGGTGTTAATGACACCTGCCGGTAACCCTTAAGCAGATCAAATTTGCTTACAAATGCAGCAGCACCAAAATGATCAACAGTCTCCCATGTGGGGAAGTGGGTAGGATTCAGGTTGTCACACTTAACTTTTCAGTAGTCTGTGCAAAACCGAAATGTTCCATCTAGCTTATGAACCAAAAGACAAGGTGAAGCCCAGCTAGAAAATAAAGGTTCAGCAAAGTCATTAACAAGCGTATACGGAATTTAAAATGTTTGTTTCTCAAATGACACAGTAAACCGTTGCCGGATATGTGGGGCATCACCAACGTCAATATCATGATTTTCCAAATGGGTACGAGAAGGCGTGTCTGTAAATAAATTATTAAAACTCATGATCAAATGAACCAGCTCAGCACGACAAGGAACAGACAAGTGTCCCAGGAGAGTAACCAATCTACCCAGACACTATGAATTCTCTAACCATCCTTTTAGGACACCATTATCTGGGCTAAGCAACCCCCTAACAACACGCTGCCACCGTGAATAACAATAACAATTCAGGCGCTGAACTCGTTAAATTAACAGGTTTCATGTCCCCTGCAGGTACAGGCAAGTCTGAGGCAATAGAGGATGAAAGGACATGCAGAGTAAGGCTTTCAACATGTTCACATGACAGCGGTGTAGCCTTTTTCCTTTGAGTTGCAACCACATAGTTCAACTCCGAAACCTGACATACCACTGTATATGACCCACTAAATCTAGCCTGAAACAAAACCAACAATATAGGTGCCAGAGCGAGGACTTGGTCACCAGGACTGAACTGGCAGCGCTCATCTCGCCGGTCAAACAGTCACTTCATCTTACACTGAGAAGATGTTAACTTTTCCTTAGCCATCTCCCCAGTGGCATTCAGGCATCACCTGAAGTCATTTACATATGACAGATTCTTAGGTGGCTCTGTAGTACCCCAGCCATCTCATCAAACAGCTAGTCGACCACGTACGGTGTGCCCAAAAACTAGGTTGTTAGGGCTAAATCCTGTGCTTCGTTGTAAAACCTCTAGCTACAAGCATCAACCAAGGCAACCCCTCCTCCTTCCAACCCAGTGCAGGAAGCACGCAACAACAGCAGCGCGATAATGGGTCACTGGGCACATCACCGTCAACAGGTAAATACTACTGGCTTTGGAACAAGCCAATGGGCCAACACAAACAATAGTTAGATGCTCGAAGGGTTGGCTTACTACTGGTATTGGGTACAAAGGTGCTGGCTTAAACAACTGGTTAGGCTTCCCAGTCAACTGGCAAGTACGGCAAAGTCTGATAAATGCTGAGATATCTCTTTTTAGCCGAGGCCAAAAGAAATGACGGACAATACGGTCATAGGTCTTCCGAACACCCAAATGACCAGCAACATCCCCATGAGAGGACTGCAAAACCAAATCACGGAAGGTATATGGTATTAGATTTTGAATGACAGGGTCACTCAAAAGGGTCACCATGAGACAGCCATTCCCTCACCCACAATTGGTCCTGTAAGTAGTATCCCTGTAAGTAGTATCCCTGTACTACACTTGGAACATCAGCCAGGAGGAGCTGCTCAAACAACCCTTTCAGAGTAGGGTCAGCCTGCTGTTCCGCTACCAGGTCACTACAGGAAACAGACAAAGGAAAGTCAGGCACACAAGTTACAGAATAGCCCGCCACCTCGCTGGTCCCTACACTAGGCTCAGAGCGGCTCATCACACAAGTCACAGCACAAGCATTAAACACTTTGGGGAAACCGAGCACTTTCATCAGGCACCTCTGAGATTGGCCGAAGGCACGGAAACCTACGGGAGGTGGTGATACATCTAACCGGACGCGCCCACCGGCAAGGTCGTTTCCTAGAATCACCGCCACTCTTTCGACAGGCAATGAGACGCATTCCTATGAGGACCAGATCTTTGGAGAGTACAAGTTTGTGTAATGGGACAGACACAATATGCAAACCTATCCCTTGGATCAAGACACTGGATGAAAGACTGAAGCACCAGTGTCTCGCACGACTTTAACTGGGACCCTCTCTTGGTTATCAGGGATACGTAACCCTCCGTAATGAATGGTGAATAGATGGATGCACTGTCAACCACATCCAATGATTCTTTTAACTGGTCCTGAGGTGGAACAATTGAATCCCTTAACTTAAAAGCAGGTGTGCTAATGCCGTAGGCTTTACGGGCACATTAACCTTAGAAGGCCCAGCTTTAACTCTGAGGACAAGGCATTCATTTTTCAAATGACCTTTACCACGGCAGTAATTACAGATTTTGCCATAATCCGATTTCACATGGGAACCACAGTCAACCCTTGAGACAAGATCAGGCCATATTCAGCACATATTCATCAGCCAACACGGCAGCCTCAGAGGCAGTCTGCACCTTATGCTTATTTATGTTTGTGGCAAGGCAGTCAGAGGGAATCTTTGAAATGCTCCAGCACAACTGCTCATAGGTTTTAACATCTAACGAAGTGCACCATCGGTTAAACTGGTTGTGCAAATCCCGTGCAAACTCAACATAAGTCTGTCAGCTTTTTTCCAGGTTCTAAACCGCTGGCGATATGCTTCAGAAACGAATTCATAGGCGTGCAACACTGCAGCTTTAACTTCACCATAGTTTAGGCTGTCAGCAACATTAAGAGCTGAGTAGACCTCTCGTGCTTTCCCAGTTAGCACACATTACAACATCAACATCCGGTCGGTGTCAGGCCAATACCTGGACTCTGTTACCCTTTCAAACAGTGAAAAAATAAATCTCAGGTTCCTTTCCACTGAATTTCGGGAGGAGCCTCAAGTTTCCAGCTACGTCGAAGGACAGCTGAGCACGACCTCTGGAGAAATCACGGTAACTGTCATTAAGAGACATGTCAGAGAGCTTACCATCTCTGACCAAATGTAAAAACGGACTTGTTGCAACGTCAGTTTCTTGTTTAAGCCTTTCTACCTCCAACACCTTTTCCAAGGCTTGTTGCCGTTTCAGCCTATTATGCTCTAGTTGTAGCAACAGCTCCTTTTGCTGTTCAAAAGATAAGACAGGAATAGGGGTATTTGTAGTGGACAAAAATGTAGCCAAAATAGGAGAAAACGACTCCATTAGAATGCTGGATTCGATCAAGTTGGCCTTTAGTATGGACTTCACCGTATCTTTCAGACGTTTGTCATCAACCGCAATGTTATAACGTCGCATTTCGTAACAATTGGTCTTTAGTATAGCAATCGATAAGATCCTCCCTCGGGACATGGAAGAATTCCTCCATGTTAACCGTAGTCAACTAACTACGGATGAACAACCTGCTCTCGCCCCAATTGAGTACACCAAAGCAGACGAAACAAAAGCAGTGTCAACCACGAGAGAAGAAAAAAAATGGAGCTTCCCTAAGACCTATTAATAGTACATTCCCTAGTCTTCCTGCAGTTACTGGAAGTGAGCATGTATGCACTTTAGCCCGCTGTCACAGAAAAAGCTCCCAGCAGCCACGGTCACCACACAGACAAAAATAACAGAGTTAACACTGCCCAACATGTGTGGTAAGGGACGCACATCGCTAATCCTACCAGGGGAGAAGACAAGAGTTCAGGTCACCAATCCGCACTACCCCAACAATCTCTCACTGCTAACACCACACAAACACTAACCTGAGGTCCCAACAATCTCTCACTGCTAACACCGCACAAACACTAACCTGAGGTCCCAACAATCTCTCACTGCTAACACCGCACAAACACTAACCTGAGGTCCCAACAATCTCTCACTGCTAACACCGCACAAACACTAACCTGAGGTCCCAACAATCTCTCACTGCTAACACCGCACAAACACTAACCTGAGGTCCCAACAATCTCTCACTGCTAACACCACACAAACACTAACCTGAGGTCCCAACAATCTCTCACTGCTAACACCACACAAACACTAACCTGAGGTCCCAACAATCTCTCACTGCTAACACCGCACAAACACTAACCTGAGGTCCCAACAATCTCTCACTGCTAACACCACACAAACACTAACCTGAGGTCCCAACAATCTCTCACTGCGAACACCACACAAACACTAACCTGAGATCCCAACAATGAGCAAAGCAGGATCTCCAACCGGAACAAGGGATGGAGATAAACTGAGTCTCTCTCCACTGCAGCACAAACCAACACTACTTCCACATCAACCACAGGGATGTAACCAAAGAAAGTAGTAACAGGCCGTATCCAAATGTCACAAATACTTTGTATGTGTACCTCAGTATGTAACTCCCAATGCCCACAACATAACCCCATAGACAGAAGGGTTGGCCAAACAGTCACAAAGCACTTTACTTTGAAACACCACTTTAACCAGTTAGCAAATGCTTCCAAACAAACACAATCCCAGGGAGTAACTCCACAGATATCCCAGATGAGCCCCCACTTGTGACAACCTGGCTCAACATTGTAACAATGGGGAAACCACACACTGAGTAAAGGAATAACAAAATGAATTTATTCCATAAATAAACACTCACAACAATAATTAGACGAGGCATGGAGGACAGTAAATGAGGTGTTAACTGCCAAAGCCACAACAAAACAACCAAAGGTATGCATAGAGAGATTAATCTCTTGCTGAATGGTGAAACAGTGATGGGTGGCGTAAGAGAGGTGGGCGGAGCTGGGGGGTCGTCAGTGCTGATGGGGCACACCTGTGAAAGCTCAGCTGTGGCACCTCTCTTAAGCCACCCATCAATCTCCTGCAGGAAGGAAGCACAGCAAAACCCAGTAGACAGAGTAGGAAGGGACTGTCACAGTCCCATATTAAGGGTTACCTCAGTAGTTGAATGAGCAAAAATGTCCCTTCTGCTCCTTGACTGAATGCATTCAAAATGTATAGTCTGTTGTTGCTGTCCCTGTAAGGCAATCCAGGTGTGCATTGGTCAGTCTGTTTCTCTGTTTTTGTTTCACAATGTTCATTGTTGAAAATATTGCTTCACATGAATGTGCTGACAAAATAATTTCACCTTTTGCACACACTCCTTCAGAAGTGGAAACTCTGTGTCTGACACAAGGCTCCAGAAATGGGTAACACCTGACCATTGTTCACCTTGCAATGTGTAATTTGCCTGCAGCTCCACTGTCTCACTCTCTATTCCAGCACGGTCAGGACAGAGGGCTGTGATGACTGGGGTCAGAGATGACACTATCTCACTCTCTATTCCAGCACGGTCAGGACAGAGGGCTGTGATGACTGGGGTCAGAGATGACACTATCTCACTCTCTATTCCAACACGGTCAGGACAGAGGGCTGTGATGACTGGGGTCAGAGATGACATTCCAACACGGTCAGGACAGAGGGCTGTGATGACTGGGGTCAGAGATGACACTGGCACATGAAAGGGGTTCTCAATGAAGTTGAAAAACTCCTTGTACTCCATGATAATGTTGACTCAAACTCCAACTTCAACTCTTCCAACACACGAACAAATGCATCATGGCTAAAATGTTGCAGTATGTCTGGATTGGATTTGGTGCTCTGAGTTTTGGGAAATGAGCAAACTGTCTGTCAGGTATGAACAGTGTGGTGATTTATTTTGAAATGCTGTGACCACATGCAGCAGTTTGCCCTGAGTTTTAGCTTTCCCTTGGAGCCGTGTTCAGGTGGCAAGTGATGTTAGTTAAAACAGCCGGCTTTAATATCCACTGTGGATCATCCAGCTCTGGCTCAACTCTCCCCCTGCTTGCAACACATTCACAAATTTGAGGGAGGAGAGAGAGAAATCTTTCCAGCCATCATCTCACCTCATTGTGCCATATCAAGTTGCCGTATTATGTCTGGTATTCCTCCAGCAACTCAGAGTATTGTCGGTGATTCAGTGCCCTCGTGATAATAATGTTCACCACACGCATGACTTGCTGCATCACATTCTGTAAGTCACAGTCTGAGTTTAGCTACAAGTGCTTCCTGATGAATGGTGCAATGAAACATAACAAATTCGGGAATATCCTCTCTGTATCTCATCAGGCCCTTCTCCTTCCCTCGCACGTTTGTTGACCTTTAGAAAATGTCTCCTATATCTCCTATACCATTTCCATTACACATTATTTTTTTGCGACATTTCTTTCGTCGAATAAACCTGGATAAATTGGATTTCCAGTGACGCAATTTTGGAAATGGCTGCCAGATCATTTGTACTGTCATCGGTTTGGTATTTTCCCCATAAATGTAAGTATTTACAGTGAGAATTATAGTAACTTACGTTCAAATTGAAAAAGGGAAAGCAGGAAAAAGTCGTGGAGCTACAATGATAGTCCGCAACAAAGTAGGAGAAGCTTAAATCGTAGACGAAGCAGAGCTCGATAATGCAAACTAGTTAGAACCCTCATACGGTGAAGTGACAGGAGGAATTGCGCGAGATGCTCGCTAGCTTTTGAGAGGAACTTCGAGAACACTGTGGTCAAGGACGCACTTGTGAAAAGCTAGGTCGCACTACAGGCAAAAGTGACAGGTTTTTCACGTTGTAATAACAGACTGGCTGAAGACACAGAAAAATACTTTATGCCCAATTTTGTGGAGGGTCTATACAAGGATATACTTTTAGATGACAGTGACTTGGGAATCAAAAGCACACTGAACTCTGGCCTCAAAACACTGGAGTGATAGATGTGCAGAAGATGCATGTGCAAGTAGAGATACTGTGGTAAAAGGAGCAAAAAATAAATAACAATATGGGAATGAGGTAGTTGGGTGGGCTTTGGGGGTGACCAGTGAAATATACCTGCTGGAGGCGTGCTACGGGTGGGTGCTGCCATGGTGACCAGTGAGCTGAGATAAGGGGGGGCTTTAGCTAGCAAAGACTTATAGATGACCTGGAGCCAGTGGGTTTGGCGACGAATATGAAGCGAGGGCCAGCCAACGAGAGCATACAGGTGGCAGTGGTGGGTAGTATATGAGGCTTTGGTGACAAAACTGATGGCATTGTGATAGACAGCATCCAATTTGCTGAGTAGAGTGTTGGAGGCTATTTTGTAAATGACATCGCCAAAGTCAAGGATCGGTAGGATAGTCAGTTTTACGAGGGTGTGACAGCATGAGTGAAGGATGCTTTGTTGCGAAATAGGAAGCCGATTCTAGATTTCATTTTGGACTGGAGATGCTTAATGTGTGTCTGGAAGGAGAGTTTACAGTCTAACCAGACCCCTAGGTATTTGTAGTTGTCCACATATTCTAAGTCAGAACCATCCAGAGTAGTGATGCTAGATGTGCGGGCAGCGATCGTTTGAAGAGCATGCATTTAGTTTTACTTGCATTTAAGAGCAGTTGGAGGCCACGGAAGGAGTGATGTATGGCATTGAAGCTCGTCTGGAGGTTTGTTAACACGGTGTCCAAAGAAGGGCCAGAAGTATACAGAATGGTGTCGTCTGCGTAGAGGTGGATCAGAGAATCACCAGCAGAAGGGGGACATCATTGATGTCGCTCAGAGAAAAGAGTCGGCCCAAGAATTGAACCCTGTGGCACCCCCATAGACTGCCAGAGGTCCGGACAACAGGCCCTCATACCCATAGAGACTGCCAGATGTCGGGACAACAGGCCCTCCGATTTGACACACTGAACTCTATCAGAGGAGTAGTTGGTGAACCAGGCGATATGAATGCGGTAAGGAAGGAAAGAAGGAAAGAAAACACACCTATTAAGAAGGCACTTAAAGATAAAGCGATTCACTTCCAAACACCATTCCTGGCAAGGATGCAAGTATTTCTGGATAACAGCCTGGGTTCACACGAGCATCCGTCTGAGGACCTGAAGTCGAGGGACATCCCAGTGGAGTATACCCCAGGAGACAGGTGGCTTCACCAGCGGAAAGACTCTCATATATCGTGGTCTGAAAGATGGATGTCACCTTGGCAAGAGGACGTTCTCATTAGAGAGACTCAGGCATTTCCGACTAGAAGATACTGAATCGTATTTAACGGACTTAATAGCTACCCCGAGGCGCGAGCTGTTTAACATATTGACTTTGCAAGTAGTAGAACAGCTCCCCTATTTTTCCCCCTGGCTGTGTAATGGTGAGAAGCCTAAAGTGTGTGACCTACATGAACACATTACGTATGGTCACGTTAATAACAGATCTGTTAGCTAATGATGAATGACACTGACAAGTTGACATAACGCTATAACATGGGGAGGATTCAATTAATGGACAGCATATGGTTGATAGCTTTTATTAACACATAGTAGGCTATTATAGGCAATAAGATACAGACAATACTGTTTTTCTTCCATTATTTATCCTAATACATTATACTCATCCCCTTAGCACACAGAACCTATACACCTTTCTTTGTAATTAACCTGTGCGTGTAGGCGATGAAAAGGGCACCCTTTTTATTTTTGGTTCCAATAGGTCAGGGGTATGAAACACTGGTCATGGAGTGCAGTAGTCACTTTGTGTTTTTGATTTAACCAACCTGAAGAGCACAAAGTAAATATGACAGTGAATTGAACTCTATTTGAAGATCATTTTACTCTGACAAAGATAATTAGGTCCCAGTCCAAAAATAGTTATTTTTTCAGAGTTGTATTTGTTCAATTTAGTTTTGAAATTGAACTGTCATTGCATTTCACTCTGTACAGTATTCATTTAAAATAACTGTCACTTGTTTTACTCTGCAGTGTTCTAGAGTAATGTTTACTCTTACGAGTGTCATTACAAATGTACTCTGACTCATAATGCTAAATAAATTGACTGATAAGGGTAAACACAGAACAATTATTACTACCATAAATCAGTCAACACAAAATATTGCATAACAGCATTTGTTTATTACATAAGATGCCCACAACAGCCCAAACACTACTTGCATGGTGTGCAATTGTTTGAAATAAAATGAAGCAATAGGGACAGTATAAATTAAAAACCACACCCCTGTGCCTCCGTGGAAGGAATTTCTCAGATGTTCTGATACTGTGTATAAGCGTGGAAATAATATTACATGAAGCTGTCAAAGACAACAAACAAACTTAAATCATCACCACCATATGACACCGGTATGTCGAATGCTTTGTGATACAAAAGATCTTCAACATCAACAACATGGGATCCCTTTATCCATACAACTTTAAAATGCATGAACATTTTCTCAAAGACACAGTGTGTCTAAATCAAAGGTAACCAGCAATACATTGTCATCTTTTGCAAGAACAGACTGGATTTCATGAAATAAGGGCATCACTATGAACGGTATACATTACCTTGACGTTTGGCCCATTTTACACTTAAAACCTTAGTGGAAGGCACCCAGAGTGTTTTTGCTATCTCATTAGCTCCTTCCATTGCATTCAAGGACACCATTTTCCCTGGACCAATATCCAATCTCTCTTAGTCCAATGTTTGCCAGTTGTATGCCATGTCTCTTTGATGTTTCTGGGCCAATGTTTTAGTTATGTTAAAGCTTTTCTCTTGTTTAAAAAAACAAGTGTTTTGCTTAGTAGCGCCTACACCAGCTATGGAGAATTGGCCCGATTTTCTGAATACATCACGGATGATGCACCACAAAATGCTTTGGTAACAACCTTTTTCCAGGAAACAAATGCTTAAACAATATGTGGTGTTCTGCAATCAAGTGCTTCAAATATACTGTAATGCCATCTGATAACACTGGAGAAAATACAAAAGCCAGTGTTGATCATTTGGAGACGCCAAGTCAACAAAGATAAGTGTTAGATTGCGTAGTAGACACCAAGACTGAATGGCTTTTAAGCCCAAATCATTGGAACCCTCAAGTGACTTCACTTCTGGAGTCTGTTGCTTCTTTCCATATAGCCATAATTGAAGCCCTGAATTCTCATTCTTTTGAGGTTAAATGCTCGTTTTGCAAGTGCTGTAGTAGCAATTTCACCTCATGTTGCCCAACACCAACCAAGATGTCATGCATGATATCAACTGAACAATTCTCACTTCTATGAAAATACTGTAATGAATTTAACAGGCAGGATTTTTTAACACCCATCACAGAGGGAATTCTCCCCATTGTTTGGCAGTGTTCCACATGCATCTCTTTAGTTCGCAATACTATCTTGGGAGTGTTTTCACTAAACTCTGCCTAAAAGTAGTTTTTCTCAGCAAGTTAGAAACAGTAAAAGTATTTGACACCTTCTCAATCAGAAAGATTTCTGGCTCCCAGGTGTCTTTTATACAGGTAACGAGCTGAGATTAGGAGCACACTCTTAAAGGGAGTGCTCCTAATCTCAGTTTGTTACCTGTATAAAAGACACCTGTCCACAGAAGTAATCAATCAATCAGATTCCAAACTCTCCACCATGGCCAAGACCAAAGAGCTCTCCAAGGATGTCAGGGACAAGATTGTAGACCTACACAAGGCTGGAATGGGCTACAAGACCATCGCCAAGCAGCTTGGTGAGAAGATGCTCTGGCCCCCCAATGGTGGAACAAACTCCCTCACGACGCCAGGACAGCGGAGTCAATCACCACCTTCCGGAGACACCTGAAACCCCACCTCTTTCAGGAATACCTAGGATAGGATAAAGTAATCCTTCTCACCCCCTTAAAAGATTTAGATGCACTATTGTAAAGTGGCTGTTCCACTGGATGTCTTAAGGTGAACGCACCAATTTGTA
This sequence comes from Oncorhynchus nerka, assembly GCF_034236695.1. Classification (NCBI taxonomy): domain Eukaryota; kingdom Metazoa; phylum Chordata; class Actinopteri; order Salmoniformes; family Salmonidae; genus Oncorhynchus; species Oncorhynchus nerka. The sequence goes on along the minus strand of NC_088419.1, from coordinate 60,186,491 downwards.
AGTCGCTCTGGATAAGAACGTCTGCTAAATGACTTAAATGTAAATGTAAATGTAAATGTAAGATGACAACAGTTGGTGCGATTATTCGCAAATGGAAGAAACACAAAAGATCTGTCAATCTCCCTCGGCCTGGGGCTCCATGCAAGATCTCACCTCTTGGAGTTGCAATGATCATGAGAACGGTGAGGAATCAGCCCAGAACTACACGGGAGGATCTTGTCAATGATCTCAAGGCAACTGGGACCATAGACACCAAGAAAACAATTGGTAACACACTACGCCGTGAAGGACTGAAATCCTGTGCGCCCGCAAGGTCCCCCTGTTCAAGAAAGCACATACAGTGCCTTGCGAAAGTATTCGGCCCCCTTGAACTTTGCGACCTTTTGCCACATTTCAGGCTTCAAACATAAAGATATAAAACTGTATTTTTTTGTGAAGAATCAACAACAAGTGGGACACAATCATGAAGTGGAACGACATTTATTGGATATTTCAAACTTCTTTAACAAATCAAAAACTGAAAAATTGGGCGTGCAAAATTATTCAGCCCCCTTAAGTTAATACTTTGTAGCGCCACCTTTTGCTGCGATTACAGCTGTAAGTCGCTTGGGGTATGTCTCTATCAGTTTTGCACATCGAGAGACATTTTTTCCCATTCCTCCTTGCAAAACAGCTCGAGCTCAGTGAGGTTGGATGGAGAGCATTTGTGAACAGCAGTTTTCAGTTCTTTCCACAGATTCTCGATTGGATTCAGGTCTGGACTTTGACTTGGCCATTCTAACACCTGGATATGTTTATTTTTGAACCATTCCATTGTAGATTTTGCTTTATATCATTGTCTTGTTGGAAGACAAATCTCCGTCCCAGTCTCAGGTCTTTTGCAGACTCCATCAGGTTTTCTTCCAGAATGGTCCTGTATTTGGCTCCATCCATCTTCCCATCAATTTTAACCATCTTCCCTGTCCCTGCTGAAGAAAAGCAGGCCCAAACCATGATGCTGCCACCACCATGTTTGACAGTGGGGATGGTGTGTTCAGGGTGATGAGCTGTGTTGCTTTTACGCCAAACATAACGTTTTGCATTGTTGCCAAAAAGTTCAATTTTGGTTTCATCTGACCAGAGCACCTTCTTCCACATGTTTGGTGTGTCTCCCAGGTGGCTTGTGGCAAACTTTAAACGACACTTTTTATGGATATCTTTAAGAAATGGCTTTCTTCTTGCCACTCTTCCATAAAGGCCAGATTTGTGCAATATACGACGGATTGTTGTCCTATGGACAGAGTGTCCCACCTCAGCTGTAGATCTCTGCAGTTCATCCAGAGTGATCATGGGCCTCTTGGCTGCATCTCTGATCAGTCTTCTCCTTGTATGAGCTGAAAGTTTAGAGGGACGGCCAGGTCTTGGTAGATTTGCAGTGGTCTGATACTCCTTCCATTTCAATATTATCGCTTGCACAGTGCTCCTTGGGATGTTTAAAGCTTGGGAAATCTTTTTTGTATCCAAATCTGGCTTTAAACTTCTTCACAACAGTATCTCGGACCTGCCTGGTGTGTTCCTTGTTCTTCATGATGCTCTCTGCGCTTTTAACGGACCTCTGAGACTATCACAGTGCAGGTGCATTTATACGCAGACTTGATTACACACAGGTGGATTGTATTTATCATCATTAGTCATTTAGGTCAACATTGGATCATTCAGAGATCCTCACTGAACTTCTGGAGAGAGTTTGCTGCACTGAAAGTAAAGGGGCTGAATAATTTTGCACGCCCAATTTTTCAGTTTTTGATTTGTTAAAAAAGTTTGAAATATCCAATAAATGTTGTTCCACTTCATGATTGTGTCCCACTTGTTGTTGATTCTTCACAAAAAAATACAGTTTTATATCTTTATGTTTGAAGCCTGAAATGTGGCAAAAGGTCGCAAAGTTCAAGGGGGCCGAATACTTTCGCAAGGCACTGTCTGTATACATGCCCGTCTGAAGTTTGCCAATGAACATCTGAATGATTCAGAGGACAACTGGGTGAATGTGTTGTGGTCAGATGAGACTCTTTGGCATCAACTCAACTCGCCGTGTTTGGAGGAGGAGGAATGCTGCCTATGACCCCCAAGAAAACCATCCCAACCGTCAAACATGGAGGTGGAAACATTATGCTTTGGGGGTGTTTTTCTGCTAAGGGGACGGGACAACTTCATCGCATCAAAGGGACGATGGACGGGGCCATGTACCCTCAAATCTTGGGTGAGAACCTCCTTCCCTCAGCCAGGGAATTGAAAATGGGTCGTGGGTGGGTATTCCAGCATGACAATGACCCAAAACACACGGCCAAGGCAACAAAGGAGTGGCTCAAGAAGAAGCACATTAAGGTCCTGGAGTGGCCTAGCCAGTCTCCAGACCTTAATCCCATAGAAAATCTGTGGAGGGAGCTGAAGGTTCGAGTTGCCAAACGTCAGCCTCGAAACCTTAATGACTTGGAGAAGATCTGAAAAGAGGAGTGTGCAAACCTGGTGGCCAACTACAAGAAACGTCTGACCTCTGTGATTGCCAACAAGGGTTTTGCCACCAAGTATTAAGTCATGTTTTGCAGAGGGGTCAAATACTTATTTCCCTCATTAAAATGCAAATCAACATGCGTTTTTCTGCATTTTTTTGTTCTTATTCTGTCTCAGGTGTTAAAAGATTTACTAAAATATACAAAAAAATAATTAAGGAGAAACAAAAATATAACAGTAGCGAGGGTATTTACAGGGGTTACCGGTACAGTCAATGTCGAGGTATTATGTATGGTGGCAAAAAAAGTATGTGAACCCTTTGGAATTACCAGGATTTCTGCATAAATTGGTCATCAAATTTGTTCTGATCTTCATCTAAGTCACAACAATAGACAAACAGTCTGCGTAAACTAATAACACACAAATTGTTGTATCTTTCTTGTCTATATTGAATACATCATTTAAACATTTACAGTGTAGGTTGGGGAAAGTATGTGAACCCCTGGGCTAATGACTTCTCCAAAAGCTAATTGGAGTTAGGAGTCAGCTAACCTGGAGTCCAATCAATGAGATGAGATTGGAGATGTTGGTTAGAGCTGTAATAAACACTCACAAAATGTGAGTTTGCTATTCACAAGAAGGATTGCCTGATGTGAAACAATGCCTCAAACAAAATAGATCTCAGAAGATTAAGAATTGTTGACTTGCATAAACCTGGAAAGGGTAACAAAAGTATCTCTAAAAGCCTTGATGTTCATCAGTCCACGGTAAGACAAATTGTCTATAAATGGAGAGAGTTCAGCACCGTTGCTAATCTCCCTAGGAGTGGCCATCCTGCAAAGATGATTGCAAGAGTACAGCGCAGAATGCTCAATGAAGTTAAGAAGAATCCTAGAGTGTCAGCTAAAGACTTACAGAAATCTCCGAAACATGCTAACATCTCTGTTGGCGAGTCTACGATATGTAAAACACTAAACAGGAATGGTGTTCATGGGAGGACACCAAGGAAGAAGCCACTGCTGTTTAAAAAAAACATTGCTGCACGTCTGAAGTTTGCAAAAGTGCACCTGGATGTTCCACAGCGCTACTGGCAAAATATTCTGTGGACAGATGAAACTACGGTTGAGTTGTTTGGAAGGAACACACAACACTATGTGTGGAGAAAAAACGGCACAGCACACCAACATCGAAACCTCATCCCAACTGTAAAGTATGTTGGAGGTAGCATCATTGTTTGGGAGTCTCAGGGCCTGGACAGCTTGCTATCATCGACGGAAAAATTAATTCCAAAGTTTATCAAGACATTTTGCAGGAGAATAAAAGTCTGTCCGCCAATTTAAGCTCAACAGAAGTTGGGTGACGCAACAGGACAATGACCCAAAACACAGAAGTAAATCAACAACAGAAGGCCGTCATTGTAAATAAACATTTGTTCTGACTTGCCTACAGTAGTTAAATAAAGGTTCAATTTAAAAATATATTTTATTTGGGGAATAAGTGGGGGATAGGGGGGACATCTTCCCTCTTTCTTTCTATGTGTCCTTGTTTTGTATGTCGTGTTTTGTATTATTTGTTTTGCACCCAGGGCTCTGGGTCTTGTTGTTCCTGAATGCTCTTTTATGTTTTTGTGCACTGCCCTTCTTCGTCCGTGAAGGGGTCTCGGTCTACAGCTGGTCCACCTTCAACCAAAAGATGAAAAAGGACAGGAACACACAACACTGGTATAAACAGTCCAACCAAACCCCATTACACTGAATCGTGAGAAAAGCACGTAAAAAACAAGTCTCACTCCCTTGTGAACACACCATCACATGCCTACACCCGAGCGAGCACAAACCATACACACTCAAATAAAATACTTATGCATGCCAACTAGCTGCCCCACCCGTTAGTGACTTTATTCTTCCCTCTGCAGCCTCCTTTTGCAGGTGCTTCAGTCTCCATACCAAGTAGCCACTCCAGTCTTCTGCATTCTAAATGGTGGGCCTAGATAAACACAGACAAGAAATAAACAAACCTTTTGTTCACATGAAGCAAATGTGTCACTGGTGCATGCTAGAATCTGGAAGAAAAGTTGAACAGTAGCAGGGACTTTAATGTTTAATGCTCCTCAGTCACCTTCACAAAGCCTGATTGATGTTATCTTCAATTACAAGTGACCGAGGAGGAGCATATAAACTGCAACATTGCCATGTCAGACAGCTTTGCACCTTGAAAAGTGATTTGAAAAATGCTGTGTTTATCATTTGATGTGGCAGTTTCACTATCGGCAGATTGTGCCTTTTAAAATAGCTAAATCATTTTTAAAAATTGTCACCATTTCCCCTTGGCCCTATAACCCTATCCGATCCATAAGGTGAAAGCTCCACAACTACACTGCTTACATCTATCCACACCCTTAAAATCTGCAAACATCAAAGGGCTAAGGTAAAGTGAATTGGGACCCTGATTTATTTTGTACTCACAGTCTGCTTTTGCGGTCAGCCAGATAGGGGAACAAGGAAACTATTCCTGTTGCATATGCCTCCTCCTTCCCATGTCGTTGGAGACTTGTTCTGGACCCCAAAAATATACATAATTATTAGATTGGCAATAATACATGAATGCAAAAACATTGATCTTAAATGCATAAAATATGTGATGGTTTACCCATGATCCTCTGTCATATTTGCAACCAATATCTTGATCATGTCACGTCTGATGCGGTAATTCAAGCTTTTTGTCTGAGCATACTCGTTCATGGTCCTTTCCCCTCCAGCTTTGCTCTGGAGATTGTCCTCAATCATCTAACAAAAAACACAACAGACACAGACCCTAGTACACCAGGGTTCTTTATCAAAATAGTTTATTGATTCCTCGCTTCCTAAAATCCCATTTGAAAATAAGACCCAATGTTCCTCTCCTAATTCGTTCTTCTGTAGTTGGTTTTGAGAAGGATGAGAAGAGGACACAAGGAGCCAAGGGTAAAAAAATTGAGAAAGAGCTCTGTGGTAGCCAGCCATCCTATTGGAGAGCTACTGTGAAAGCATTGGTTTCAGTCCTACTCCAACACCTGGCTATATCACTAAGCTGCACATTAGGATCTTCTAAGATAATTTAGGTCGATAAGAGCAAGACTAGAAAAAGCCCACATACTAAGTAACTCTGTTGGAGTAGGCCTACCCAAGATCAAAGATGAAACCTCAGGAAGATCAATACAGTTTTTAATTATAAAAAGACAATCATAGCAAATAATGAAAGGCTTACTTTGGCTGCACCGTCTTCCTCTGCTCTCCTTTTTCTGATAGGACTTTGTCAGGGTAAGAGTGTCAGTCTGACGAACCACAAACATCCATGGAGCAGTTTGCAGAACAGTTAACAGAATCTGCCTATTAGATTAATAAATTAATGCTATGTTCTCAACAATGCTACAGGGATAATACAACCAAATTGCATATCTGTGTCTTTACATGACTGTTAGTCATAAACTAACCCTATTTAGCATGATTTAAATGTCAGGCCAAAACAATATTTTAAGAAATCATGATCCTACAATTCTATTTTTCAAATCCATATTACTTACCTGAGGCGAATGCGAGGAAGAAAATATCAATGGCGGCTAAATCTAAATGTAGCTGCTAATCTGTGGGCAGGATCACATTGACTCTAGCAATACTTACTTATAAACACTCTATTTGAATTAACTCTGTGTTTTACCTCGTGGTCACAGTCAGTCACTTAATCCCCAAAACTTTTAAAAGATGCTCTTTTTGAGAAAAATAATAATAGTAACTCTGCTGTAAGACTCGTCCTTATTTGCTGTGCAGGTGTTCTGCATTTTGTCAATGCGTCACACATTTTGATACTTGAGCGAGGGGCCCATCCAGCGGTCAGGCTCATCCCCTCAAACCCCAGAGGCAGGAGTCCTCTGACATGGGAGTCCTTATAGTAAAGTTGTTTCCCTTTTGGTTAACTCTTTTTATTGTTCTTGTTTTTTTTCATTATTTTTGAGGTTCATGTTAAGCAGACTTATGGTCCACTTTCTTCTGGTCTATATTGATGCATCATAGGGAATGTAAGGTCAGTGTGAACAGACTGGGGAGTGCCATAAAGAGAAGGTAATATCAAAGATGAAAAGAGAGCTGACATGTTATTCTGGAAGGAAACTCGCGTATCCCGTCCTGAACACGAGAACCCTGTTTTCTCTTCTTATAAAACAGGTAGAACGGGTGGTGCAATTTGGATCCCAAATTCAGTTCATTTTGAGTTGATATCAGAAATAAAAGACAAGGAGTGTAAATGTATATTTGTTAAATGTAAACTGTTTCATAAGGGAGTTACATTATTTTATGTACGTGGCCCCGGGGAGTGACATGGTCTTCTTTTTTAAAAAGTGTTTGATTTAGTTGCCACAGAAACCTCTGGCACTTATCTGTGGAGGGGATATTCCACATGATTTTAAACAAGAAAATGGACAGCATGAATCAGAATAGGAAAAGGAGTCTGGTTGCTAAAAGATCAATAGGATATTACAAGATTTAGGACCGATTGATGTATGGCGCAACTTCCATGTGTCAGAAAGGGAATATACCTTTTACTCAGCCTGCCACACTGAGTACTACAGGTTAGACCACCTTTTCATGTACAGTGCAGATAGGCACAGGTTTAAGGATTGTAGGGTCAGGCAGAGGGACTTATCAGACCATAATGGAGTTTACTTAACTGCACATTTATAGCCAACCAAGAAATACTCAACGAGGCTTAACACAAGCATGCTGAAGGATACAGCTTTCAAGGATCAATAAAAACAGAATGAAACATCTATCTGGAGATTCGTGAAAACGGGGAAGTATCTCCTGCTACACTGTGGGATGCAGCTAAGTCGCTTATTAGAGGGAAGATCATAGCCACATCACTCAAGAAAATGATTACAGTACAGAAACTAATGAAATTACATTAAACATTAGGAAGCTTAGAATGCTCTCATAGTGATCTCAAAGGACCCTGTTATATTGTGTGAGATTCACAAGGTAAAACAGGAAATGTATCAGATCTATAGTGAAGAAGTGAAGAAAAAGCTCAGGTTCCTTAAAAAACGATATTATGAAGCAGGCTCAAAGGCAAATAAATCACTAGATTGGAGACTCAGAAAACAACTTGCAAAGAATACATAATAAAAAATTAAAAAACAGTTTACATGCAAATTGGATGAAATACAGAATGCATTTGAATCATACTATACAAATCTGTCCAAGCAACCAGAGAAGGTAGATGCACAGACAGTACAGCATTTTTATTATTCACTTGACCTCCCTTCAAATTGGGACGGAGCAAAATGATAGACTTATTTCAGAAATAACCACTGAAGAAACGAATACTGCAATATCTAATCTAAAAGCAAAACAAATCTCCCGGGACTGATGATTTCCCTTCAGAATGTTTCAAAGCCTTCAGAGAACAACTAACACCTCTACTTCCGGCCTGTTTTCACTGGACTCTGAGGTGGGGGGATCTACCGCCACCGCGGAGAGAAGCCTTAATATCTTTAATTCCAAAGAAGGGTAAAGATAAGGAATGCAGTTCCTATAGACCTATCACGATTCTTAACCATGTGTTATAAACCGTATGCATCAATAATAGCCAAAAGAATGGAGGACATAATCCCAGAATTGATTGACGGGGATCAAACTGGTTTCACACCAAATGGACAGATACAGGACAGCATAAGGAGAACACTACGTCATGGACCACATCACTCAGGACAAGACGAGTGCTATATTAATCCATCTAGATGCAGAAAAAAACATTTGATTCAGTGGGTTGGGATTATCTATTCGAAGTTATGGATAGATGTGGTTTCAACAAAGAAGTGATACTTTGCATCAAAACACTGTATATATATCCGACTGCCAGAATAATGATTAATGGACATTTGTCACAAACAATATGTCTAGAACGAGGGGCAAGACAAGGCTGTAATCTGTTATTCCTTAAAACCCCAGGTTCAAGTGTACCTAGATTGATGGATGTTTTACAATCATTTGGAACATGTTCAGGGTATGTGCTTAATGTACACAAGACCCAAGCCCTAGTATTTAATTATTCCCCATGGCAAGAGCTGAAGAGCAGATATATCTTCCAGTGGACCTCTTAATCCATTCATTATCTTGGAGTAAATCTACCAAAAGATACAGGCAAACTTAATGACATAAATTATGTTGCTATCAGCAAGAAAATATATGATGATCTGGACAGGTGGATTTCACTTCCTTTGGATCTTAGTAGTAGAATTGAAACAATCAAAATGAATATCTTGCCGAGGTTACTGTATTTGTTTCAATCACTGCCCCCCATAGAAATCCTACCTAAACAGTTTAGGGATAAACGGATATCAAGGTTTATCTGAAACAGTAAGAGGCCACAAATTAGATAAACAACATTAAAATTACTGAAAGACTAAAATATGATTTTACATCAGCCCAATTGAGACATCTGGTGTGTTGGTGCAATTCAGAATTTGAATCTAATTGGAAATACATTGAGACTACTTTGATAGAGACACCCACAACCCGTTTTGGGTAGTAATGACATGATAATAGAAATACACAATAGACACAATCAGGGGATTCATTTCTCTCAAGACATGGTTTAGGGTAGTCAAGCAACTTGATTTAGACAGAAAGGTGCCCGCATAAGACCCCAGATTCATCCATGCAACTCAGGATAACAGATTTAAACAGTGGATGCAAAGAGGCATCACATCATTTTGTACAATTATAAGGAACGGGGCTCCAGATCACTTTCAGGACCTAAGTTAAAAAAACATGGCTTGAATAAACAAGATTTTTTACAAATACCAACAGGTTCGACAGTACTTTTAAAAATAATGAAAAAGTGATTGACCCTTCGAGCGTACCAGAATTATTCAATAACGCATACAACTTGGAGTACAAAAAAAAAAAATTCAAGAGAATGTGTGTTTTCAATGGCGGATCACTCTCATATCTTTTGGTCATTCCCCGCTATTGAATCCTACTGGGGAGAAATAAGATCTTTAATTAGAAATGGGTTTTGACATAGAACAAACATTCATTACTCTCTATTTAGGGGAAATACCTGCAATACCGGTTGAAAGTCCTACTGGCTGCCAGTAAAAAGTATATCACTAAATGTTAAAGAAATACACAATATGGAGCCCATTACTTTAAGAAGAGAGAAAGAGAGAGGCCAGGAATACCGGGAAAAATGGGTTTCGTACTTCGATGTTGTCTAATTCAAAGATGGTGTTACGATAACTAATTTGATGTACGTGGGATGAGTGCTGTACCTGCCTGCCCATTTTGTGTTTGTGTGTTCTTCAATTTAAAAAACTGGGTCAACGGAAACCTCCCTACTCAATGTCATCATGTAATCTCTCAACAAACTGTCTGTAGCCTGAATGAAATGGCATGCACTTCAATATTTAGTCAGTCCAGGTGAAACATGAATGTGAAAATGTATAGACCTACATTACACTCGAATATTGAAGTGTGTTTCTACTGGCAGACACTAAAATCTGTCACCCAGAGAGACATAAAATAACATGTCCAGTTATGTCACTGAAATAGTTCTGGATGACTATTCCTTAGATATAATCAGCAGTTAGGACATTTTCACATCACTTGCTGATACCAGTCAATAACTGGTAATAAGCACTGCTTAACAAACATCCACGTCAAAAACAGTTTGGACCTCCAACTGGGTCAAAGTCATATTACACACCTTAAATGGATGTGGATTTGTATCATTCTCTGTGAATAATGGCTGTTAGCACATGAGTCATGTGAACATGGAGGAGGACAAGAGAGTTCTGCTGGCATTCCACTGAGCCCACTGGGGTCTGTGTGTTAGAAGACAAAGACTCCATCTGGCCTCCACCAAAGGCTGTGCCAGTGTGGAGAATTTCTACCATTCACAAGACCATGGGTTCCTCTTCACAAGCTCAGGGGTGGAGGGGGTCAGAGCATTGTGAGGTTGAGGGGGCTGGTTAGTGTCACTCGCACCCCAGAGTCCCAGATTATCCTCCTGTTCGCAGCTTTCTCCATCACAACTGAATCTCTCTCTCTCTCTCTCACACACACACACCTCCTCAATCCAATGTAATTGTATCTGGAACAATAAGAGCTGGTATCCAGGCAGGCTTTAGTGATAAGCTTCCCAGGATCAGGAGATTTATCTGGGAGCAGGCTGGGGGAGGGAGTTCAAAGGTTATTGCACAGGATATTTTGGCAGTGTTGAACACCCCACTTACCCATGCCCCATTGCCTTTTAATCACCCCCTAAACATTACCCAGGCATAACCCCTCAACCAGCTATGTGAACTGTGGAACACTGAAATGTTGCTTACACAATAATGCATGGGCATTGCCAGAAATATACATGACCAACTGTAGATTCTCAAGTGCCTCCTCTCAACTTTAATGTAAAAATCGAATTGTGACTAGGGCTGTTACGGTGACCGTATTACCGCCACACCGGCGGTCACGAGTCATGATGGCAGTCAAATTCCATGTGACCATTTAGTCACGGTAATTAGGCTTCTCCAGGCTCCGATGCTGCTGCTAGTCATTTTAAGCTACACGTTCTCATCTATTGCATTAGACTGATTGCTTAAAACAGTTTTTTTTATGCTAGTGGTTGTATTAATTTGGGATCTATCGCATCCCGCAACTGTCCCAGACAATGTTTGGAATATTTATTTCTCACACAGAATAGGTCAACTTATGCACTATGGGGGATAGTAGATAGGCTAATGCTTTTGCTGTTTGCTAGGGCTACTCATCTTGTTGGCTGACAAAAAGTAAATGTGGACAGTTCTTACTATCTTCAATATGCACCTCAGAATTGGATAAGGACGCACATGTCCATCTTCACTTGTAGCCTGTGAGAAAGACCCGAGCGGATAGAAGGGAATTATAATTATTATTATATTCAGCCCAAGGGGATAATGGCCACTGGGTGCAAAAGGCATGGATTACTTTAGGGGGATTATGGCCCCACGAAGCAGACACAGCCAGGAAATTTGAGGCATTATCAAGTGTTTGTCAAATTGTGAATGAGAGACTGATGAAGTGTGTACAGCCTGCACAAAAAAACAAAGCAGAGCTCATCGTTAGAGTTGCATCATGCAGCCTTAGAATGTATTAAAAATCAAAACATATAGCCCAATGTTTGTAGAACTAAAGTTACATAAATAACTAAATTAAGCATTAAGGAGTACCGGTTTTTGTTAACCACTCAACATATTTTATTTATCTATACTCAATTGTATCCGTCATACTATAAAACAATATAAAATAATACTAAGATATTCTAAGCAAATCTTGTCTGCTAAATTAACTGTGTAGCCACATGAGGCAGTACAGAGTATACTATTCTGTCCTGAAATAGACTACATTTTCTTCATATCATGTTTCTTTAGATCCGTCTAAAATAAATAAGGGATTTATTGTGATGGTGTAGGCTATATTACATGGATGTATTAGACTTTTTAAAATGTAGATATTCCAAAGGTCTGCATCAGTGGCTTGTAGGCTATACGTGGAAGCCACAAGATGCTAAATGTGTTTACGTTAATTTACGGTCAATTACCGTGAGACCGGCAGTTATTTGCTTGACAATCACAAGCTATCAAAATTTCATGACTGCCACAGCCCTAATTGTAACTGATACGATTATTCTCCATTAAGTGAAAGGGGGATACCTAGTCAGTTGTACAACTGAATGCCTTCAAGTGAAATGTGTCGTCCGCATTTAACCCAACTGAAGGTGCGGGGGGCTTCCTTAATCGACATCCACATCTTCGGCACCCGGGGAACAGTGGGTTAACTGCCTTGCTCAGGGGGAGGATGACAGATTTTTACCTTGTCAGCTCGGGGATTCGATCCAGCAACCTTTCAGTTACTGGCCCAACGCTCTAACCACTAACATTATTGTCAGCTAAGTAAAGTTATACCCATTTTATAGGGATTAATGATGAATGCTGTCAGTGTTCGTAATTGTAGACCTATGAATGGTGTCCATCCATTTCCGACAGGGGCAGGCAGTGTAAAGTGGTCTAAGCAGCAGCCCCACTCACACCCTACCTACTCAATCCCCCTCCACCTCCCCCATCCAGCTGCTTTTGTGACCCATCTCAGATCGCAGGATCCGGGGCCTGACGGCACGCACACACCTGCCCAGACAGACTGCCACGCTCCCCCAGTTGGCTGCCCAGCCTCATTGCTGCAGCACAACTGCAGATATTAGTGTCTGTGGGGGCATGTGACTGTGTCCCTGGCTCACCATGCGTGGCCCCCACTTGTGGCAGTGCGTGTGCGCACAGCTGGGTATTTTTCTCTGCCCCATGCATGCAAGCCTCGAGCTTTATGTTTGTGTGTATGTGAGAAATCTGTGTGTGGTGGTGTCACCCATGACTAGCCTTGAGTTTGTGTGTGTCGGTGTGTGTTGGTAGTGTAAACTCTAGGTGTGTGCGTCTCTGTGTGTGTTATGGGTGCGACATTTCTCTGGCTCCACAGTGATCATAGGTGTCTATTCCTCTCGGTCTAAGAGATTACCAGCTGCTGCCATATTATAATCCACACCCCACACGCCTCATATTACAAACATTCTGATAAGGCAGCTGGATATTCCGTGCAATGCATGTATACATATAGGTGTACAGTCTTGGCCAAAAGTTTTGGGAATGACACAAATATTAATTTTCACAAAGTCTGCTGCCTCAGTTTATATTATGGCAATTTGCATATACTCCAGAATGTTATGAAGAGTGATCAAATGAATTGCAATTAATTGCAAAGTCCCTCTTTGCCATGCAAATTAACTGAATCCCAAAAAACATTTCCACTGCATTTCAGCCATGCCACAAAAGGACCAGCTGACATCATGTCAGTGATTCTCTCGTTAACACAGGTGTGAGTGTTGACGAGGACAAGGCTGGAAATCAGTCTGTCGTACTGATTGAGTTTGAATAACAGACTGGAAGCTTCAAAAGGAGGGTGGTGCTTGGAATCATTGTTCTTCCTCTGTCAACCATGGTTACCTGCCAGGAAACATGCACCATCATTGCTTTGCACAAAAATGGCTTCACAGGCAATGATATTGCTGCCAGTAAGATTGCACCTAATTCAACCATTTTTCAGATCATCAAGAACTTCAAGGAGAGCGGTTCAATTGTTGTGAAGAAGGCTTCAGGGCGCCCAAGAAAGTCCAACAAGCGCCAGGACGTCTCCTCTAAAGTTGATTCAGCTGCGGGATCGGGGCACCACCAGTACAGAGCTTGCTCAGGAATGGCAGCAGGCAGGTGTGAATGCACAGTGAGGCGAATACTTTTGGAGGATGGCCTGGTGTCAAGAAGGGCAGCAAAGAAGCCACTTCTCTCCAGGAAAAACATCAGGGACAGACTGATATTCTGCAAAAGTTACAGGGATTGGACTGCTGAGGAATGGGGTAAAGTCGTTTTCTCTGATGAATCCCCTTTCCGATTGTTTGGGGCATCCGGAAAAAAGCTTGTCCGGAGAAGACAAGGTGAGCGCTCCCAACAAAAACCCACAAATTCTGACAAACTCCAAGCATTGATTATGCAAGAATGGGCTGCCATCAGTCAGGATGTGGCCCAGAAGTTAATTGACAGCATGCCAGGGCGGATTGCAGAGGTCTTGAAAAAGAAGGTTCAACACTGCAAATATTGACTCTTTGCATCAACTTCATGTAATTGTCAATAAAGGCCTTTGACACTTATGAAATGCTTGTAATTATACTTCAGTATTCCATAGTAACATCTGACAAAAATATCTAAAGGCACTGAAGCAGCAAACTTTGTGGAAATTAATATTTGTGTCATTCTCAAAACTTTTGGCCATGACTGTACAGTACCCGCACATGCAACCATATTCAAACAAAACCCTTATAGAAATCCTCTCCGCCCACTATAATAACATAGGATGCTTATCTGAACACACAAAACAAAACAAGCAGTTTAGGGAGAACGCTGAAAAGATATAATCACTATGCTTGTGGATTACTTAGTACACTTACGACATTCGTATTGCTCATCGTTAATGTTATTAGTTTTGTGTTTGAGTCCAGGAATACAGACGCGACACTCTTTCCCTCCCTTGCGCCTACGCTCTTTTCCCCCCTCTCAAGGGTGAGTGATCTCGCTCGTCTCTGCTCTTCGTCCCACTGGTAATCAGCCGCCGCATTTGGCTCAGTAATGAAAGCAATCCCAGTGCCTTTCACTCCAGCAAACCCTAAATAATGAGACCTGCCTTCCTCTCCTTCTCGCCACACTCGCCTCTCCCCCTGCTGCCTAATGGCCGGGGAAGAGCCTGCGTCTGCTGGAGTAGAGGAAACATGGACATTCGCATGCTTTTGTAGTCCACCATCCTCTCCGTGTTCCACTCAGAGTTCTGGAAATCTAGGTCTAATCTCAAGGTAGGTACAGTACTGGCTATTCCCAAAATGCAAAGATCATGAGTGTTAATCCATGTGAGAGTTTGTTTATTTCTGAGAATTAACATGTAAAAAAATGACACCACATCAGATTAGTCCTCAGTCTTATCTACATAATCAGACACTGTGATGCTCGTCGTTCCACATGATGCACAAAGCAGACACGGCTCTTTAAGAAACTCTTTATTGTTTAACACAGCAGGTAAATGAGAAAACGTCTTATCCATAATTACAGTCAGAGACGACAACAATGCCATTGATTATGACGACCCAGATAATAAGAATAAGAATTCAACCATAACACCCATTACCACTGATATGGTCATTTATATGGCGGTTTAAACCTTTGTCTCGCCATTGAAAATGGTTCTGGTCAACTACAGAGCACTGCAACCAGTCAT
Organism: Oncorhynchus nerka; assembly: GCF_034236695.1. NCBI lineage: Eukaryota > Metazoa > Chordata > Actinopteri > Salmoniformes > Salmonidae > Oncorhynchus > Oncorhynchus nerka. The sequence continues at coordinate 60,171,129 of NC_088419.1, read as the reverse complement.
TGACAGTGTCCAGACAAACAGATCATATGACAACCACACGGCAACAGTAGTACAATCAGACACAGCTGCTGCTACAACAGCCATACAGTAAGTGATGCGGGTTGACACCAGTTCGTCAACATAAAGCATTGACAAATAGGTTTACTTAACAGTACAGAGAGAATCAAATCAACAAAGGTTTGTGTGAGTAGAACCACGTTTCCCCTCAGACTGTCAACCAGTGGAGCAGTACAGGCAGCAGCACTAGCTCAGTGAGAAGCTCATTCTGAAACAGTCAGTCCAGATAGCATCCCAGGTAGGCTACAGAGAGAAGGTGTTGGTACAGTCCAGGTATTGCGTTTCATATGAATCTGTTCCCAGATCACAGAGATTTGGCACAACAGAAACGAGAAGGTCTGTGAAGGTACTGACAAGCCAGCGGATGCGACCTAGGATTCCAGGACCATTGTCCCAGCAAATCAGAGTGTCTGTACGAGCACAGGGAAGAGCAGAGACAGGTGTTCGGCTCCTCTGATTGGTAGCTTGTGTGTGGTGTAGAAGTGGATGACCTCTGGGATGGTGTTGAATGGCAGGCTGTTCTGCCCCAGGACGTACTTCCCATCCTTACACTGGCTGAACTTTATGTGCATGAAGCCTTGGCAGCTCCTGAGAGAGAAGGCCGAAGGGCAGAGTCATGGACCACATGATGACACACTGGAAGTGACATATACAGCCTACTTATTTCTGGCATTTTACGAGGTATTTCTTACCCAGATTTAACAACATATCATAATGTTGGACTAGTAAGAAGAGAGGGAAGGGGGGAATTATACAGTATAAATTAGTAATGTAATGGCTTGTGAGAGACAAGACAAAGATGATGAGAGAGAGCGGTGGAGAGGAAGCAAGCAATATAGAACTAGCAGTAGAGCAGCGCTGCACCTCCCCTTTAAGAGCTAGCTGCCATCATGATGTATGTCTAATTATAGAAGCAGAGGGAAAGACAATTGGCTCTAATTGGTCATCATTAGTTTGCAAAATCAACAATGGAAGACTAGGGAAATCTGTTGTTCTACACAATGCAATAACAACAAACAGAACCAGCATCACTACATTGCTAATTAGCTATGGCTTATTTTTTGTGTTCTTTGGAGCACATCACCCATCAGGATTGAAAGGTACACTACATGACCCAAAATAAGTGGACACCTGTTTGTTGAACATCTCATTCCAAAATCATGGGCATTAATATTGAGTTGGTCCCCCATTTGCTGCCATAGCAGCCTCCACTCTTCTGGGAAGGCTTTCAACTAGATGTTGGAACATTGCTGCAGGAACTTGCTTCCATTCAGCCACAAGAGCATTAGTGAAGAAGGGCACTGATGTTGGGCGATGAGGCCTGGCTCGTGTTCCAATTCATCCCAAAGGTGTTTGATGGGGTTGAGGTCAGGGCTCTGTGCAGGCCAGTCAAGTTCTTCCACACTAATCTCGACAAACAATTTCCGTATGGACCTCACTTTGTGCACGGGGGCATTGTCATGCTGAAACAGGAAAAGGCCTTCCCCAAACTGTTGCCACAAAGGTGGAAGCACAGAATCGTCTAGAATGTCATTGTATAATGTAGCATTAAGATTTCCCTTCACTGGAACTAAGGGGCCTTAACCCGAACCATGAAAAACAGCCCCAGACCATTATTCCTCCTCCACCAACCTTTACAGTTGGCCCTTATGCATTCGTGCAGGTAGCGTCCTCCTAGCATCCGCCAAACCCAGATGTGTCCTTTGGACTGCCAGATGGTGAAGCGTGATTCATTACTCCAGAGAACGTGTTTCCCCTGCTCCAGAGTCCAATGGCGCCAAGCTTTACACCACTCCAGCCGACGCTTGGCATTGTGCATGGTGATCTTAGACTTGTGTGCAGCTGCTCGGCCCTGGAAACCTATTTCATGAAGCTCCCAGCAAACAGTTCTCGTGCTGACATTTCTTCCAGAGTCAGTTTGGAACTTGGTGGTGTTGCTACCAAGAACAGACTATTTTTATGCACTACAGCACTCAGTGGTCCCATTCTGTGAGCTTGTGTGGCCTATCACTTCGCGGCTGAGCCGCTCCTAGACGTTTCCACTTCACAATAACAGCACATACAGTTCCCCCGGGGCAGCTCTAGCAGGGCAGAAATTTGACGTACTGACTTGTTGGAAAGTTGGCATCCTATGATGGTGCTATGTTGAAAGTCACTGAGCACTTCAGTAAGGCCATTCTACTGCCAATTTCTGTCTATGGAGATTGCATGGCTTTGTGAACCTGTCAGCAACGGGTGTAGACGAAATAGCAAAATCCACTCATTTGAAGGGGTGTCCACACACTTCATTATATATAGTCTGTGTTTCAAATTAAATCACAGATCCCTGACAAGCTGTTAGAGAAAAATCCCTCTTGAAGAGACATGATTTGTCTGTGTATTTGCCTCATCCATATTGGTGTGATGCTGGGCTGTGTGTCAGTCTGTTTCCATGCCGACTCACTCTACTGGTTCTCTATCGCTTTGATTCCATCTCCAACTACCTCTGGCATGTCTCCCTCACGACAATTTAGAGACACAAAGCACCTGCCAGTCTAAAGATCAAACCACTGCTTCTTTCAGACCCCTGCACCTCCTATTGTGAGACGAGGGCCACATACTGTAGCTTTGTCGTTTCACATGTCAGCCTGTCTATTTGAGCTGTTAACATCGGCGGGTGTGTGTTTGTGTGTGTGTTTGAGTGACATTGTATCCGTGTGATGTCTGTGAGGCTGAAAATGAGAACCTCTAATGTGGTGTGCGTGCGTGCACTCAGGCGTGCCTGTGTGTGGCCCACAGAAGGTGATTCATATTCATTAGTGATTGGAAAGCGGCTGATGTGAGAGCTGCAGTGTGCTGTATCTGCCTGATTACCACTCAGAGAGAGAAGAAGTGCTGGGGGAAGAGGGGGAATGAGAGTGAGGGAGGGAGAAAAAAGGGGGAGAGTGATGGAGAAGGGGATTTAAGGATCAAGCTAGTAATTAGAGAGAAGAGATTTGGCCATATAAGCACTATTATGCGGCGTGAAGGACTATTGAGAAGAAAATCAGTGTGCCAATGATCTTCAATGGGTTGAGGGAGGAGAGAGAAAACAGAGGAGGTTAAGAGAGACAAGTGGGGGCCTACATACAGTGAGATAGAAGCTCAGTAGGGAAGGTGGCTGCAAGTATACAGTACACAGTATACTTGCCTTTATTTAACTACACAAGTCAGTTAAGAACAAATTCCTATTTTACAATGACGGCCTACCCCTGCCAAACCTTCCCCTAACCCGGACGACGCTCCCGATCGTGGCCGGTTGTGATACAGCCCGGGATCGAACCAGGGTCTGTAGTGACGCCTCTAGACCACTGCGCCACTCGGGAGACAATCAAGTCAGAGTAGTTCAATCGGAGGATGATTCAATAAATATTCTAATCTACTGTATTTATTGGACTATTTGACTCATACCAAACTGTATTTAAGTGCATTAGCAATGATTTGATGTTGTGGTTCAGATGTAAATGGTGTGATTATGTTGAGCTTTATACCGTAGTGAGAGAGAGTAGTCGTTGAGGCTGGTCTGGCTGTTCCTCACCAGGTAGCTACACTCCTTACACAGGGTCAACAGAGACTCTGCCTCTGACCGCGACAGTGCCCCGTGGTACCACCTGACAGATACACAACATGAATGGAGGGAGGGAAAAAGACATGGGGCCTCATTTATCAAAAGGTTGATATTTATCAAATTTGAACTTGACAGGAAAGTGTGCGTATCTCCAAATCTCAGACCATGCGTACGCACAACTTCGGGTTAAAGAATTGTATTACAAGCAAACATTGTTATTTTGGGGGAAATGGAGGTGTTTGAGGCACAGAATTGGATATTTATTGAAGGCTAACAAAAGCACTAAAACGTAGGCTAATTATATAACAGATGTGTTTGCCGTCGGTAAGGAGTTGGCAGAGCAGCATGCAGCCTAATATGTTTCTATGAGTCTTATAATATGGTCTGAAATCATAATCATATTTACTGACATAACTGGTTAATTCCACGCTACACAAAAAAATATTAGCCCACTTAATCTCAGAGCCTGTACCAAGACAGGAAATAGAAACAGTCAATTGACACACAAAATACTGAACAACAATTTGTATTTTGCATAGTGTGGGTTATAGTACTTAAAAAAATAAAAAATACGCAGCAAGTGTTGGTATTCGCTATAAGCGACACACATTTTTTGTTTGAAAAAGTAACAGCAAAAGATGAAAACATTAACCCACACCTCTACAGAAATGTGTTCCAATTTACCATTGTGCTTTCTTTTAGAAACAGACATGGCCCGGTTGCAATATTTCCAAATCATACAGCAAATGAGGGTGTTTACGTTACCATAAAGGTGAATGGAGGACGTTTTCCAGGTAGGGGTGTATACAATATGGCTCTGATTTATCAATTTAAAAAAATGTGGATATGTTGCGTATGACCGTTTAATACATTCCAATAAGTTGTGATGCGCGCAAATCCTAGAATCTCCACCTACGCCAAAATTGAGTAAGAAATGTACACATGGTTGAATAATTAGGCACCTGGAGTACTGTGCAATGTCAAATATTAGTGGTAAATTAAGGGATTTTCTTTTGTGACATACAGTACACGGATGTGAAAATAAAGTGACGTGCAAATATTTGATTGCCACTATTGTTGAAATGTGTTTCTGTAGGTGCAAATGTGTCATGTAGTGTGTTATAACCATGTTTCTTCTCACTTTAAACAAGCATGGTCTCCTTTAGTCACTGTTTACTAACTCTGGCAGATGGCACAGGGGTCGGACTGAGACCAGACCACACTCACTCAAACATGAGTAGGGCTCTCCAGTGGATCCTATAACAACCCTTAAAAGACCACCTGGGAGAGTAATGTACTACCCTCTCACTTCATGTACCATGGCCTGGTGTACAAATATATGATTGATTAGTAGTTTGTTCATTCATATATTGTATATCGAAACATAGTTTATTCTAATGATATACATGTATAAAACAAAACCACATTTACATTCTACTGTGATGCTTTCAGTATTACTGTGTAGATGAAGCAATAACACCCAACCCAAACAAGAGATATCAAAGTAAACAAAAATGTCATTACAAAGGAAAAGAGTACGGTACGTACACTTGTTTCTCCAGGGGCAGGGTGGGGTCTACTCTCTCCCCCATCATGTTGTGAGGGTCAGAGCAGGGCATCCGGAACTTCATGCTCCCTCCTGCCAGGGGACTGGACCTGGGTGGACGCAGGCGCTCGGTGGGGGACGAGGACCGTTCCCACTCAGCACCATCAAACTGCACTGAAAAAAAGAAAGTGAGTCAGACAGAGTATCTCATTAAAAAGGGAAAACTCAAGCCAGGCCTGGGAAAACAGTGTAGATACTGTTGTTGGTGCAGATGGAAAAGGGGTTGGGCATGCCAGAGCACAGACTGTTTCTGCTGAAGGGGTACACAGTGGAGAGGAGAGCTGGTAGCGCAGATCTGACTGGGTGCAACATCATCATCCATTGGTTGGCTGGGACTAGGAGCTGCTCCAGGGGATATCTGCAGGGTGACCTAATGAAAGGAGGCATGAGAGGACCACATAGCACAGGGGGCTTCTGGGTTGTGGCGGAAGCGGACCCTGAGGGGCTGCAGTGCGATGTAGAGGGAGAGTCAGTGCTGTGTGGCGACAGGCAAAATACCATCATGACCCAATGTTATGAGACCCATTGCTGTGTGCTACCACCAGTATCTGGCTTACTAGACCTATTATGGTGTGTTACAAAAAAGGCCTTCAATAGCCACTTGTTGCCAAACCTATTGTTGGGTTGTTAGGTTGTGACCCATTGATGTACAGTACCAGTCAAGGGTTTTTCTTTATTTTTGCTATTTCTACATTGTAGAATAATAGTGAAGACATCAATACTATGAACACATATGGAATCATGTAGTAAGCAAAAGTGTTAAACAAATGTAAATATATTAGATTCTTCAAAGTAGCCATCCTTTGCCTTGATGACAGCTTTGCACACTCTTGGCATTCTCTCAACCAGCTTCACCTGGAATGTTTTTCCAACAGTCTTGAAGGAGTTTCCACATATGGCTGCTTTTCCTTCACTGCGGTCCAACTCATCATAAACCATCTCAAATCGCTGCAGAATGCTGTAGTAGCCATGCTGCTTAAGTGTGCCTTGAATTTTAAATAAATCACTGAGTGTCACCAGCAAAGTACCCCCACATCATCACACCTCCTCCTCCATGCTGCATTCTGAGGTGCAGTTAACTCATGAATGTATCCTCTGCAGCAGAGGTAACTCTGGGTCTTCCTTTCCTGTTACGGTCCTCATGAGAGCCAGTTTCATCATAGCGCTTGATAGTTTTTGGGACTGCACTTGAAAAGTTTTCCGCATTGACTGACCTTCATGTCTTAAAGTGATGATGGACAGTTGTTTCTCTTTGCTTATTTGAGCTGTTCTTGCCATAATATTGACTTGGCCTTTTTACCAAATAGGGCTATCTTCTGTATACCACCCCTACCCTGTCACAACACAACTGATTAGCACAAACACATTAAGAAGAGCCAAGCTGTCAGCCAAGTAGATGCTGTGTGTCAGATTGACAATGATGTGGACTGTGTGTCTAGGATGGTGAGGACAGGGCACACAAATGAGGCAGGAGCGGAACAAAATAGCTCATTACAATCCGTGGCCAGCAACCACGTAACCCATTACTGCAGTCTCAATGGCGCACGCACACAGAATCCGCCACAGCTGCGCTACACACCACACAGTGAATTACTAAACAAATGAAGGGGGGCTGACATCTTGATGATCGGACAAAATCAAAGACCCCCTGGGTGTGTGACATAAAAGGGCAGCTGAACAGGGCATTAGGAGAGACCCCAGTGATGCTGTACATACATCCCTCACTCTCATCCCTCCCTCTCTCTCACTAGATCATTATTGAGCAGGGAAAACACACTGCGCCACTTTCTCTGGCTCTCTGTGAACTATTGGCGCATGATGCCGTACAATGGCCCCATCTGGAGAGCCCTCCCAGCCCTGCAGAAGCCATCATTAAAGTGTGACCAGCTCAGAGAGAACAACAGTGAGGGAGGACTAGAATGAAAGGAAGGAGGGAATGAACTCAGTGAAGAGAATCATACATGGTTTTGAAAAGGGATTGCAGTTAGAGTTCAGCTTTGCTTGTCACAGTTAAATGAGAACATTTCAAACAGAATTCCTGCCCTGTTTAGGGGGAGTTCCAGACTGTATGCAATACCAAGGACATACAGTACACCATGTACTTAGAAACCAGTTGCACTCGCAGTACGAGTGGGTGTGCATTCTGTTCAAATTCTATGATTCCACAGTTGCTGCTATTTGTAGCACACAAGTGTCCAGTATAAATGTTTGAATGTCTGGAAGGCTATTTGGGGCATCCGTGTTCCAGTGCGACCTCCTGCCTTGCAGTGTAACATTTACCCTAAATGGCCCCTTTATAATCCCCTCATGACATCACCTTTACCTCCTCCTACACATGTCAGCACTCATCACTGTGACAAAGGGCAGGACGTGACCTTCTGCTGGCCGGGTGCACACAGAGCTGTCACTCAAACAGAGGGAACATCTGGGCTCCATTTACTACTAATGGGAAGCTGTGGATCTATCACACAGGTTGTGGAGGCCATTTGCCCGAAGGTCTTTCTTGTGATATATTTACATTCTGACAACATCATGTTCAGAGAGAGAGAGAGAGGGGAGAGAACTAGCAGGCAGATTGACATTTCAGAACAGAATATTCAATAATATGTTTGAAAACCTGTACAAACCACTCAGCAGACACAAAAGACAACCTCACACTGAAGTGGGTCCACTGTTTGAACCAAGAAAAAGGCATTTCAGTATAAAACAAGTTTTCAATCCATTTTACTCTTTCAGTATGGAAGACAATGGCACTACAAACTCAGAGCTCATAATCTGAGTAAATATAAAAAGCCATTTTATTTTTTATCAAAATAACTAATCCTGGAATCAAGTGACAGGAGCATTGGATAAATCCTGCTGTATTCCATCATTAAAACACAAGTATTAAGACATCTGCTTTGTAACAAACCCAGCTCCCCATGTTCTCTCTGCCAACAAAAGGCTTTCTGCCGGGCGCAACTTCTTCCTACTAATGACAGATAATTAACACTCCTAACCATGAATAAACACAAAGGCATATAAAATAGGAATATGACATGGCATTTGAAATCCATTTTCATGGACAGAACTGCCATTTTCTTATTCAGCTCAAACCAATGGCTTTCTACTATTCCTCCCTTTCTGATTTCTCTTCTTGGCCTCAATTTTTCTGGGATTGTATATTCTGTTGGTTCCTGCGCACACACACACCTCCCTCTCTCCCCCACTAAGTGGTGCATTATCTATCCATTCACTACTTCTCTCCCCCCTCCCCATCTCACTCTGCCTCCCATCCAACTCACTTGAGGGAACGAGTCTGGATGGTGAAGGATGTCTTTTCATTAACATCAGTAAAGCTTCACGTGGAGCGAGAGAGCGCAAGGGTTGGAAGAATGTCGACACGACACATCCTGTAAATTGATGGAGAAGCCAGTTGGGAACCCCAGGGCCAGCTTAGAGTGAGCTAACAGACCAGGGACACACCGGCCAAGGTGACGGAAATCTCATGATTGCAGCGTCGCACGCACACATGCACACAAATGTGTCTTTGTAGACGCCAGTCTACAGTACATTCACACCTGGAAAACCAATCCAACATTCCGTATCTGCAAAATATTGTGAGAGAGACCTTTAAGGCCTCCTACTTGTGGAGGGAAACCAGATATCAGAGATCAGATACTAAAAGCACATACTGTAGATCAAATATGCTGTGTACCTAACACCATTCATCTACTCATTAGACAGGGCATTCTGTGTGGAGTAATGAGTGTCCATTAAATTAGCTCACTAATTGGTGTTGCATGGCTGCAGGGCTATCTATGCAACCCTCACTGTTGAATGTTAAAACATTCACAGGAATTAATGATGGTTGTAATAGGGGGGAGCTAGGTGCTAGTGACAGGTTTGTAGTGTTCTAATTAAAACCTACTGGACTGAGGCATGTCTGTCTGCCAGCAGCAGGCTCTCTCACACTGCTGGTGTCACGTAATTGACTACCAACTCACACCCAGACACTGATCTCCACCTGAGCTGGACTGGACTCCACAGTGAATACTGTACATCCCACTCTAAAAGAGGATATGCACAGCATTTTACTTCCTGATTATCATAATTGTGCATGTAATATGCAACTATCCAAAAAGCCACCTCTAAATGTGCTTTTCCTTTATTAATGAGCATCCTGCTCTCACTCCTGACCAATGTTCCCTTTAAGCTGCGCTTGTTCGCAGGAGTGCAGCTCCCCAGGACTGCCGTGCAGAAGAAATATCAGCACGCGCAGAGAAACACTAGATTGAACTTAACTTTCTACAGTTTGTCCCCTTAGTGTTAACTATCAACATTTCCCTTTACTGTGGGAATTGATCGAATCAATGCAATATTATACACTTTCAATGCAACATACCAAAACATACCTAACTATGCAAGACTAAGTATGCAGAAATAACTATGAAAAATATGTTGTAGGCAGAACAGTGGAGCATAACCAATCAGAGCTGCAGTAGACCTTTATGCAAATAGACCATTGCTATATATGGATCTGTGCTATTCACTTTAAACTGGACCGTGTTTACAGTATGAGTAGATGCGCTTGTTTTGAGATCCAAGCAAGAGCTGCATGTAGCCAAGTGTGCACGTGTTCATATTAGCCCACTTATAGATCTTTTGTAGTCAGCAATGGGAGAGTGATTGCTTCCTATAAGAGCACAAAACGTGTACATTTCTTTCTTTCAAAAGTGAGTCGGATAAACAGCTTTTTTGTCTTAAAGGGGCAGTGTTGTATTTTGAGAGAGGCTTGAATAAGTAGCCAATAGGCAGAGGGTTAGCATAATGTATCTAATTCTCTGTAATAATGTTATGGGAATAATAATGCATTTTAATTTTGTATAAAATGCTTCTTGCATCAAAACAACAACATTTTCAGTCGCCTTGTTTGAAGGACAAGTGGATAAACAGGTTAATGTCAAGCCCTGCATGTTATTTTCAAAAGTCTCATGGAATGTAGGTCTACATTGAACAACACATTGGCTGCTATTGTAGGCTGAATGATTGAACATCCATTTCCATGTTAAAATGTAATGGGATGCATTTTCTCCATTGTTTTTGATGGTAGGCCACTCTGGTAGGCCTACATTATGATCAAATAGCCACAGTAGCCTACTTGATCATTGTCTGAAACTAACGTAAAGCAGGTACAGCCTCAGTGTTCACAGTAAACGCTTGCTGGAAGTTGCACTGAATTTTCACAACATTCAAGTTTGCGCTCAGCAGACCTGAAATTTGCTCAGTGCTGAAAAAATGTAAGGGAATATTTCTCCTGACTGTGGTAACTGTTGATAATCAGTGCGTGTGGTGATGAGGTGAGAGCTGAGGCACTGCTGGCAGATCGTAGGTTATCAGGCGGTGTGTCACCTCGGCAGGGAGGGAGGACTGCAGGGACAGTCCCGTCACCGCTGTGGGAGGAGAGGCCGCAGTGAAGGCGAAGGTGTCAGCGCCACGCATGACTGATTGCTCCCTGTCACAATGGCCTCGACCCCCCCCCATCCCCTCCCTGCTCCTCCACAGCCAATGTCATTCATTATCTTCTGTCCCCTGCCCTCGGAGTCGCTGGGATCCACAAACATCCGCACTGAGCTCACATCAAATCTGCCATAACCTTGGACGTCCCCCCCCTCTCTCTCTCTACAGCTCTTCAACTAACCCTCAGTGCTGCCATACCAACCCTGCCTAGTAATGCCCGCCATCTGACTGGGAATATGGATTAAAAGTGAGAATGGAACATACTGTAGTGTTTCTGTTTTTCCCTCCAACCAATCTGTTCACACAGGCCGGGGTGCTGGCAGCTAACTGACTGCAGGTAGAAAAACAGGTGCCAGGAAATCATGAGTGAAGGTTTTACTCCCCCCATCTGGTACCATTTCTTATTGGTGTTGTAATAGATCCTGTCCAAGAGATCTGGGTTTTATCCCTTAAATCTTCTGAGAAGGTCGCTCACCCGATGGAAGTAATCCTCTCCGTCAACGCTACGGTGTCCATTTAATGCCTGCAATGTAATGTGATTTGAACATGTTCTGTGTGTTTGTGTTTGTGTCTGTGTCATGTGTTGCTGTAGCAGTTCTGCTGACCACCTGCTTATTAGAACTGGATCAGTCATGCACACGCGAGCATGTAATTAACTGAGAAGAGGGGGAGGAAGGGAGAGCGAATGCATGAAAAAGAGGAGTGAAAGCAAGCGTGTTGATTTATTCTCCTGTCACTTTGACCTCCTGACTGAAATGCAGCTCAATTAAGTAGGCTTGCCCTGCCGTATCGTAACTGATCTACTGCCCACCGTCCAGTCTGTCAATCACACACACCAGAAACGGAGACAGGGCCTCACAATATAAAAAAAACCTTGTATTGTTTATGATGTACACTGAGCATTCCACAGGGATCCTGGCCCATGTTGACTCCAATGCTTCCCGTCGTTGTGTCAAGTTGGCTGGATGTCCTTTTGGTGGTGGGCCAGTCTTGATACACACAGGAAACTTGAGTGAAAAAACCCAGCAACAATGCAGTTCTTGACACTTACTAACACAACTACTACCATACCCCACTCAAAGGCACTTAACGGTAAGTATTTTGTCTTGCCCATTCACCGTCTGAATGGCACACACACACACAATTCTTCTTTAAAAACTAGAGTCGATTTCCGCGGCCCAGTGAAATGTAATTAGCATTAAAAAAAAATCCCCATTAAAATCTGTCAGTTTAATCTAGAGATGAGACATTTTTTGGCATCGGATGCGTCTCAATCCATCACATCCGCTGATGTCGCACTTCCGCATCTGCGGTGAAAGGTGACAGATATAGAGCAGTGTTTGTCAGATCATGAGACATCCTGAAAATCAGTCTTCTCACAAAATCGTCTATAGCGTCCAAACGGTTTGGCCTACAAGCTATGACTCCCTCTATGGAAAGATGAGACTCACGAAAACGATGGTGTTCTCTGTGACAACCACAATCACCTTGACTCACTTGAAGTCGGTACAGCCAATCTGCAAACTGTGTGTAGCATCCGAACAGTTTGGCTACACTCATATTGCTCTAGGATGCCCACAGGCCTCATCTAAAAGGTCCCCCTGTAACAGTTTTTTTTAATGAAGTGTAGTGCATTCAGAAATTATTCAGACCCTTTCCCCACTTCGTGATGTTACAGCCATATTCTTAAAATGTATTTTATGTTTTTTTTCCCCTCAATCTACACACAATACCCCATAATGACAACGCAAAAAACTGGTTTAGAAATGTTAGCAAATGTATTGCCTTATTTATTTACGTAAGTATTCAGACCCTTTGCTATTGAGCTCAGGTGCATCCTGTTTCCATTAATCATCCTTGAGATGTTTCTACAACTTGGAGTCCACCTGTGGCATATTCAGTTGATTGGACATGATTTGGAAAGGCACACACCTGTCTATATAAGGTCCCTCAGTTGACAGTGAATGTCAGAGCAAAAACCAAGCCTGAGGTCGAAGGAATTGTCCATAGAGCTCTGAGACAGGATTGTGTCAAGGAAGCATTGAAGGTCCCCAAGAACACAGTGGTCTCCATCATTCTTGAAATGGAAGATATTTGGAACCACCAAGACTCTTCCTAGAACTGACCGCCAGGCCAAAACGGAGCAATTGTGGAAGAAGGGCATTGGTCAATGCTGCATCATGCTGCGGGGATGTTTTTCAGCGGCGGGGACTGGGAGACTAGTCTGGATCAAAAGATTAACTCAGCAAAGTACAGAGAGATCCTTGATGAAAATCTGTTCCAGAGCGCTCAGGACCTAACTGACCAGCGAGACAACGACCTGAAGCACACAATGCAGGAATGCCAAGAAAATGCAGGAATGGCTTCAGGACAAATCTCTGAATGTCCTTGAGTGGCCACAGTCAGACTTGAACCCAATCGAACATCTTTGGAGAAACCTGAAAATAGCTGTGCAGCGACGTTCCCCTTCCAACCTGACAGAGCTTGAGAGAATGGGAGAGAAGAATGGGAGAAACTCCCAAAATACAGGTGTGCCAAACTTGTAGCGTCATACCCAAGAAAAATCGAGGCTGTAATTGCTTCCAAAGGTGCTTCAACGAAGTAAAGGGTCTGAATACTTATGTAAATGTGATATTTTTTCAAATTTATATTAAAAAAATAACTGTCTAAAAACCTGTTTTTGCTTTGTCATTGTGGAGTTATATACATGTAAAAAATGTGTGTATATATATATATATATATAAAAAATATCACATTTACATATACACATATATGTGTGTGCGTTTCCTGATCCTTCTTATATCTCTCAGATATTGGACATACAGTGGGGCAAAAAAGTATTTAGTCAGCCACCAATTGTGCAAGTTCTCCCACTTAAAGATGAGAGAGGCCATGTAATTTATCATAGGTACACTTCAACTATGACAGACAAAATGAGGGGGGAAAAATCCAGAAAATCACATTGTAGGATTTTTTATGAATTTATTTGCAAATTATGGCGGAAAATAAGTATTTGGTCAATAACAAAAGTTTCTCAATACTTTGTTATATACCCTTTGTTGGCAATGACAGAGGTCAAACGTTTTCTGTAAGTCTTCACAAGGTTTTCACACACTGTTGCTGGTATTTTGGCCCATTCCTCCATGCAGATCTCCTCTAGAGCAGTGATGTTTTGGGGCTGTTGCTGGGCAACACAGACTTTCAACTCCCTCCAAAGATTTTCTATGGGGTTGAGATCTGGAGACTGGCTAGGCCACTCCAGGACCTTGAAATGCTTCTTACAAAGCCACTCTTTCGTTGCCCGGGCGGTGTGTTTGGGATCATTGTCATGCTGAAAGACCCAGCTACGTTTCATCTTCAATGCCCTTGCTGATGGAAGGAGGTTTTGAGTCAAAATCTCACGATACATGGTCCCATTCATTCTTTCCTTTACACGGATCAGTCGTCCTAGTCCCTTTGCAGAAAAACAGCCCCAAAGCATGATGTTTCCACCCCCATGCTTCACAGTAGGTATGGTGTTCTTTGGATGCAACTCAACATTCTTTGTCCTCCAAACATGACGAGTTGAGTTTTTACCAAAAAGTTATATTTTGGTTTCATCTGACCATATGACATTCTCCCAATCTTCTTCTGGATCATCCAAATGCTCTCTAGCAAACTTCAGACGGGCCTGGACATGTACTGGCTTAAGCAGGGGGACACGTCTGGCACTGCAGGATTGGAGTCCCTGGCGGCGTAGTGTGTTACTGATGGTAGGCTTTGTTACTTTGGTCCCAGCTCTCTGCAGGTCATTCACTAGGTCCCACCGCGTGGTTCTGGGATTTTTGCTCACCGTTCTTGTGATCATTTTGACCCCACGGGGTGAGATCTTGCGTGGAGCCCCAGATATAGGGAGATTATCAGTGGTCTTGTATGTCTTCCATTTCCTAATAATTGCTCCCACAGTTGATTTCTTTAAACCAAGCTGCTTACCTATTGCAGATTCAGTCTTCCCAGCCTGATGCAGTTCTACAATTTTGTTTCTGGTGTCCTTTGACAGCTCTTTGGTCTTGGCCATAGTGGAGTTTGGAGTGTGACTGTTTGAGGTTGTGGACAGGTGTCTTTTATACTGATACCAAGTTCAAACAGGTGCCATTAATACAGGTAACGAGTGGAGGACAGAGGAGCCTCTTAAAGAAGTACTGGTCTGTGAGAGGTCTGTGAGAGCCATAAATCTTGCTTGTTTGTAGGTGACCAAGTACTTATTTTCCACCATAATTTGCAAATAAATTCATTAAAAAATCCTACAATGTGATTTTCTGAAATGTTTTCTCATTTTGTCTGTCATAGTTGAAGTGTACTTATTATGAAAATTACAGGCCTCATCTTTTTAAGTGGGAGAACTTGCACAATTGGTGGCTGACTAAATACTTTTTTGCCCCACTGTTTTTGGGGGGGGGGGCTCTCTGTTGTTCTATATAGTGAATATGTTTTCAATGCGTTTGTATGGGCTAATAGCAGGAAGGCCAAATTATATATCTCATTTTTTTTAAATAAGTATATTTTTTGATTCTTCAAGGAGTCTTAAAATTCCAAATCAAATAGCTAAATTATCCTTGGTATGACCTTCTTAAAACAATTCCATATATCTTAGTAGAACCCCTCTACAGTCTAAGGGCTGTAGAACCCAGCAGCGTTGGTAGTTCAAAACACAAATGGGTGCGCCTGGCATCTACTACCATACCCCTTTCAAAGGCACACATACACAATCCAAGTCTCAAATGTCTCAAGGTTTGAAAATCCTTCTTTAACCTGTCTCCTCTCCTTCATCTACACTGATTGAAGTGGATTTAACAAGTGACATCAATAAGGGATCATAGCTTTCACCTGAAATCACCTGGTCAGTCTATATCATGGATAACGCAGGTGTTCTTAATGTTTTTATACTCAGCTTAAGTGTCGGATACAGATAGCAAATTCATTAACACACACGACAAAGTCACCCTTATCATCCAGTCTCGTGTTCAATTGGCAAGTAGTCATGAATGTGATCATTCAATGTGTGTGTGTGCAATGGACAGAGTGTGGAAGTGGTCATTCAAGGTGTGTGTGTGCAATGGACAGAGTGTGGAAGTGGTCATTCAAGGTGTGTGTGTGCAATGGACAGAGTGTGGAAGTGGTCATTCAAGGTGTGTGTGTGCAATGGACAGAGTGTGGAAGTGGTCATTCAAGGTGTGTGTGTGCAATGGACAGAGTGTGGAAGTGGTCATTCAAGGTGTGTGTGTGCAATGGACAGAGTGTGGAAGTGGTCATTCAAGGTGTGTGTGTGCAATGGACAGAGTGTGGAAGTGGTCATTCAAGGTGTGTGTTTAGTAGCGTGAGAGTAGAAAGTGAAAGATGGTGGTTGTGAGTGTTAGGGACGAGTACTCAAACATTTTGTCTTGAAGACAATGTCAATTTGCTTTGACTCTAGTTTTCCATTTGTACATGTTTTGGTTTTTGCCCCTCAAATACACAAGGCAAGCATCACTCAGTTCTTCTCCCTAAATTCCCTTTCCCTCACTCAATTGCATTACAAACGCTCCCTCTACACACGCATGCCGAGTTGGCACACAAGCTCCCGTTAGGCTTACAGAAATAAATGCCTATAAAAACGGAGGAACGGTGGGCGTAAAAAAAGGTCTAACTGATAGGATACACAAGATACATTCCTTGCCAAATTACGACACTTTTAATCATAAATAAAACATAGACTGGTTGATTGAAGTAGGGAAATATGTGTTCTAAAAATGAGCTGCAGTTTGGGAATAATTGTATCCAGCCTATTTTCTGCTTAGGCTACTTTGTGAACTGCTTTGTGAACTGCTGGTGCCATTTAGAATTGGTTAGCCTAAGCCATAACCCCCCTAAACATAGAAAGGTTCCACACTGAAAATATGCAAAAACAGGTTAAAAGACAAAGAGCATATTTTCATCAGAATCATTATGCCTAGGCCTACTTACCAAACTGATGCCGTGCCGTAATTCATCACCATGCACAATGTGGAATCGTTCATCCATTTAAAAAAATTCCAAAGAACAGGCAGAATAAACTCAATTAAACGTCTGTAGGTCTATATCGAAAAGATGACAGATTTTGGTATGTAACCCTGAAAAAAAATGGGCTTTTAAAACGCCAAAATAAGCCCCGTTTCAAAATATCACTCTTTGAAAAGAACAGCTCCAGACACGCAAGATGGGTGCGTATCACTTCGCACTGGCAACTTTTTTAATTTGGAAAAATATTCTGTCATATTAAATCAGGTTTTTTTGCAATAAAATAGGTGCGTCTTTAATGTGATAAGGGCTCGGGAAATAAGAGTGTGGAAAAAAAATCCTGTGCAGGCCTTGCTCTTTTGTTCTAAAAATAGAACTTGAGAAAAATAATAATAATACATGTACTGAACAGTCGAACCCTAATGAGTGCAATAGTGACAGTGTGAGATAGCTACTCAGGTTGATGAGGATGGGACTGAGGTCAGTCAGCGCTGCCAAGTGGTGCAGCATTTTAAGGCACTACATCTCTGTGCTAGAGGCATCACTACAGACCCTGGTTCGATCTGGGGCTGTATCACAACCGGCCGTGATTGGGAGTCCCATAGGGTGGCGCACAATTAGTCCAGTGTCGTCTGGGTTAAGGGAGGGTTTGGCCGGGGTAGGCAGTCATTGTAAATAAGAATTTGTTCTGACTTGCCTAGTTAAATAAAGGTTAAATAAATAAAAAGAAACAAATGTTTAAGTAGGTCAATACCTGCAAAGGCTTTAGAGATGTTCTCCTTTTTCCACTCCCATGGCTGGTCGTACTCGTCTGCTGGCCGCTCGTCATCCTGCGGCAACCGGCTCTCCCTGCCTTCCTCCAGGGGGTTGCTGTACCCCAGCCCCACCCCTAGCGGCCGCCCCCGCCCCTTCTCATAGGGAGTGTCGTAGAGCTGCACCTCGCCTTGTGTCCGACCCACTCCGGGACCGTGCTGCAACTCTGTTAGAGAGAACACAAACATTTGACTAATTTCAATGAATAGTGTGCGACTATTCCATTTGTTTTTCAAAGAGAGAACACACACACATTTCAAAGTCAGACATGAAGGATTTATGAACCAGCAGTTAATCATTTAGAACACAGAAACAGAAAACAAACTGTTATTATGGTTAGAAAACACAAGATTCCTACAACAGGAGGTCAATTACATCTGTCACAGCAAATTATATGAAAAGCCTGTTGAGCAAAAACAACATGAGTTGAATTTGAGGATGGGAAACAAATTACGTTTGCACAGCTTGCTGAAGGCTCAACGCGTCATATGGAGAGGCTTAACTAAACTCTGGGCTAGACCCGGAGCCGTGTAGCAGAAGAACAGCACTTCTCTTCACAGTTACAGCAGCAATCTAGTTGCTGCATCTCACAACAGCCAGTCTCATTTGCATTTTTATCAGAATTCTCAGCATGTAGCATGTTCTATAAAAATCTTTCCCAACACTGTCAACCTTCAGAGAGTTATGTGTGACTTTGAGCTGAGAAGCCATAGATGATTGAAATAACAAAAACACATGAAGACAGACTTCTGAAACAACTGCCATGTGGGCTGTGAAGCCCAAAGCTTCAAAAAACAGGCAATATTGGGTGGAAGGAAAGTGGAAGAATCTTTTGTCTCCACCATCAACCTATCTATGGAGGTGCAGTGATGTGAGAGGGAAAGAGTGCTGGATCTTAAATGGAAGGGTTGGCTGGTGAAAAGCAGAACAGGCTAACTTTAACCTTCAGACTAAAGACTGCTATTGGGCGCCCCTGCCGTCTCCATGGCGACAGAGGCGGCCCTGGGGACAGACCCTGAGGTGGGAGGTGGTGAGGAAGGGAGGGGAGGGCTGCGTTGGTTTGATGTTAAATCATTGAGACAGAGGCAGGCTTGGTGTTGTGGCATGCTGCTGTACCTGTGCAGGGAGCATGGAATGTCAGGGAATAGAGAGGAGATGGAAGAGATTAGGGGAGGCAGATGAAAATAGGCAGGGTGGGAATGAGAAATGGATGGGAACATGAAGGGAGAGAGAATTGAGAGAACGTATCTTGAAGGGAATCAGGAATCTATTACGGTATGCAAATGTATGTCAGACCGGCGGGTGACAGAGAATAGAAACTGAGTTCTGCCTTTATTCTCCCCAACTGAACTTTCAAAAACGTGACAGAACCACATTTAAGATACCTTGGGGACGACATTTGCCAAAAACACACATCAGTTGATAATCTGTCTCTGGGGGGGTATAATAGCTGTTCTACTTGAGAATCAGAGCGATATTCAGTGTCACACCTGGCTTTCCCTCTTCCACCATGTGTTTAATGGAGCACCCACTGACATACCACAGTAACTCAGTCCTGGGTTGACTGGCTCACTGGCTTAGGCTCCATTGTGTATTTACCAAGCTGAAAGACTAAGAGCCCCTTTGTCCTAACCCTGTGACTATGAACTGCTTCTGACTTGAATGAAGCCAGCAAAGACAACAGTCAAACACACACTGACTCTCAGACGGATTAAAAAGCTACCCAGAGTCCCGAGGGCAACTAGGGGAGAATCCCTCCACCACTCTAGTGAGAGATGCTTCACTGCATGGGTCTGACAGACAGTGGCTGAGGAAACAGAGTTGTTACTACAGAAAGGCAACATGAGAAACGACAGATCTGAACCTAGGGATGGAGGATGAGCGCGAGGGAAAGGATGAGCGCGAGAGACATTTGTAAGGCTGTGAGTCAGACAGAGGACAATCTGACAGGGGAAAAGTCTCGCTCCTGCAGCGGAGGGTGTCGTGGCCTCGTCGGCAGATCTGTTTTACGCTAGGCTCTAGCCAACTCTCCTATCGAAGGCATGATAACCAAAGTCAGAGGAGTTGGCTAAACCACAAACAGATCTGGTAACAGGCTAGAAGACAGATATATGAACAAGAACACCATGGAGAGAATATATTCCGTCAATTGTGATTAGCCTACCTGTCCTGTGACAAAGAAATACTTGGTTCATCCAAAAACCAAAGCCTAGTAACAGACTCACCTGTGATGACGCGTTGGGCCTCGTAAGGCTCCATGTAGCCGTTGTTCTCGCAGTGCACAGGTCCCAGATCAGACTCTGGCTGGGGGTTTGTGTGAGCATCAAACGGATCAGAATAATCTGCATCTCTTACTGCTGGGGCTGACGGAACCACCTGGGGTATAACAGACACTCATTAAGACACAATACATTACAATGCATCACTCATACAGTGCATTCAGAAAGCATTCAGACACCTTGACTTTTTCCAAATGTTGTTACGTTACAGCCATATTTGAAAAATGGATTTAATAAATTGTTTTCCTCATCAATCTGCACACAATACCCCAGAATGACAAATCCATAATGACAAATCCTTGTTTACATAAGTATTTAGACCCAGAGCAAAAACCAAGCCATGAGGTCGAAGGAATTGTCTGTAGAGCTCCGAGACAGGATTGTGTCGAGGCACAGATCTGGGAAGGTTACAAATAAAAATCTGCAGCATTTAAGGTCCACAAGAACACAGTGGCCTCCATCATTCTTAAATGGAACCACCAAGACACTTCCAAGAGGTGTCCACTCAGCCAAACTGAGCAATCCGGGAAAAAAGGGAGGTGACCACAAACCCGATGATCACTCTGACAGAGCTCCAGAGTTTTTCTGTGGAGATGGGAGAACCTTCCAGAAGGACCACCATCTCCGCAGCACTCCACCTGTCAGGCCTTTATGGTAGAGTGGCCAGACAGAAGACATTTACATTTAAGTCATTTAAGACAATCCTCAGTAAAAGGCACATGACAGCCCTATTGGAGTTTGCCAAAAGCCACCTACAGTAGAGAATCTCAGACCATGAGAAACAAGATTGTCTGGTCTGATGAAACCAAGAGTGAACTCATTGGCCTGAATTCCAAGCTTCTGGATGAAACCTGTTTTTCAGCGGCAGGGACTGGGAGACTAGTCGGGATCGAGGGAAAGATGAACGGGGCAAAGTACAGAGAGATCCTTGATGATAATCTGCTCCAGAGCGCTCAGGACCTCAGACTGGGGTGAAGGTTCAACTTCCAACAGGACAACGACCCTAAGCACACAGTCAAGATAATGCAGGAAGGGCTTCGGGACAAGTCTCTGAATGTCCTTGAGAGGTCCAATCAGAGCCCGGACGTGAACCCGATCGAACATCTCTGGAGAGACCTGAAAATTGCTGTGCAGCGGCGCTCCCCTTCCAACCTGACAGAGCTTGAGAGGATCTGCAGAGAAGAAATGGGAGAAACTCCCCAAATACAGGTGTGCCCAGCTTGTAGCGTCATACCCAAGAAGACTTAAGGCTGTAATCACTGCCAAAGGTGCTTCAACTAAATACTGAGTAAAGGGTCTGAATACTTATACAAATGTGATATTTCAGTTTATGTACATTTGAGAAAAAAAAAAAAAAAAGGTTTTTTGCTTTGTCATAATGTGTTATTGTGTGTAGATTGATAAGGAAAAAATATATATTTAATCTATTTTAGAATAAGGCTGTAACGTAACAAAATGTTTAAAAACTCAAGTAGTCTGAACCCTTTTCCCAAATGCACTATACACTAAGAGCACAAACCGTCATTCTGTTACCAAAGTTTTCATCTGTACTGTTCTTCAAGTAAATATGTAAAATTTTCTGCGGAAATTGTTAAAAGTAGTCCTTGTACATAGAGTTGTGGTTTGTTTAACTTTGCAATCATTGGTTTTGTTTGTCATACATTTTTAAGTGAAAAGACTGCGTTTTAACATCATTGTTACCGTGGAATTGCCCAGGATTGAAATTGCAATGTTCATGAGGGGATGGATGTTCTCACACACCAGAATTCCACACAGACATTAATGAGGGCAGCCAGAGCACCTACGCAGAGTGTCTGTATCAACTCTACCTTCCCTTAGACCTTCAATGCACTTCAGGAGCTGTGCACTTGAGGCTTTTCAAATGAGAATAAGAGATCGATTTTAATGCAGCTGTGGATTTTAATGCATTACCTTAGTGATAATGTGTGCGCTGATTTGTTAACTGAATCAATGTGCATTCCCTGCCTCTATAGGCAAATACTATCTTACTCTCTGTCTCTCTCTCTCTATGAAACTCTGAGCATCCCTGACCCTTGCAGCTGTGCCTGTGTGTTCTCCTGCCAACACATACTGTACTCATCCAGGGTGGGTCTATGTGCCTGATGGCAGCACAAGTGTGGCATACGGTACTATAGCAGCCTAAGGCCTGTATGGCTTTCCTCACCATGTGTTCACATGGGGATCTCTCTCTGCTTGCTAAACCAAACACCATTTATTATTTATGTCTGGACATAAACTCAGGGGACTGTGACACCCCACTCAACGAGCCATCCATCCCATCAATAACGCTTCCTTCCATTAGTCATCCAGGCCGGCCAATTTATGGGCCACTTCAAACATGGCATGATGTATTGAAACATTGCATACTTCTGACTCACATTACCAGTCACTTGCATATGAGCTTAATCAATAAGCAGAGAGGTATTTTTAATGGTAATGATTGTTAACGTGGAACAGGAAATGACTTACAGGCTCTTGATCTTCTAGGGAGACGGCACTCAGTAAGATCTTAGTTCGCCCCAGGTCCTGAGAGTCCATCTTGATGAGGCGATGTTTGGGAGATACAACCTTCATATCCAGGCTGGCGGACTTCAGAGGAGAACCAAAGGCAGGGTAGGAGGAGTCTGAGGACCCAGACTCGTTTCTGGCCCGGTTCTCAGAGTCCTCGTATGGGTCCTCAAAGTCTAGTTTCTTCTGAGCCCGATAGGCTTTCAGTATCTCACTCTCTGTGTAGTCTGGTTTGGGTGGCTGAGGAGGCATCCTCCTGCTCCCAAAACTCAAATAGTCTTTGAGCCACTTTGCCATTTGACCTCTGCTCCCTCAGGCACTTGATGGGTTGAAAGAAAGGTTTCTGTGAAGAGAAAATGTTATGATTCTGGTTAAACTACTTGCTTTCCTTTTAGTGACCTGATTCTAAACCTCAGACTCAATAGACAACAGACAGTGGATGGATTAACATTGTGTGTCCTGTTCTGAAGTGTAGTAAAACACTTGAACATAATGTCATCATTCATTCAAAATGTAGGACTACTAGGATAACCTGAAATCCTACAGTAATCATCTCTGTTTGCACATGGACACTTCTCCCACTGGTCCAGGGGCCACTGTGCAACAGCCAGAACAAATATAAGAAAAAACTAACCCTAGTTTCAGTGACAGTTGGACTTTAATTACTACTAATCAGTAGGAACTACTAATTACTACTAATGCTCAGAGAAACAATAAAGCAGTCTTTATAGCAGACTTCGCCTGAGAACAGCAATTAAATTGTAAACCCAGTAATAAAGTCTGATTTAATTAACAGATACTGAATCCACTAGGAACAACTGCAAGTCATGGATAAGATCAGTTTCCTGACCTGTGTCAAACTTCAAAACAGAAGGCAATCAACAAAGATAAGTAATATGTTACATCACACTTATATTTTACAACTAACATAAAAGCAACAGTACAGGTAACAGTTTAACACGCATGAAATACAATTATACCATATCAAAGTCTTTATATGCTAAAACCATATTGGTCCAAAACATCCCATTGTAATCATGTTTTCCTTTGCTCTTGTCCTCTTTGATATGTTCATTATTTCACCATCGACAATGATGATAACATTGAAACAAACTACAATTTAAGCACTTCAATCTGTAATTCTACTTCCACGTAAATTCTGCAACTTTTAAAATAAGCTTTTCACTAAATTCCAGTTTTTATACTGAAAGTGCATTGCGCTGAGACACACCTTCAGTCCTACCACTCAGTATGCGAGCGTTTTATTCCACTTTTCTTCATTTTGATCGTAGAAAGTAGTCCTATGTTAATAATAGCTTTTGTCCATGAACGTAAATATGGAAAGAACAATCATTTCGCTCCAGTGTGACAGCCTGCGTGCGAGGGTGCAGAATAACAGCAAAGTTCCGCTGGGAAACGACTAATCGCAAGTGAGAGCAACTACGAAGGAAACCTTTAGAAATCAGGGAGAAACCACGCAATTAAAGGGGAGGGGTTCATTCCATGATTCACAATGGATTCTCTCTTTTACAGTCAGCCGATTTTTCATTTAATAATTCTGCATAGACCAGTCCCATAACATAAGAGTAATTGCTTATGGAAAATTAAGTAGGCTGCATCTAAAAAATGATATGTAGTAGCCCTACAAATTAAATGAAAATCAGGTTTAAAATACTCAGGCATTCAGATACTTGACCAAATCATTGAAATGCTTGTTCTCATTAAACAACAAAACGATTCCAAACGCATGAAAAGAGAATACAAGTTTTGTATAATTGCAATGTTTCCTCCACCCCTCTCAATTTGTCCTCATCCCAGCACTCTCTTGCTGATTTGCCTGCCTTAATAGCAAATTAGGCTATGCCATTCAAAATTATGTAAATGAGTTTGGTAAATTGGTAGGAGAGAAAAAAGAATTTCCTCTGGACAATAATTAACACTTACACCCACAAACTGTTACCAATCTGACAAACACATTTCGAGCAAGCAAATAGATGTGCGGTGCCTGCCATACCTTTCAGGAAAAGCACGGTGAAGTAAAATCAGCAAATAAACACAATCTACATAATAGAAAATATCCTTTCTGTTCAAAAGATAGCACATTGTTATATGGGGAAGTGGGCTTCATACGTCCACAGATGTCCTTTTTTGTCCGGACCACAGAGTTGTTAAGAAGCTAATTGAATTTCAGCGATCCAGTGGGTGATATTGTTATCTGGGCCAGTTAAGACACCATAAATGCCTCATGACAGCCATGATCTCACTATCTCCCCGGGAGAAAGAGAGGATGATGTCATAGCTGAGCAGCAGCCTTCACTGCCATTGCCACAACTCCCCCCGCCCACCACTGCTCCCACACACTCCAAAGTCCTTCTTCCAGGCTGGTATGCCTGGCAGGAGAGACAGTGGGGAACAAAACAGTGAAGTAGAGCAAGAAAAGAAGGAAAGACAGTACCCTCTGGCCCCTGCAGAGAGAGGAGGACACTACATCACATTTACTCATACAATGTTGTGTTTGAGTAAACAACATGCCGAGGTTTTCCACCAAGGACTCAAATTAAATGGACTCAAATGTAATGAAAACCCATGTGTGGAAATACTTTTACACAATCATTAATGAAGGCCAGTAACAGCATAGTAAATGTAATGCTTGGCATGTGTCGCCATCTCTTGGTGATTTGAAAGAACTGCATAAAGTACAGTCTGTTTCCCTCATTCTCATGACAGACACCGGTTCAATAAACTATCTGATTAAATATGATGTGATACCTGTTGCAGGGGACTGACTGTTTGGCTGGTATGGTTTGTCTGTGCTGATCCTGGAGTTGAGTCTCTCCCGCTCCAGCTACACCAGAGTTCTTAGAGACAGGCTAAAGTGATCTGCTCTCCACCATTCAGGTCTCTGTTATGGGGCAATCCACATATGCTGTGTTCACACCGGCAGCCCGATCTTTTTTTCACTAATTGGTCTTATCGACTAAAACTTTTTGTGGAAAGTACTGTACTAGGCTGGGTACATACCCCCCATGCACTCAACGTTGTCGAGATACAGTACATCGTTAGTGGAGAAACTGTGAAGCAAGCTGTAGCCTATTGCCGGTTTCTGTTTGAGTCTTTTGTTAAAGAAGGTGAAACAATGTTGTGTTTATTTGCTGGCGTTCGCTTCTGCTGCAGCCTTCGCTGTAAAATATAGCACGTTGCCATGGTGCTTCGGATGCGATTGGTCAAAATACCAATTTGTGGAAAAAAAGATCCGATTTCGACTGCCTGTGTAAACGTAGCCATTGTCTCATCCATCCTGCTGTAAAGAACATATTTCAGGGATAATTCAGTTTGCTTTGGAGGGTTATACACAGAATGTCCAGTAGTTTCAATTAGATATATATATTTTATATGTAAGTAAATTAGTGTAGGGTATTTGTAGTGTTATAATTGCCATGTTCAGCTAAAATGTGATGTTCTACAAGAAAACATTAATATTTACTATCATGTAAGCTAACCTACCCAGCTCTCTGTACAAGCCAAATTTCGTTTAAAGTGCTTTGTACCTTTTCAACTTTTAAGGCGACGCTGTTTACTTTCTTCTCCATCACTTGTCCTAGTGCACTACTGTACTTCCGGGCTGATCTTAAATCCCACCCCCCAATTATCATCATTGGCTACGTCTTTTTGCTTTGGTCTTAGTGATTGGCTATAATGTATCAAATAATGTTTCCAAGTCCCGAAGTCATCCAAAACTGCAACATTTAACCTAATACGTTACTGTGTTACAATTTGGGATATGCGGCAATACACTCTGTGACGACAAACTGCAATGCAGTGAAACATGGTTAATCGCAATAAACCAGATTATTTCTAATAAGAAATTACTTTTATTTGATATAAAAGTTGAATCGTTATCCTCAAGTGACAAATATGCGTTATCCCAATATTTACATAAAAAAATGCATACCACACTAAATCTGTCATGTACGACTGCCAATCAAAATCCGATCCGGCTTCTGATGCGTAGGTGATTGGAGGATCTGGAAGAAAGGGCAGGTGCATTTGAAAGTCCAAAAGGGATGGACCAGTTGTGTACGTTGCGGCAGCAGGCAACTCATGGGACAGAAGAAACCCCCTCCAAAAAACGCCACTCTACCTCAGGTATTTCTTTCTATACCAATTGAATGTTGAGGATTTAGCCTAATGTGTGTTGGCCTACTACATTTTTATCACCTATGTACTACCACTGTAATATTACCTGTAAATGTATTGGTTATGTTTCCCAAAAGGCTAAATGCTTCTTTAATCAAACTGAGAATAGCCCTATGTCTCAATGATGCCATTATAAAAAAAATATATGGTGGTTTATCACACAAGACTTCATCAAACCTGGTTATTGTTGTATTGTATGCTATGCAAAGGGAAACCTGTTTGAATGCATGTTAAAAGCTAGCAACCCACATGTGTTTGGCAGATTGAAATGCTATGGTGAGAAAATTGTTGTATTTCTTTTCAGTTTCCCTTTCCTGGATGCAAAGTGCTATAAACCAAAATGAAGAGCCTCAAGGCAAAGTTTAAGAAGAATGAGGTAAGAGGCAAGAGTAGGAGACGGTCTCTTACAAAACCATCCACCTCCTGCACTGATATCTACAAACACAGTCAGGTTACGTTTAGAGTTCGTAGGTGTATTTAGGTGAAGTAAAAAGTATTATTTAAACTTTTTTGGGACCTGATATTGACTGCTATCGGTGGTGATAGGGTGTTCTTTGTCTGATGGCTATCTGTATGTAGGTCCCAGTGCTCACAGTGTGTGTGGGGGGCACTCGGCTGGGTGTCAGTATCACTGAGCAGCAGGGGTACAGCAGGGGAGCAGGCCAGTCTATAGACTGATGCTGTAACCAGAGCTCTCAGGTAGCCTTCAATTATTCAGCCCCCCCTTCACAAACACACACACATTGTGCTGGACACACACATACACACACACACACACACACATTCAAATAATCCTTCATTTCCTGCTATCACCCCCATCCCATTATGCAGTTGATTGTAATGTCAAGGTGAAAATAAAGTGATCAATCCCAAGACAAGAACCATTCTGTACTAATTTTGTATAGCCTAATGTCTTAAATGTCCAAGCAACTGGAGCCTTGTGTTTGGTAGCAAGTAGCTAGTAGCTATAGCATTGTGTGGCTATGCTATACAGTAAGCTCTGAGTAGAACTCAAGTATTCAACTCCTGTGTGCCTTGGCCTGTTTTAGTGAGAGATCCCCAGAGCCTGAGTGATATGGCTGCTCTGCTGGGGTGAAGCTGAGAGGGAACAGAGTAAGTTATTAATCAGTCGATGACTTACCCTCTCACTGGGAGGGATGCTCAGAATTTCATTTAGAGAGATAGAAGGAGAGAGAGAGTGAGAGAGAAAGCGAGAGGGTGGGAGAGATATGGAGGGGGAGCGAGTGGGAATAACACTATGTGGACTAGATGGAGCACAAATCAGGTAGCTTATCATCCATCTTAATTTGTCTCACGATGTTGGTCACACACAGACCACTCATAAGCAGACTATAGAGAATAGAAACAGCCTACTTAACTGGTTATTAATGTTGGTATACACTTCCCTCATTTCTACAGAGTTAATCAATTGATAGAACAATGCATAATGCAAAGAGTAAAGGATATAGTTACTTTATGACCTCATTTTATGAAAATAATAGATTATATTATTTCACTTATTGTGACAGTTACTTCTAATGCTGTAAGTTGCTGCGTCCAGGTCAGACGAGAGTCGAGTCCGGATGTTATTATTCTATAATATTTATATAGGGTTGAGGGTAGCCTAGCGATTAGAGCGTTGGGCCAGTAACCGAAAGGTTGATGGTTTGAATACCCAAGCCGACAAGGTGAAAAATCTGTCAATGTGCCCTTGAGCAAGGCACTTAACCTTAATTTGCTCCAGGGACGACATATTATAACAAATTTCACTGTGTCTATCCGGTGTATGTGACAATAAATCTTTATTTTTTATTTTTTATCAGTGTGTCCCCTCTGCCCTACCTTGGTATTACCAGCCAGCATTTTCTCCTCTTTCTGCTGAGCATTCATCTTATCCTGATGCACACAGGCCCAGAGAAAGACTGTGGCTGGGCTAACTAGTCCAAGTAGGACAGCACCGGGAGGGAGAGAGCTGACTGAAATAAATGGACAGACTGTGAGAGGAGGCAGAGAAGACTGTACCAGACTAGGCTGGGGTGAAAAATAAGAAGGGCACCAAAAGAGGGAGGTTGTGTGTGTGTGTGTGTGTGTGTGCCAGGTTGAGACTGCAGACTGAGTACGTAGGTCCCTGAGAGCAGCAGCACAGGAAGAGGGGAAGGTGTTTTGGCTGAGAGAGCAGAGCACTGCGTATGGAGAGCGATGTTATCGTGAGACTCAGAGGGCTGAAGCAGTGTGTGTGTTTGTGCAAGAAAGTATAGCCTAATGTTTATCTTTAGTATGTGCATCATCATGTTTCTGTTTTGATACATGCATGGGGTTGTCGATTGTTTTCAGCGAGGTTTATGCTGTGCATTTATGCTTTGTCATTAAGTCAGTGCTAAGTTAGTGCTAAACTCTGAGGCTGTATTTAAGGCCTAGTGGCAATTGAGTAGTGTGTATGTTTGTGTGTGTCAGAATTCTGATCAGGCAGTGCACCGCTCTATGGGTCTATGGATCCTTCCTAGCTCTATCGATCGTCAGCTCTGAGCCTGATGAAGCGTTATTTCTGTCCCTGTTTCAGCTTACTGGTGGTAGGTACACTCTCTTTTACATCTGTTTGACCTCAGCTGTCTTTTCATTGTACTTTCTCTCAAAGGGTTACTTTTTCTGGCAAAAACTGCTCAAAATAAATGTTGTGTACTGTGTGTAATGTCCCATTGAATCAGCTTGTGCCGTATGTCCATCGTCATTTCACTTTGACGAGGCACACAGTATTAGATCTGGCAGTCTCATCTAGACCGATGGTTAGTCATCCCTCAGATCTTTGTATATTATGTAATCAAATAGGGGTCCGTGTTTATTCTGTACTGAATGTACTGTAATTTAGTTAGCTCTGATCATGAGCCCCAGGTTGCAACTGAGTCGTGACCCATCTGTCCCTGTCTCCTCAGAGTCAGGACTGGAGTAAGAGCGATGAGAGACTACTGCAGGCTGTAGAGCAGAACGAGCCTGACAAAGTAGCTGCCCTGATTGTGAAGAAGGGACTTTGTCCCACCAAACTGGACGTGGAGGGAAAGTCAGCGTAAGTACCAGCACTTAGGGCCAGTTTCCCGGACACAGACTAAGCCTAGTCTTAGACTAACAAGCACTTTCAATGGAGAGTCGTTATTGAACTTGCTTATTAGTCTAGGGTTAGGTTTCTTTGTTTCAGAACTAAACTCAGCAAAAAATGAAACGTCCCTTTTTCAGGACCCTGCCTTTCAAAGATAATTCATAAAAATCCAAATAACTTCACAGATCTTCATTGTAAAGTGTTTAAACACTGTTTTCCATACTTGTTCAATGAACCATAAACAATTAATGAACATGCACCTGTGGAACGGTCATTAAGACACTAACAGCTTACAGACGGAAGGCAATTAAGGTCCCAGTTATGAAAACTTAGGACACAAAAGAGGCCTTTCTACTGACTCTGAAAAACACTGAAAGAAAGATGCCCAGGGTCCCTGCTCATCTGCGTGAATGTGCCTGAGGCATGCTGCGAGGAGGCATGAGGACTGCAGATGTGGCCAGGGCAATAAATTGCAATGTCCGTACTGTGAGACTCCAAAGACAGCACTACAGGGAGACAGGATTGACAGAGGATCATCATCACAGTGGCAGACCACGTGTAACAACACCTGCACAGGATCGGTACATCCGAACATCACACCTGTGGTACAGGATGGCAACAACAACTGCCCGAGTTACACCAGGAAGGGTGATGGTCGGATTTGCGTTTATCGTTGAAGGAATGAGCGTTACACCGAGGCCTGTACTCTGGAGCGGGATCAATTTGGAGGTGGAGGGAGCTTGTTGTCATTGCAGGCAATCTCAACGCTGTGCGTTACAGGGAAGACATCCTCCTCCCTCATGTGGTACCCTTCCCGCAGGCTCATCCTGACATGACCCTCCAGCATGACAATGCCACCAGCCATACTGCTCGTTCTGTGCGTGATTTCCTGCAAGACAGGAATGTCCGTGTTTTGCCATGGCCAGTGAAGAGCCCGGATCTCAATCCCATTGAGCACATCTGGGACCTGTTGGATCAGAGGGTGAGGGCTAGGGCCATTCCCCCCCAGAAATGTCTGGGAACTTGCAGGTGCCTTGGTGGAAGAATGGGTTAACATCTCACAGCAAGAACTGGCAAATCTGGTGCAGTCCATGAGGAGGAAATGCCCTGCAGTACTTAATGCAGCTGGTGGCCACACCAGATACTGATTGTTACTTTTGATTTTGACCCCCTCTTTGTTCAGGGACAGATTATTCCATTTCAGTTAGTCACATGTCTGTGGGACTTGTTCAGTTTATGTCTCAGTTGTTGAATCTTGTTATGTTCGTACAAATATTTACACATGTTAAGTTTGCTGAAAATAAACGCAGTTGTGAGAGGACATTTCTTTTTTAGTGTTGATCATCTTGTTGATTATCTTCATCACCATAAGGACATGATCTCTTCCTGGTAGGTTCCATCTCTGTGCGTCTCGGGGTCGTCTGGACTGCTTGGAGGTCATCCTGGCTCACGGGCCAGACATTAACGTGTCAGATGGTACAGGTGAAACGACAGTCTCATTAACTGAACATGTTGTTAACACATTTAGTGTCACGGACCTCCAAGGTAACGCTTTGTGGCTATACCTGGTCAAAACAATTACAACATGCTCTCTTGCTACTCTCATTCTTTCCTTCTCTCTCTTGGTGATTGAAATGCCCTCATCAACCCCAAGGCTTCAGTGCCCTTCACCTAGCAGCAAAGAACTGCCAGCCTGAGTGCCTGAAGAGACTATTACAGGTGCAATAGACAGTCAGACACCGTTAATATTACTACGATACACGGAAAATAAGGTATGCAGTTATCATGCATTTCTGGTGAAATGTGTCTCTTATTCCCACAGGAGAGATTGTCTGTAGACTCCACAGACAGCTTTGGCCGGACAGCTTTGCATCACGCAGGTCTGCAATGCACTAGCTACTGTATAATACAATTGATTACAGCACTGTATGTGTAACACTGTAAACAACTCAACCCTTTTGTACCTTCCATTTGTTTCACTATGGTGCCTGTCCATCTTCCTGCAGCTGTGAGTGGCTGCTTGTCCTGCACTGAGACTCTGTGGGACTTCAAGGCCAGTCTGGATGCCCAGGACGGGGTAAGTGGCGTAGGCCTTAGACTGTCTCTGTACGGCAATAGCCACCAAGTCAGATCCAGGAGAGCTAAAGGGTGTGCAGGGTTTTGTTACAGCCCATCACTAACACACATGAAACAATCAACCATGTTAAGTTATTGTGGCCTCGCTATCTCAGGATGGGGTGACCGCGCTGATCCTAGGAGCCCAGATGAGCAGAGTGGAGCTGTGTGCTTTCCTGTTGGACCGAGGAGCCAATCCCAACATACAGGACAGCCAGGGCAGGTACTTCAACAAGACTCAACAAACAAGGCTTTGTATTAGATTGACTTATGCAAAACAAACTCTGAACATAAGACAAAGGTGATGGCTGGCTATGTAGTCAGATAGACCCGCAGTGTTTCATAAGGGGCTAAATATATGTTATGTGTCCTCTTATGTTCTTGATCTTGTGTTTTTTGTGTGTTGTAGGTCAGCCCTGATGCTGGCCTGTGAGAGTGACAGTGCAGAGACTGTGGAGGCGTTGCTAAGGGGAGGGGCTAACCCACATCTGGCCGACGCCCTCGGACACCACGCAGCCCACTACAGCTCAACTGCCGGCAACCAGCGCATCGCACAGCTGCTGCAAAACAGAGCTCCAGGTAACCAACGGTAACCTTTGGTTGTCTTACCTGCTGACTGCAGCAGGATTGGGCTCAATTCCATTTCAATTTGGATTTTTACAATGGTTGAATTGGAATTTCCATCCACCCTCTGAATTGAAATGGAATGGACCCCGACTATGCACTTGCAGCCCTACTTTGGGCTCTGGCAGTGACAGTCTGGTGCATAGAATTATAATCGATAGAATAGACTAATTCAAATCAATATTCCCTGCTGGGTGAACGGAGGCCATATTTGGTGTACCATTTCAAATGTTTAATCAATTGACATGGTAACTGCCACAAAACGATGTCTGCTATTGGGTGTACTGTACCAAAATCCATGGTCCTTTATCCTTTCTATCAGATGTAATTCTATGGTCTGGGTTATGGCCTCAATCTGGTCCCCCAGGAAATGGCTGTAATGTGAGAAAGTCGGTGAAGGAGACAGCTGGGGGTAATTGTAACAGGCTGAAACAGAGAGGGAAGGCTTGCTGCACTTTTATCTTTAAACAAAGGCTTGCTGATTTACGAAAAACAGATGTGTGCTTTGTTTGAAATGGAGGGGAATGAAAATAGAGCCGTCCCTAAAATGTCTCTGGTGTATCTGATAAATGAGGAGTCTTGTAGCTTACAGCTTACAGTAGGGCTGTTGTGTGGTGGTACACTGTTGTGTGGTGGTACACTGTTGTGTGGTGGTACACTGTTGTGTGGTGGTATACTGTTGTGTAGTGGTATACTGTTGTGTGGTGGTATACTGTGTGCGACAGGATATAGGAGGATTTTTTATTTAGCTTTTTGGGGTATGCTTTTGTGGGTAGTGGGTATGCTTTTTAGCTTTAGCTGCAGTGTAAATCATTGCGTGTGTGTGTGAGTGTCTTGAATCTCAATGGACCAGAGGTTAAAAGGCCTTGCCGTTTGTCTCTCCCATGCATACGTAGCCACTGAGGGCAATGGAGAAGAGGTAACTTACCACTCATCATTTCATTTTCATGTGAAAACATGGCCAGTATTACTGAATTGTACATAATAGACTTTACCACATAGGAACAAACACCAACTTCTTATCACATGTTCAATCTACAACAACAACTTTTGAACAACAACAGCTGAAGTAACATCTCACAAGGAAAACAAGTAAAAGTCTCATTACAAGACATTTTAGGCGACAGTACTGCTTGCTTTGTTATGGACCTTGCTGCTCCTCTCCTCCTGCTTTCCCCTGTTCCTTCTGTTTGTTTGTGCCTCCAGCGACAGCCCCCTCCTCCCCCTCCTCTACCAGGGGGTACGACCCCCCGTAAGAGGAAAGCCCCCCCTCCTCCACGCTCCCCTCCCCAGGTACGACTGCAGCTCCAGAGATGGATGACATAGTCGTTACTTTGACATATCAAAATGCTTTTTGTATGATTCTTACTAACTCTTACTTATGCTGTGATAATCATGCTCATAATAACTTTGATAACCATGTTCCAGGGCTCCCCGCCATCTCCTGCCTCCCAGAGCCCTCCTCCCCCTGCCTCTCCTGAGCCTCTGACCCAGAGACCCGCTCCCCTTCCTCAGTCCCCAGAGACGCAGCGCTCTGCTCAGGCTAACCTTGTGAGTTACGTCCCCTGCCACTGCATAGTGTATGCATAGCACCTAGGGTTGCAAAACTACCGGTAATTTACCAAAGTTACCAAAATGTTCTGCAATGTTGGTAATTAATAGGTCATCTATTTGATATCTTTGTCTATATTGTCCATGAGTTTCTAGTAGATGGTTCAAGAGATAATAGCCTAATTTAAAAAGTATCTAATCAACAATGGCATTATTTTCAATTAACTCTGCAACTCTTCCAACTATTTACTTTTTTTCGCAACTGTCACCAGTTTGGCTCCAAAAAAATGAACAACAAAGACCTATTGACAAAGCTAGTAAAATATATAAAAGTGTGTAAAAAATATAAAGGATTTTTAATGCTGTAACCCTCATTTTAAACATCAATGTTATTCAATAAGTTGATGGGTTATATTTATGTTAATGTTTCACAGTTTTATCATATTTTTACATTTTAAAATTATTGTATATATTTTCCAAGTGATAAGGCCACACAGAAGACCAGAGATAATTACAGACACCTGTGATCATCTGAATTAACCAGAAAGGCCACTAGATTCTGTTAGTTTACTGGTAAATGTTACCAGTAATATACCCTCCATTTGCAACGCTAATAGCAACTAAGCATACAGGAGATAAAATATGCTTATCCTTATGGTATACAACCTTAACACATCTCAATTCAAGGTACTCATCTTTAGATATCAATTTTTAGGATCAGTATTTATGACTGTAGCAGACAGTAACAGACAATACATAGTGAATGACTATCTACTGTATTCAATTTGAGACTGCTAATGAGTACGGTGCTGCTGTGCGACTGTGATATTACTGATAGGTATTGCTATGTGTGTGTCTGTGAGATGGAGGATGAGGAGGTGTTTGAGGAGATCCGCAGACTGCGTCTGGAAAGAGGACGTCTGCTCCAGAAGATCAAAGGTCTGGAGCAGCAGCAGAACAGCGCCCACACTGCCCTGGAGGAGGTACTGCATGCAATGTCCACTTCCGTCCACTTTTGAGCTCAAGCTCAAACGCCTATTCCCTAGAAACCTCTCATATTTCTGAAAAGAAATCCGCTGTGAACTCACTCTCTCCCTGTGCTAGCTGACTCAGCTGAGAGAGCGTCTGCAGCAGGCGGAGGCAGAGCGGGACAGGCTGCAGACTGAACTGGAGGAGCTGAAGGCAGGTCAGGTGATCGGTGCCAGTGACTCAGATGACGACATGCTGGACTTCCCAGGTGTGTGCGGGTAGAGAGGGAATACTGCTGGCAGTTTGTTAAATTTGTTAAACTGACCAAATGTTTGATAGATGGACTTAGGCTATAGCAGCCTAATGAGCGTCATACCTAGATGATGAATCATCACTCAAATTCTTGCTACTGACATGGCAATGGCTGATGTTTTGTTAGTCAAAATATGGCATTGATTTACCTCCGTCTATCTTGAAGGTGCTGAGAAGCTGCTCTCCAGGCGGTCGAGAGAGTCTCCCTCTGCTCTGGACGAGGGGGAGGCAGACTCCCTCAACCCCACCTCTCCTGGTGCTGCAGACTCAGACACTGTGGCTGAGCTACGCAGACAGCTGAAGGAGCTGGCCTTACAGAATCAGGAGCTGGTCCTGAAAGTGCAGGTAACAAACACACACACACCAAACACACACACAGCATCGGCTAATGAATTGATAGAGAGGGAGTTCTTAAAAGGCCCTTCAGAGTCCAGAGTAGTACTGATGATGCTGCTGGTTCAAGGCTGGCTGTGCAGCGTCAGATTGGACCGTTAGTCATAACCACTTTATAGGCCTATGATGTAGCATCCAGCTAGGAATAGAATAATAGCATCACAGAGAGTCACAGAGACTGGTTGCAGGCATTCTTCACTAACTGGGTCATGGTCTGTACAAGTAGACAGAATCGGGACAAAGGGTTACAGCCAGGCTACCATTGGAGGGTGTGTCTGAGGCTGTGTACTGCATGAGAGCTAGTACAAGGGCTGGTATAAAGTCTGAACCTGTCAGCAAGGAGGAGTAGAGGAGTTCTGTGACTGGCGACTTGAGTTGATAAAGTTTTCACAATAGGAAAATAGGATGCTTAACCTATGATATACATATCACAACCGCTAGAGAATAAACAAACCCTCACCGATTATTTCTGTACTGTGATCTTGTGTGGTTTGCAGATGCTGGAGATGTTTGAGAAAGATGACACTGACATGCAGACATCCGGCCCAGACTTTGTCCCCACGGCTCTGTATGACTCCCTGAGGAGGGAGTTTGAAGCTCTGCAGGAGCATTACTCCCAGGCCCAGGCTTCAGCTGAGGCCTTCAGCATGGCAGGGGAACAGGGGTAAGGATTACCACCCACACCAGCCACCTTATACCTTCTGGATAAGAGCATCTACTAAATGACTAAAATGTCACATTCACACCACCCACTAGGTTTCGAGTTCAATTTATAGAGGTGCCCTGGGGTGCTGAGCACTACCATGAGAGCACCCCGGTAAGGACTAAAGTATTAAATCAACATGGACACCCCCATAAGGGTTCAAAATATTAACACTGGTCCAGCTCACTATTTTTAGCATATTTAAGCCCACTATTTAAGAGTCCGTGTGTAATTTGAACCCTGCCAGCCACAGTATTGTAATTAGAAGATTCTAGCTAACATAATATGCCTCTACAACCATAGTTAAACCTCTCACTTCAGTTCTGATGTTTGTTGTCTTTTACACCTGCATTGCTTGCTGTTTGGGGTTTTAGGCTGGGTTTCTGTACAGCACTTTGAGATATCAGCTGATGTAAGAAGGGCTATATAAATTGATTTGATTTTCTGCAGGTGTGAGGAGGTGGAAGGGGAGGAGATGGGGTGTCAGGGGCAGAGGGGAAGGAGCGGACAGAGGAGATGGAGGGGGAGAGCAGTAAGGAGCTGAAGGAGAGGCTGTGTGGGCTGGTGGAGCAGCTGGCTCACTCCCAGTCTGAACTGGAGGAGCTGAGAGAACAGGTGCACCTTGGGGTCTACTCTGTGGAACAGGCAGGGGGCCATGGGGGCACGGTGGGTGAGACGGAGGGGGCGGGCCAGGAGACACAGCAGCTGAGAGAGAGGGTGAGGGACTTGGAGGCGGTGCTGAAAGAGCGAGAGAGACAGGGGGAGGGACAGAGTGAGGGTGAGGGCGAGAGCACAGGGGACAATGACACAGTCAAACAGCTGAGAAAGAAAGTTAAGAAACTACAGGCAGCCCTGGAAGATAAAGGAACAGAAAAAGAGGGCGAAAAGGAGGACGGAGGAGGGGAGAGTGAGACAGTGAGGAGCCTCAGGGAGAGGGTGAGTGAGCTTGAAGCCGACCTGGCAGAGAGCAAGGAGTCAGGGAAAGCGGTGGAAAGGAGAGAGGGTGTGGTAAAGCAAGAAGGGGAGGTGGTGTGGAGGCTGCAGGGGCGTGTGGGGGAGCTGGAGGAGGAGCTGAGGCAGTGTGTTCCCCGTTCGGAGCTGGACGAGGTGCAGGTGACCCTGGGTCTGCAGTGTGAGCAGCTGGCCAGGGAGAGAGCTGAGGCCAGCCTGAGACTGAACGAGGCTTTACTGGAGCTGGAGAGACTACGCCCCCCCAGCCCCACTCACCACCAAGGAGACGAGGAGGAGGAAGAGGAGGAAGATAGGTCTGAGGGGTCAGAGCCCTCCATCACATCAGGTGTGTTTCCCTATTGTCTAACTGGTGTCCTGTTATTGTTATACTCCGGTATTATAATATTCTCTACCTTATCGATCATCTTTGCTCTCTGTGGCACAAGGACACATTATTTCACTGTAGTCTATCACAGTGGTAAGCTTTAAATAAGTTGTTTCTAACCATTCATTTGCTGTCATGTAATGACTTTCATGTTTCTCTGAGTTTGTGACGGCAGTTCTGTCAAATCAGAACTCTTTCTGAGGCTTGCGTGATGACACTTCTCACCAATCAGAGCACTCTCGAAGTCTGTGATATTTCTTCTCTCCAATTAGAGCCCTCCCTGAGACGGGTGAGAGAGGAACTGGAGGTGGCTAGGCAGGAAGCAGCTCAGGCTCTGGACTGTTTGTGTGCGGAACGCGAGGGCCGGGCCCAGGACACCCTCCACATGAGAGACGCAGTGTCCCTGTCCCAACACACAGAGGCGCTGTCGGCCCTGTCGGAGCAGCTGGCGCAGACAGCCCAGGAGCTGCAGGCAGAAAGGGCCCTGCGATGCCATGCCCAGACTGAGACGGCTAGGCTAGAGGCCCAGCTACAGGCCACACAACAGGACCTTATACCCAGGGAGGAGCACAATAAAGTTAAGGTTAGCTTGACGAGAAATGCATGCAAGCGATGAGGGACTTAGCCTCGGATCGTATTGAGGTTTTAAGTAAATGGATATTAGGCTATCATAAATACAACATATGTTTTAGTACAAATAACTAAATTCTGGCAATCACTGTACTATTTCCGCATAAAACAGTAAATCATTGCAATTTTATCGCAAAAAAGCGGACCCATCACCGCAGTAGAAAAAAAGGGCACGCAATTTCAACCGATCACTGCACATTTACTGCATAATATAGTTCAATCAAGCCATATGTCAACAAACTCTTTCCCTCGTCCACACATTTGTGACAAATTGGACAAAATCATTGCATATTGCCATGCAAAATGTCAGAATTGCCCCAGCAAAATCAAGCATGTTTCCCCGCAAATACCACAATAAAGCCCAGTGAAATCCTGGAGGGACTGGGTAGCCTACACTACAGTACCACAGATAGATCAATGAGACCGATATTTCACCGGATGTATAAATGTGAAGCATCCAGTGATGAGAGGAAGCCCAGTGGCCGGCAGTGGGAGAAGATGGATTTTGGCTGAAATTCTGCTAATCTTCTCATCGATGAAACATTTGATCTCCATACAGTTTTCTGTTTCCAAAACTAAAATCTGAAAAAAACTGAGTGGACTGCGTTTTGTGGAATTTACCATATGCCAAAGTTTCAAAAAACTGCGTTGTTTAGGAGTGCAAAGGGCAGATTGAGTTATTGCACAAGGGCACGTCACAGTGTAGGCGCTCCCTAATGGAAATTTTCCAATAAATTCTAAAACGCACCAATGGGATCTCACTAGCTCGTGCTTGGCTCGGCCCAACTCCTTGCTTGGCTTGCTCACTGTGATTCAATTTCTCCCACTGAAAATGACATGCTCTGGTCTATCCTGGGTTAGTTGTAAAAATCTTTGACAGTACTATGAAAGTAGTACTTCCTGACTTCATGCTGTCTACTGTTCCTGTTGTATCAGTTGGAGCTGCAGCGCGCTCTGCAGGCCAGTGAGAGCAGTGCGGCAGAGGCCAAGGATGCTCTGAGTGTGAAGGAGACAGAGCTGAGAGACATGAGGTCCCAGAAGGCTTTGGAACAGGGCCTGGTGTCCAAGGAGGACCACGAGTCCCAGCGCCTCTCACTGCAGGCCGATATCAACACACTCACCGCCCGATTCAACGACCTCACACGCAAACATGAGAAGACCTGCACCGAGGTGTGTGTGTGTGTTTTTTGTTCTTGTTTACCAAAATACTGAGAATTTGAAGAACGTTAGAGACAAACATTAACTCAAGAGTTGACTAAAAGCCACATGCTACAGACTACAGACTCCTTTTGCGTTATTTATGTGTGTGTTCTATATCTCCTTACAGCCTTTTCCCTTCATCTATCTCCCCCCCTTTCTAGAGGTGCTGTACTACTATGGCTGACCCTGTAAAACAACACATTTCACTGCATCTATCCGGTGTGTGACAATAAAACGTCTTTCTTTCTCCCTGTCTCCCTCCCAACAGGTGTTCCAGGTGCAGCGGGAGGCTCTGTTTAATAAGAGTGAACGTCAGGTGGCCGAGGCTCAGCTGGCCACTGCGCAACAGCAGCTGGCTGACCTGCAGGCCCAGTCCAGCCACATCCAGGAGCTCCACAAAGACATCCAGGACTCCCAGGGCCTGGTCAAGGAGAAGGACCGCAAGGTGAGACAGAGACACAGATGGTAGAAGTTAAATTGAGCAACACTGTACTTTATTTGGAAATCGACCCCTAGACCCTACCCCTTTGTCTGGCTACCCATCCACATCGCTTAGGCCAAACGCCACACCAACTAATGTTTCGTCTCCATGATGAGTCTGGATTTGATCTCCTCCCTCATGACTTCTCGAATGCATGGCTTCTCGAATGCGAACACATTCAAACCATTTTGATTGGTCAAAGAAACCGATGGGTTGTGCCAGAGCCTGAACACATGCGGGTAAAATCATTGGCTTTGATACTCTGATTGGTTAGAGACGATCCAATCGCTGATGACTTGTTTTGTACAATGCCCCACTCTTTAACATCAGCAGAAACTACTTTTACGATGGCGGTCTCAGACTGAAAGTACGTAGCGATAAATAAATAGAGCAGTGGAATTAAATTCAGTATAAGTCATCAGGCAACCTACCCCTTGCCCTCTGGTAAGCTGGGTGGAATTTGGCCATGTTACTGTCCATTCCATTTAGATCAACACATAGTGCTGAAGTGTGAGGGCATGAGTGTGATTTGGAACTGAGAAAAAGACCATGGGAAATGAAGGGATCTGTGATCTCCCTGTGTAGATAATGGAGCTGTCTAAGGAGGTTTTCCGTCTGAAGGAGGCTCTGGGGGCCCTGAGTCCTCCTCTGGGACTCTCCTCTTCCCACTCCTCCTCTCACTCCCACTCTGAGAGGGTCCCCCCTGTGAACCCTGGCCAGCAGGTGGCGCTGCAGAACAGAGTGGCTGTACTCTCCAAGGAGCTCCAGGTGAGGGCATCACTGAGCCAAAACAAATACTGAGGTTCATGGTTTAAAGAATGCTGGAGCATACTGTCTGTATTGTATATCTTATTACAGGATTGGGAACGAAAGCACAGACAAGTTGTAGCTGTATACCGATCCCATCTACTGGCTGCTGTACAGGTAAGTACAACTCTATACACCTTTGTAGAAGACACATCATTATCGGGTCAGTGCAATATGAAGTGTTGTTGTGTAGTTGAGGGGATGAGGGGATGAGACTTGTTGTGTCTTCCTCAGGGCCGGATGGATGAGGAGGTCCAAGAGCTCTTACTGCAGATCCTGAGGATGTCACACAAGGACCAGGGTTACTGACCCCCACAGGCAGTGTGCTCCCTGTGCAATGCAAGACACAACGGGCTATGGGACCCACCACTGTACTATACCCTCTACTAACTACAGTATATGTACACACTTACTGAAAGCAACGGGTCTGTTCTGCATACAGTACGTGTAGCCTTGGAAAGACATAGAGGCTAGTCCCTTCATGACTAGCGTTGAACTGGATAGACATGGACAGGTATGGTTTTCTGGTATCGGAAAGAGAAATGTATTTATAGATAATTACTTGTATTGAGTAACAAGAATGTATCTCTTGTCTCAATTGTGTGATGAGCCTACTGATTGAATATATTTTGTATGATATTCTTACAATAAAGATGTAGAAAGAAACCAAAATCCTGCCTCTACCTCCTTGTTTAGATGTTTATTTATTGGATAAATAAATACTAAAAGCTCAAAAGTGATAGGACTAACATGCAGAAGCTTTTCATCGATTTCCTCTGTTTTAGGCTAGGCCAGGGATATCGGTGGGGGCTGACATGTGCTCCCATAAAGCCTGACATCCATTAGCCTAATTTCCTAATAAATCCAGATGAAGGGAGAGTGTTGTGGATTGGGTCCAACACACATTACACACCCTTTAGTTTGTCCATTGTCATCTCACACAATTTGACATGATTTTTCAATGTTTCTAATTTTAACAGCGCCTTGGTCATGTGACCTACTGACCTCAAACAAAGTTCAGAATGTCCACTAACTACCCCTATATATTGCACATCCTTTAGTTTGTCCATTTTCATCTCACATGTTTTTACACTACATTTTTTTACTTTCTAATTTCAATAGCTCCTTGGTCATTTGACCTACTGGACTCAGTGGGCCTACATATTGCACACGCTTTAGTTTGTCCATTTTCATCCCACATGATTTCACATGAACTTTGTAAACATTCTAATTTCAATAGCTATTTGGTCATGTTACCTACTAGATTCAAACAAGGTTCAGAATGTCCACTGACTACCCTTCTATATTGCACACCTTTTAGTTTGTCCATTTTCATCTCGTGTTTTTACATGAATTTTTCAAACTTTCAAATTTCAATAGCTCTTTGGTCAGAATGTACAGTCAATGGACAAACTAAAAGATGTGCAATATAGAGGGGTAATTAGTGGACATTCTGAACCTTCTTTGAGGACAGTAGGTCACATGACCAAGGAGCTATTGAAATTAGAGTAATTGAAAAACAGAAAATTCATGTATAATTGCGTGAGATGAAAATGGACAGACTAAAGGGTGTGCAGTGTGAAGAACCACTGAGTGTTACATGACCAAGGAGCTATTGAAGCTAGAAAGTTAAAAATGTTAATGTAAAAACGTGTGTAATTAAAATGGAAAAAATAAAGGGTGTGCAATGTGTTGGCATGCTGAGTGTACATTCTGAACCTTGTTTGAAGTCAGTTGGTCACATGACCAAGGAGCTATTGAAATTCAAATGTAAAAAAAAGTTTGTACCTTGTTTACGCTCCCTAACTAATTCAACAGGATACAAAATACCGCTTACATTTCCACATGTTTATTAGCTTTTTTTTAACGCGAATTAAGGTCCAAATCGTGAAAATAAGACCTGTACAATGTTGTGCGCAACACCATGACACTTATTTGGAGTCTGTGGCTGAAATGGTTTGAAAGCGCGAATATCCACCCTGAAACTCTTTTTACCTCGGTCGATTTTTGGTTTGTT
This sequence comes from Oncorhynchus nerka, assembly GCF_034236695.1. NCBI lineage: Eukaryota > Metazoa > Chordata > Actinopteri > Salmoniformes > Salmonidae > Oncorhynchus > Oncorhynchus nerka. The sequence goes on along the minus strand of NC_088419.1, from coordinate 60,128,319 downwards.
TGTTTTGGCACCTCTCAAGACCTGTCATTATCACCATCTATGCACGCAACCACTCACTTCTTTCACTTTTAATGAATTAATTTATTTTATTTTGCAACCATTCACTCACACTACTGATTACTGACTACACACACTATTGTTACTTGTTTATAGTTGACTTTAGTTAGTAAATATATTTTTGTTGTTGCCTCTTTGTTACGGGAGATGAGCCGGTCCATGACAATACCTCAACGGAGCTGAATACCAGCACCTCAAATGTTCTACTGTTTAAGCTCCTGTTCCCCTTAAAGAATATTAGCAGCTCAAAGGTATTGTGCAGTTCCTGAACCTAAATATAAACAGTACCAGCACCCAAAACGAGTACCGGAACATATTTCAGTCCAAGTCAAGCCAGGCACTGATAAGAAGCCTATTCTATTGAGAAGCCTATTGTATTATGTTTCCACTGGATCAGAGCATGACATTTGAGTGGTTATCGAAAGGGAGAGAGCTGGAAAGATTTTCCAGATACATTGAGGAACAAATTATTGTCGTTCTCGATGGATATAAAAACAGGCTTCGTTTTCTTGATGTTTGAGGTAAAGAAAACATTAGAGAAACTCCACAGGTCATTAGTGGTGGTGCGTTAAGCCAATCATATCCCCAATGGGCACATTTATATGACTAGGTTTGCGCAAAGGTCAGGTAGCCTATGGGCCTACTTACTCAACATTGACAAGGGCGCTCTAAACAAAAGACAATGACTAAATTTACAGAACGCCAAAATGGATTTAAACAAACCAAAACTTTTGTTTCACAGGTGTAGCATAGGTTGTGCACTCTGCAAACCATGTGTCTACTCCGAGAATGAGAACAGGAACATTGGAATAATAATATTGAATGCATAAACATAGACATTATCGGAATTAATGGTTAATGTACTACTGGTGATATATGTAATGGGGAATTGATATACAATAACAATGAAATGCAAACAATTCACACAATTAAGTTATGAAACAAGGAATGTGCACAAATTGGCAGGAGAGCGCGCATTCTGGAGTGAGAAGTGCATTGTGTCAGGGCATTCATACTTCTTGCGCTTCGCGGAGTAGTGCAGAGCTGTTGTCAAGGAAGTGAGTTTGTGTTTATACAGTATGTACCTCTCCCACCTACCATCAACTAAGCATGTCAATGCTGAGCTATACAGACCCCTCCGCATTGTTACAAAATGTGGGAGGCGCATGGCGATGCCTCTGGAGGCTACATTACAATCTTATTCTAAAATTGATTAAATAAAATATTTTCCTCATCAATCTACACACAATACCCCATAATGGCAAAGAAAAAACAGGTTAGAAATTTTTGCAAATCTATATAAAAAAACAGAAATGCCTTATTTACATAAGTATTCAGACCCTTTGCTATGAGGCTCGAAATTGAGCTCAGGTGCATCCCATTTCCATTGTTTCCACAACTTGATTGGAGTCAACCTATGGTAAATTCAATTGATTGGACATTATTTGGAAAGGCACACATCTGTCTACATAAGGTCCTACAGTTGACAGTGCATGTCAGAGAAAAAAGTCATGACGTTTAAGGAATTGTCTGTAGAGCTCTGAGACAGGATCGTGTTGAGGCACAGATCTGGGGAATGGTATCAAAACATTTCTGCAGTATTGAAGGTCCCCAAGAACACAGTGGTCTCCATCATTCTTCAATGGAAGACATTTGGAACCACCAAGACGCTTTCTAGAGGCCAGGCCAAACTGAGCCATCGGGGGAGAAGGGCCTTGGTCAGGGAGGTGACCAAGAACCCGATGGTCACTAACAGAGCTCCAGAGTTCCTCTGGGGAGATAGTTGTCCTTCTGGTAGGTTCTCCCATCTCTGCAGCACTCTACCAATCAGACCTTTATGGTAAAGTGGCCAGACGGAAGCCACTCCTCAGTGAAAGGCACATGACAGTCTGTTTGGAGTTTGCCAAAAGGCACATAAAGGACTCTCAGACCATGAGAAAGGCCATGCCTACAGTGAAGCATGGTGGTGGCAGCATCATGCTGTGGGGATGTTTTTCAGCGACAGGGAGTGGAAGACTAGTCAGGATCGAGGGAAAGATGAACGGAGCAAAGTACAGAGATCCTTGATCGTCTAAAACATTATTGGTCGACCAACAGCCTAACGACCAAACATCGACCAGTTGACTAATTGAGGTCAGCCCTAAATCAGGCACATTTGAATAACCTTAATTTTGACATATTTTATTGCAAAAATGCATTTAGTTTAAAGAAGAGTAGATACCAGAAAGCCCTGAGGAAGCAAAGGGGTCCTTTTAGAAAAGTTGCATAAAGTATACTAACATCACAGAAAGCAATGTCCTCTCTCTTTCTTCTTTGAGACAAAGATACAGCAGAGACCAAAGGATCCCCTATCAATTGATCAAACATGTTGCCATTAACACAGAATCCTGATCAAATCAGTTAGGGCCCATGCCTGCAAAGATTATTGATTGGAGGACTCGTACAATAAAACAGGAAGCACATAATAGGACAACCAATCAGAACACACTGTGGGAGGTGCTACAGTATACAGTATCCCCCCCATTAATCAGCAGCTTATAGAAAGTTTCACAATAAAAATGGGTGATTTCTTTCAGTCCACTCTATTCATTGATTAAAGTATGGTTTGGCATGGCAAGAAAATGTGTAATTTGCTCTCAGGGCATACATACATTCTACACTACTGTATTTCTTCGGTGGTAGATGTAGAATGTATGACACTGTACAAGCGATTTGAGAGGAAAGGTATGAAACACATGGACAATTAAGGCACTGAACTGAACTGAGGAGATGTTCATTATATATACACTGAGTCATGTGGTACTGTAGTCTGCCTTCTGAGAGTACAGGCTCTGACCAGTGCTCTCTTCATACAGTAGGCTTGATAATACACGACTCGGGTAGGTATTCAATGACGAGCCAACTGTCCGATACAAACACTTTGACAAGTATGTGGTTATAATTGAACAATCACATTGATATTCAGAGTTCTGCCCATGTATTTTGTGTTATGTAGTCTTGTGGATATTGAGGAGACAGAGGGACAGACACATTTTTTAGGTTTGTGTCTGGTTAGTACTGTATCTCTAAAGCATATGCTATCAGTTATTTAAAGCCTGCAGAATTTGGTCCTGAGACTACATATGAATACATCTCATGAAGGTGCAGTTGCTACTTCATGATGAAACAATTGAGTGATATTTTTCTGCCAGGATTTTCTTACATATCATTTACAATGTTTTTGTCTATGAATGTTCACATTTGTTCAGTGAAAGACACAGGGAACCCAAATCATTCCGGGACTGTGCATGACTACAGCAGTTTGAAATTCAGTATGAGCTGCAACATAATCATGCACTCGAAAATAATCATTTCCTATGGAACAACTACTGTTTGTCACTGTGATGATGTCATCTGACCTCGGACCATCTGTGACCTCTGACCTAGAATTCCATCCTTGTGATTGTCTGGTCTGTTACCTCCCATTCTGAGGCATCCAGGTGTTTGTTAGCTTAATGACTGCATGCTGAGAGTTCAGGCGGAAATGGCGGACAGTTGTGGGCACTGCGGGAGGAAGCCAAGTACTGTAGCAATGCTCCTGTGTCCTGGGCAAAGGGAGTCGCCTGTGTCCTCCTACCCCAGTGAAAGCTCTGATTCTGGGGATATGGATATGGCAGTGAAGATCTTCCTCCCTTGGGCTTACATGGACACACCTCTGACTCCTGGTGAAACAGGCACAATTTGAAAGGATATCACTCAAACACATATTAGAGAACAAGACCAGTACAAGACTAAAATCTAGAACATAAACTTTATTAATACAGTATCATGTATCAATAATCTGCCCACACTGAAACAAACGTTATCACAAGACAGTCATTTTAATCTAGAACTAGGCAGTGCTGAGCACAATCCCTTTGGGCTGTCATTGCTGTCTCTTACCATTCCAGAAAGTCATCCCCTCTGTGGCTGGCTGGGTCACTGTTTCCTCCGGACCACCTGTTTGAGGTGCAGCTCGCTCTCGGCTGCCACGATGGGCAGCTCGTTCTTCAGGTGGTAGCTGATCAGGTGACTAATGCTCTCAAACAGCATGTCTTTGGTGCGTACCTGACAGTGACGAGGAGGAGTAGGCTAACAGATGTTAGCAGGTCACCACATATTTAAGGATGCTAACAAGAATGCTTCTGATACCATTGTTTTGCACTCAACAATGCTAATGCTAGACTATAGCTAAGTGGCTGACACCATTTCCATATAAAATATATACTCTATGGGGCAAATCCTAATTTCCACTTAAGTAGAATTTTCACATGTCAATAGGTGACTGTTGTTAAATGCCAGAAGGTGATTATCACTCACCACTCCCTCTGGGTCCACCAGTAGCAGGTGTTTGGGCAGACCACAGTGCATGCCTGTCAGGACATACTGGCCTGGGTTGGTGGCACTGTCTCGTACCAGGAAGTCCCCGTCTCGGACCAGCAGTTTCTCAGCATCACGGCGACTCATACGACCGTGGTACCAGGCCTCCCGCCGGAGCTGCTCCTCTGTAGGGGCGACAGGGGCACGACGTCGGGGCGGGCTGGGCCACTGGTTCTTCAAAACACACACCCCACCGTTACCACTGACACCACCAGCCTCGTGCATCTTTAGAGCATCCTCAAAGGGTCCTACAGAGAACCAGGAAAAGTGAGAACACGTGCAAGGCACACACGTGGAACCTGTAAGATGAATGACATCATCCATACATGCCAACCCCATTTCCCAGATACTCCATCTTGAATAATAATATCTCTATTGTGTCAGTGGCTGTGTTCAGTGGATGGATAGCTGTTGATGAGACTCACTCATGTCAAAGATGTCTTTCATGGGGCTGTCTGGCCCCCTGGCCCCCCTGTGGCCCTCTGCTCCCTGCTCCAATCCCTCCAGACTCTGGGTGTTCACATATAGGTGCTCCTCATAGTCCCTGCTCCCCGGAGTCTGGCTGTCTGCCCGCTGGTAACCATCTGATGTCAGACCTGTCAATCACAACTCAGTTTACTAATACATTGCTACTTACATACTCTCTGCATAATTCTTACTTAAAAAATTAAGTACCCACAAACATTGTAATATCTGTAACGTGCAGTATTGTGGCGTGCAGTACCATATCAGACCACATGGTGTCTCACCTGAGCTGCCGTTGTTTTCAGTATCCCAGTGAAGCTCGTAGCACAGCTGACCTGAAGGGCAGGAAGCTGTCTCTCTCCTGGACGGAGAACCCATCTAAAAACAGATGCCCAAAACTCACATTAGCATTACTAATAGTAGACATGTACTTCTTTATGACTCTTCAGACCACCTGGTAATAAATAGTTCCACTTCTACAGACACCTTATGTTTGAATCCTCTGTATAGGCTGCAGGGTATGAGCAAGACTTTCCTCTCACCAATTAGCTAACCCAGAGGCCTGGTTTCTATCTTGAGTGATATCAATCTCTTGTAATTATGTAGCAGGCACATCTACAAGACAGTTATTGGGTTCCCTGCTACTGTATGCTCACAGTTCTCGCTCTTCTCTGAGACTTTATGTTGAAAAGCCAGGCAAGGTCATTAGTCATGTGTCCAGAAATACTATATCAAAGGGTTTGGTGGTGAGGGTGGAGGCTGGGGAATCACCTGCACTGCCTTGCTCTCTGGTTGGCTGTGGATGTGGCCCAGCAAGGCCGTACAAGGCTTCAGCCTTGAGTCCACCACTCCCCCAAAAGGAGGCACCTTCCCAGGGATGCTGTTGTAGTAGTCGTGCTCCAACGCGTCCTCGTCATCTCCCCACGCTGAGTCTTCTGTCCTGATGTTCCTGAGGTGACACGATAAGAAGAGGTAATTTAATTCCCAAATATGACAAGGCAAGGGATCAGATACCTCCTCCACATTCGATAACGTTCTATTGTTGGTAGCAGGAGATACACACTGCTTTAAATAACAGTTTTGATTTCGATGGACTGAAATCTGAGCACAGCATATCACATTTCTAGCAAGTGACTGAGCTAAAAATGTTTGAGTTTCATATTGAGTTGAGCGTGTGTCTGTGGAAAATGCAAGTCAACGCTTTAAGTAGCACACCATACTTGCACTGTACCAATTCCGTGATAACCACACAGAATGAACACACAGAATGCATGTGTGTGTAAAGTCTGTCTTTCCAGACACAACCCTATATTGAGTGCAGTGCTTGTGCACACTGACCATGGTGCATGTGGTTATATGTCGATTGTGGTGCTCATTTCAAGCCTGTGTGTCATTGTACACACTGTCAAACAGTCGATCCAGTGGTGTGCGATGGATGAGTGTTGGTTTATTGACTACAGATAAGTTAGCACATTACAACAACAGCCAATGGTCTGGGCTTTTGGAACAGTTTGTAGTGTGCTAGTCTGGAAACCTGATGGTTGCTGGTTCACTTCCCTCTATCATCCCAGATTCACTGCAGTGGCCCTGTCTCACCTTTCCACGGTGGGGATGGCTTTGGGAGGGCTGTGGAGGTACTGTTTAAACTGCAGTTCGAAGGCCTGCCCGATGGTGCTGATGACATTCTGAGCTAAACCGTCACAACACTCCAGGATATGGCATGCTGAAGAGAACATGGAGGATATGAGTTCCGCAACGCCACTGTGAGGATAACAACTTATATTTTCAAGAAAAAAATAGAAAAACCTATATCTTTAAGTTAAACAAGCATTAGTAAACCATAATGCCAGAAAATCCTCATGCGTTTAACACCAGGAAGAAACTGCATAGCTTTGTTTCTGTTTATGAAATACAATAGTAAACGGAATAGTGTGTAAGGAGATACCTCTCTGATTGACTGGATCTTTGGCCACATAAGCAACATAATCGGGCGTGTCCTGCAACAGAGGGAAAAACCTCAATAAACTCTGATGAATTAGGATATAATTGCATTAGAGGGCTTATTGATCATGAAGTCAAGGGATTGGAAAGCGGTCAAAAGCAACCAAGTCAGACATGCAGTCTGCCAAGCGGCCCATGTCAACAAACAGACAGAAAGGAAAGCACAAAGTGCACTTATGCTGCAAACTCTCACTGTGTCTCCCCCAGAGGCAAAGGAGATGGACTGCATGGGATGGTGTGCTATCACCTATGAAAGAGGAAGAGAGGGAGGTGCAGCTTTTATATCAGTCCTTCGTCACATCAAATAATCTACAAATCAGCTATCCTGTTAGGAAAACAGGTTTCTAAAGATTGACATGTATTGTTTGTGTTGCATTAGTTGAAGAGATCTCCAACCTGTCGTGTGGTGGGGATGAGCAAGCTGAGACCCTCTATAGAGATGTTGACAGCGATGCTCATACCAGCGAAGCGAAGGTTACTCTTCCCCATGACGGACTGCAGGGCCTTGTTAATGTTCTACAGGACAGGAGCACAGAGCCTGGGCTTAGCATCACACACACACACACACACACATACATACATACACAATTGAACTAGTGTTGCATCAAAATAAGTTCGCTCACCTTCCTCCTCCAGGCCCCTTTACCCCCAGGCACAGCTTCACACAGTCTGTTGATGGCCTCCCTGGGTGGGTGGAGAGGGGGAGAGGAGCGGTGGAGGGGTCAGAATGACAACACACAGACAGTTGCCCCCATAATGAATCCAAAATCTCCCCTAAACCATACCCTTTACAAACAATACATCTGAGAGCATCATGGTAATAGTTCTATCTTGCCCTTTGATAGGCTAGAAGGGCATCTTGCCATATTGGATACATCTAGCCAATCCTTTCAGATCAACTAAAGTGCCTAGAGGATAGAGGCCAGGGGTCAATTTGGAATTCAGCTTCAAGCAGCTACATGGGAAAATGTTGAAAAGTCTAACTGTACTCCATCATCATCATCATCCTATAGACAGCGTGCAGGTAAAGTGGTTGCATAAACTATAAAAAGAGCAAGTCAGTGGCCCTTCCCTCAGCCTCAGGTCATGGTCAGAGGTCAGGAGTCACCAATCCATCTCAGTTCAAAGGACACAGAGGCCCTCAGAATAAAGCAGGACAGCAGACGTCTAATCTCAGTTTACACACGGCTAACAGGAACACTTAATATCATAATCACATTTAGCTGAGTTCACATAAACAAATTCTCTCCAGTAAATTCTATTAGGGTAAGGAACACAAGTATCTCAGCATGATTGAAAGTAACAGCGTAATGTCTTGGTCTGATGATTTATGTGCTCATCAGGCTCTATTTGATTTGCATTTATTTTCCTCTCCATTTTGTTTCCAATCAGAAGCGTGTGGTGTACTACTGCAGTGTATTATATGTCATTAGGCTGGGAGCGTGGAGAGCATTGGGGACTTATGAGTGATGATGTCTGATGATATCCCCTTGTGTGGTGGCAGAGATAGCCGGAACACAGGGTCTGTCAGGGGACAGAGGGGACAGGTGCGGCTGGCTGCCAGAGTCAAGGACCCGGCCCCTATCAATTGACTCGTAAATATTTAAAAAGCAGGAGCGGCCGTCTCCAGTAAAGGACTTCTCAAAGAGACTCAACTCCCTCTAATATTCTCCCAGGCGGCATGCAATGTGTGAAACTTACTCTTCAGCCTGAAGTGTCCCCACTTGCACTACCAAATATCTATCTTTTCATGTGGCGCGACTAGTAAGATGCTTCAGGAGGGCTGTCATGTGTGCTAGCAAAGCAGAGGTCCTGGGTTCGAGCCTCATGTGAGACGAATCGGGAGGAAGTGGTACTTGCTAAACAAGCAGCGTGACGTTCTTTACACATTGATAATGGACTAATGTGTGTTTGTTTGTTTGCAGTCTCTCTCCTGTACATGTTACATTGCATCTTTCCTGGCCATGTCCCATCCCACATGAAAAAACATACTAGAATACTATACTACACATTGTAGTATCCCTCGATCATTTGTAGTACTTACTATAGAATGCTGTAGAATATTATAGTAAACAATACAGTATTATCAGTAGAAAAAAATACACTGTAGTAATTACTACGGTAATGTCTGCAAAAACATTACAATCTGCAACTATAGTAAATATTATAGCATTTAATTGACATATACCCTGCCCATTCCCCTCACCCATATTGCAATTTGTGCCACCCATAAGTGAGAAACCTACATATATTGTGTTCCTTACAGGTTATGGAAAAGCACAGAAGCTCTGTTTAGACCCCAGTTCTACAGGTTATGGAAAAGCACAGAAGCTCTGTTTAGACCCCAGTCCTACAGGTTATGGAAAAGCACAGAAGCTCTGTTTAGACCCCAGTCCTACAGGTTATGGAAAAGCACAGAAGCTCTGTTTAGACCCCAGTTCTACAGGTTATGGAAAAGCACAGAAGCTCTGTTTAGACCCCAGTTCTACAGGTTATGGAAAAGCACAGAAGCTCTGTTTAGACCCCAGTTCTACAGGTTATGGAAAAGCACAGAAACTCTGTTTAGACCCCAGTTCTACAGGTTATGGAAAAGCACAGAAGCTCTGTTTAGATCCCAGTCCTACAGGTTATGGAAAAGCACAGAAGCTCTGTTTAGACCCCAGTTCTACAGGTTATGGAAAAGCACAGAAGCTCTGTTTAGACCCCAGTTCTACAGGTTATGGAAAAGCACAGAAGCTCTGTTTAGACCCCAGTTCTACAGGTTATGGAAAAGCACAGAATCTCTGTTTAGATCCCAGTCCTACAGGTTATGGAAAAGCACAGAAGCTCTGTTTAGACCCCAGTTCTACAGGTTATGGAAAAGCACAGAAGCTCTGTTTAGATCCCAGTCCTACAGGTTATGGAAAAGCACAGAAGCTCTGTTTAGACCCCAGTTCTACAGGTTATGGAAAAGCACAGAAGCTCTGTTTAGACCCCAGTCCTACAGGTTATGGAAAAGCACAGAAGCTCTGTTTAGACCCCAGTCCTACAGGTTATGGAAAAGCACAGAAGCTCTGTTTAGACCCCAGTTCTACAGGTTATGGAAAAGCACAGAAGCTCTGTTTAGACCCCAGTTCTACAGGTCATGGAAAAGCACAGAAGCTCTGTTTAGACCCCAGTTCTACAGGTTATGGAAAAGCACAGAAGCTCTGTTTAGACCCCAGTTCTACAGGTTATGGAAAAGCACAGAAGCTCTGACCCCAGTTCTACAGGTTATGGAAAAGCACAGAAGCTCTGACCCCAGTTCTACAGGTTATGGAAAAGCACAGAAGCTCTGTTTAGACCCCAGTTCTACAGGTTATGGAAAAGCACAGAATCTCTGTTTAGATCCCAGTCCTACAGGTTATGGAAAAGCACAGAAGCTCTGACCCCAGTCCTACAGGTTATGGAAAAGCACAGAAGCTCTGTTTAGACCCCAGTCCTACAGGTTATGGAAAATGTGCTCTTTTAGTATTTCTCCAGTAAGTTTCCTGAAGGAAAAATCCCCCACTTCCATGATAATCAAAGATAACCAAACAAAAACACAATAGTAAATACTACAGTAATGTCTTCAAAATAACTACAGTATACTACAGTCCGCAAAAACACTACAGTAAATACAATAGTATAGTACATTCTGAAAAACAATACAGTAAATACTAGTGTACTAGAATCTACAAAAACACTACATTAATTACTTCAGTATATATTAGTTATTTTACTACATTATTTATACTATAGTTAACTGTGCATACTACAGTATAATACAGTGAATACTACAGTATTCACTGTAGTGTTTTTGTGGACTTAACAGGAGAAAAAAAACACTACAGTGAACACTATAGTATTTATACCATAGTATAATATTGTCTTTCTTCATGTGGGTTTGTAGCATATTGGACCAAAACCATCACACTTTGACACCTGTCAAAGAGGACCTCAATGCTGGAATGATAATCAGTGTTCTCCAGGCAGTCTTTGAAGATGTGTCATTGGGAATGTCAGGCTCTTTCTTAATCTGCCAATAACAAGTGACTCCAGAAAAGACAACAGGAAAAACCAAATAGAAGCGGAACAGGAAACCTCAACTAAATGTAATTAAATGAAGTCATCCGGAATGCACGGTCAAATGGAGACATCCCCAATCTCTTCTTCCTTTACAATAACCGTATAATGTAAACAAATGTCATTCTCAAAGCAATGACAATATTGAGCTTCTTATTATGCTGCTAAATTTTTCAAATGGAGCATTGTTAAATTCATTATTTCATAGATCTTGCCATAACACTGTCATAAATACATAAATGTTCAATCTCTGCTCTTCTCCCTCTTCCTTGTTGTCTCCTACAGGCATATTCCAACAGGCAGGCAGGCAGGGGAGTGTCCGCGTGGACCACTGCAGCTCAGCTCTCAACAGTCATTAGCGAACATCATCAATAATACATCTCTCCATTTCTGCCTCTCTGCCTGCACTTAAACCGTGTGTGTGTGTGTGTGGGGTGGGGGGCTCAGATTACTGGCAATCGATCATGGAGGAGAGAAAGATCTGTCTGGTGTTCAAGATTACACACAATGTACTATCACCACCTCTGAGGGTATTTTTATAACCTCTGATCAGACCAAAATAGCAGGGTCACAAGCAAGTAAATAAAAACTGAAATGAAAATAAAATAAAACCATCATAAATTATGTTCAGTTGTAGGTATTTTGGGGGCAGGAATATAATGGTGTTTTTAAGTTGTTGTTTTTTTATGTAGTTTTCAAACTTCTGAATCTGGCGGGTCACATTGACATTGACTTTCTAATTTAAACGTAGACAGCGAGATGACGTTGCCACGAGCTGCACCGCAGATATCGGGCACGTTTGAATGGTGAAGCGAAAGCAACAAACTGCAAACGACAGTCGAGGAATGAAGTCAGGGGTGGTTCATCTGCGACAGATAAAAATCAGACACTACATGCTGACTACACGTCTGGTGTCGTGTGCACGAGCGTTGCAAAATAAATATATACATACATGTTATTCAATCATTGCACCCACACTGCTGGTGTACGTCAACGAGTGTCTGCGTAGCCAGGTGCTAAAATATAATTTAGTTCTCTTTGTGAGGATTGACGCCATGCAAGTGCCGCCTCTCCCATCTCCTTATTGGTTTTTAGAAGTATATACCCACATAGATGTTTGAAAGATGAACTGAGGTCCACACTCCAGTCGGCTGTGGTAATGCACCTTAAAGTTGGTTGCCAACTGCCATATAAAGTCCAAAGAAGAAGAAGCCTGAAGGAGGAGAGATTCCTAGAAACTAAATTGGTTTACCTTTTTATCTGTGGATTAATTGTTGGAGTAGAGAACCTTGTGCGTTTAAGGTAAAATAACAACCACATGTTTATATCCCAGGACAAATTTAGCTAGCTGGCTAAATTGGCATAAATGTTTAATGCTTTTTGACCTGTCCCCAAATTAGTATAGTTGGTTCAGAATTCATTTTGATATTTCAAGCTGCGTGTCCTGATTGCGTCAAAATGCGTGTGATGGCGCACACGGACGCACGCGCGGTCTGGGCAGCATGTAATGTGGTTTTCCAACAGCAAGGCTCAGATCAACATGGCAGTGTTGCCATTGTTAATAAAAATGTGTTCTTTATTATGGCGAAGTTAAAAAAAAAGTACAATTTTATTATTTATTTAAACAAATATTTAACCTTTATTTAACCAGGTAGGCTAGTTGAGAACAAGTTATCATTTGCAACTGCGACTTGGCCAAGATAAAGCAAAGCAGTTCGACACATACAACAACACAGAGTTACACATGGAACAAACAAACATACAGTCAATAATACAGTAGAAAAAGTCTATATGCAGTATGTGCAAATGAGGTAGGATAAGGGAGGTAAAGGCAATAAATAGGCCATGGTGGCGAAGTAATTACAAAATAGCAATTAAACACTGGAATGGTAGATGTGCAGAATATATATATATGCATATATGAATGTGTAAGTAGAGTTACTGGGGTGCAAAGGAGCAGGATAAATAAATACAGTATGGGGATGAGGTAGTTGGATGGGCTATGTACAAGTGCAATGATCTGTGAGCTGATCTGACAGCTGGTGCTTAAAGCTAGTGAGGGAGATATGAGTTTCCAGCTTCAGTGATTTTTGCAGTTCGTTCCAGTCATTGGCAGCAGAGAACTGGAAGGAAAGGCAGCCAAAAGAGGAATTGGCTTTGGGGGTGACCAGTGAGATATACCTACTGGAGAGTGTGCTACGGGTGGGTGCTGCTATGGTGACCAGTGAGATAAGGCAGTGCTTTAACTAGCAGAGACTTGTAGATGACCTGGAGCCAGTGGGTTTTGCAACGAGTTTGAAGCGAGGGCGAGCCAACAAGAGCGTACAGGTCATTTCTAACCCTCAAATCACACACTCACAAACTGAAATAATAATATAATATGATGATGATGAGGGCCTCCCGGGTGGCGCAGTGGTCTAAGGCACTGCATTGCGGGTTGTCTCATTGTGCACTAGTGACTCATGTGGCGGGCCGGGCGCAGTGCGCGCTAACCAGGTCGCCAGGTGCACGGTGTTTCCTCTGACACATTGGTGCGGCTGGCTTCCGGGTTGGATGCGCGCTGTGTTAAGAAGCAGTGCGGCTTGCTAGCTGTGCCACCAGAGAATCTGGGTTCGAGCCCAGGCTCTGTCGCAGCCGGGCCACGACCGGGAGGTCCATGGGGCAACGCGGCAACGCACAGTTGGCTTAGCGTCATCTGGGTTAGGGAAGGTTTGGCCAGTAGGGATATCCTTGTCTCATTGCGCACTAGTGACTCATGTGGTGGGCCGGGCGCAGTGCACGCTAACCAGGTCGCCAGGTGCACGGTGTTTCCTCCGACACATTGGTACGGCTGGCTTCCGGGTTGGATGCACGCTGTGTTAAGAAGCAGTGCGGCTTGGTTGGGTTGTGTTTTGGAGGACGCATGGCTTTCGACCTTCGTTTCTCCCGAGCCCGTACAGGAGTTGTAGCAATGTGACAAGATAGTAACAATTGGATACCACGGAAATGGGGGTAAAAAATTTTTTTTTAAATAATATAATAATATATAATAATAATATAATATATAATAATAATATAACACATTGTACAATCAGTTAGTGAGACAAAGCCTCAAATATCACATTTATTTGTATATCCACTGTACACATAAATCACTGCAAATTGGTTCCTGATCACGTGGGTTAAACCGAAACACCCTAATGATTCGTTGGCAATAGAGCCTCCCACAATGCAGGCGATGGCTGCAGGATGAAGTTGGTAAAGAGCAACTGCAAAAACTTGCAGTCTTCTGCAGTCAAAACTTAATGACCTTTGATCACATGATTTTTGTAAAGTTCATGCAGTCTACATGTAGGAGCCAGTCGGACAGTTTTTATCTCCAGAATGAAAGGCTACTTGACAAAAGTGATCTGGTCGAACACGCCCATTGAGATGAGCACCATGCAAAACTTTGCTCTCACACAGTCAAACAGACTATCTGCGCATGTGCACGGAATCCTCACCCTGCTACAAACGTGGTAGTTACGGGACCAAAACAGCTAAGAAGTTTAGCCTTGCGCTTCAATGCTCTTGCTTGATGTGGAAATTGACTCACTACTACTGTTTACTTCCCACATCCACGTCATCTCGCTTCTGTAAGTCTACCTTTAAACCTAACCTATCCTATGATTTGACCCTTCACCTTATGCATTTCTGCCCGACAGTGGCAAGAAGTAACATCCCTCCCACATAAAAATAAAATAAACAAGAGTGTGCAAAGCTGTCATCAAGGCAAAGGGTGGCTACTTTGAAGAATCTAAATGACAAACTATATTTTTATTTGTTTAACACTTTTTTGCTTACTACATGATTTCATATGTGTTATTTCATAGTTTTGATGTCTTCCCTATTATTATACAATGTAGAAAATAGTACAAATAAAGAAAAACCCTTGAATGAGTAGGTGTGTCCAAACGTTTGACTGGTACTGTATATACCACACGTAAATGGCTCCTAGCCTCCCACACAGGATACTTTCTGTCCCCAACACTAAAACAAAAAACTGAAACAAAATAATATAAAAACTTAATATATACAACTTAAACAACTAGTAAAGTAGATCTGAAAAAACCCTGAATAGAAATAAAAACAAATATAAAAACCACAAAACTATAATAACCTTGGTCACAAGAACCTCCACCAGGGGGGACTGCAGCGTCCCCAAACGAACCACCACCTTTTCCCAGTTTGCTCTCTCATACGGAGCAATTTTCATGTTTATATGTTCACCTGCCCGGGACTTCAGATGTAAATTAGCTGTAAAATATAATCTGGTGCAACGCATCACTTCTCACTTCGAGGATGTTTTTTATGTACATTGTCCCTGTCCAAATAAATGTAATAAAACAAGAAAAATACAAAAAAGACAAGAAAGAAAGCTTGCACTGCTCCAACTCAGACTTGATGCTCCGCCTGGCCACCTTCGTACCACCACGTACACAAATAAACACACATGTAAACGTGTGAGTGCACACAGTCACACAAACACACAGCAAAGGCTCACATGTGCCATTTACATGCATCAATGGCTTAGTCAAAATTATGTTTACCAGATACACAATATTCTGGGCCTTGCTAGTAATATCATTACAGTGAAAAGCAGGGCTGGCGTGCCTGTGAATCTCTACCTGATTTGGTATCACTGTGACTCTTCTGTGTACCTTGTCCTTCTAATCAGATCGGGTTCTACTGACTCATCACTAGCAGGGCAGAATCAATCCTCACTTACCTCGTCACCTGGGTCCGAGTGTTGAAGTCCAGCGATCGCATCGACTTTAACACCTCAATGCAGCCCATGTACTGCAAAGATAGAAACATAGTTTATTACATGATAGATTTCCAACCAGATGTATTATTCTATAGATCATTTTTCTCAATCCAATTCAAATACTTTAGGTCATGAGACTGGAACTGTCATAACAGCCTTTTTCAGTGATACACGGTACTACGGCAATAGCATGTATCACACACAGTGTAGCATGTATTTCCAGAATGGTTAACACATAGCATGTATGACAATCATTTATACCATAGTACTAAAGGCCCAATTATTTGCAGGCAGTGTGAGTGGCAGAGTAATGGCCAGATTAAGGTGGCAATAATGTCTCCATGACTAGATTAGCAACACTGAGAACTCAGTGTATTCAGGGAACTGTAGCTGCAAAGTCCCCTGTGTGTGTGTGTGTGTGTGTGTGTGTGTGTCACTGGGGACCAGGCAAAGTGCTCTGGGAGAGGGGACTCCATCAACTCCTACTACACCAAAAATACTAATTATACAAGATACATATGCTAAGTATACTTGGACATTAAATGTGCCACGTTACTGAACCATATCGGTATCGAGGTCATATAAACATCACAGGCATAGGCCAAATTAGATTATGTTTAAATAGGCCACAACAGAGTCCTCATATAGCTCCTCCCACCAGCATCCACTGAGATAGGGTATGTGTACGGTAGTCCCGTTTACTTTCAAAGGTGTAGGAGCTTATTCGACGCTCTATCATTCATGTCCATGCATCCTCATTTGACTCAAGCTCAATCAATGTCTTCTTAGTTTGTTGTCTGGATCTGTTGTTGTGGCTGGCTGCTGCCAGAGACAGGGAGAGAAATAATCAGGCTAACTTCTCTGCCTGAGAGCTAAATGAGCACCCTAACCAGATTAGAGACTGGGGAAGTCTTCCATCAGGCAGACGGTCTTCTTCTTCTCCCTCTTTCCCTCTCCTTCTCTCTCTCAATGCCTTCATTGTCACACTCTCTTCCGCATGATACACTGTCCCATCGAGCTCTCAACTTTCCTTCTGCCCCCCGGCAGAATCTCTAATACTCCCTTCCTGGAACCAGTGATGCAGCTTTTCCTAGAAACATTCCAGAGAAATGGCGAAAATGTGCCTTTCTTCTCTGAAAGATACGCCATCTCAGCCACTGCCTTGCCTTCAAGGAAGTGAACATCAACGACGGATATCTATCATATTACTGGGGCTAATCTGGCCCCACTATCACTGCAACAGAGAACATCCTGTTCAAGACTCCAGCTAAAGTGTATTATCTAATATTTCTGCTGCTGCTGCTCTGCTCTCCAGATAGAAGCAGGGGCCAGCAGGGAGAGACTGACAAGGGGCTCATGTTGCTCAGTAGAAAAGGTATACTGTACTGTCGCTACCTGTCAGTTGAACCAAGTTGCAATTTAATTTTTTATTTCTCACGTTGCGGTTTGCCAGGCCAGGACGTCTGCATTGCAGTGGCTTGGCTCTTCAAGTGGAAGATGCAGGGCTGCCACACCACAAATGCTGGTTCAACTTGCCTGGCTGGTTGGCTGGCCACGTTGGAAGAAAGGAAGTGACTGGGTGGAAATGTGCAGGAAAGAAGATACACACTACATGGTAAGTATATGGCCACCTGCTCGTCGGACATTTAATTAAAAAATCATGAGCATTAATATGGAGTTGGTACCCCCTTTGCTGCTATAACAGCCTCCACTTTTCTGGGAAGGCTTTCCACTAAATGTTGGGACATTGCTGTGGGGACTTGCTTCCATTCAGCCACAAGAGCATTAGTGAGGTCGGGCACTGATGTTGGGCGATTAGGCCTGGCTGGCAGTAGGCATTCCAATTCATCCCAAAGGTGTTCGATGGGGTTGAGGTAAGGGCTCTGTGCAGGCCAGTCATGTTCTTCCACACTGATCTCGACAAACCATTTCTGTATTGACCTTGCTTTGTGCACGGGGGCATTGTCATGCTGAAACAGGAAAGGGCCTTCCCCAAACTGTTGCCACAAAATTGGAGGTACAGAATCATCTAAAATGTAATTGTATGCTGTATCATTAAGATTTCCCTTCACTGGAACTAAGGGGCCTAGCCCAAACCATGAAAAACAGCCCCAGACCATTATTCCTCCTCCACCAAACTTTACAGTTGGCACTATGCATTCAGGCGTTCTCTTGGCATCCACTAAACCCAGATTCGTCCGTTGGCCTGCCAGATGGTGAAGTGTGATTCATCACGCCAGAGGACAAGCTTCCACTGCACCAGAGTCCAATGGCAGTGAGCTTTATACTACTCCAGCCAACGCTTGACGTTACAATAACAGCACTTACAGTTGACCGGATCAGCTCTAGCAGGACAGAAATTTGACTGACTGATTTGTTGGAAATATGGAATCCTATGATTGTGCCATGTTGAAAGTCACTGAGCTCTTCAGCACGGCCCATTCTACTGCGAATGGAGATTGCATGGCTGTGTGCTCGATTTTATACACCTGTCAGCAATGGGTGTGGCTGAAACAACGGAATCCACTCATTTGAAGGGGTATCCACACACTTTTGTCCATGTAGTGTATGTCATGATGGCAGAGAGAAAAGCAGAGAGCAGCATAAATCTGCTGTCATACAGACAGTAATATATTCACTGGTGCTCCTCCTTGCACACCACATTATATAGAGAGGATGAAAAGACACAAGGTCCCTTATATACACACATCTTATCTGCCTGTCTTGCTGCAGGGGCCATTTAAATATTATTATAACGGATTAGGCTAGAGCAAACTGCTAATGAAAACTGGTGCAGGGCACAACCATAATGACATATTTCCTGTAATGCTCTCTGGTGTTTCCTCTCAGTGTAGCATGTTTAGCTGTGGACTATATTAGGCATGGCAGAGTCAGAGGCGTTAATTGTAGGAAAGCACGGTTAGAGCTGAGGGAAGCCCCTGGCTGAGTGTTCTCTCTATGCTGTCTGCTACTACTACTCCTCAGTGTTAATGCAGATGGACTCGTTGACCCTGCTATGTCACCCTAGTTCTTCCCTACCACGTGTGATACAAATGACTGTGATTAAATGTAATGGAGTATAGGAATGAATGGTGCCTGTGTGATGTAATTAGAAAGCGTGCTTGGGCCTAGACTGTGCTAATAAAGAGCCATGTCGTTTTGTTGAGGCTGGGGGGAGTAGAGGAGGGGGGATGGGAAGAGCGAAGGGGCAGAGGGGATTGCTGAGGGGAGATCATTGACATTGACGTCAAACAGTCTGCCTCGGATGTAACCCATTGTGAGCCAGAATCACGGGCTTAGACTAGGAAATTACATCTTACTCACTAAAAGACACAATGGTTTTTAAAATGACCTATTTCATTGGACAATATTATCATTTGTTTTCTATATTTCTCAGATATACTTCTATTTGTAAGTCAAATTTCAATAAAATTTATTTATAAAGCCCTTCTTACATCAGCTGATGTCACAAAGTGCTGTACAGAAACCTAGCCTAAAACCCCAAACAGCAAGCAATGCAGGTGTAGAAGCACGGTGGCTAGGAAAAACTCCCTAGAATGGCCGGAACCTAAGAAGAAACCTAGAGAGGAACTAGGCTTTGAGGGGTAAGTGTAGTTTGACCAAATGTGTGATAACACCTAACGTATCCACTACCATCGTTACCATTGTCACTGATTAAGACTGTATGTATTGTATGCATGTCTGTCCAAAATGATATGCCATCCAATATTTCACTTAGGTGGAAACAATCAAACTATGATCAAGAAACATGCCACTCCCTCACACACTAGCACACTTGCACACACACACACACACACACACACGTGTCTCTCATTCACCACATGCAATATGTGTTGTTCTGTTTATTTCCTCCCTCCCACCCACCCTGAAGCCTGTAGGGTGTAGGCTGACAGTCTTCCCACCACACCACAGCAAACAAAGCAGAGAGAGCCATCTATCTGGATGAAATCATGTATTCCTCCTCAACCTCGACCCATTGGGTGCATAACACACTGCCTGACATTTGCATGTCCAATTGTATCCAAGAGACACCTTTAGGGTGGTGAATCATCTTAACGTTGATATTATTTCTAAGGAATGCGACGTCCCAAATGTTAACTGCAAACAGGATATCTTCTGACAGTTTTGTCTTATTAAAGCTTTACTGAGGGGATTTAAATGATTCGCTATTCAACATAACATGAACTCTAGGTGGAAACCATCAACAAGCTGTCAAATTATCGCTGATAGATACAGTATTTAACTGCAAGGAAGACGACCCTTAAAAAATGCAATGCAGAAATGCTCAAAGGTATGCTGAACGATAACAACATTTGGGTAATGCACAAAGCTGTAGAGGGGCTGCATGTATGGTTACTCACCCTGACTATGTAGGAAGCCCCAGGGCCTGTGATCTTCTTGTCTGGGTGCAGCCAGCCCTGGGAGGGCTTGTGGATGAAGCTGCCCTTCTGGTTGAAGTCCTCCCCTCCCAGCCACATGCCCTCCACCCTTGTCCTGCGGTTCATCCCCGTCCTGGATCCGCTGTGGCCCCCGGGGCTCCCTGTGCACTCTGCAGCGCCTGCGCTGTGGCCGCCTGGACTGGCTGAGCCCGCTGCAGATCTGTGCCTGCTGATGGCCTGTAGGGAACAGGGGTTGACACACACAGGGTCACAGGAGTTCAAAACAGAAGCCAGACTGGCCATGGGACCGTTGGGGGCAGAAGTTCCACTGGGGCTGTGCGAGCCCTGCGATGAGGGGGCTGCAGCCTTGCCCGAGTCCTTGCTGGAGCTAGAGTTGGAGGGGCTCCTGCTGAGCAGCGAGTTAGAGAACTTCCACTGAGGCATCCTGGGGATGAGCATGCAAAAAGTGGTGGTGGCGTCCTGCTCCCCGTCCAGGCAGGGGGAGTCGGCCAGAGCAGGGGCTGCGGAGGAGGACCGGGGGATGGACTCCAGAGGAGGCAGGGGGGGCAGCGGCAGGCTGGGGACGGAGGAGAGGACCACCGGGGTGGCCACCACTTTGCCGCTCATAGCTAAGCTCTGCATCAGGTCGTCGGAGGAGGTCACAGAGTCGTTGCGAAAGCGGCCATACTTTGGCTTAAGTAGCATGCCCGGAGGAGCAGCCTGAAGCAGAGGCTGAGAGGGGCTGACAGAGGATGAGGGGAAGGGGAAAGGGGGAGGGGGAGAGGTGCAATGGAAGAGCGGGACAAAATCTGCTAAATCTTCCGGAAATAGCTGTATCCCCTGTTGAGTGAGTGCTGTATGGTCCTCTCCCACTCACACAGGCTCATTTCACTCTCCAGCCTCTCTGCATCTGAGCTGGCCTGCTCCAGCCTTCTCCCTTTCTCTGGCTCGCTCACATGCTCCCCCACTCTCTCTCTCTCTCTCTTGGTGATGTCATTGTGTTATTGCTTGTCTATTCGCCCTGCCCAGCTGCTCTCAGACAGCATTAGCCATCACACATCTGCCTGAGCCTCCCTCCTAGCTTACACACACACACACACGCACGCACGTTCATTCGTTCACACAGTCAGCATCTACATGCAAAGCACAGACACCATTTACACATTATATTGTCCCTGCATGTGGCAATGACAGAAATACAGAGCTTCCTACCATAAGACATACCGTAGGCAATTGCTGCAAAAGCAAAGCATGCATGCCTGCGGCCATTTTTAACAAAGACCATCAATGAATAATTTAGTGAAGAGAGTCAATACACATCATACGTTTAGCTACTATACATTAACATCAATATTTCACATTTATGGGACTGAATTGTGCTGCCAGTATATTAAGACAAAGCAGCTGTGACAAAATGCAATGAATTATCAATGGTTTTAGAGATGTAAAACATTTGAGAAAAGCCCACTATACCTGAAATGTCCTATCTTTCTGCTCGCTACACTTCTGATTTCATAATGAGATGATGATGACTGAGAGCCGGGACTTGACTGAGGAACATGAACTCTTTGACAATCTTTTCCTGTTTCGAATGTGAGAGAGTCACACCTCAAGGGAAACTCAGTCATTAGTATTGTGCAATATGGGGTGCTGTGACGTTAGAAAACCCTTTGGTGTTGACGTCAATGTCCCCAGTATCGCATCCAAACTGCATCCTCTGTCACAGGCAACAAATAACAGGAAGTACTCTCCTCTGCTGTGTGGTTGGTGTGTGTTCTGTGTGTAGTGTGTTCACCACCCATCTCCCTACAGTATATAGAATACAAAGGTTTGTACTTAATCCATAACTACTAATTGTCACGCCCTGACCTTAGATAGCTCTGTTTTTCTATATATTTTGGTTAGGTCAGGTTGTGACCAGGGTGGGCACTCTAGTTTTTGTTGTCTAGGGTTTTTGTATGTCTAGGGGGTTTTGTATGTCTAGGGGTTTTTGTATGTCTATGTTGGCCAGATATGGTTCCCAATCAGAGACAGCTGTTTATCATTGTCTCTGATTGGGGATCATATTTAGGTAGCCATTTTCCTCATTTGTGTTGTGGGATCATGTCTATGTTTAGTTGCCTGTCAGCACCAGTTTGTATAGCTTCACGTTTCGTTTGTTGTTTTTGTTCATTCATTAAAAAGAGAATGTACGCCTACCACGCTGCGCCTTGGTCCGATCCTTATGACGAACGTGACACTAAAGGAATAATAATTTAGCAAATTGTTTGGCACAGCACCGAAGTCAATAAGGAAAAAGCAATAATGAATGTGCACCTGTCAATAATAAAGTAGCTGAAATTAACTTATTTTCTAACTAGCATATGTAAAATTGTAAGGAATGAATCAATACATTTTTGCTATAGAATATGAAAACAATTCATATTCAGATTGACTATATAGACCCTTTCCCAGTACACGACACACTGACGTCAAGCACAGATGCGCGCGACTTTCGGCGGCAGTGAGAAAGCCATCGCCATCCGTGCCCATTCAAGTATTACCTCTAAACAAAATTACTTTTTTGGGGTTCTCATAATATGCTTACAATGATGTTTTGATTCTTGCTTGAATAGTCGCTAAGATTATATTTGGTTGTGTTCTTTGCAAAACACCTCTTTTGGATGCAGCGGTTGTTAGCTAAAATGCTAACACTCATTGCCAAAGAGACATTTTACTGGTTGAAGTTGAAGTGTTTTGTAAGTATAATGCAGTTGATTTGCAATGATGACACAAACATTATATTAAGCAGGACATTCACACGATGTAACGGTTTTCTAATGGTGAAGGAGAGTCGGACCAAACTGCAGCGTGTAGATTTCGATCCATGTTTAATAAAACAACATAACACGAATCAAAACACATGCACTACAAAACAATAAACGTAATGAAAACCGAAACAGCCTAAACTGGTGTAAACTAACACATAATCAGGACATCAAGACACTAAGGACAACTAAGGACAATCACCCACAATACAACCAAAGAATATGGCTGCCTAAATATGGTTCCCAATCAGAGACAACGATAACCACCTGCCTCTGATTGAGAACCACTCCAGACAGCCATAGACTTTCCTAGAACACCCTACTAAGCTACAATCCCACTAACATACACACCAAAACCCCCAGACAAAACACACCACAATACAAAAACTCCATGCCACACCCTGGCCTGACCCAATACATGAAGAAAAACACAAAATACATAGACCAGGGCGTGACAGAACCCCCGCCCCCTAAGGTGCGGACTCCCGAACGCACCTCAAAAAAAATAGAGAGGGTCCGGGTGGGCGTCTGTCCATGGTGGCAGTTCCGGCGCGGGACGTGGACCCCACTCAATAAATGTCTTAGTCCCCTCTCCTCGCGTCCCTGGATAGTCCACCCTTGCCGCCGACCATGGCCTAGTAGTCCTCACCCAGAACCCCACTGGACTGAGGAGCAGATCGGGACTGAAGGACAGCTCGGGACTGAGGCAGCTCGGGAGTGAGAGAAAGCTCGGGAGTGAGAGAAAGCTCGGGAGTGAGAGAAAGCTCGGGAGTGAGAGAAAGCTCGGGAGTGAGAGGAAGCTCGGGAGTGAGAGGAAGCTCGGGAGTGAGAGGAAGCTCAGGCAGGTAGATAGATCTACCAGATCCTGGCTGGCTGGTGGTCTCAGCAGATCCTGGCTGACTGGCGGATCCTGGCCGACTGGCGCCTCTGGCGGATCCTGGCCGACTGGCGCCTCTGGCGGATCCTGGCCGACTGGCGCCTCTGGCGGATCCTGGCCGACTGGCGCCTCTGGCGGATCCTGGCCGACTGGCGCCTCTGGCGGATCCTGGCCGACTGGCGCCTCTGGCGGATCCTGGCCGACTGGCGCTCTGGCGGATCCTGGCCGACTGGCGCCTCTGGCGGATCCTGGCCGACTGGCGCCTCTGGCGGATCCTGGCCGACTGGCGCCTCTGGCGGATCCTGGCCGACTGGCAGATCTGGAAGAGTCTGACCGACTGGCAGATCTGGAAGAGTCTGGCTGACTGGCAGATCTGGACAGACTGGCGGCGCTGGGCAGACTGGCGGCGCTGGGCAGACTGGGAGCACTGGCGGCGCTGGGCAGACTGACGGCGCTGGGCAGACTGGTGGCGCTGGGCAGACTGGGAGCGCTGGCGGCGCTGGGCAGACTGGTGGCGCTGGCGGCGCTGGGCAGACTGGCGGCGCTGGGCAGACTGGCGGCGCTGGGCAGACTGGCGGCGCTGGGCAGACTGGCGGCGCTGGGCAGACTGGCGGCGCTGGGCAGACTGGCGGCACTGGGCAGACTGGGAGCACTGGGCAGACTGGGAGCACTGGCGGCGCTGGGCAGACTGGGAGCACTGGCGGCGCTGGGCAGACTGGCGGCGCTGGGCAGACTGGCGGCGCTGGGCAGACTGGCGGCGCTGGGCAGACTGGCGGCGCTGGGCAGACTGGCGGCGCTGGGCAGACTGGAGACTCCGGCAGCACAGGAGAAGAGAAAGGCTCCGACAGCGCTAAACAGGCGGAAAACTCCGGCAGCGCAGGAGAGGAGACAGGCTCTGGCTGCGCTAAACAGGCGGGAGACTCCGGCAGCGCAGGAGAGGAGACAGGCTCTGGCTGCGCTGAACAGGCGAGGCGCACTGAAGGCCTGGTGCGTGGTGCTGGAACCGGTGGTACTGGATCGAGGACACGCACAGGAAGCCTGGTGCGGGGAGCTGCTACCGGAGGACTGGGGTGTGGAGGTGGTACTGGATAGACCGGACCGTGCAGGCGCACTGGAGCTCTTGAGCACCGAGCCTGCCCAACCTTACCTGGTTGAAAACTCTCGGTTGCCCTGCCAGTACGGCGAGGTGGAATAGCCCGCACTGGACTATGTAGGCGAACCGGAGACACTGATCGCAAGGCTGGTGCCATGTACACCGGCCCAAGGAAACGCACTGGGGACCAGATGCGAAGAGCCGGCTTCATGGCATTTGGCTCGACGCTCAATCTAGCCCGGCCGATACGTGGAGCTGGAATATACCGCACCGGGCTATGCACCCGCACTGGGGACACCGTGCGCACCACTGCATAACACGGTGCCTGCCCGGTCTCTCTAGCCCCCCGGTAAGCACAGGGAGTTTGCGCAGGTCTCCTACCCTGCGTAGCCATACTCCCTGTAAGCCCCCCCCCAATAATTTTTTGGGGCTGATTCCCGGGCTTCCATCCACGTCGCCGTGCTGCCTCCTCATACCAGCGCCTCTCCGCTTTTGCCGCTTCTAGTTCCTCCTTGGAGCGGCGATATTCTCCAGGCTTCCATCCGCTCTGCCGTGCTAGCTCCTCATAATGCCGCCTCTGCTTTTGCTGCCTCCAGCTCGGCTTTGGGGCGACAATAATCTCCAGGCTGATCCCAGGGTCCTTTACCGTCCAGTTCCTCCTCCCATGTCCATTTCTCCAGGTGGTGCAGCCTCTCCCACTGCAGCTGCTCCTGCCTGTTGACACGCTGCTTGGTCCTTTGGTGGTGGGTGATTCTGTAACGGTTTTCTAATGGTGAAGGAGAGTCGGACCAAACTGCAGCGTGTAGATTTCGATCCATGTTTAATAAAACAACATAACACGAATCAAAACACATGCACTACAAAACAATAAACGTAATGAAAACCGAAACAGCCTAAACTGGTGTAAACTAACACATAATCAGGACACTAAGGACAACTAAGGACAATCACCCACAATACAACCAAAGAATATGGCTGCCTAAATATGGTTCCCAATCAGAGACAACGATAACCACCTGCCTCTGATTGAGAACCACTCCAGACAGCCATAGACTTTCCTAGAACACCCTACTAAGCTACAATCCCACTAACATACACACCAAAACCCCCAGACAAAACACACCACAATACAAAAACTCCATGCCACACCCTGGCCTGACCCAATACATGAAGAAAAACACAAAATACATAGACCAGGGCGTGACACACGAGCCTTAAAATCCAATTATAATACAAAAGTAGTATGAAAAGCTTTTCTTTGCTGGCGTTCTATATGAACTCCCCTTGTTCTGACCCCAACTTGCGCACGTCGCCCTCGTGCTGCAATGTTTGCAAACATAGAAAGGGGTCTATGAGTTCAAATCATTCGGTGTGATGGGGAAATATGGCCACGGCATGTGACTCATGTCCAATAATGGTAGAATGTAACATCCAATGTCCAAATGCACACATATTGATTGCACTTGTCATGAAACAAGCAAAAACGAACAAAGCTAACAATAAAGTTCTACTGAGAATTACTCCCAATAACAATCCCAGCCCGTCCCATCTGTGTGACCTCTCTCCCCATGTCTCCCCCATGTCCCCCCCCTTTCCCACCCCTCTCTGAAGAGATCTATCCACAGTCTTCTAAAAGCTGCCTACTGGAGGAGATCAGACCTTTTAGCTCCCCACTCTAAACTCTTTGTCACTTTCGTTGGAATGAATATCGAACCAAGGTGCAGGGTATGTTGAGTTCCACATAATTTAACAAAGAAAGTGAAACTTAGCAAAGACAAAAACAAATAAACAATAAACTAATAACGAACCGTGACTACAGAGAATGCTACGTGCACTAACTCAAAACAATATCCCATAACCCACAGGTGGAAAAAAATGCTACTTAAGTATGATCTTAAGGGGACTTAATATTAATAGAGTGAAATACAATAATTTGGGGGCCTCCCGGGTGGCGCAGTGGTTAAGGGCGCTGTACCGCAGCGCCAGCTGTGCCATCAGAGGCTCTGGGTTCGTGCCCAGGCTCTGTCGTTACCGGCCGCGACCGGGAGGTCCGTGGGGCGACGCACAATTGGCCTAGCGTCGTCCGGGTTAGTTAGGGAGGGCTTGGCCGGTAGGGATATCTTTGTCTCATTGTGCACCAGAGACTCCTGTGGCGGGCTGGGCGCAGTGCACGCTAACCAAGGTTGCCAGGTGCAGAGTGTTTCCTCCGACACATTGGTGCAGCTGGCTTCCGGGTTGGATGCGTGCTGTGTTAAGAAGCAGTGGGGCTTGGTTGGGTTGTGTATCGGAGGACGCATGACTTTCAACCTTCGTCTTTCCTGAGCCCGTACGGGAGTTGTAGTGATGAGACAAGATAGTAGCTACTAAAAACAATTGGATACCACGAAGTTGGGGAGAAGAAAAAAATATATTAAAAAAATATACATATACAATAATTTAAATCTGAAGCCATTCTGCACTGGAACACTGCACTACTAAGCTCAAGTGATACAGTGCCTTCAGAAAGTATTCATACCCCTTGACGTATTCTACATTTTGTTATGTTACAGCCTGAAGTCAAAATGCTTTAAATATATGTTTTTTCTTACCCATCTACACGCAATACCAGGCCAGGTCGAAATTGTAAATGAGTACTTGTTCTCAACTTGCCTACCTGGTTAAATAAAGGTGAAAATAATACCCCATAATGACAAAGTGAAATTATGTTTTTAGAAATGTTTGCACATTTATTGAAAATGAAATACAGAAATATCTCACTCACTTAAGTATTCACACCCCTGAGTCTATACTTTGTAGAAGCACCTTTGGCAGTGATTACAGCTGCGAGTCTTTTGAGGTAAGTCTCTAAGAGCTTTCCACACCTGGATTGTGCAACATTTGCCCATTATTTAAAAAAGGTATCAAACTCTGTCAAATTGGTTGTTGATCATTGCTAGACAAAAATTGTCAAGGCTTGCAATAGATTTTCAAGTAGAATTAGGTCAAAGCTGTAACTCAGCCACTCAGGAACATTCACTGTCTTCTTGGTAAGCAACTCCAGTGTAGGTTTGGCCTTGTGTTTTAGGTTATTGTTCAGCTGAAAGGTGAATTAATCTCCCAGTGTCTGATGGAAAGCAGACTGAACCAGGTTTTCCTTTAGGATTTTGCCTGTCCTTAGCTCCATTCCGTTTCTTTTTTACCCTGTAAAACTCCCCAGTCCTCAACGATTACAAGCATACCCATAACATGATGTAGCCACCACTATGCTTAAAAATATTAAGAGTGGTAATTCAGTCATGTGTTGTATTGGATTTGCCCCAACCATAAAACTTTGTATTCAGGGCAAAAAGTTAATTGCTTTGCCACATTTTTTGAAATATTACTTTAGTGCATTACTGCAAACAGGATGTTTTAAAGTCACCATTGCCGCATGGTGAAATCCCTGTGCAGTTTCCTTCTTCTCCGGCAACTGGATTAGAAAGAATGCCTGTATCTTTGTAGTGACTGGATGTATTGATACACCATCCAAATTGTAAGTAATAACTCAAAGGGATATTCAATGTCTGCTTCTTAAAAAACCTTTACCCATCTACCAATAAATGACCTTCTTTGCGAGGCATTGGAAAATCTCCCTGGTCTTTGTGGTTGAATCTGTGTTCGTAATGCACTGCTTGATTAAGGGACCTTACAGATAATTGTATGTGTGGGGTACAGAGATGAGGTAGTAATTCAAAAAACATGTTAAACTCTATTATTGCACACAGAGTGTTTGGACTTCCGCCGAAGTTGGTCGAAGTCACCGGCTTCCTAGCTACTGCCGATCCACTTTTCATTTTCCATATGTTTTGTCTTTGTTTCACACACCTGTTGTCAATCCCACAATCACTTGTTCATTATTTAACCCTCTGTTCCCCACATGGTTTTTGTGAGTGTTTGTTTATTTGTATTTTCGGTCTGTCATGGTGTACGTGTGTTCATTACTTTGTATATTTGACTTTTTGAGTAAAGTACATTTGATTACTCATATCTGCTGTCCTGCACTTGACTTTCTACATCAGATACACCTAGGACCTATTACACAGAGTGAGTCCATGCAACTTATTAGTCTAAACATTTTGAAAAAACATATTTCCACTTTGACATTATGGGGTATTGTGTGTTTTTAATTTTTTTTTTTACCTTTATTTAACTAGGCAAGTCAGTTAAGAACAAATTCTTATTTTCAATGACAGCCCAGGAACAGCCTGTTCAGGGGCAGAACGACAGATTTGTACCTTTTCAGCTCAGGGGTTTGAACTTGCAACCTTCCGGTTGCTAGTCCACCGCTCTAAACACTAGGCTACCCTGACATGTGTAGGCCAGTAACAAACAAAAAACTACATTCATGCACATTTAAATTCAGGCTGTAGTACAACAAAATGTGGAAAAATGCAAGGGGTGTGAATACTTTCTGAAGGTGCTGTAGATTAGAAAGCCAGTGGGTCTAATATAAACTTTGTACATTTTGAATTAACAGGCTTTTTCAAGAATAATTAGAATGGCCAACATACTCACAGCACACTGTGCAGGGCCCGAGTTAGATATCTATTCATGCAATTATTCCACAGTGACCTACATTACAGTACACAAACAACAACTAACGCTTTAAGGTTAGGCTTTGTAGCCAATCATGTGATTTTTTAAATAAAAAACGTTTTTTTTTAAACCTTTATTTAGGAGAGCATGTTAACATGGATGACCAAATAATTAACTGAATCACCTATTATCTAAGTAGAGGGAAATCAACCAACTAAAACATGCCACCCACTCATCCCAGGCAGAGCAGAACTCCAGGGCTAGCTGCTTATACTGTAATACGCTGTAAAAAAAAAGGTTCATTTGAGCTTAAATTGGATAAAGCCATCAAAACAACCTGGTGACTTCCTCCAACAACCCAAACTTTGAGATGAAAGACAAACATTTTGTTTTGCCCCACAATATATCATCTTAGTCCGCAGTAGTTCCTCAGAGGGCATAGTCTTGTTTACTGCTCATGACATGGAGACATGGTTCAAAATAATTCAAATATGTCACTATTTGAAAAAGCAACACTGGGAACATTTGATTACAATTCAAACGGTCACATACATATGTCAAAAAAAGTCTTGGTTCATTTGCAAAGGCCAACATTTGCGGAGGTGGAAGGTGAAAAGGCTTAGCGCACTATAAAATTGATTGTGCAAGGCAAAAATTAAACGCACTAGATTTAAAGAGTGTGTACGCTCAGAGATAAAATAGCAAAGAAATACAATACACTGTACATGCAGTAAACACAGGAATTATGAGAGGCAGCAATAGACTTACCTATATCTCAGACATTTGGAGAGCAGAGTGAAGATGCCCTGACTTGAACAATAACCCAGAAACCTAAAACCCAAAACCAATAAAGGAAGTTCAGAGTATGTGAGAGAGCATAACGGCTTGATGAGCATAAGACCCTTCTGCAAGTCATAGACTGAATGAACAAACTCGCAATGGCAACAAGCCACAGTTAACACAAGTTCCACACAAAAACACATACACACATGCCAACTCCTCGACAACCAATTACATCACTTGATTGTTTGTGGCATAAGATAATTGAGAGGTTACTGATAAACCAAATGTCATCAATATGTAGGATGTGACTGATGACTAATAGGAAGAGAAGCATCAGACCATACTACTAACTAGGTCTACCACTTCCATGATAAGTGGGAGTGCATGCGAATGCATCTGTATCTGTAACACTTACAGTGTGTTTGGAAATGCAACTAATTTGTTTGCACTGCAATACAAGGAGCTAATATTCACCTGGTCTTCAGCGTGCTGTAACACTGCAATCAGCAGTGGAATAAGGCAGGCTGTGCATGCACTATGTCTCATTAGCAACCATTACAGAGCCCAGAGAGAGATGTGATAACAACGTGCAAACACACTCTCTGAGAACTCAGGCTGTTTCTATGTAACTAATTCACAAGGGAAACTATCATACATGGGGCCTGTGGAAACAGCTGGGTTTCCAAAGTCACAAATCCGCCACTTTTAAAATAGCCCAGGTTTAAACCTGTTGTTACATTGCAGTTATAAAGAAGATAATGTCTTTGTATGTTTATGTATACTATCTACAATTATTATTATTGTATAGGCGATGAATTTCAAATAGATTATAAAAGCACAGAAGTAAAATGACAGTATTTGTTTATACAACACTCTAACCCTCAAAGGTCACAGGAACAAATGTGGTTCCTTTGACATTTAAGTGTTATTTAGCAACTCAAAATAAACACTGATGGCTAGCTACATTACGTACACCACATGAAGAAGTGCTTATGACTTTATGAAAGAGTGTGACTGGTGTTATCAGTGGAAAAACTAGGATTCCTTTAGGCAACATTTATGATTGAATATTCATGACATGATTGTAGTACTAAAGAAGCACGCTAAATGGACATGGACTCTATTTCTATAACTTAGGTGGCTAGTGTGTCATTCTTTCGATTAACAAATCAAAACGAAAAATTCATTATTTCACAGGAAACATTTTTACAAACAACTCTTACAAACAAATCTAACGTTACAACTGTCAACTTCAGAAGATGGTGTCGGGGCGGGGCACCTCGTTCGTCGTTTTGATCCGCGCGCCTTCACCAATCCGGGCCGAGAGAGGGACGGTTTGAGTTCAAAATTTGCTGATAGACTTTGGATGACAACTTGCGCCCATTCCAAGCTAGTTAGCTAAGCTTATTGACACCCTAATGAAAATACGAAAACGAACCCAGAAGATTGTGTAATATATTTCTGTTTGATTAAACATGTCGAAGAAAGAAATTTACTACTCTGACAAGTACACAGATGAAGCATTCGAGTACAGGTAGGTTGACGTTGTAGCTAGCGTAGCAGCTAACATGCTTGCTTTATATGCTAGCGCAGGCAAGTGTATCGTTACACAACCCCCAGGTTGATTAGCTAGCTAGCCAACGTTGGCTGTTGCCAACTTCCTAGCTAGCTTTAGCCGAGAAACGGCCATAATATTTTATTTGGCTAAAATAATAATGATACTTAGCTTCTGCTATTAAATTGATATTTGTTTGCTTTTAACTGAAGGCTGTATTCATGTGTTTATTTTGCAGCGAGTAACGTTAACCATCAGGTGACTTGGTTAACGTTCGCTAATAATATCAGCTGGTGGTGCCACATGTCCAAAGTTATTTGGGCTACTGCACTGGTACTAAAGTTACATGTAAATCACAGAGGCCTTTCTATTTAGCTAGTAACTAAATTAATTGGTTGAACTCAATGTCCCTTTCCTACACAGGCATGTTATGCTCCCGAAACAGTTATCCAAGCTGGTGCCCACCTCTCATTTGATGACAGAAGATGAATGGAGGGGTCTGGGGGTGCAGCAGAGCCAGGGCTGGATCCACTACATGATCCACAAGCCAGGTGAGCTATTGACTGATGTTTCATAGAGCAACATCTCAGCATTACTTAATGTTATTTGTTTAATTATGTCACAAGTCTTCTCATGACTGTTTATGAACAGATTAATCAGGAATTCTTGCTTTTCTGACATCCTCTTTAATACAGTTGAAATGTACTAGCCATATTGTATTGCCTATTACATGACTCTGACACAATCCATTGACCTCTTTTCTCCAATCTTATGTTGTCATGATCACATCCATACAGTTGTAAAGCCATTGTTCTGCCATCTGCATATTTGAAAATAACATAGCTATCTCTGGTAGCTTGAAGTGAGTACTGAATAACTTTACTTGTTTTACTTCTAGAGCCGCATATATTGCTTTTCCGAAGACCTCTTCCAAAGGATTGAGTGGAAATCATCTTCCACGTCCCGGAAAACCGCCTCAGTTGAATTGTATGGTCTTTGTTGACTAAACAAGATGTACATCTCTCCATGTGTTTTGGTGTATAGAATAGACCGTTTATTTTCAGTTTTTTTAAACTCCTCAAAATATTGGCGGTATGATCGAGGTAGCCCAAGGAGAGTGGAAGGCAGAATGCTCGGCCCTGACTAAGAGATGGTGAGCAGTTCTGCTTTGATAAGTGGCA
Source organism: Oncorhynchus nerka (assembly GCF_034236695.1). Lineage (NCBI taxonomy): Eukaryota > Metazoa > Chordata > Actinopteri > Salmoniformes > Salmonidae > Oncorhynchus > Oncorhynchus nerka. The sequence goes on along the minus strand of NC_088419.1, from coordinate 60,095,279 downwards.
ACATGAAGATGGAATTTCTCTCATGAGACTTTACCGAGCTTGAATATCATTTGGTACACTTTTATTGATGTTTACTTGTCAATATATGTTGTATTAATGAGCATAGTGGTCAAATGTAGTTATTTTTTTCTTGAACGTGGAACATTTTATTCAAAGAAGAAATGTTTTTATTTTATTTGTTTTTCTCTGTGTGTGTGTGTGTGTGTGTGTGTGTGTGTATTATCAGACAGTATACGTTTTGACTGACTAGAGTCACATTTCTGTTCATTCTAAATAGCACTGTTGCTGGATAGTACGTAAATACAATATATTTCTTTACTTTCTGTGTGGAAGTTTGTATATGTTCTTTTCTGTATCTAAACATCCTTATTTAATATTTTATAATAAGCCAGCACGGCAGTAGAAATGGTTCTCATTTGTCACCTCATCGAGTTGTTTGTTTTGCAGATAAATCCAACCTTGGTTAGGCCTAGTCCCATATGATGGAGGAACATGGTAGTATAGTCAGCTACATTGACCACCAGTGGGGTGACAAACTCTGTGTCTGATGCCCAGAGAGAATGCTGGGGCTTGTGGACAATCACCTTCTCAGGGTTACGAGTTCCAGGGCCAGGCTTTAGAGTGGCATCGTTGGGGAAGCCATGGCGACCTAGCATGGAGAAAGCTGGTTGCCTGGGCAGGTAGACACTTGGATCTGTACTGTTGTATCTACCAGGGCCTGGGGTCTTGGACATGTCCTCTGAGGACCCCCTGGCAAGCTTGGTGGGGACCTGGGGGCCCATGAGAGCAGGAAGACGGTGCTTTTTAGGCGCTGAGTTGCTGCTACAGTAGCGAGTGTGGCAGCACATGGTATAGGATGGGGGTCTGCGCTGGATGTTGCATGGAGGAGCATTCTCAGGGCTATATGCCGCTAGTCCAGAAGTATGGAAAAGCCCTGCTGGTGGAAACGGCTGCAGTTAGCTTTGGCTTTCTAAAAACAAGCAACATTTTGAAATGGAATGCAATAGGTTCATTTAGATTATGCATATTTGTGAAGTACGTTCATGAAGTTTAGATCTAACAGCAGAAGGCAAGGCTTGAGCTGTCACATCCAGCTGTATCTTGTTGCCCTACTTCTGTACGTGGCATATAAACTGCCACACTCAACAAGGTCCTTATGTAATTAACACCTCTATCAGGAAAAATCAACATTTTCACATATCCAATAAATAGCGCCCTGAGACTGCAGTCCTCTAGGAGGATGCTTTGGGTCTTTGTCAAATAAAAACATGGTTATACTTGATTTATTACAATGTTATAAGGCGCATTAAAATGTGGAATCAGCTCTGAATTAAAAGTATATTTACCTGAAGTTAGTGGGAACTTACTTGATTATCCTCTCACTTTGCCCAGCGTGGAGTATGCAGTGTTGCCGTCCCTGCCGAAACAGGTGGTTTTTGCATCAATGTAATACTGAGGCTGTCGTCAACACCTTACACTACACAAACAAACAAGAGAAACAATCAAATAACTAGCTGACATAGAATACTGTAGTAAGTTTGCCAGTACCCTAAGGACAGTCACATTTGGCTGATAAGTAGTATACTGTCCTGTTGTAGGCTGGTTCACAGCTTGAAAAGTCTTTGGGGTGTCTCCCCTTAGTGGATTTACATTGGCATTACAACGTTCAATATTCCCTTTCATGAGCAACTACTTGGGGTAGTTTTCCATAGACCATTTAGGACTCTTGAATAGAGTAGCATGTCATGTTTAAAGCTTGGGATCTCTTTTGTGACCTCTAGTACTCGCAATTGTTGCTTATCCTGCCGTGGAAGGAGTAAGCAGGGCTGGTTGGCTTGGTGAAGTCATGGCTGATGAAAGCAACGGTCAGTGACGGAGCATAATGCCCAGATCCTGGCCCTGTGGGATAGATATTTTACACAATAGGTTGAGGACCTGTGTCTGCGTGCACACACCAGTTTAAATATGAACACAAAGGATTGTCTATTTCACACGTTACATGATATCTGGTGTAGGGACGAATACGCTGCAAAGGTTACCACGAAGACGTGCCTGAGGATATAAACCACATATTTGCATCTGGTTGGTGCAAATTAGGCATGCTACAGTAGGTCATCAAAACAGCTGACTTTCACAGCCAGAGATGGTGCTGTACACTTTTGGAAAGTGTAACTTGGTAAAAATATATATATTTCAGCAACTTTTAACATTCTGTCATAAAGAGCATGTTCAACTTTATAAAAAACAAGTTTCCAATCTAGAGGTTATTAAATAAAAACCTAATGACTATAGTAAGTGCCAAATAAAGTAAAAGGGTTGACGATTTCATACTTAAATCAGTCCTAATTCTCCTTGTGACGGGGAATGGAAGCTTCACATTTTTTTTAAATTGTTAAAAGATTTCTAGCCTGTGGGTTGATGTGTTATGCTCGACCCACTTTGCTTTCAACCAGAAAATGCCAAAACCAACTCACTTGCTTTTACACTTTGATTTGACTATTAGATGTTACATTTTTCACCATATTAAACCAACAGTTAAGTTCACATAACAGGGTTGACCTTAAAATGAGGGACAGACATATGTGAATCACTAATCATATGAAATAAATATTATTTTGAAATGACTCAAAGCAGTAATATAACTAGGGCTTTAAAATGATGGTGAACATTTTGAGAAATCTTGGGATTAAGTTGGTTAAAATCTTCCTAGAAGTCACAGAGGGATGTCAAAATGCTGAAGTCTTTATTCATACACGTACACAGCAGAGCTACTGAGAACTTTAACAATGAATAAAGCGAGTTCTGGCTAGTCCAAGCTCTGAGAAATGATCAACTCCTCTAGTCAATGTTCCCTCTCAGACATGATGAAATACATTAAATTACTAACTAGCTAAACATGTAACATTTACATGTTATATTAACTCATCTCAGAATACACGAGTGATCTGTATTGAATAAGTACAGTACCGTTTCTTCCATTCAGGAAGCTCATCTTTCTCTGCCGGCAATGATGTGGCGGTTTTTCACCTCCCCACAATGGTCAAAGAGATTTACGGTCCTACAAGAAGTCCTACAAAAAAAATCCTACAAATCATTACATAAACTGCTCTATTCAATCAATAAGATGGCATTTGACAATACAGTATGCACAAAAACACAGGTATAGGGAGCATACTACTGTAGATGTGGACACAAACAGGCTCTAGAGCTAGCCAGCAGGTCTTCCTCTCTTCTTAGTGAGGTGATCTTCTGTGTCAGATGGATGTCAGCTCTCCACTCAGCATCTCCCAAGTCTCCCGAGTTAAATACAGTTGAATAGAGTATGGAGCTCGCCTATTCAGAAATGCATACCTTAAAACAGTCTGTGCAGTTAATCACTCAAAAATAAGATCCATTACCATCAAATAGGACTGGGCGATATGGCCAAAATATATCACAATATTTTTCTTGTTTTTTACAGTATGGCGGTATTTTATGTCTCTAAATCATAAAAGTTCTTAATATGTTTTATGAGTAGTGCATGACCCGAGTATGGCAACAAATGAATTCTGAGTTTTTTTTGTGGGCTTTCTCCATTCTGATTATACTCAAACAAACTAGGACAAAACTGACAGGGAAGTAGTCCAATTTGTAGAACGTTTTATTTATTTAGCACTGTATTAAATGACCTTTATAGGCAGTATAGTAAAATCTATACCTTAAAAGATGATATATCGCCCAGCCCTACATCAAAGGCCCATAAAGCCCATAAAAAATAGAGCATCTTGTTTAGAAGGACCTTTAAAATGAACAAATGTTTGATCTCACTCCAACTAGTCCATCATCTCAGCCAGTTAAAAGGCAGTCCAGCCAGTCCAGGTGCTTAGAAACAATGTCATCACTCGAATTCACTGTCATGTAACACTATCACCACAGAGCAATCCATGAAACCAAGATCCCCCTCTCCCTCCTTACTATTTCACTCTCGCTGTTCATCGCAGCGTGGAGGCAGAATATTACACTTCAACCATGCATGCAGTTGCCAGGGAGATGTTCCATGATATTCAGACTCAGAAACCAGGGCTCCAGCATTGCTTGGTCAGCGAAGTGAGTTTCCCTACTGTACCTTCCCCATTCATACAGCAGACCTCCCACTTGTAATGTAGATATACCATTCACACTTTATATCACAACAGTATCCCTTCGAGACCTGCAAAGCAGTGGAGTGAACAAATATTATCCTTCTTGACATAGCACAGTATATGATACACTGAAAGTGAGAAAGACAATGCATATTATAACATGTGTAATGTGTGATCTGACAGTTTTCCACCACCATTCCTGTAGTTCGATCATACAGTGGGCTCATGACCCATTCAATAACCTCTACATTGAAAAGGCATATCCATGTGCCGTTTTGACCAGGTATTCATTATAAACAGCAGCAGAAGCACACACTATAGTTGCCAGAAGCTATATTATAAACGAGAACATAAACAAGTGCCTTAACCAGCATTAAACATTAACAGGCTCCAACTCTCTCCTGGCTGCTGTTTAGGTAACCTGAATGTGTTGTTAACAGGGGCAAACAAACGGGTTGGTCCAGCTGCACACAGCCATTCCAGGGGTCACAGAGTCACAGCCTTCAAAGCAGAGGGTATTCTGAAAGGCCGCAGCGCTTCATAATAACACAGCTAACTGCTGACAGGATGACAGGAAATTCTCCTCAGACCAACACAACTCCTTAACCACCAGGTCTGCTCCTCGTTTCCTATGTAACATATATGCCTATACATATAGGGAATAAAATTACTGCTACCTGAGGAGAGACTTACAGTAGCATGTAAAGTTAACTGCAAACAGAGACATGGATTGTATACAAAGTTTATTCTCTTGTTTTTCAAAAGCAGCTGTATTGAAAATGGATGTGGGGTTACATTGGTTTAAATGTGGTAAATGTACCATAGTTCCAAACCTTTATTCTTGTTTTAGGATATCAATAATCAAAATTTAACAAAACAAAATAGCTTATGTACTGTACAATCAAATCCCTGTCTGTTCAACAGTAAGGTGACAGCTATACCCAAATAGGACTTATTATGTGGAGATATTGGTAGCTTGGTAAAAATGTTTAGAAGAATTGAGCTTATCTTAATCCTCCAGTTTAAGGCTGCAGAAATTCCGTAGTAGGTTAACACACCAAATAAGTACATAAAGATATCCACTGTACACCTCAGTGTTCGACCTAAGGCTTCCTCAGAATTAATAAAATAGGTCCATGACATCTTGACATATTTTTTTATGAATTAAATGAAGACATTGGTGTAGGTGACAGGACAAAAAGGCAACAGGGGGAGGCATTGGAACAAATAAACCAAAAAAGCACTAGCTACAAATAAATACCACAGATAGAAAAAACAACAAAAAACATTTGTTTTAACTCAGGTGTAATTACACCTCCATCTAGAGGTTACAGAAAAACAATGTAAAGGCACTACAGTGAATATCAAAGACGCTATGGTGTCTACTGTTGAATAAGAGACTGGAGATATAAAAGAGAGAAATACAGAGGGCTGGAGGGGGACTAGCATAGTAACACACACACACACGCACACACACGCACACACGTAGTCCTTTAGTCATTCATATGCGCGCACACACACACATCCCACCATCTCTTCCTTTCAGGATGGGCAGTCCCCACGTTTCCTTCTCTCTCCACCCACTCTAACATATTAACAAACAATGTACAATTTGGAGATCTGGCTGGTGATGCAGTCAGGGGAAGTTTCTGTGGAGGAGAGGAGAACAGTACACTGAATAAGATCTCTGACGATGTTCATTGCAATTTGATACAAAGGTATAGATATGCTATCTTTGATGTAGAGCAGTGGAGGCTCCTCAGAGGAGGAAAGGGAGGACCATCCTCCTAAGTGAATTTCATAAACATTTAAAAAGTTATCCTTTTTAGATACAATTATACTAAACATATTCACGTCACCAAATAATTTATTAAAATACAATGTTTTGCAATGAAGGTCTACAGTAGCCACTACAGCACTCTGTAGGGTAGCACCTTTGTGTACCCGGAGGACAGCTAGCTTCCGTTCTCCTGTGGGTAAATTGACTTCAAAACAAAACCTAGGAGGCTCATGGTTCTCACCCCCTTCCATAGACTTACACAATAATTATGACAACTTCTGGAGGACGTCCTCCAACATATCAGAGCTCTTGCAGCATGAACTGACATGTTGTCCACCCAATCAAAGTATCAAAGATTGAATCTAGTACTGAAAGCATAAGCTACAGCTAGCTAGCACTGCAGTGCCTAAAATGTGGTGAGTAGTTGACTTAACCTCTTGAACCTCTGGGGGCAGTATTTCATTTTTGGATGAAAAACATTCCCGTTTTAATCAAGATATTTTGTCACAAAAATATGCTCGACTATGCATATAATTGACAGCTTTGGAAAGAAAACACTCTGACGTTTCCAAAACTGCAAAGATATTGTCTGTGAGTGCCACAGAACTAATGCTACAGGCGAAACCAAGATGAAATTTCATACAGGAAGTGAGCCAGATTTTTGAGGCGCTGTGTTCCAATGTATCCTTATATGGCTGTGAATGCGCAAGGAGAGAGCCTACACTTTCTGTCATTTCCCCAAGGTGTTTGCAGCATTGTGACGTATTTGTAGGCATATCATTGGAAAATTGACCATAAGAGACTACATTTACCAGGTGTCCGCTCGGTGTCCTCCGTCGAAAGTATTGCGTAATCTCCAGGTGCGTGCATATTTCCATTTTGAACAGAGGAGAAACCAAACTGCCACGAGTGACTTATCATCGAATAGATATGTGAAAAACACCTTGAGGATTGATTCTAAACAACGTTTGCCATGTTTCTGTCGATATTATGGAGTTAATTTGGAAAAAAGTTTGCGTTGTAATGACTTAATTTTCGGGGGTTTTTCTCAGCCAAACATGATGAACAAAACGGAGCCATTTCTCCTACACAAATAATATTTTGGGAAAAACTGAACATTTGCTATCTAACTGAGAGTCTCCTCATTGAAAACATCCGAAGTTCTTCAAAGGTAAATGATTTTATTTGAATGCTTTTCTTGTTTTTGTGAAAATGTTGCCTGCTGAATGCTAGGCTTAATGCTATGCTAGCTATCAATACTCTTACACAAATGCTTGTGTAGCTATGGTTGAAAAGCATTTTTGAAAATCTGAGATGACAGTGTTGTTAACAAAAGGCTAAGCTTGTGAGCCAATATATTTATTTCATTTCATTTGCGATTTTCATGAATAGTTAACGTTGCGTTATGGTAATGAGCTTGAGGCTATAATTACGCTCCCGAATACGGGATTGCTCGTCGCAACAGGTTAAAAAGAGAAAAAGACAATACTTTAACAGTTTTGAACAAATTAATTTCTTCCAAAATGAAGGAAAAGCAAGAGAGAGAGGGATAATTAAAAATACATCACTTTCAGTTGAACTTACTTAGCTAGCAAATGCAGCCTACTCAAACAGCCTGCTCAAACAGAGGGATGCCATGTTAGCTATGACTATCCAACACAACACTGGAACTCTTCCAAGTCAAGGTAAGCTTTTGGTTTTACTAATTTATTGCCTCCGGGGCCCGCCAATGTAAGTGCTCAACTGCTTACTGACTGTACACTGTAACGTTACTGCATGATTGTAGCGGGTTTACTAACACGATAGTTCTATTAGCTATGTTAGTTCTATTAGCTATGTACTATGACTTTACTTTAGCTAATATGGTGACAATGATGTAGGTTGTGTGTAGCGGTTATGATATGCTTGAATAGGTTTTTTTGTCTGGCCACATACATCTGATATGTTGTGCATTGAAGTCCACAAGTGGAGTGAAAAGGTGAGAGGAAGATGCTAGAAGGAATATACCATGGCTGCTATGAAAGTGAACTGTGTTTACGCATGATCATGGGTGTATTCCGTTGAAAAACTTTTCTTAAACGTAAGAAAACAGAACAGGGATTAACATACCTGAATTTGTCCAATGAAAAACTTGTTTACAACTTAATGATTACACCCCAGATCAGCTAGATGCAGGCAAGAGTGTGCAAGGCAGCATTGAATGTGTCACTGTCTGTCTATGTGTCACTGTCTGTCACCTCAAATGTTTCTATAGACCTGTGTGCACCTACATTGTAAACATTCATTCATAAGCTTGGTTGTAGCAACCTCATGATGGTTAAAGGGAAAATGTGAGTATCACGTAGTAGCCTAAACCTATCGCTGTTTCATTCAACTGGGTGAATGGAATATGAATGACAGTCATCCAATATGCGGCAATAGAAATAAGGCCAATCGTAATCACTCATCTTAAAAGGCACTGACTGCCACTGATACCATCTATTGCATCTTGCCTATGCCGGTCGGCCATCGCTCATCCATATATTTACATGTACATATTTTTATTCCATCCCTTTACATTGTGTGTATAAGATATTTTTAAATATTTTTTATTTAACCTTTTATTTAACTAGGCAAGTCAGTTAAGTTACGAACAGTGGGTTAACTGCCTTGTTCAGGGGCAGAACGACAGATTTTTACCTTGTCAGCTCGGGGATTCCATCCAGCAACCTTTCGGTTACTGGCCCAACGATCTAACCACTAGGCTACCTGCCACCCCAAAGGTAGTTGTTGTGGAATTGTTAGATTACTTGTTAGATATTATTGCACTGTCAGAACTAGAAGCACAAGAATTTCGCAACACTCGCATTAACATCTGCTAACCATGTGTATGTGACCAATAACATTTGATTTGACGTAGAGGTATCTGAATACACTTTGTTATTACAGAGGAAATAGACTGAAACAGGTTTGAAGGTACAAAGTCACAGTTGAGTTCATTTCAAGTCCTATCCACATTACCACCGTGTTAACAGTTCCAACTCAGTGTTGTTGTGCAAACAGACGGAGAGGTCAGAGGGCCATACCATCGCTCATGGGTGTCCTTTGTGTCCAGTGTGGGTAGCTGGCTATCTGATGGACTGTCCTGCTCTCCCCCCTGCTCCCCTTCCGCCAGCTCAAAGTGGTCCTCCCCCTCCGCAGCGAAGGGTTCTGAGTCTGGGTCATACTCATAGGAGTAGTAGGACACCTCAGCCATGGAACCCTGCTCTTCCTCACCTACAGCATAAGAGAGAGGGACAGAGAGAGGGGAGGAGAGAGGGACAGAGAGAGGGGAGGAGGGATGTTGAAAAAAATAGAAATAATAAAGATATGAGACAATTGTTCACACACATTGTTTTTGAGAGAACACTAGTTTTGGCTAAAACGTTAAGGAGAATTGCAGTATGTTTGCACAGAGAATCTACCAAAAATGAGTTCGTTGTACAAAGTGGCCAGTAGGGGTCACTATGTCCTTTAAAAGTTCAGCCTCATGTAAAGCACTGCATGCACACTGCTCCTTTTGGAAATCATATATTTCAGATGACTACACACACTACATTCCATTTATTTTAACCAGTCTCTTAAACATAGTGTTTTGTTGAATTATTTGTGAACTCAGCTCTGATGCTGTTTCACCACTAAGGGAGGAACTGACTCCAAAGTCTCAATGTTTTCACTAAATCTGTTGAGAATGCTGTCAGATTCTTGGCACACAAAATCACATCCATCACAATCGACCTAACCTAACGCGCAGTGTAGCTCAGGTCAACAACATATAATAGCTCAGAATTACAGTTTGCACAATGTTCATTGAGTGTAATAATCTGGTTTGATACATGTTTTCTGTACGTGTGTACCGCTAGAGTTTTAATGGCATTCCTGTGGTGAGGTGTCTTCCAATGTGAAGCATCAGTCTTTGAACTGAGGAGACCTTTGACCTTTGTGGAACTCCATTACAGCTACTGTGAGCTGCAGGCTGGGAACAAGTCAGCACAGGCATATGCCACATCAAACACACACGCACGCACACACACACGGACTTGAGCCTACTCTATATCACACCCATGATCTCTGCTACACACCAACATAAAGAATGATATATCTGACCAGGAGTTCTGTAACAAGTTATTTCAGCATGACATCTAAGTGAACCCTGTGGAGGAGCAACAAATATCACCTTTAAGAAAAACGATCCACCTAAGTGAAACCTATACTCCTGTTTATCTGAATGTGAGAGTAGCCTGTAGAGTCAGTGCTCTACTTCCCCCTCTCCTCACCTTTCCTGCAGACTGGGGCAAGTCCCAACAGCCCCCAGCACACTGCAGGCAGACAGAGTGATCAGACCTGGAGGACAGGAGGGAAGGAAGGGCAGGGGCTCTCATCTACACCTCTAGCTCTTCTACAACAATGATCAAACTCCTTAGACTTATTTTTACTTATAAAAATGATCAAACTCGTTATAAACCAGAAGAAGCAGATGCATGTTGGTGGACATATACTTTACAGTGGGTGTAGGATAGAGCAAACTATTGTAGGCAGTCTGTATGTGAATGTTCTCAGAGGGGTTGTATGTGTGTAGTCTGAGCTGGAGTAAGCTCCAATCCCTCATACAATACAGATCAATGGAAACATGCAGATATACATTTACAGTGGGCACAGGAGAGGTCTGGTCTTCCTCTGGCAGGTGTGTATACAGTGTCTCGAGAGTGGGAACAGAGCAGAGCAGGGTTCCCTACAGTATGAGCCGCCTAACACGCCTGCACATGTCAACGCAGGCTTCACTCAGAGGTGATACGCCTGAACTCTCCAGCCCCTGCCTTTGGCTGGCACTCACAACACACACTCTTCACACTCCTCAATTATCACACACACTCCCTCCTGCAGCTGGGAACCGCTGGCGTTCAATGAGAGACAGGGGTGGGGGAGGTGTAGAGAGAGGAAAAGAGAGAGTGGTGTGTGTGTGCGTGCGTGTGTGTCTGTATGAGTGTGTGTGAGTGCTTTGCCTGGCACTGTATTTACCTTTGTGTACAGGCACAGGAGCTTGCCCTGGTTCCTCGCCTGTTGCAGTCTCTCTGTCCTCCGTGGTGGATTCCGCTGTGTGAACAAAGACACAACACAATGACAACAAGCCAATGTTACACGGACCACATATTAAACGGTACGGTTACAGTACAAGTGTGATATCTTTTCCCGTATTTCCAACGTGGGTGAATATCTCTAAATCACCCATACACAAACAAGCGACAATAGGAAGGTCTAAACACGTATCCGTTCCTTCTGATAATCTACTGTATGAAACATTTGGCACAGGCAGCCGAGTGTTCCCACACAGGTTTTGTCTGTGTCTTTTCCCAATCCGCTCCACAACAAGAAGGCTCCTTTGTTGTTGGTCTGTGCGTCGGAAAGGAATGTGACAGGGTTTTCAAAGGCCTGGACAAAAGCACTCTGTCATTTGGGGTGCCCTGTAATATAGCAGCGCTGGGAAGCTCTCCTCACAAACTTCATCCATCCTGCACCTGAACAGCTGTTACCACAGCCACACACACACCAGCCCACCCTTTCTTCTCCTACATTTGTGTGTGTGTGTGTGATAGATTATGTGCATGTTGGGCTGCCCTGCACCCTCTTCCAGCACATCCTCAAAGGGTGTTTCTAATAATCAAAACATTTTGGAGACATATTTTAGGTGGATGTAATGTTTGACTATGAAATAGATCATGTTTTAGCTCTTCAATGTGTGGCAGCTGACCGATAAATTCGAGCCACATGTGAGCCTGGCTGGCAGAGACACTGGGAGGGGTTCAGAGCCTGGCAATGTTAGGAGCAGTCAGTGGGTGTGGGGGCACAGCTGTAGCAGCTTTGAATTAAATCCATTCAGAGGATGAATTCACATCAAAGTCATGAATTGATTAATTGGCCATTACTGTAATTAAGGATTTTTCAACTAATTAGCTTAATTTCAAATGGAATTGAGCCCATCCCTGGTAGAGTAGTCTTACTCTGAGGACACTGGGACATGGGCACTTGTTCTATGCGGGTCCCGTTGCGGCAGGCGAAGACCTCCATCTGACACTGGTTCTGGTAGAGATGTCCGTCTGAGCCACACACCGGCTCCCCGTCATAGCCACAGTCCCTGTAGCAGGTGCAACGCTCAAACTTCTCCTCCAGACAGCCAAACACCTTGTTACATTGGTTTCCCTGGACAAAGCCTGGGTCAGAGGAAACACAGAGGACAGGATCTTTTGCATTTTTCTAACAATGTTTATCAACATTGTGTGATTTTAGTTGTTACATTTAATCATCATAATAGAGCTCATCAGCTTGTCGCCCTAAAAAACGGAAATGAGTTACCTCTGGTTCGTTCAGCCATTCCTATGGGGAACATGAATGGGGAAAGAATAGGGTTTTGGGATAAACGCCCAAAATAAGGTCTGAGGTAAATACTAGTGCTTTATGTGCTTTTTTTGATTACATAAATGCTTCAAAATTCACAAAAAGTGACGCTAGCTGATGCAGATTATCATAGACCAAAATGTATATGATTTCTTAAGCCTGCGTTTACCACAGACCTTATTTTCTATGATTATCCAGTGCCCAGGTAAAGGGTAGGAAATAGAGAATACATATTTCATAGGAGGGAAAGTTGAGAGAGAGAGAGAGAGAGAGAGAGAGAGAGAGAGAGAGAGTGTGAGAGGATGTGTGTGTTCCCCAGGGCCCGAGCATGGTTTTGTTTCCAGCTGCACGGGGTCCCAGCCCCTCAGCCTCTCTCTCTTTGCCACTCTCTCAGCCAGGCCGGCAAAACACAGTGCCAACACACACAGGGTCATCCACTCATCACCACGGCAAACTTCGCCATTTGTTGTAGCAACATCGGTCCTCGCTAATGAGTGTGTGTGTGTGTGTGTGTGTGTGGTTGTGTCTCGTTGAAACGAAAACACTCGGCTCGGCACGATGACAACCAGGGCCAGTGGGCATTCCTGTGTGGGCCTGTTTTTCTGTTTCTTCTCTTTCCAATATTGGCCCGTGCCAATAACAATTTAGGCACGACACACACGCTCTTAGAAAGCATAGGGACAGGGAGGTTTACAGAGGAGCCCCATGAAACATGTCACACTTTCACTCTCTCTCTCTTAGCTAAGCTTAATGGGCACTAACACAAGTATAATGGCGTAGTTCCATTAATGGAAATACAGTAGAGTTTTGTAACTCGGTGGTGTAGCTCTTACCTATCCACTGGTTGGTTGAGCTCTCCACCTCGTTGCACGTGGTGCCATCACACAGCTCGCGGGCCAGTGGACTGCTCTCGCTCACGTTGTAAAAGCGGGTGGCCTCAAACGCTGTGAGAGAAGAGAGAGAGAGAGAGAGAGAGAGAGAGAGAGAGAGAGAGAGAGAGACAGAAACACACACAAAGATTTGTATGAGTGGTGGATGCACCTCTCTCTCCACAAAACAACACTGTCTCTATATTTTAAACCACATACTATTGAATTCCAATTTCCTCCGAGAGAAGGCTGTCGGTAAATCATACTAAATCATTGTGAAGATAGAGGAGGGTTTCCCTGCTCGCAAAGTGAGCATATTCATAACATTAGAGGCACACCTGGTTCGTAGTAGTCGTACACCTTGACTGGAACAGGCGCTGTCTTGCCCACTATGTACTGCCTGACAGCCTGGAAGGCCACACACGTCATACACTGACTGGAGATCTGTGTGGTGGGAAAACACAGAGACAGGTCAAATGTTAACCAGTTAGAATTGATCAAACAGAAAAGTACACCACAGCTATAAACAGATCACAATGGTGATACACTGGTACCTCATCAAAGTAGAAGAGGACCTTCCTTCCGTCCACTTCGTACCTCTTCAGACCAACCCTCTTGTCCATTAGCAGCTGTTTGATGAGAAAAGGGGAGAGGATGGGGGTCAGTACATATTCTAATCTACAATTAACCAAACATTCAATAACATCCCTTTCAACAAACACTATTATACAGTACAGAACCACTGTCAAAGCCTTTTAGTTTAAAGGGTTAAATACAAAGCTTTTTTGTTGTCTCACTGGTCAGTAAGTATTCTGGTGACTTAATTTCAGCCTAGTTGTACAGTAGGTAGGTCAAGTCTGTTTACAAGCTGAAGAGAGGGAGCCAGAGACAGCTTCCAATAACAGTATCAGTGTCTATGAGGGAGTTGCTGATACAGCGTAAGGGGTTGGGTGTTCGGGGGAGCATGGGGGCACGGGTGTTAATTCCTCCCACAGGGCTCTCTAGAAGGTGGCAGTCCTATGGACAGATGAAGTTTATGAGGTGCTCAGCCTGAGCTGGCGCCACTGGGACACACACACACACACACACACACACACACACACACACACACACACACACACACACACACAGAGTTCGGTAGAGAGTAATAGAGTATGTGTGTGTCTGTGTGTGTGTGAGTAGGCTGTGTGTTGGCTGTGTTGTTTGACAAGAACTATAATTATAGTAACAACTTGAAATGTATTCCATTCACCTTCTCTTAGCACTTAAAGTAAAATAAAATAGGTAGCATAGTTAATGTGAGGCATTTTGTTCCATTCAGCTCAGCCCCATTATACTGATAAAAAATAGCCATAGAGACATAAGCCAAAGTGTGTTGTGTAATCATTCCAAGTAACATTGATGAAAACAACAACACATGACTGCATAAGCGAGGCTCCATCTCGTAAAGTGAGGAATGCTGCTGGTCAAGGCAGTCAGGCAGTCGTAAGGCAGGGAGGCTAGCAGGGGTGGCTCTGTAAACCTAGCTTGTTAGCCACTAAACAACACAGGTCAGCACTGACTCCCTCAAGTCTCAGGGAGCTAGTGTGTGTGTGTGTGTGTGTGTGTGTGTGTGTGTGTGTGTGTGTGTGTGTGTGTGTGTGTGTGTGTGTGTGTGTGTGTGTGTGTGTGTGTGTGTGTGTGTGTGTGATGGTGTGTGTGTGTGTGTGTGTGCGTGCGTGCGTGCGTGTGTGTGTGCGCGTGTGTGTGTGCGCGTGTGCGTGCGTGCGTGTGTGTGTGTGTGTGTGTGCGTGCGTGTGTGTGTGTGTTATCCCAGGTAGGTAGGTCTTTATAAAGCTGGAGTCTGTGGCCCATAACTCTGCAGTAATGGGGGAGATAAGCATTTGATGAGTGACTGGGGAGGTGACCTCAACTAACCCTCCCTAAGATGGCTGCCATGGGTCCCGCTCCCCTAGCTCTCAGAGGGGGGTAATAAACAGTGGCAACCCCCTGCCCTGGCGGCTAGGTTTTAGGCCAAGAGAGGGTAGGTGCCCCCTGCCCTGGCTCCCTGTGGAGCCCCAGAGACACAGTAATGTGTCTCTGGGCCAGAGTTGGCCCTCATCCAGACAACACTACAGTCCTTAAACACTGCAGTAAAAATACTCTCTCAATAGTGATTACCCCACTGCTTCATAAACACACACACGTAGATCCAGTCGACCCAGTTTTGGCTATGTCTGCCAAGAGTTCCAGCACGCTCGCATGAAAAAATACTAAAGTGTATACTATGGTAGGAATACTATAGTATTCACTTTAGTGTTTTTGGATATTTTACTGTAGTATATAGTAGTATTTACTGCAGTATACTGTAGAGGTCGACCGATTAATCGGAATGGCTGAATAATTAGGGCCGATTTCAAGTTTTCATAACAATCGGAAATCGGTATTTTTGGACATCGATTTGGCCGATTATTTATTTATTATTTTTACACACCTTTATTTAATCTTTATTTAACTAGGCAATTCAGTTAAGAACACATTCTTATTTTCAATGACGGCCTAGGAATGGTGGGTTAAATGTCTAGTTCAGTGGCAGAACAACTGATTTTCACCTTGTCAGCTCGGGGGATTCAATCTTGCAACCTTACAGTTAACTAGTCCAACGCTGTAACCACCTGCCTCTCATTGCACTCCACGAGGAGACTGCCTGTTACGCGAATGCAGTAAGCCAAGTTAAGTTGCTAGCTAGCATTAAACTTATCTTATAAAAAACAATCAATCAATCAATCATAATCACTAGTTAACTACACATGATATTACTAGTTTATCTAGCGTGTCCTGCGTTGCATATAAACGATGCGGTGCGTATTGTTGCTCCAATGTGTCCCTAACCATGAACATCAATGCCTTTCTTAAAATCAAGACACAGAAGTATATATTTTTAAACCTGCATATTTAGCTAAAAGAAATCCAGGTTAGCAGGCAATATTAACCAGGTGAAATTGTGTCACTTCTCTTGCGTTCATTGCACGCAGTGTCGGGGTATATGCAACAGTTTGGGCCGCCTAATTTGCCAGAATTGTACGTAATTATGACATAACATTGAAGGTTGTGCAATGCAACAGGAATATTTAGACTAATGGATGCCACCCCTTAGATAACCTCACTGAAAGATTAAACGTCTTGTTTTCGAGATGATAGTTTCCGGATTCGACCATATTAATGACCTAAGGCTCGTATTTCTGTGTGTTATTATGTTATAACTAAGTCTATGATTTGATAGAGCAGTCTGACTGAGCGGTGGTAGGCAGCAGCAGGCTCGTAAGCATTCATTCACTTCATTCACTTTCGTGCGTTTTGCCAGCAGCTCTTCGTTGTGCGTCAAGCATTGAACTGTTTATGACTTCAAGCCTATCAACTCCTGAGATGAGGCTGGTGTAACCGATGTGAAATGGCTAGCTAATTAGCGGGGTGTGCACTAATAGTGTTTCAAACGTCACTCGCTCTGAGACTTTGAGAACTTTTTTCCCTTGCTCTGCATGGGTAACGCTGCTTTGAGGGTGGCTGTTGTCGATGTGTTCCTGGTTCGAGCCCAGGGAGGTGCGAGGACAGGGACGGAAGCTATACTGTTACACTGGCAATACTAAAGTGCCTATAAGAACATCCAATAGTCAAAGGTATATGAAATACAAATGGTATAGAGAGAAATAGTCCTATAATTCCTATAATAACTACAACCTAAAACTTCTTACCTGGGAATATTGAAGACTCATGTTAAAAGGAACCACCAGCTTTCATATGTTCTCATGTTCTGAGCAAGGAACTTAAACGTTAGCTTTCTTACATGGCACATATTGCACTTTTACTTTCTTCTTCAACACTTTGTTTTTGCATTATTTAAACCAAATTGAACATGTTTCATTATTTATTTGAGGCTAAATTGATTTTATTGATTGTATTGTATTAAGTTAAAATAAGTGTTCATTCAGTATTGTTGTAATTGTCATTATTAGAAATACATTTTAAAAATCGTCCAATTAATCGGTATCGGATTTTTTTTGGTCCTCCAATAATCGGTATCGGCATTGAAAAATCATAATCGGTCGACCTCTAGTATACTGTATTATCTACAGTTTATTATAGTATAAATACTGTAATAAAATAGTAGAATATAGTATAGTAATTACTGTAGTGTTTGTGCGGACTGTAGTATACTGTAGTATTTACTAAAGTGTTTTGGTTTGATTATCTTTGACATAGAAGTGGAGGGCTTCTCTTTGAGGAAACCTACTGGAGAAATAGTAAAAGAGCAAATGTTCCATAACCTGTAGGTAGATAGGACTGGAGTTTCTATAACCACAGGGAACACAATATACTATATGGTCTATACTTGGCATGTAGGTTTCTCACTTACAGGTGGCACAAATTGAGGAGGGGAATGGGCAGGGTGTATACAAATAAATACTGTAGTATTTACTATAGTTTAAAAAAAGTAGTGACTACAGTGTTTTTTTTATTGTCAGTAATGGGATGTAATGGAGTTTACAGCTATACTTAAGAAAAAAAAAGAAGTTTCTTTGTCTGTCTTTCTGTCTGTATGTTTATGTCCTACCCTCTCCAAGCTGTCCACATCGGAACAGAAACCTGAGAGCAGAGGGACCTCCAAGACAGCCATGTTGGAAGAACCTGAGTGGAGCCACCTGAAGAGAGAAACAGAGTTAGACGCTAAGCTAAATGCTAGCAGAACTAGGCCAACTACCAGCCTAAATGCTAGCTAGGCTAAAGGCTGCTGCACTGAGCCGACTGTCTCTGCCCTACCTGGCGCAGGCTTCCAGGGTGATGCGGTAGTCCAGGTTGTCTTGGTGAGCTGCGGGGTCTTCATCATCGGTGGCCGCCCGGCGTTTGCGGCTCAGCTCTGAGCGGTTGTCGGCACGGGAACGGGAGCGAGGACTAGGGTGGCGGGGGGAGGGTGGTGCTGGCGGGTGCCGCTCCTGCCTGGGTTCTTTCAGGTCCACCTTGAGCTGGAAGGCTGGCTTGACCAAGGGGTCAGGCACGTTGTAGGATACATCAATCTGAGGAGAGACAGAATGTATTCCAGATTGTGGGTGTAATAGATAATAGTGCAGAGAAAACTTGTGTGCAGAGAAAACCCATTGAATATGGAAGGTAACGCACGCGCGCACGCACGCACGCACGCACGCACGCACGCACGCACGCACACACACACACACACACACAGGCTCCCTCTCTTTCATCATGCTAATCTGGAGAGAGGGATGTGCTGAGGGAGGGAGGTGTGAAAGCAGGAAATTAGGAGGTGTGTGAATAGATGGAGGGATGTATGGAGGAGTGGATGGGGGCAGAGATAGGCAGCAATAGTGGCCTTCTTCAGCCATGGTTCCTATATACACTGAGTGTACAAAACATTAAGAACACCTGCTATTTCCATGACATACACTGATGAGTTGAATCCAGGTGAACGTTATGATCACTTATTGATGTCACCTTTCACGCTCAACAGTTTCCCGTGTGTATCAGGAATGGTCCACCACCCAAAGGACATCCAGTTCATTTAACATAACTGTTGGATGCATTGGAGTCAACATGGGTCAGCATCCCTGTGGAATGCTTTCGACAACTTGTAGTCCACTCCGGATAAATTGAGTCTGTTCTGAAGGCAAAAGGGGTGCAAAGCAATATTAGGAAGGTGTTCCTAATGTTTTGTACACTCAGTGTATACAGTGCCTTTGGAAAGTATTCAGAGCCCTTCCCCTTTCCACATTTTGTTATGTTATAGCCGTATTCTAAAATGGATTAAATATTATTTTTTTCAGTCTGCACACAATACCCTCATAATGACAAAGCGAAAATAAACTAATTTATATTTTTTTTAAACAACAGAAATACCTAATTTATATAAGTATACAGAACCTTTGCTATAAAACTGGAAATTGAGCTCAGGTGCATCCTGTTTCCATTGATCATCCTTGAGATGTTTCTACAACTTGATTGGAGTCCACCTGTGGTAAATTCAATTGATAGGATATGACTTGGAATGGCACACACCTGTCTATATAAGGTCCCAGAGTTGACAGTGCATGTCAGAGCAAACACTAAGCCATGAGGTCGAATGAATTGTCTGTAGAGCTCAGAGACAGGATTGTGTCAAGGAACATATCTGGGGAAGGTTACCAAACAATGTCTGCAGCATTGAAGGTCCACAAGAACACAGTGGCCTCCATCATTCTTAAATGGAAGAAGTTTACAACCACCAAGACTGTTACTAGAGCTGGCTGCCCGTCCAAACTGAGCAATCAGGGGAGAAGGGCCTTGGTCAGGGAGGTGACCAAGAACTCGATGGTCACTCTGACAGAGCTTCAGAGTTCCTCTTTGCAGAAGGGAGAACCTTCCAGAAGGACAACCATCTCTGCAGCACTCTACCAATCAGGTTTTTATGGTAGACGGAAGCCACTCCTCAGTAAAAGGCACATGACAGCCCGCTTGGAGTTTGCCAAAAGGCACCTAAAGACTCTCAGACCATGAGAAACAAGATTCTCTGGTCTGATGAAACCATTGGCCTGAATGCCAAGCGTCATGTCTGGAGGAAACCTGCCACCATCCTTATGGTGAAGCATGGTGGAGGCAGCATCATGCTGTGGGGATGTTATTCAGTGGCAGGGAATGGGAGACTAGTCAGAATCTAGGGAAAGATGAACGGAGCAAAGTACAGAGAGATCCTTGATGAAAACCTGCTCCAGGGTGTTCAGGATCTCAGAATGGGGCGAAGGTTCACCTTTCAACAGGACAACGACCCAAAGCACACAACCAAGACAATGCAGGAGTGGCTTCGGGACAAGTCTCTGAATGTCCTTTAGCTGCCCAGCCAGAGCCTGGACTTGAACCTGATCTAACATCTCTGGAGAGACCTGAAAATAGCTGTGCAGCGACTCTCTCCATCCACCCTGACAGAGCTTTAGAGGATCTGCAGAGAAGAATGGGAGAAACTACCCAAATACAGGTGTGCCAAGCTTGTAGCATCATACCTAAGAAGACTGGAGTCTATAATCGCTGCCAAAGGTGTTTCAACAAAGTACTGAGTAAAGTGTCTGAATCCTGTAAATGTGATATTTCAGTTTTACATTTTTTATAAATATGCAAAAATGTCTAAAAACCTGTTTTGCTTCGGCATTATGGGGTATTGTGTGTAGATTGATGAGGGGAAAATAGACAATCCATTTTAGAATAAGGTTGTAACGTAACAAAATGTGGAAAAAGTCAAGGGGTCTGAATACTTTCTGAATGCAATGTATGCTCGGCTATGAAAACCAACTGATATTTACTCCTGAAGTGTTGAACTGCTGCACCCTCTATAACCACTGTGATAATTATTTGACCCTGCTGGTCATCTATGAGCATTTGAAGAATGATCTGGCCTTAATGGCCTTGTACTCTTATAGTCTCCACCTGGCACAGCCAGAAGAGGACTGGCCACCCCTCGGAGCCTGGTTCCTATCTAGGGTTCTTCTTAGGTTCCTGCCTTAGGTTCCTGCCTTTAAAATTACCTTCCTTCCTCCAAAGGAAGTTTCTTAGCCACTGTGCTTCTGCATCTGTATTTATTGCTCTTTGGTTTTAGGCTGGGTTTCTATAGCACTTGGTGACAAATTGCTTTATAAAATACATTTGATTGATTGATATATACATATATATATAAATGCAGCATTTCAACAGTAGTGATACACATACGCTTTATGTCCCTTTTCAAAGGATCCAAAAACTGTTAAGTGTTATCTGGAGGATCACAGAGCCCATTTGAGACCAGCGTAATGATCACCTGTCATGTGAAGAGGGATAAGGTTGACCCACTCGTCTAAACATCCAGCAGAGGAGAGGAGAGAAGAAGAGAGGAGAAACTGGCCCCCCAAGAAGTTGTTTATGCACCCTGGCCTCAAAGAGCTTTTTGTTTTTAGTGACAAGGTACAGCAAAAACAGCATCCTATCCAGGGGGTCAGTGTTATTGAGGAACGAACAGTCCCCGCTGAACAATTGCCTAAGTTTTACCAGATCATTCCAATTTACAGTCAGGAATTTGGGCATTAGAGCAATGAGTCATGGGAATGAACTGGCTTTTCCCCTCTGGAGGATTCTCAGTGTGACTGAAGGATAGAATGAAAGAAGAGGAGATCAGTAGTAACATACCTGCATTAGACAGCAGCCCTCGCCTTTAGCACTGACAAACAGCCCTGTGGGAATACTGGGGATCTAGACAGAGTGAGAGGAGAAAAAAATGGGGTTGAGAGAGAGAGAAAGGGGGGTGAGAGAGACACTTATCAAGTGAATTAATGCTGTAGACCCAAGCAGTAGCAGTCAAATAGCCTGGCCACTAACCAGCACAGCTAAATTACCCCCAATTAAACTGACAGAGCTAATTACAGCAGAGAATGACATGCCCGGCAGAGGGAACAAAAGTTCAAGCCTTCACCTGAGCTACTCCCTCAGTGTGACTGATTGGCAGGTGCTTGGGAATGAGAAGGAAATGTAGACGAACAGCCTGAAAACACTCACTGGTTCATTCACTGGGAAACATATTCCATTGCTCTTAGATATGGTCTCATTGTCATCTTCAAGTGAATTGACTTTGTGGATGTTATTTAAGGTACCTTTCATCATTGAAAACAGACAATTGTGTAACTTGAGTTACTGTGTGTAGTGTGTATCTTAGTCCAGTAGGAGTCTCTTCACTACCTGAGAAAGAGAGTTTACCTCAGAAAGAAGATGCCCTTAGAAACAGATCTAGGATCAGATTACCTTCCTCCAATCCTAACCTTAACTATTAAAGGAAAAACCATAACTGACCTTACATTAGAGTCTAGTGGCAACGTGGCACTACTCCTTACCGAGGCGCTCTGCAGCATCTTTTGGTTGTCGCGGTGCAGTTCAAAGCTCTCCTGGAAGTCCAGGTTGGTAGAGGCCAGAGAGATAGTCAGGTTAACTCCTCCCACGTACGACAGGATGGCATACTCAGACAACGCCTGAAGAGCTACACATGTGTCCTAGGAGAGTGGATGGACAGACAGTTATTAGAAGGAGACTTTGGACACCAGATGACCAATTACCAGTTGTTTCAAATAGACGTTGGTAGGACAGTTCTCTCTTTTAAAAGAGATTATCAGGCTAACCTGGCAAATAAAACCACATTTGGCCACTTAAAAAACACAATACATATGGGAGAGATGCATCTGGGAGAAATACTTTAGACTAAGAGACTGAGAGGCTCTGATTCTCCAGGGTTTGTGAGGTGTACCTGTGTGGAGGAGAAGCCCCCGAGGGCGTTCCTCTGCTGGGAGAGCCACTTGACCACAGGCAGGGCGGAGGCCACGTCACCCAGCAGGGTGTAGGTCAGCAGACCGTATGCTGTCATCTCCACCTCCGCTGACACCACTGGGACACGGAGGAGACTATTAGCGTACAAACACTAGACAGCCACACTAACACTAAAAGTCCCGATCTGAGAACATCAGAATCATCCATCATAGAGGACAGTCAATGTGTCTACCTGACTGAGAAAGACCGTCACTAAAGCCCATGAAGGTGGCCTCATCTGTCACCGTGCTACCAGTCAGACTCCAGTGGGTAAAGCCGTCTGATTGAAAGAGGAGAGAAGTAAGAGAAAGAAGGACATGGAGAGAGACGAAAGTGTACGAAACAGTATGAGGGAGAACAGTGGGTTAGTCATGTCAGCTTAGTGTTTCATATGAATTGGTAGGCAACCAAACTTCCTAACAGCTGAGTACCTTGTGTGATGGCCATGTGGTTGAGGCGTCGAAGGGCGAGGGTGGCGTAGGGGCTTCGTAACAGGGCCAGGGCGTAGGCAGACAGGGCTGTGGTGTACGGGTCATCAGCTGTGTATGTGTTACTCTCCAGGAAACCCTTTGCCTTGGCCACAGCAGTCTTCTCCTCCTGGGGAAGAGTACACATATTTATTTAAATAGACATAAACACAGGTGCACTAACACATGTCGCACATGTGTGCACAGAGACCAAACCTTCGTATGAGTGATGGATACACCTCTCTCCACAACTCCCCCCATCCCTCCGTATTCATCTTTCACTTAAGTCTGGCATATTTGATCTTTGCTGAGTGTTCAAGATCAGTCCTGTTCCAACTCCCCAACTCAGATGTGCTGCTTATCAAAAGGCAAATAAACATCGACTTTGCAATTAAAGGCAGGAGCTTTTCCAGATGTGCTCAAATGAGAGACCTCAACAGCCACTCACTTTAATATGCCCAGTTACCTTTTCATTAACTGAATTTGGAAGGAAGAAGGAGTTTTGCTTTGATGTAAAGTATCCCTTTTCAGTTGGTATCAGTTAAAGAGGCCTGATTCTCTGGAGAGCCCTTCAGGATAGATAGGGAAGGATAGGAAGACTGGAAGAGGAGGGGGGTTTGGTGAAGGAGGAGGGAAATGGATGGAAGGGGAACTAGAGGGAAGAACTACCTTGTGAATACTTTGCGAAGAGCTGTGCCTGAATGAACAGAGAGCTGACACAATAACAATCTGGGTTTTAACATTGGTATTGGCAACACTCTCAATGTAGGACAAAGCATAAACATTACATGGACTCGGTCACTGTAACCATAAACAGCAACATTCTTCTGAAACAATGACTTTGGCCGATAAAGAGCATTCCACACTTGGCCGAAAATAAGGACACTGCTACCTTTCAATAGCCAAAGATCTCTTTTTACTAGAGCGACCATGACGGTGATCAAATGTTCAACTGCCAGTGTGTCCTATGGGTTGCCTTAATGCACACTGGAGAGAGTTCAACAGGTCGGTGAGCACGTGGTCAAGGGTTCAGCACCAGGGTAAGAGCATGGCGAGGTGACAGGAATGTGGCTGGGGTGTACTACCTTTCACAGGCATCCTTGTCTCTGCATGTCCTCCTCATAAATCTCTTGATGCAGTCAGCCAGGGATTAGATATTAAATTACAGCCACTGGAGCATAACAAAAATGAATGGGCTCTGTGCCAGGACATCCACATTTCCAACTGATGGGAATGTACCGGCGCACGCACACACGCACGCACTCTCTGGGTGAGAGAGAGAGCTGCATTTACAAAAGTCTGGTATTAGGTCTGAGCCTGAAAGTTTAATTGAAAGTCCAATTTACACAAACATATGCATGTTAGGTTAAGATTCGCCCCTTGAGGATATACTGTGCTAAATAATACTGTTTGGGAGGTGAAGGTGTTTAATGGGAGAGGTCATGGTCCCCCCACTGATCCTCTTACCTCTGAAGTTATTCCTGTCTCCAGGAGGGCTGCAACCACGTATGCTGTCAACGAGATTTTTCCATGGATTCCTCCCTTTAGATGGAGAATAACACTGGTTAATAGTGCTTATGAAAACATGCACACGCACGCAGGCAGGCACACACGCAGGCAGGCAGGCACGCACGCACGCACGCACGCACCCAAGCACGCGCACACACACACACACACACACCTGCAAGTCTTTGTTGAGGATGCGTCCCATGGCGGGGAAGGAGCCCTCCTCTCTCTGGTGGTTGATGAGCCAGGCCTTGGCAGCTTGCAGCTCCTCTGGGTCAATGAAGATGAACCCACGAGACTGAGCAAAGGATTTCAACACAAACGCTGTCAGCCTGGAGAGGAGAGAGGAAGAGGGAAGAGACAGAGACAGCGAGAGAGAGAGAGAGAGAGAGCGAGAGAGAGAGCGAGAGAGGGATTGGGTCTCTTTCAAGCATGTGCTGACATATCCTTCAAAAATACTTAGCAAACTTCACATCGGAGTTCACATAAACCATTTGAATGGGGTGAAATATTCCCCAACCAGTCACACCTTTTAAATCTCTCAACAGCAACAGGGATGAGTGAGATGGCAGCTGATACATGCCAAACTACACAGCACGTCATGCTGAGAAGATCAAACTACATCAAAATCCTGTCAGGCAAAAACAGACTAACTGACAGAGAGGGGGTTGGAGGGAGAGCAGAGGAAGATGAAAGAGGGGAAGATGGAGGAGGAGTGGGAAAAGCGCATATTGTCACCACAGGATACAGCAGCTGTTCCGTCTCAAGAACAAGGAATTTCACAAAACAAAATCAAGTATGTTTCTGCATGCCGGACTATACCGTAAGCATTCTGAACTTATACAAACAGCCATCGCCAGGGTTGGCATTCCTAATCTCCAGCAACAGTGTGTGACCTGTAGTTTCTGAACTGGAATCACAGCGGGAATCACAGAGAAGAACTCAAGACCCACAGAGAGGCCAATGGTGATGACTGAGGGACCTGGCTAGGCTAATAAACACACGTTCATACATAAACAACTGCCCTTCAGTAACCCCTGCACACCACGGCCAATGCTCTTCAATTACAGACTGGCATTCCATTACAGCATCCTCCCCAGAGCAACCAAGTGATGAGGCAAGCTGCTTACCATAAAAAGGTGAAATAAATAAATAAACCATGTGTGTTTTTCCCCCAAACATACATTTGGGCTGTAACTGAAGGAACAAACCAAGAGAGTAAGAAAAAACGCTCTCCCATAAACCACGGTACTAAATCTTCCCTTGCTGGGCCCTGGAAGTTATGTCTCCCCAGAGAGCCAGCAGGGATGGAGTCTTAAGCCGGCAGGAATTTTTATAATGTTAAGTAATATTGTGTCACCGGCTTTAACTGCTAGGCCCCAGGGAGAGGTGCTGGGTAGCGTATAGATGATTTAGTGTGTGAGGAAACGACAGAGACAGAGCTGCTTCCTCCACTCTGGCCCGCTGAAGTCCCTCCCTCCGGGCTTCCACTCCCCTTGTATTGCAGTTGTTGACATGTTTTTCTGGATAGCACACAGAGGTCATTCAGAACAGCACACTGGAGCTGGATCCTGCAACGTCAATGCAAGTTGAAACCGAGGTTTTTATAACTGCCTACAGGAACGACCGAGACATATTGACAAATACGGCCCAGGTTAACAACTCCACAACATGATAAATTCCCCGGCTACTGGTTATTTTGATGCAGGTTACATAAACGTATTTATTGTTTGAGTAGCAGTTGTAAAATGTGGGTCATATGAAGTCCAAATAGACTGGGGTTTTCTATAGAAGTCCAACACAGAATATTTTTTATCTTCAAAGTAAAGATAGTCAAAATTATAGTTTCTCAAAGTCAAAATGATAGTTCAAGTTCCTTAAAGTCTTCAAAGGCAGCAGATTACCCTGGTTCTCACACAGTTCTTACTGCAGACCGTTTTAGTTTGAATGAATGACAGAGTGCTCTGTTTGTGGTTAAACCACATGGATACACACACACCAGGGCTTCCATGGCAGTGTGTGTGAGAGGGGAGAGAAAGGGTTACCACATCCAAGCACAGAACAATAACAACCATTCTCCATTTCAACATGTAAACATCTATCAATTCAGCACCCAGTTATCTAAGATCTGGCTTGATAAAAACACCAAATTCCTTCTGTAATCACCCAATGTTTGGCATTGGAGTGGAAATAGATAGTTGAACAACACTGTAGATCAGTTCTCTCCATCTCTGCTATCCAATCCACTCTAGCCTCACTGCCAGATCAATCTCATTCACAGGGAAATGCCTTGCCAGCCTCAACACGCCCCGTGTGTATCTAATCAGGCAGCACTAACATAGTCTTGAAAACCAGACCCTAGGAGCATTTGAAAATTGTGGGAGGCAACGCAGATATCTAGAGTGACTACCAATAACAGACCCACAGTGTGGAGCTGTGGAGCCCTCCATTGGGCTGCATATTTACCCCAGGCCAGGGTATTAAGTAGGCTACGGGGTTTGAGGCGGTGGAGGGTGGTGATGGTGGGGGTTCTGCAGATTACAGCAGCATGTGGCTCTCATTGGATCCAGACGGAGACAGGTATGCAAGCGATGCCGGAAGAGGGGCTGCCACGTCCGCTCCAGGCCCCACCACAACACCCCCACCTCCAATCCCGCAAAGATATGTTGATATATCCCAACACTAACCCCCTAAACACACACACACCAGTGGTATCTGCATCTGCCTGAGAGGCAAGCATGGGTTAGTGATGAGAACCAGCCCCTCCTCATCCTCAGCTCTGTGCCCCGAGGTCCTGTTCAACCCACAGGGACTGTTCAACCCACAGGGACAGACACAGAGACCAGAACAGAGTAGAGCAGAGCAGAGTAGACCAGTAGAGCAGAGAAAAGTAGAGCAGAGTAGACCAGAGTAGAGCAGAGTAGAGTAGACCAGAGTAGAACAGAGTAGAGCAGAGTAGAGTAGACCAGAGTAGAGCAGAGCAAAGTACAGCAGAGTAGAGCAGAGTAGACCAGAGTAGAGTAGACCAGAGTAGAGCAGAGTAGAGCAGAGTAGAGTAGACCAGAGTAGAGCAGAGCAAAGTACAGCAGAGTAGAGCAGAGTAGACCAGAGTAGAGTAGACCAGAGTAGAGTAGAGTAGAGCAGAGTAGAGAAAAGTAGAGTAAAGTAGGGCTAAGTGCCTTGGCATCAGCCAGACCCAGCATTAGCCTATGGAGACATTACTGCCTGTGTCATTATGTACAATCTTTTCATTAGGCCCTGCAATTTCCGCTTAGATACAATTTTACAACTGGAATACATTAACACTGCATTAAGAACGCTGTTTACCTGCCCATAAATGACCTGTACGAATGACTAACTCTGGAGGCCAAACAAAAGGTGGGTTGTTCTGACATATAAACACCAAGCTGATGGATTCATAAAGAGTTTGTTGCTACAGGTTTACATAAGGTTCAACATCTGGGTCCTGCCATGTTGCCCGTGGCTCCAAAACCGACGCTTACACTATTATGACCGTTACACTTCATATCTTCTTAATATCCTCTTCCCGCATATGGAGGTTTCAAGGGTTTTCATGGAAAAGTTGAATGATATTACCAATTACACCAGAGCAGTGATTCAATTGTTTTGGACAAGACATGGCCTAGTTCCAGGTTCTAGGGCATGTCGAAAGTCAAAAAGCTTTTTTCGTTAAGTGGCCTAGAGCATAGCAAGCTCCTGTGTCTCCAGTGGTGGTAGGGGTCTGAGGAGGAGGTTGGGGGGGGGGGGGTAGTCAGTGTAGCCTACATACAGAGGTGCTACTTCACCCCTGGGCCAAAACAACCAGGGGCCATTCTGTTCCATATGCATTAACCCTCTTTAACAGCAAATAGCTTACTGGAGCCCCACGGCTGCCTTGGGAACCAATTAGAAGTTTGTGTATGATTCTCCTGGGTTTATTTAACCTACTGTTTCACAGTCTGAGCTCTATTAAATATCATAATACCCACATCAACTAGTAAATCACCCTAAAGGTATGCAAGTGGCCCGAATATGCAAGCAGAACATTGGAGCCTCTCATTCGCTCCGTATTCACTATTCCAAATATTATGACATGGTCGTGGCCGCCTGCCTGCCTCCAGGGATGTGTAAACATTAAATAAACACTCAGCAAGCATAACTCAGACCGATTTAAACACAGGAATATGAGGGTATGAATGTTGAACATGCGTATACAATGTTACTGATAAGAGCTCCCATTGTTTCTGCCAATAATCCACTTCAGGTCAGGGTAAGTGGAGGAGCGGTATGCAGTGTTAACTATGT
Organism: Oncorhynchus nerka; assembly: GCF_034236695.1. Classification (NCBI taxonomy): domain Eukaryota; kingdom Metazoa; phylum Chordata; class Actinopteri; order Salmoniformes; family Salmonidae; genus Oncorhynchus; species Oncorhynchus nerka. Next base: position 60,066,481 of record NC_088419.1, on the reverse strand, counting down.
ACCATCGGGAGTGAACTGACTTGCAGGATGTTAACCTAAGTGAAAAGTAGAGGACTTACTGAGGGATGTAAACCTAAGTGAAAAGTAAAGGACTTACTGAGGGATGTAAACCTAAGTGAAAAGTAAAGGACTTACTGAGGGATGTTAACCTAAGGAAAGAGTAGAGGACTTACTGAGGGATGTTAACCTAAGTGAATAGTAGAGGACTTACTGAGGGATGTAAACCTAAGTGAAAAGTAAAGGACTTACTGAGGGATGTAAACCTAAGGAAAGACTAGAGGACTTACTGAGGGATGTAAACCTAAGTGAAAAGTAAAGGACTTACTGAGGGATGTAAACCTAAGTGAAAAGTAAAGGACTTACTGAGGGATGTAAACCTAAGTGAATAGTAAAGGACTTACTGAGGGATGTAAACCTAAGGAAAGACTAGAGGACCTACTGAGGGATGTTAACCTAAGGAAAGAGTAAAGGACTTACTGAGGGATGTAAACCTAAGGAAAGAGTAGAGGACTTACTGAGGGATGTTAACCTAAGTGAATAGTAGAGGACTTACCGAGGGATGTAAACCTAAGTGAAAAGTAAAGGACTTACTGAGGGATGTAAACCTAAGTGAAAAGTAAAGGACTTACTGAGGGATGTTAACCTAAGTGAATAGTAGAGGACTTACTGAGGGATGTAAACCTAAGGAAAGACTAGAGGACTTACTGAGGGATGTAAACCTAAGTGAAAAGTAAAGGACTTACTGAGGGATGTAAACCTAAGTGAAAAGTAAAGGACTTACTGAGGGATGTAAACCTAAGTGAATAGTAAAGGACTTACTGAGGGATGTAAACCTAAGGAAAGACTAGAGGACCTACTGAGGGATGTTAACCTAAGGAAAGAGTAAAGGACTTACTGAGGGATGTAAACCTAAGGAAAGAGTAAAGGACTTACTGAGGGATGTTAACCTAAGGAAAGAGTAGAGGACTTACTGAGGGATATAAACCTAAGGAAAGAGTAAAGGACTTACTGAGGGATGTAAACCTAAGTGAAAAGTAAAGGACTTACTGAGGGATGTTAACCTAAGTGAATAGTAGAGGACTTACTGAGGGATGTAAACCTAAGGAAAGACTAGAGGACTTACTGAGGGATGTAAACCTAAGTGAAAAGTAAAGGACTTACTGAGGGATGTAAACCTAAGTGAAAAGTAAAGGACTTACTGAGGGATGTAAACCTAAGTGAATAGTAAAGGACTTACTGAGGGATGTAAACCTAAGGAAAGACTAGAGGACCTACTGAGGGATGTTAACCTAAGGAAAGAGTAAAGGACTTACTGAGGGATGTAAACCTAAGGAAAGAGTAAAGGACTTACTGAGGGATGTAAACCTAAGGAAAGAGTAGAGGACTTACTGAGGGATATAAACCTAAGGAAAGAGTAAAGGACTTACTGAGGGATGTAAACCTAAGGAAAGAGTAGAGGACTTACTGAGGGATGTAAACCTAAGGAAAGAGTAAAGGACTTACTGAGGGATGTAAACCTAAGGAAAGAGTAGAGGACTTACTGAGGGATGTAAACCTAAGGAAAGAGTAAAGGACTTACTGAGGGATGTAAACCTAAGGAAAGAGTAGAGGACTTACTGAGGGATGTAAACCTAAGGAAAGAGTAGAGGACTCACTGAGGGATATAAACCTAAGGAAAGAGTAAAGGACTTACTGAGGGATGTAAACCTAAGGAAAGAGTAAAGGACTTACTGAGGGATGTAAACCTAAGGAAAGAGTAAAGGACTTACTGAGGGATGTAAACCTAAGGAAAGAGTAGAGGACTTACTGAGGGATATAAACCTAAGGAAAGAGTAAAGGACTTACTGAGGGATGTAAACCTAAGGAAAGAGTAGAGGACTTACTGAGGGATGTTAACCTAAGTGAAGAGTATATGACTTGCTGAGGGATGTAAACCTAAGGAAAGAGTAGAGGACTTACTGAGGGATGTTAACCTAAGTGAAGAGTAGATGACTTACCACATGCTTCCAGAGGAGTCCCTCTCTCCAAAGGCACTGTAGGATCCATCCTGGCGCTTATAGGTCAGCTGTCTCTGGTACCCTGGGATAGTACAGGGGAGAGGGAATTAGTGGGTTGATGCTAAAGTACTTTTTCATCAATACTGCTATCCAAACCAGTGCCCAGATTCATAAAACACATACGCAAAAACACAAGATTCTTAAGAAAAAAATAAGAACTTCATAAGATAGTCTTTAAGTGCAATTCCTCAACAATATCTTAAGATGTAATGATTTTCTTAAGAACTTCTCAAATATCTTCTTACAAATTATCTTCTTACAAATTGTGTGTTGCTAAGCAACCATTTTAGCTAGCTATCTAGCAATAGCAATCATGTTAGCGTAGTAGCCTCAATAGAACTAGAAGGAATTGACATTTTAAACTACAAATTTAATAACATGTATATAAGGAAACTATGTCAATATGTTACTATTCCCTCTGCTAAAATGTACAGGAATGCAGCCCTAGGACAAGTGAACTGGAAAAAAGTTGTGTTGTTATCTGGTAAATATCTAATAAGTTGAAAGAAGTATCATACAAACTCATTCATAGAATCTACCCTGTAAAGACCTTTATTATACACAGATTTAAAATAGCTATTGATAACAAGTGTGTATTTTGTGGTTGTGACCCAGAGACTCTTGACCATTTATTTTGGGACTGATCTTATGTCAGAAGATTTTGGTGTGAGTTAGAAGATTTTATTTTAAAAGAAACAACTATTACTGATAATTTGAAAGATTCTGATATTATGTTTTATTTTGAACCAAATGATATGAACCCTGATTTAACTTTCATTGTTAATTTGTTTGTCTTTCATGGAAGATTCTTTGTCCATAAAATGAAGTGGGCAGAAAACAAACCCCTTTTCACATTATTTAAGTCTATAGTTAATTAAGGAAAAAATGGCAGCTAAGAAGAAATGTCTTCTTAAGAAGGTTTTGTGAATCTGGGCCCTTGGTGAATATCAGAGAAACACTGTTTTAGAACTAAGTGGACAGTAAATGCATTGACTTTATAAGATGATCTTCACAGGGGTAACTGACATCACCCAACGGGAATATCTCAAGGTTCTCAAGGTAGCATTTGGCTTTAGGTCTCAAAGCCCTTGAACTACTTGATCTCTCCGGTGGCTACCTTGCAGCAAGTAGTCTGTGGCCTCAGCCTCCACCTCAGGGCTGAGCTGCCTGGTCTTCTGCAGGTACTTGAGGACAAAAACATTGGGGGCGAAGTGGATCATGTTCTGCTCTCCACAGCCGAAGGGCAGGCGCAGCAGCTTGTCCAGGTTGTTGAGGGTGGGGCCCATCACGTCTCCTGGCACATCACAAAACACAATATACAAACTGTTCAGCAACACTGCTACACTGCCTCACATAAAGTTAGTTTCATTAAGATAACATCTCTTCTTCAACACAGCTGCAGGGTCAACAGTATTACAAATGGTAGGCTACAACTGCTTCATCAAACGTCATTCAGAGAGAAATGATTCATTCCAACTCCAACATGTAATTAACCACATGGACAAGGTATGTCAAAGTGAAATGAGGAGGAGAAGCAGACATTCAGATAACGGAAATGATAGGTCTTTAAGAAGGATGAGAAATAAATGGTGTCCCTCCTCACCTATCATGGAGGCAGTGGCGGTCTCAGAGCCAGGCACCACGTTGTGAGGGACGCCCAGGGTGAAGGCCTCGTTGTGGTTCTCATCAGTGTCCTCCTTCCTCCAGATCTTAAACTCACCCACCGAGCCCCAGCCCGTGGAGAAACCTATGTGACGCACCTGGCCAGGGAGGGCACCAGACCATTGTAGGATCACCGACTCATTGGATGGCTGCAAACCATGTCCGACCTATCAGAGATCGATTTGAGAGATTTTAGGTTTTTGACTGGAGTGAAAGAGTGAAGTTGTCCCTAACCACTGATGCATGGTCAGATGTCTTTTATTGATCTAATGATTAGGAGGGTAAGGTATCTGATTCTAAATCTGTTCTTAAGGGCAACTTCTACCTCGAGTACTGGTCAAACTCAGAGAGATAAACCAGGATGTTGTAATTCAAATTCTATGGTTGTTACAACAATGTGTAGTGACTTGGTTTTTGCCAGGTTCAAATGAAAGCCTGACACGATATAAATGTGGTTCTGAATTTCACCCTGATTAAATGAATATCTAATAACATGATAGAAATAAGTGTTTGCTAATGCTGTATAGAGGAAGCCCCTGTGGCTTAAGGTCAATAGTAAAATACTGGAAGCCAATAAGATTCTACTTAAAAAGCCATTTGGGTTGCTTTTGCATTTCAAATCCTAGGCACACATAAAGTCCATTTCCAAGAGTTGGCAACAGCAGTCTGCATCACCTTTTTCCTACATCCACTCAATCCGTATTTCCAAATGAACAGATGGCACCCTGGGTATTTCTAGGCATTTTGTAATCACATTAAACCAAAGACCATGCAGAGCTGAAAATGAAATGCAATCAGTCACTAGAAAAATAAATGAATCTTATTGGGCCATACTGGGTTCTAGTGCAAGGTTTTAATTGCTCCCTTTGGTGAATGGTACGAGGCTAATGCAGTTTTCAGGCCCGTGTGCCAGGCCGCTGCCTGCGGACGCCACAGATCACAGAGTGTCCAGCCCGTTAAGCGTGACCTCACAGGCATGTCATTAAAAGTGGCGCCAGTCCTCTTGACTACACAGCCCATGTGCCTGTCCAGTCGAACACTCCCTCTCTTACTACCCCAACTCACTACTATACTCTACCTCAAGCCCTGACTTGCTGACTGACTGAGTGACTGTCTGACTGACTGACTGTCTGTCTGATTGTCTGACTGGGGCTCTATGTTGGAGATGCCACAGTGGATCTGTATAGGATTCATGACCACCCCCTCCTCTCACCTGCACCACACCACCCTTCCAGCTGACCCAGAAGCTGCGGAACTCATCCCAGGAGAGGATGCCCGGGGTGGGGGAGCTGACCACTGGTTCACCCATCTTGCCCAGGGAGATCCAGGAGCGGGTGTTCTGTCTGCCCCCCAGTACAATCTCCAGCATCTCAGCACAGTCGTGGGGGCTGGGTGAGAGGGCAAAATGGGCATCGTTGTGGGTCTTCACTGCCACCTCAAAGTGAGTCATCTTGGCCGGCTTCTTCACGTACTGGTACTCATACTTGTTGGGTGTGGAGATGTGGATTCGCTCTGAGAATAGAAATGTCAGATTCACATTAAATTGTGGCCCAGTGCAGAAAATTAACCAGACTGTAGAGGCAGAAAGGTATTGGGTAACACTTCAAATGTATTTGCTCTTATACCCGTGTTGTACTATAGTACAACATATATCAAATCAAATTGTATTGGTCACATACACATAGTGCTTTTAGTTTCGACAGTGGAGTAATATCTAACCAGTAATTTAACAATTCCACAACAACTACCTTATACACACAAATGTAAAGGGATGGAATAAGAATATGTACATATACATATACGGATGAGCGATGGCCGAGCGGCATAGGAAAGATGCTATAGTCGCGAATATAACTGTATACTGACCGTTAGGACAGAAGAAGACACTGTAGGTGTACTGTCTGGGCAGGCCCTCTGGCTGTAGGGGGAGAAACAACATGTTAGAGCTGACATCACTCTCTACTAATGACAGTACATGGTACAGCAAGCATCTGCTCCCCATCTCAGCTCTCTCCCCAAGCAGTCTCTCCCCCATTTCTCATACCTCCACCAGGACACTCCTTCGGACATAGTCAAGGCCAATGGGGGTCCTCCGGTCCTCCGGGTCATCTATGTTTTTGCCTGTTTTAGTTGACTGGAGTCCATCTAAGCAGCAGCCCGGCTCACTATAGGCAATGGCCCGTGCTAAGGCAGGAAAAAACAGAGACATACTTCACCTCACCATACTTTATATCAGGATGGGGGTTTTTGCCTGTAAGGTCCCACTAAGCAGGACTTTTATTGCATACATTTTAAGTACAAATGTACTGTGTAAAATAAACCGAACAAGCAGCCAAAAGACTATAGCGTGAAGAATGCTATTTGAAGAAAACATAGTTATGTTAATGAAATTACTTTGTAATACATCTATCAACAACACAATCCCACATTGCACAACAACATAAATCATGGTTGTCAAAGAACATGTAGTTCCCTTTGCAGAGGAGCACATTGGAGACGTGGCTGTGTGCCAATGTGTTCTCTTTGTATGTGTGTAGTGAAAGGGAAAGACTAGGGGCCAGGGGAGCGAGAGAGCCGTGGGGGGCCCATTGACCACCAGTGACCTGAAAACTCATCAACATGCCACTGAGTGTCAGTGCAAGGCCCCGGCTGCTCCCCTGCTGGTGGCCTGCTTTGTACCTTTGATGGGACTGTTTGTATCGCTGGATGACCAGATCACATAAAGGCGTCAGCATGCTTCAGTTCAGGCTGGCGGCTAGGCGAACCGAACGAGTGTGCTCACACACTCCCTTAAAAGACCTTTGCGAGAAAAAAGCGGCAATAGTACTCATTGTCCAATTTGAGAGGCCGTAGCCAGTAGAGGTCGACCGATTATGATTTTTCACCCGATACCGATTATTGGAGGACCGAAAAATGCCGATACCGATTAATCGGCTGATTTTTAAAATGTATTTGTAATAATGACAATTACAACAATACTGAATGAAAGCTTATTTTAACTTAATATAATACATCAATAAAATCTATTTAGCCTCAAATAAATAATGAAACATGTTTAATTTGGTTTAAATAATGCAAAAACAAAGTGTTGGAGAAGAAAGTAAAAGTGCAATATGTGCCATGTAAGAAAGCTAACGTTTAAGTTCCTTGCTCAGAACATGAGAACATATGAAAGCTGGTGGTTCCTTTTAACATGAGTCTTCAATATTCCCAGGTAAGAAGTTTTAGGTTGTAGTTATTATAGGAATTATAGGACTATTTCTCTCTATACCGTTTGTATTTCATATACCTCTGACTATTGGATGTTCTTATAGACACTTTAGCATTGCCAGTGTAACAGTATAGCTTCCGTCCCTCTCCTCGCTCCTACCTGGGCTCGAACCAGGAACAGATCGACGAGGCAGTGTTACCTATGCAGAGTAAGGGGAACAACTGCTCCAAGCCTCAGAGCGAGTGACATTTGAAACGCTATTAGCGCGCACCCCGCTAACTAGCTAGCCATTTCACATCGGTTACACCAGCCTAATCTCGGGAGTTGATAGGCTTGAAGTCATAAACAGCTCAATGCTTGAAGCATTGCGAAGAGCTGCTGGCAAAACACACGAAAGTGCTGTTTGAATGAATGCTTACGAGCCTGCTGGTGCCTACCATCGCTCAGTCAGACTGCTCTATCAAATCATAGACTTAATTATAACATAATAACACACAGAAATACGAGCCTTAGGTCATTAATATGGTCAAATCCGGAAACTATCATCTCGAAAACAAAACATTTATTCTTTCAGTGAAATACGGAACCGTTCCGTATTTTATCTAACGGGTGGCAACCATAAGTCTAAATATTCCTGCTACATTGCACAACCTTCAATGTATGTCATAAATACGTAAAATCCTGGCAAATTAGTTTGCAACGAGCCAGGCAGCCCAAACTGTTGCATAAACCCTGACTCTGCGTGCAATGAACGCAAGATAAGTGACACAATTTCACCTGCTTAATATTGCCTGCTAACCTGAATTTCCTTTAGCTAAATATGCAGGTTTAAAAAATATATACTTCTGTGTATTGATTTTGAGAAAGGCATTGATGTTTATGGTTAGGTACAGTCGTGCAGCGATTGTGCTTTTTTCGCAAATGCGTTTTTGTTAAATCATCCCCGGTTTGGCGAAGTTGGCTGTCTTTGTTAGGAAGAAATAGTCTTCACACAGTTCGCAACGAGCCAGGAGGCCCAAACTGCTGTATATACCCTGACTCTGTTGCAAGAGAAGTTACACCATTTCCCTAGTTAAAAGAAATTCATGTTAGCGGGCAATATTAACTAAATATGCAGGTTTAAAAATATATACTTGTGTATTGATTTTAAGAAAGGCATTGATGTTTATGGTTCGGTACACGTTGGAGCAACGGCAGTCCTTTTTTGCGAATGCACACCGCATCGATTATATGCAACGCAGGACATGCTAGATAAACTAGTAATATCATCAACCATGTGTAGTTAACTAGTGATTATGATTGATTGATTGTGTAACGGCTCTCATCAAAAAGAGTGGACCAAAGCGCAGCGTGGAAAGTGTCCATGATTTATTTTCAAAAAACACTCAAACAAAATAACCAAAGTGAAAACGAAAGCGCACAGTTCTGCCAGGTACAGACACTAAACAGAAAACAAGATCCCACAAAACCCAAACAGAAAATGACAACTTATATATGATCCCTATCAGAGACAACGATAGACAGCTGCCTCTGATTGGGAACCACACTTGGCCAAAACAAAGAAAAAGAAAACATAGACTTTCCCACCCGAGTCACACCCTGACCTAACCGACTATAGAGAATAATAAGGATCTCTATGGTCAGGGCGTGACATATTGATTGTTTTTTATAAGATAAGTTTAATGCTAGCTAGCTACTTACCTTGGCTTCTTACTGCATTTGCGTAACAGGCAGCCTATTCGTGGAGTACAATGTAAGGCAGGTGGTTAGAGCGTTGGACTAGTTAACTGTAAGGTTGCAAGACTGAATCCCCGAGCTGACAAGGTAAAAATCTGTAGTTCTGCCCGGCAGTTAACCCACCGTTCCTAGGCTGTCATTGAAAATAAGAATGTGTTCTTAACTGGCTTGCCTAGTTAAGGTGTAAAAAAAATATATATATACCAATTTCCGATTGTTATGAAAACTTGAAATCGGCCCTAATTAATCGGCCATTCCGATTAATCGGTCGACATTTAGTAGCCAGTATACATTTCCTCAAAATAGTCACAATTAATCTAAGATAACTCAAGAGAACTGTGATTCATTTTGAAGTTTTTGCAAAGGAAATCTTAGTCGCGCAATTTTACATCTAACTAAGATGTTTGGTGCAGTACTTCGCAATGTCGTCATAATATATGCACAAACTCTTCCGAACTGTTTCGTCTGGGAAGAATGCGGAAGCCTTAAGCCTCAGGTCTTTTAGCAGTATGGAACCTCTTGGGCATACAGTACAGCCTTCAAAGGCCTCATGATTTTAGAGTTGGATGGAGAGGAAAGTTAAAAGGTAGGTGTTACTCATACAGCATGTAACAACAGCATTCACAAAAGGGCAGTGTACCATACCAACCTGCAATATTCTATGAATCAAATCCCAAAGAGAGAGAGTTACTAGCAATACGCTTACAGCATCAGAAAACTGAGGTTTTCCGGAACTGTAAGAACTATGAGAGAACCTGGAACTCTTCCCCAGGGGTTCCCCAGTAACTGACTAGATGGAATAACCTGTGATGTTAGCTGCGCCCAGCTCAGTGAAGGACAGCACTATGGATGTGGGTGTGGCCTCTCCAGGAGCCACACATTTCTTCCTGGTCAGGTGATGCTTCCCGGGGTGACCCACAAACTTGATGCCTTTGGGAATGGTGACTTTGACATAGACCTGAGCAAGATGGAGAGGGACACACACACACACACACACACACACACACACACACACACACACACACACACACACACACACACACACACACACACACACACACGCACACACAGAGGAAGGCACTGCATTAGTGCAACAGATATGTATATTTTCTGACAAGACATGATTTCGTCATATCTGCTCTCCGTTTCGTCCCTTCATGTAGCGTGACCTCCTCAAAGCTCTTAAAGGATTTTGGGGAATTTCGAATCACATTGCACATTTTCCATGCTGACTGACTCATGGCTCTAAGGCTCCCTGAAGGATTAAGTTTCACCCATCGTCCAAATTTTGCAGAGGGCTCGGTAATGCAGTCAGATTGTTTCACTGTTCTTTATCTACACGCTACAAGTCGTAAATAACTTTGCAGGAAATATAAGAATCACATGTTTTCAGGCAGACATCAAAGGCAGGGCTCCATTGGCTTACATAATCACCTAACATGACATTAAAGCACACCATGCATAGCCCTTCAACAGGCTCATCTGCCAACATCATGATGTCATCTGTAAACAGGAGGATGGACACACTTATGGTCATGTTAGGACCAGATTGCTCTGCTCCAAGCGTACATATTTCCTTGTGGTTGTCATGGTATAGGATCCACCCCTTCTTTCGCCCCCTTACCTCTGCGCAGGTAGACAGGTAGTTGTAAACAGTCAGCGGTACTTTGGTCTGCTCCCCACGTATCACACCGTAGGGGAGGGTGAAGTCTACGAAGAAGGGCTTGAAGGTACGAAGCTCCGCCCTCTTGGCAAGGCCCAGCCCCTTCTCCTCTGACAAGCCAATGGCCTCTGTCACCCAGGTGGTAATGGAGTCTGGAACGTCCAATCGTAACTCAGCTTCGCCGGTGACATCACTGCCAAAACAGATTTGGGTGGAACATTTTTACTCAAAAGCTAATGTACCATTCCAACAAACAATGTTCTCTAATCATGACCCCATAGAAAACACTGTTTCAGACTAATGTTTGGAACAAGACCCCGTTATGGGAATGAAGGGGATTGATCTAATATGTGTCTCATCTGGGAAACACCTGTAACTAAGTAATATTCTGCCCATAACACATTGCAATACATAGGTGTGAAAAACAGGCAGTTGTTCAGTAAAGCTGTAAATTAGTGAGATCATTGTTGGCTACCCGTACTGACGTTGGTTTTGGCCGGCTTTCACAGGGCATAATAAACCTTCTCGGAAATTACTACCGCACTGCCTTTTGATCAAAGTCAACCCAAAATTACTTTGATACAGTCAATAAGGGAAATCAAAGCGTTGGATTGAATAGGAAATTAGGCATAACATAACTCTGCCCAAAGGAATCAAGCATATGGAAATCTATGGCCAGTTAATTTATATTGGCTGGAAATGAATGGCAGGAGCTGTTGAGAAAGCCGATGTGTGTTCCAAGACAACCCTGCTTAAATGGGCCACATTCACACCCACTGGTGAAATATCCCCCTCTCAAATATGTGCTCCCTTACCCCTCCCACTCCTCCATCCTCACAGATCTGAAACACCACCAAATCCCAATTAAATACCCACAATCTGATGCAGCTGAGACCATCTCCACCCACTCTCTCAAACAAACACACAAATGCATTCAGACACACAGGTGTCATACCCATAGGGGGCACAGGGGCACGTGCCAACCTCAGATTTGACCCGTAAAAAATATATATATTTCACTTTTTTATTTTGTTGTCGTTTCTTTGTAATACTATAAGCCACCTAGCAATTTGATGAAGTTTGGCTTTAAGCTAGCTCAGATAGGTTCCCATTTCCAAACCTCATACCAAGAAGCCATTTCAAGTTAGAGTAGCTAGCTTGTCTAACTATCTTAGCTGGTATGCCTGCTGGCAAGGTTGGGAGACTAGAAAAGCAAGCAATTAATAAATAAGACTTACATTCCTTTCAATCTTTTACCCAGACGCATACACACAGACACGCACGCACACACAGATGATGTGGGTGTTCCTGTACCTGACATTGATGCAGTGCCACACCCACGTCTCCGGGAAGAATGTCCGCCTGCGCTTCTCGGCTCTGCAACCAAAACAACACAACCTGACATCAATAAAGGCCTTCCATTATGAATCTTGATGCAATAACCTGTAATTGGAAAATGGATTGTTTTTAAACTCACGCTGACATTTAAGGCACATGTATGTCATGTTCAACTCAAGGATTGAAGTCATTTGAAGAGTAAAGTCCTAAATATTTATGGTCCCCATCCCAACAGTCCAGTTTCTTGTTCAGAATAGTGGGCACATTGACAGGTTCTAATGGGCAAAAACCTGGCATTACACTGTATGTGTAGCTACCTGGGCACAGTGCGCGAGTGCATGGCTGCCACCAGTGTGGATGTGTGAGGCTGAAAGGCAGGAACGGCCTCGTCTGTGTACATTCCTCCAGTCTGTCTGTGGTTCAGGGTCACCATGTCAGTCATCACCACGAGACCAGTCTCCTGTTACACATCACAGACACACATTGTAAAAACGATAGATTGAGGATCTTATGCTACACCTAATGACTGGTGATTGGGCATTGCTCTCACCGTGAAGGCGAAGCGGGCATCTTTAGTGATGTCCCAGTGCCAGGGGAACACTGAAGAACGCCTCCGTCGGCTAGATGACAGACCCGGCCACCAGAAGTGCCCGTCGTCTTTGGGGACTCCGAAGGCATCTGACACATCAAAGTCTGCCAGTTCTTTAAACACCTACAGAACAGTGGAGATGGATGGCTTACATTATTTTCCTGTTTGAATGCAGTTAAGTGGTACTATAGATTAGAAACAGGGTAAGATAGAGGGAGACAGACCTTGTCTGGACTGAGCTGGAAGTCTGGCTTGAGAAGGTAGAGGCTCTTGTCCACAGTGGCAACACACACGCAGGAGCCCTTCTCACCAGTGACACGCATACTGATAGGGTCACCTGGCATCGACTCATTGGTAGATAGAGAAACAGACACCTACAGACAAACACAGATACAGATGAGAGTTCCTGTGAGACCCATAGCCAGGCCTGTAGATGGACAATGACAGCTCTAAACTTTAGCCCTATATGCGTTCCTGCTGACCTCCTTTTTCCAGCTCCTAACCTAACCCCTCATCATCCTGCCTGTCATGACCCTGCACGCAAGCACGCACCCACCCACCCACACACACACACACACACACACACACACACACACACACACACACACACACACACACACACACACACACACACACACACACACACACACACACACACACACACACACACACACACACACACACAGTCTCTGTCTAATCATGCCCATGCAGGTAGCCACACACACACCTCCCTACCTCATTGATTGCATACCAGGGAGCAGCAAATACTTCAGGGGAGGAGTTAACCCAGCCTGCCTAATGCAGTCAGCAACTGGGGAGCTCATGGGCTCATACAGTTGGGTGTTTACAGGGACTCACTGGCAATAGGGATCCCACTGTAGCGTAGCATGAGACTTCAGTCAACTACACACGAACAGTGGGATATGTCTCAGTCATCCCAAACTAGGGCTGTGCGATATTCCAAATGAATGTATCGCTAGAATCAAGGTTTTGTTATTTTTCTTTTATGTCTCATGTTGTCTTTTTGGTCTCCTCTTGTCTCTTTCACGCCTTCTGTGCTGTGTGCAACTTCACATTTACACCAGAGATCTGTATATAATGACGAGATGCTCATGTCTCCGCCCTAACAATTGGATCCGTTGTCCCAAAGGCAGGAAGGCAGGTGACAAGCTTAGGTCCAAAATAAACCCATAGAAACACATATAAGTCATATTTTGGACAGATTTCGCCAAGAGTAAAACCTCTTGCTTCGCCTCTTCCTTTCTGCTTATGCTTACACACACACACACACCAAGCCCCTCTCCTGCCACTCACTACAACAAAGATGAGAGATCACTTCCTCTCTGACAAGTTGTTTCAATTCGCTATTTGCATTTGATGTTTGGTCCGACAGAATTGGTCACATAGACAGCGAAACACATTGAGGCGTTTTACTGTAACAGAGGAGAAGTTAACCCTTTTTATGTCTCAACTACTCAAATTGCACGCAAAACAGACACTACTAAAACAGGAGTATTGACGCACATTGGTTCTGGAAAATGAATGCTCAGTTTGTCGCGTGCCATTGCAGTACCACTATAGCAGCATTTCTGCCAAAGACTATTATACTAGCTGTCTTGTCTGTGTTTTATAAATGTGCAATAAGTTAAAAAAAAAGATGCATTTGTATAAGAAATTGGCAACTTGAGCAATAAGTTATTCTGAGAAATAAGGTAGGCCACTTGATTTCAACATCTGAACAAAGTGGACAGGCCAGCATGCTGTTCCAACAGTTGGAGACGGACAGAAGGGTGTGTTCATAACAATTCAACTGTTCTACCTTGTCAGCTAGCAAATAGATCCAAGTTGGATAAACTTCAAATATAAATATTAGCTGGATACTCACTAGCACATGGGCTTGTGCTTGAGAGGTTGTTTATGAGACCTGTGTTAATTTTCTATAATGCCTGCTTCAAGAAGTTAGTCATTATTAGTGAATGTGCATTATGCATGGTTCTAGTTAATTTGGTAACAAAAAGGGCCTTTTCATAGACTGACCTGAATGCCAGATCACTGATTATTGCAAAAAAAAGCATATATTTGAAATAATGGAATAATTAGTGGGTCTTATGGTTTTGTAAGGCTTATATTTAGTTTAGGTATCATTGCACAAGCCCTGAATTAATTGGATTATTGCTGACTGTTTGACATGCAGTGTATTTTACCTCTAATTGTACAGCAAAACATATTTTTAGAAAAATAAAAAATAATCATCGAGATGAGATTTTTAGGCCATATCGCCCAGCCCTATCCCAAACTGAACGTGGCCTGGTTGCCAGTATGTTTCTGCTTTAGCCAACTCCTTTGTTGTCTGGCATGAGTTGGTTAAATCAGGGACAAACTGGAAACCATGATAGACCTACCTATCATTCTGACAGCTACTGTGTGTACAGGCAGGACTGTGTGTACAGGTAGGACTGTGTGTACAGGTAGGACTGTGTCTACAGGCAAGACTGTGTGTACAGTGCACATTGAGGGACGCAAGGACTCAGAGAGGGACGTCCTGTACGGTACCTGGTTCTCAAAGCTGGTCTGTACAGGGATCTGTAGGCTGTCAGTGACGCCCTCTCCATTCTCCTTCACATAGTAGACCAGGAGGCGGCTGAGGGGCGCCATGGAGTGGGTCACTGAGAAACGCAGCACCACCATACAGCTGTCTGTCTCACCCTGTGGGGAGGAGGCTGCCGGACCTGGAGAGCATGGGAAGAGAAAGAGAGGGTAAAGGGAGAGAGGAGATAAGGGGTGGAAGAGACAGAGTGGGGAGATTCAGAGTTAAATATGTAGAGAGTTTGACCATCTATCCTCTATTGAAACGTTTGGTGCAAACATGGTGTCCATTTGTCAAAGTTCTCTGCTCTTCATTATGGGACTCTATAGTACTGACCAGAGCCACTGGGTGGCATGGTGGTGTGGATGTTCTTATCAAAGGTGACCGCTGCCCTCTTGCTTCTGTGGGCTGTAGCGTTGGGCTGCTGCTGGCCGGACTGGACAATGTTTCCTCTGGAGGCGATCTCATAGTGAAGGGTGAAGTTACAGGGACAGGTGGACTTCAAAGTGACCTCAGCCTCTTGATCGATCTAAACACACAAAAACACACAAAAACACACACCACTATTACCCTAGGGACATCATAAGGATCATAACAGTATTAGAAGTACGATGTTATTACTGTTTACATACAGTATGTATATGATATGTGGCCCATGTATCAACGATGGTGTTGGAGACCTGATGATCTGTAATGCTAGTAAAGTAATGATGAGTCGAGTGGAGTGCCTACCTTGAGAGGAGCGCTGAGGCTCTGGATCTGAATGTGACACTTGCTGGGGGAGTACCAGCTGCTGATGGACAGGTAGCTGGGGAGGTACTGGTCTCCAGCCGGACGGCCATCTATGGCTGTCACCTTGGTCTGGGGCACAACACACAACAGGATTTAACCCACCAATACATCCCACTCTCTGGACTATGATGACATCAAACAAAATCCTATCAAACAAAATCCTGATAGCTCGGGTTTTATGAATAGCTCTTATGAGAAGCTAACTAAGCTCTAACCATGTCCAACCTCCATCTCTCTCTTCCCCCTCCACCTCTCCCGCTATATCGCCATTCCCTCTATCTCTCCACCTCTCCCTCTATCCCTCCCTCTCGCTCCACCTCTCCCTCGAACGCTCCACCTCTATCCCTCCACCTCCTCCCTCCATCTCTCCACCAGCCTCTATTTGTCCTCCTTCCTCTATTTGTCCACCTCCCTCTATTTGTCCTCCTCCCTCCATCTCTATTTGTCCACCTCCCTCTATTTGTCCTCCTCCCTCCATCTCTCCACCAGCCTCTATTTGTCCTCCTCCCTCCATCTCTCCACCAGCCTCTATTTGTCCACCTTCCTCTATTTGTCCTCCTCCCTCCATCTCTCCACCAGTCTCTATTTATCCACCTCCCTCTATTTGTCCTCCTCCCTCCATCTCTCCACCAGTCTCTATTTGTCCACCTCCCTCTATTTGTCCTCCTCTCTCTATTTGTCCTCCTCCCTCCATCTCTATTTGTCCTCCTCCCTCCATCTCTATTTGTCCTCCTCCCTCCATCTCTATTTGTCCTCCTCCCTCCATCTCTATTTGTCCACCTCCCTCTATTTGTCCTCCTCCCTCTATTTGTCCTCCTCCCTCCATATCTATTTGTCCTCCTCCCTCCATCTCTCCACCAGTCTCTATTTGTCCACCTCCCTCTATTTGTCCTCCTCCCTCTATTTGTCCTCCTCCCTCCATCTCTCCACCAGTCTCTATTTGTCCACCTCCCTCTATTTGTCCTCCTCCCTCCATATCTATTTGTCCACCTCCCTCTATTTGTCCTCCTCCCTCCATATCTATTTGTCCACCTCCCTCTATTTGTCCTCCTCCCTCCATATCTATTTGTCCTCCTCCCTCCATCTCTCCACCAGTCTCTATTTGTCCACCTCCCTCTATTTGTCCTCCTCCCTCCATATCTATTTGTCCACCTCCCTCTATTTGTCCTACCTCCATATCTATCCCTCTATTTGTCCTCCTCCCTCCATATCTATTTGTCCACCTCCCTCTATTTGTCCTCCTCCCTCCATATCTATTTGTCCACCTCCCTCTATTTGTCCTCCTCCCTCCATATCTATTTGTCCTCCTCCCTCCATCTCTCCACCAGTCTCTATTTGTCCACCTCCCTATTTGTCCTCCTCCCTCCATATCTATTTGTCCTCCTCCCTCCATCTCTCCACCAGTCTCTATTTGTCCACCTCCCTCTATTTGTCCTCCTCCCTCCACCTCCCTCTATTTGTCCTCCTCCTCCATATTGTCCTATTTGTCCCTCCTCCATTCTCCACCAGTCTCTATTTGTCCTCCTCCCTCCATCTCTCACCAGTCTCTATTTGACCTCCCTCTCCTCTCCCTCCATATCTATTTGTCCTCCTCCATCTCTCCACCTCTCTATTTGTCCACCTCCCTCTATTTGTCCTCCTCCCTCCATATCTATTTGTCCACCTCCCTCTATTTGTCCTCCTCCCTCCATATCTATTTGTCCTCCTCCCTCCATCTCTCCACCAGTCTCTATTTGTCCACCTCCCTCTATTTGTCCTCCTCCCTCCATATCTATTTGTCCTCCTCCCTCCATCTCTCCACCAGTCTCTATTTGTCCACCTCCCTCTATTTGTCCTCCTCCCTCCATCTCTCCACCTCCCTCTATTTGTCCACCTCCCTCTATTTGTCCTCCTCCCTCCATATCTCCACCAGTCTCTATTTGTCCTCCTCCCTCCATCATCTCTCCACCAGTCTCTATTTGTCCACCTCCCTCTATTTGTCCTCCTCCCTCCATCTCTCCACCAGTCTCTATTTGTCCTCCTCCCTCCATCTCTCCACCATCTCTCCGCCAGTCTCTATTTGTCCTCCTCCCTCCATCTCTCCACCATCTCTCCACCAGTCTCTATTTGTTCTCCTCCCTCCATCTCTCCACCATCTCTCCACCAGTCTCTATTTGTCCTCCTCCCTCCATCTCTCCACCATCTCTCCACCAGTCTCTATTTGTCCTCCTCCCTCCATCTCTCCACCAGTCTCTATTTGTCATCCTCCCTCCATCTCTCCACCATCTCTCCACATATCTCCACCTCCATGGTCCACTGACCTCCAGCCAGACGTACTGGGCAGAGTTGGGAATGGAGGGGATCTCAAACGTGGCCCGGCCATCCCTGGAAGTCAGCTCGCTGGTGTACACGTTGTCCTTCGGGGTCAGCTCCGCCTTCACACGCACCCGCACCCCATCTGCTGGGCTACCGTCAGGGTAAGTTACCTCTACCTGGGGGACAGGGGGACAGACAGTCAGGTCTCTCGCATTGAGACGCATAAGTGAACGCAAGTCTTGTACAGTCCAGCTTCCCTTGATAGAGGCCATGTGAAGTCAATCATATGAATACCTTTGGCTGTCTCTTACCTTCCCCTTGTAGGGCAGACCAGGCTTGAACTGTTTGCGAGTGTCCTTTGAGTATTTGATGTCGATAAGCTGCTTGTGAACTGGGGTTGAATCATCGAACATGGTTTGTCGCCCTCCGTCCTTGCTGGTCACGGACACCCACATGTTCACCGTGCCCCGGAAATGATCAGCCACATCTAGGGGCATCATGTCTTTGACACACAGGCTGAAGGTCGCTGAGCCTTTGATCTAATAATAGTGGAGGAAACAGACAGACTGTTAAATATCTGAAATTAATCCTAAAAGGGTTGAATGTGAATCCATTTTCCTGATAGTTTTAGATTCTTCAGCACTGCAGCAGGGTTCACTCACCTCCATGGTCTTGACCACAGGATGGCCCACCTCATGCCGGTAGTATCCAACTCCATTCACTGTCATGTTCACTGTCATCTTCCCAGTCACTGGCTTCCCAAAGATATATCTAAAGACAGAAAAGTAGTTTGTGTTTTAACAAGAGTAGAGGTGCTACTTTGTCTTTCTAATATTCAAAGAACAATATGTGTCAGGAAATCACATTGACCATGTTGAAGTGAATGAGGCGAGTCAGTCACTCACCTGGCCCTCACAGTGGCCTGTTCACACATGTTGAGGTCCTGGATGTACTGTGGAGGGTCTATCACCAGCTCAAACTTGGGCATCACTGTGTGGAGCAGGGGGAGAGGAGTCCACATTATGCAAAGAGAGGCATGACAACTTGGCTGCACAGTCCCAGTTCAAACCTATAAATACCACCTCAAACAGAAGGATCTTTCAACGTATCTATGTTATGTAATCATGCTGGAGTTCCAAAACCTTTCAACCCAAACCACATCCCAATCTGGATAAATGGTCACGCTCAGTTATCAACTCACTATACTTCTGCACTTCAAAGGACTTGTTGTAGGTGTGTCCCTGCATCTCTACAAAGATGAACCACTCTCCGAACACAGGCTGGTCTGAGAGAGGGAAACTCATGTTGACGACCCCTGAGGAGAAAAGCAGGGGTAAAAAAACGGTGTTTTTGACTCAGTCAACATCACATGATAACATAGGGAGTTTCTCTCACCGCAGCAGAGGGGTTTAAGCCCTTTCCACTGGACCATCCGCGATCCTCTTGGGTCCTGCAATCCAGAGTATGAATACACAGTTGATCAAGAGATCCTACTTTCATCAAAACAGGCATCAATCTGTTTCTCCCTACGTGAAAGCTGTTGAGGATTGCCCCAAAACAGAATGAACTTACATAAGTACTCACGAGTGAAGTTATGTAAGGGTTATGTAAATATATATATTGGGGATAACCCCTCCATGTCCCCCACTCCTACAGTAAGCTACTTCTTACTGGCCTGGCTCTGACTCTAGGAGAAAGACTAACACTAACTGCTGTCAATCAGGTAATTACAGCTACTCTCACAGAAACTCCCCTACCCAGAAGGCCACTGGTCTGCTGGCTGCAGGTGACAGAATAACACAACAGCTACACAGTTATTCTTAGTGCCTGAGCTGAGCTCATTTATACAACAACTTCTACTGGAATCTTAACACCAAGTAGCATATTTACACTACAAAGCCACTGCAGACAGAGCACTGGAGGACATGAGATGGACGGAGAGTGGGGGAGAGAGAGAAGGAGAGAGATTGAGGAGCTAGTAACAGCAGGGGAGAGCAGCTGAGTCAAAGAGAAAAGTTCCTTTCATGTTCAGTGTTAGGTTGGTCTGCTTCAGGGGCCAGGCTGGAGCTCAGAGCACAGGCCTGTTATCAAAGTGAGCCCTTCCCTGCCCTGTAATCTTCTGCCTGGGATTGGGACACTAAACCCCCAGTGTCCGTGGCCCTCCCTCCCGGACCAAGTGGTCCTTCTCCATCCACTCACCACAACGTAGGCTTCAATCTGCAACCAGGGTAAGAAGAAGATGGGGAAAAAAATAGTCAAGGTTGGCACACACATTAGACAAACTGCACAGCCACATGGTAAAATATCTCCTCCCCCTCCCCTCTCCAACAATCATCTATCTGTGAGTGCGTTCGTTAGCCATTGCCAGCAGCAGACCTTTATAGCTCTAGCCATCAATAAACACACTGTCTACACAGTGGCAATGGTATATTTGGAGCCATTTCAAAAATTCCAGCAGAAATGACTCAAGGTTTGTGGAGGTAAATAGGTTACTGTACATTTGGTACACTCAGGCCAGGTTTCCCCCGCTTCACTCCCCTCTGAGGGGTTCTTGGAAAAAATAAGTGTGTAAAACTAGCATGATGCCGCCACCCTTCATTTGAAGCCGGTACACATCAAAAGAGAGGAGGCCAGCTGCTTGGCATCAAGGCCCACTGACACACATTAGGTCAACACACCTGATTCTCATAATTCATATCCCATCCATTTCCTGTAAGTGGGTGTGATGTCTTGGCTTTGATGTGAGAGACTGGTTGCATTACCTTGTCATTGGCCGGCCTCAGATCCGGAGTGACAGAGTACACGTTGATGAGCACTGGATTGAGAGAGGAACAGATTATTACCCACTTTAATGCATTAGAAGGTTTATGCCAATTGCTGATACTAAATTCAAAATGGAATTTAAAAAATGTAGAACCAGGAACAGATATAGCCCTTCGTTCACTCAAGACCTGACTGCCCTTGACCAGCACAAAAACACCCTGTGGCATACTGCACTAGCATCAAATAGCCCCCGTGATATGCAACTTTTCAGGGAAGTTAGGAACCAATATACACAGGCAGTTAGGAAAGCTAAGGCAAGCTTTTTTAACAGAAATGTGCATGCTGTAGCACAAACTCAAAAAAGTTCTGGGACACTGTAAAGTCCATGGAGAATAAGAGCACCTCCTCCCAGCTGCCCACTGCACTGAGGCTTGGAAACACTGTCACCACCGATAAATCCACGATAATTGAGAATTTCAATAAGCATTTTTCTACAGCTGGCCATGCTTTCCACCTGGCTACCCCTACCCGGTCACCTCAGGGTTGCACCTCAGCCACGCTCAAGGTCCTAAACGATATCATAACTGCCATCGATAAGAGACAATACTGTGCAGCTGTATTCATCAACCTGGCCAAGGCCTTCGACTCTGTCAATCACCACATTCTTATCGGCAGACTCAACAGCCTTGGTTTCTCAAATGACTGCCTCGCCTGATTCACCAACTACTTCTCTGATAGAGTTCAGTGTGTCAAATCGGGGGGCCTGTTGTCGGGACCTCTGGCAGTCTCTATGGGGGTGCCACAGGTTTCAATTCTCGGGCTGACTCTCTTCTCTGTATACATCAATGATGTCGCTCTTGCTGCTGGTGATTCTCTGATCCACCTCTATGCAGACGACACAATTCTGTATACTGCTGGCCCTTCTTTGGACACTGTGCTAACTAACCTCCAGATGAGCTTCAATGCCATACAACTCTTCTTCCGTGGCCTCCAACTGCTCTTAAATGCATGTAAAACTAAATGCATGCTCTTCAACCTATCGCTGCCCGCACCTGCCCGCCCGTCCAGCATCACTACTCTGGACAGTTCTGACTTAGAATATGTGGACAACTACAAATACCTAGGTGTCCGGTTAGACTGTAAACTCTCCTTCCAGACCCACATTAAGCACCTCCAATCCCAAATTAAATCTAGAATCGGCTTCCTATTTCGCAACAAAGCATCCTTCACTAATGCTGCCAACCATCCTCGTAAAACTGACTATCCTACCGATCCTCGACTTTGGCGATGTCATTTACAAAATAGCCTCCAACACTCTACTCAACAAATTGGATGCAGTCTATTACAGTGCCATCCGTTTTGTCACCAAAGCCCCATATACTACCTACCACTGCGACCTGTACGCTCTTGTTGGCTGGCCCTCGCTTCATACTCGTCGCCAAACCCACTGGCTCCAGGTCATCTACAAGTCTTTGCTAGGTAAAGCCTAGCACTGGTCACCATAGCAGCACCCACCCGCAACACGCGCTCCAGCAGGTATATTTCACTGGTCACCCCAAAGCCAATTCCACCTTTGGCCGCCTTTCCTTCCGGTTCTCTGCTGCCAATGACTGGAACGAACTGCAAAAATCACTGAAGCTGGAGACTCATCTCCCTCACTAACTTCAAGCACCAGTTGTCAGAGCAGCTCACAGATCATTGCACCTGTACATAGCCCATCTGTAAATAGCCCATCCAACTACCTCATCCACATACTGTATTTATTTATTTATTTTGCACCCCAGTATCTCTACTTGCACATTCATCTTCTGCACATCTATCACTCCAGTGTTTATTTGCTATATCGTAATTACCTCGCCACTATGGCCTATTTATTGCCTTACCTACATTATCTTACCTCATTTGCACACACTGTATACAGACTTTATTTCTACTGTATTATTGACTGTATGTTTGTTTATTCCATGTGTAACTCTGTGATGTTGTATGTGTCAAACTGCTTTGCTTTATCTTGGCCAGGTCGTAGTTGTAAATGATAACTTGTTCTCAACTAGCCTACCTGGTTAAACAAAGGTGAAATACATGTTTTTTAAAGGGCCTGGGAGATTGAGACCTTTGTGTTTGGGCTTGTAGACTGGCTTATCAGTCTGGATGAAGACGGCTGTGCCCTTGCTGTCCACAGTGACAGTGGTGTAGTTGTGGAAGATATATCCCCCCTCAGTAATGTGGCGATTCCCCCACACCTTCAGATGGGCCTGACCTCTCAGACCAGGAGGGACCTGCAAACAGGAAGGACACATACAGTATATCTTCAGGATGCGGTCCCTAACACAACACCACACCACACAGAGCAGTGGCAAACCAGATGCTAAAGTGCTTAGCTAACACAGTGGACAATACAAGACTATATTTGATAAAGACAGGGGTGGGGGTTAGAGGGAGTGGAGGAATCAAGTCGTGCATGTTGGATTGATCCATTCCAGCCTTTGGGGGCCTGCAGACCCTTACATGCACATAAACAGATGTTGCATATTATATTGAGGCTGTTACCTTATTCCAAATGAATGTGCAAAAAGGCAGATGTTCACATACAAATGATGTTCGTGTTGTTCTGTATGTCGTTTGTGGAATGCTGACAAACTGAATGGGATCTCACTACTGTGCAGCTGGAGCCACAACCATTTCAATGTATTTCAAATACACTCTTGAAACAACAATTGCGTTCTTTATTTATAACTCCACACAAGAAAGACCTGATATGATCAACTGATGAATGGTAGATAAAAATGCTGTTAAACACAATGACGTTGCTCTCACCTTTAATTTGATTGTACCTTTGTCTGAAATGGAGAAAATGGAATAAAATCAATCAGTAAAAGTACACACAAAACCAAGTAAAACCTTCTCTCAAAATGATTAAGCTCTTGTGATTGAGGTGTGGTTTGATTCAAGGAACATTAACTCGTGCCAACACTGGTCCTTGAGGGGCACATTGTATACCGGTTTCTGTCCTTGTCATTTACAGTAATCAAGAATCTTAGTTATAATGTTTGGTTATACTGTACTTTAGGCTCAGACACACGTCCAATAGCATTTGCTGGCCGAGACTACTTAACACTAATGAACGTAATTTGCGAACCGAGGACGCACCGATTTTACATGTAGAATTGAGTGACAAATGTCTGAACGATTGGCAGAAGAACGCTAGATCCACATTCGGTGTGATGTGTGCAAACATTTAGATACATCACAATAACCAGATATGTGAAATCTCAATTTTACAGTTATCAATGAATTGCCAGAGGAAAGGAAAACCAGTGGAACTGGAGCGATGCACTATGCAGGAAATACAGCTACAGGCTCTTTCAATGAAGTGCTGAAGTCCCATTAGTAGTGCTGTCAAACAAAGCCCACATAGATATACACAAAAGCCTGGTTAGACAAGCCAGGCTTTTCCATAAACCCCCTATCATAAGAAACATCCGTTAAGGGCCCTGTGAGGTCAGGAGTTTACACTCAACCCAACAGGTCAGGGGTCAATCAGCCTCACACTGTCCCCTGTAAGAGCGTGTGCGTAATCCACTCTCTGTGTGTAGGGAATGGTGGTGTGTGTTTCTACGTCAGCGCGCGCGCGCGTGTGTGTGTGTGTGTGTGTGTGTGTGTGTGTGTGTGTGTGTGTGTGTGTGTGTGTGTGTGTGTGTGTGTGTGTGTGTGTGTGTGTGTGTGTGTGTGTGTGTGTGTGTGGGTCCTCACCTAGCACAGTGCCATGGCTGTGTGCCACCGTCTCACCCTTCACAGAGAGCTGGACTTGGACATGCGTCTCCTCCACAGCATTGAAGATGGTAATGCTCAGGGCCTCCTCCACGCCAGCGCGGAAAACTGAGGGAGCAGCAATCAGGTAACCCCTAGTGACCAGGACAAAGAGTGGGCTTGGTCAACAAACAGTGGGCCAGGGAAACTTTTGATCAGACAGTACTTCAGCCAGTGGTTCACAACTCTGGTCCTTGAGGGCTCGCTGTTTTTTACAGGTTCTGATATATAGATCATTCTCATCCAACTATGCTTCCAGCAGCATCCAATATCAACACACCAGTGGCCCCAACTTCACCCTCCTCCTGCCCTCCAAATATGGCTGTTCCTAAGGCAGTATTGACGCACACACACGCACACAAACACACCTCAAGGGATTTGCAAAGTGAGATAAGGTTTAACTCGATGTTAGCAGCGACACAGTACCTGTCAGCCAACAGGGCTCTGCTCTAGTGTTCTCTTTGGGTGGTCTGAAACCACTTCTGATGTAACCTTATGTTTTTTAAACATAACGAGCAAGATTCCAGACAGTCATTCTGATATTTAGTCGATGGAAGACGGCTGTCAGAAGGGTTGGAGGCCAAATGACATCCTCAAATGCACATAAACATTCTAAAAGACCAAGTCAACTTTGACCAATGGTAGGCAAAAGACCACCATAAATGAGAGCAAGGGGTTCAACTGGCTTTAGTTTGGAGACATACTTAGGTTTCCATGTTGTACACTATCACACTATTACATTACAATTGCTATGGTGTTATTACATGCTCATTTCACCTTTTCATGAGTGAAACTCAATAAAAATGTGATTACATTATATAAAACGCTAGTTCTGTTTGTCATTCAGGTGACAGTTTTTCCAGACCTGGGAGCTCCCTTCTTAAACTTGAATCGAGATCACCCAAACTAGAATGAGCATGGAATCCACCAACCCAATTGCATGTCTTAGTGTCCGATCATGTGTTTAGCATTACAGTGCTGGGAGCCAGAGGCTATCTAAGGCTATCTAAGTCCCAGAGTCATGAGAAAATCCCTTGGATAAGGGGGGCTTTGAGAATAGCAAGATAATATGAGGAAATTGACTCTCAGGGTTTGATCTGCAGCAAGTCCAATCATCTCTTTGATAGCCCTGCGCCAGGTGCTGAGGACCATGCTCACTTTAGTCACACAGGCAGATGAAACTGAACTTCAAAGTGGTTTCTGCCTGTCTCAGAATTCAGTCTCCAACGCTTGAAGACTGATGTTATTTAGTTAGGAACGCTGGTATTAGTCCTGTAGCGTTCTCTATGGTGTGATGTTGTGGCCTCAGCACAGCTTGTAAACCCTTCACAATTAACACAGCCAAATTCTCCACTGTTCAGGATTAGGCTCTGTTATACTGTTGACAGCAGCATGACTGACAGCATCAAAGAGCCCAAAGTCAAAGGAATTTCAGTAGAGCTTTTTGTCAAACACAGGGAGGTGGAGGAAATATCGGTATGGTTACTATAGTGACCATAAGGTGCTAAGTGTGGAGGAGAGTTTTCCATTCATAGGAAATAATATGTACACAAATCAAGTAAAGCATCTCATTGGGCTTAGACTGTAAGCTCTTTGTCATGTTCTTCTCCTATCAGAGATAATGGTATATGAATGGTGTATTGTAAAATAAAACATTTACTGTTTTCTTGTTGTAAATGGGCTCTAAAACACTTCTCGAAGCAGAACAGGAGTCCTGATGGACCAATTCTATACAAATGACTTTATTTTTAACTGTTTAAATTTCAATAGTGTTGTTTATGCAAATAGGGAGTAGGTGAAAACTAATGAGAAAAACAAACTTTTATCAGGGTTGATATTGGCTGCAAAGTATTACAACGAAGGCACAAATAAATAAACAATTGGGGCTCAAACATTCGATTTGCATCATATAACCCAAATGTCGCCTGCTAATGGGACATAGTATCATTTATAAAGCGTTGTAATAACATTTTAGAATTTTAAAAATCCCATACTTCATGTGAAAACGTGTCGACAGCATCATCAATCCAACCGCAACTAGGGCGCTGAACGTGTCAAGTGAGTTCGATACATTGTTTCACGTTCATAGCATAATGAACAAACCCTCTTTATAAATCCATGTCATTCGATTTTCCCAAACAATCCTGATTTCATTCCGCAAATGCAAAATTTAGCTTGTACTGAAAATGAAGAAAAAAATCTATACAAATACAAAACAACGCGATGTGCACAAGTAAAAATGTTTGCAATAAATGAAGTAGTGATTGATCTGTTAAACTAGGAATGAGCAGAGTTGAAACAGTGTGGTTTTGCGTATTGCAGTAAAAATGGCAACATGCTCATTTACAATAGAATTAGGTCAACCACTTACTGTCTTTCTTGTGCATAACTTCTGACGATGCAGATGAATAAAGTCCAAGAGATACACGCTGTCCAGCAGGACCTCCACATTCTCAATATTACCCCAGTTTGCTGTGACGAGAGTTCTAAAGTCGCTCAGAGTTATAAAGTTCAGACTTTCACTCAACGCTTCAAATGTACAGTAGCTTCGACCATCCTCTCATTCTTACGCAGCCTATTCATTGAAGCACTAATGTGTGAGCGCCAACTTCTGTCTCGAATCGGCAAGCAAGGATCATGTTATCAGCATCCCACTTTGAGAAATCCCGTTTTGGGGTAACTGGCTTTTTCCGTCAGAGCTCAAGGCACATAGACAGTCCTCTTTTTGCGTGCCTGATTCACCCGCCTCAGTTTCGTTCTCTCATATAACAGCATTACCGATTATTAGTGTCCTCCCATCCCCTGAAATGTAGCACGATAGAAAATAGATCATGTTTATACATTTATTTCCAGAGCCTTGGTGTTGTCCCTTTCTTCTCCAACTGTGCCTCCTTGACGTTTCAAAGCTTTTGTCACGGCTGGTTCGAGTCAGAACAGCTCCCATAGCCTAGCTCTGGGGTTCCCAAGCTTTTTCACTCCGGGGCCCCTCTTCCAAAATTCACCCCGCGCGCGCACGCGCCACGTCTATTTCTATGGGCACAGCACTATTCATGACACAAACTGCTTGTTGGTGGAAATAATTTAAAGCTTAATTCCTGCAATTCTACACAATTTGTCATGGGTGAAAAGGAAAATGTTGCAGTTTTAAAGCTACATTTCTTGCAATTTTATACATTGTGTCATGTCTAATGTGTATTCATGTGATATGACGAATTAATTTCAATATCTATGGGCAAAAAAAAAACGTTAGCTGACATGCGCCAGTTGATCTGGACATTTGACAATGTTCCTGGCCTGAACAAAAATAAAATACAGCTAAGCCCCTGCTTCCAATCTGTAAATAGCACACCCGACAACCTCATCCCCATTTTATTACTTACCCTTTTGCACCCCGGTATCTCTACTTGCACATCATCATCTGCACATCTATCACTCCAGTATTAATGCTAAATTGTAATTATTTTCACCTCTAGGGCCTATTTATTGCCTACCTCCCTACTCTTCTACATTTGCACACACTACATAGATTTTTATTTTGTGTTATTGACTGTACGTTTGTGTAACTGTGTTGTTTTTGTCACACTGCTTTGCTTCATCTTGGCCAGGTCGCAGTTGTAAATGGTTCTCAACTGGCTTACCTGGTTAAATAAAAATGAAATCAATTTAACAGTCGGAGTGAAATCTCTTTGCAGTTGGCATTACATTTTGTACTAATCAGTGTTGTGTCTACTTAGCAGTCTAATTAATCCAGGCACGATCTTTGATTAACCTGACATAGATCACTTCTAAGTATGAATATGATTAGTTGCATGCATGCAATATTGAGGAGAACCCTCTTAACTTGGGTATGTGAACTAATGTTAGAAATATCAGGGCAGTTCAAATGAATATGCGTTTCAATGCTTGCAGTGCTCACACTCTCCAGATAAACCTTTAGCCCCCTCAAGTGGCAAATTGTGAGCACCGATAAGTGTAATACAGTCTGGACATTCATTGCCATTGAATGAGCACTTGCATCCTTTTCCATAGACTTCCAGCGCTTCATACACAAGGATTCATTAGAAAGACAGCAGTTATATTTACCCATTTAGTTACAGGAAAACAGCCTGTTACAACCGCTCTAGCCTCACATGACCATCCTTCCACATGTTGTTTCATTGACTCATGTGAGAAGCCTGAACTTCTAGACTACACCCACTCATACTCAACCACTGCAGCACTCACAAAATGTCAATAGCACTGGCAGAGAAGTAAAAATGCATGAAAGAAAGACTAAACTCTTCAAAAAATACTTGCTTTATTTTAAAACCATAGGCAGCAGAAGTCAAAAACAATTATAGATACAGTATATAAAACATGGTAATTCATGTGGTTCTCTATATGGCATACATTTCTTGTGTGATCGCTGATCTATCATAATGATGTGTTTGATTTGTCCAAAAGAGCAACTTTATAATCACGACATTTTTATGTGTAAATGTAACAGGTGTCGATGTTAAGGGAACATTCACAATTCACATTAAAACAAGTTTATTTAGAAAACTTTAAAATCTATAAAATCAAGTTAATCTCAGTCTTCTTGGAGCAGCCAGGCCGCAGTTTATCCAATGTCCATGTCTGGTCATATCAAGTGCAGCCATGAATGATGCTACCAACAGTGAGATCCCTCTGCTTCCTGTCCACCACATCATGAAAGTGTGCACACTGTAGCTTCCCAGCCTCTGGCTCAGTGAAGGAGGTCTTGGAGAAGACCACAGAGTCCCCATGGACTTCCACCCCATGGGCCTGGCACAGCTGGTTGGTGAGGGGGACATCCAGGGCCAGGATGTGGGCCAGCTTGTGGAGGGGGAAGCGGCAGTTCTTGCTGCTGTGTCCGTGGCTGTAGATCAGCAGCAGGTCTCTGCGACAGGTCTCTAGGTGCCGGTGCAGGGCACAGCTCTGCAGGAAGTCCAGACTGTGGGCCAATCGGAGGAGTCGTACAGGGTTGCGTTCCATGAAGGCCCGGCTCACTGACAGGGCCAGATGCATGACAGGGGAGGAGCGTATCCGCTCTGGCAGCTCCATGGTGTGCTGCGTGGCACGGCTTGAACCTGGATATATTATACAGGAAATATGAGTCTTAAGAGAGAAGACAGTGCACAGTAGATCAACATGTAGAATCGTCTAGAAATGAATATAAAATGACTGATGATGTTCTGTGGTCAGAGGCGATAGGACGACCACTTGCTGCTTTTCAGTACACTCGGCTGTCAGTTTCGTTTCCGCTTTTAGTGAAATTACAAGCTTGTAATTCGCAGTAACACCATCATTAATCATATGCAGCTCTTTTACACAATATTGGTCCTTTGGCCATTTCCATTTCCTTCATCTCATATGTACCATTGGTGAACCCAACCCTGTCCTCATAGAGGCTGTGATTCAATTATCTTTAAGAGTCGTGCTCTGTATGTCAGCTATCTGTATGAAGACAGCAATTTACCATCCATTTTTTGTGTTTTTTACTCCCAACTGAGACATCCACTGTGAGTTAAGTGAGAGTAAAATAAACAACAAGCTAGAACCTTCTCAGGTTGTCTTGCATTTATGTGAACACAATGTTGGCTACAATCCAGGGCCCAGAACTTACGAGTATTTAACCATGCATCTTTCTTACAATGGGCCAAGATGCAACATGTGTTTCCCAAAACACCACACACAGAGAACAATTGCTAAGTACGTTGTTGGAGCATGTGTTGATACTGATAGGATCGAAAGGGTGTGTTGCTCTCAGATCATCTTTCTCCATTCAAATCTTTCCTTAACATTATAATTATTTCACAAAACCGATGACAGATCAGCTCCTATAAAGATATTACCACCTATGGCTGCAAATATTGAGGTGGCTTATCACCAATTTGGCCCATCATTGCACCAATGTTAAGCTACACATGAAACATGTTGACAAATTACAGACAGTAGCAAAATAGAACTGATTGAACATTAAATGTATTTTAATATGATTGAAATGGGCCAATAGCTTACTGTTCATATTTTAATATGATTGAAATGGGCCAATAGCTTACTGTTCATATTTTAATATGATTGAAATGGGCCAATAGCTTACTGTTCATATTTTAATATGATTGAAATGGGCCAATAGCTTACTGTTCATATTTTAATATGATTGAAATGGGCCAATAGCTTACTGTTCATATTTTAATATGATTGAAATGGGCCAATAGCTTACTGTTCATATTTTAATATGATTGAAATGTGCCAATAGCTTACTGTTCATATTTTAATATGAATGAAATGGGCCAATAGCTTACTGTTCATATTTTAATATGATTGAAATGGGCCAATAGCTTACTGTTCATATTTTAATATGATTGAAATGGGCCAATAGCTTACTGTTCATATTTTAATATGATTGAAATGGGCCAATAGCTTACTGTTCATATTTTAATATGATTGAAATGGGCCAATAGCTTACTGTTCATATTTTAATATGATTGAAATGGGCCAATAGCTTACTGTTCATATTTTAATATGATTGAAATGGGCCAATAGCTTACTGTTCATATTTTAATATGATTGAAATGGGCCAATAGCTTACTGTTCATATTTTAATATGATTGAAATGGGCCAATAGCTTACTGTTCATATTTTAATATGATTGAAATGGGCCAATAGCTTACTGTTCATATTTTAATATGATTGAAATGGGCCAATAGCTTACTGTTCATATTTTAATATGATTGAAATGGGCCAATAGCTTACTGTTCATATTTTAATATGATTGAAATGGGCCAATAGCTTACTGTTCATATTTTAATATGATTGAAATGGGCCAATAGCTTACTGTTCATATTTTAATATGATTGAAATGGGCCAATAGCTTACTGTTCATATTTTAATATGATTGAAATGGGCCAATAGCTTACTGTTCATATTTTAATATGATTGAAATGGGCCAATAGCTTACTGTTCATATTTTAATATGATTGAAATGGGCCAATAGCTTACTGTTCATATTTTAATATGAATGAAATGGGCCAATAGCTTACTGTTCATATTTTAATATGATTGAAATGGGCCAATAGCTTACTGTTCATATTTTAATATGATTGAAATGGGCCAATAGCTTACTGTTCATATTTTAATATGATTGAAATGGGCCAATAGCTTACTGTTCATATTTTAATATGATTGAAATGGGCCAATAGCTTACTGTTCATATTTTAATATGATTGAAATGGGATTGTTCATATTTTAATAATTGGGCCAATAGCTTACTGTTCATATTTTAATATGATTGAAATGGGCCAATAGCTTACTGTTCATATTTTAATATGATTGAAATGTGCCAATAGCTTACTGTTCATATTTTAATATGAATGAAATGGGCCAATAGCTTACTGTTCATATTTTAATATGATTGAAATGGGCCAATAGCTTACTGTTCATAGCTTACTTTCATATTTTAATATGATTGAAATGGGCCAATAGCTTACTGTTCATATTTTAATATGATTGAAATGGGCCAATAGCTTACTGTTCATATTTTAATATGATTGAAATGGGCCAATAGCTTACTGTTCATATTTTAATATGATTGAAATGGGCCAATAGCTTACTGTTCATATTTTAATATGATTGAAATGGGCCAATAGCTTACTGTTCATATTTTAATATGATTGAAATGGGCCAATAGCTTACTGTTCATATTTTAATATGATTGAAATGGGCCAATAGCTTACTGTTCATATTTTAATATGATTGAAATGGGCCAATAGCTTACTGTTCATATTTTAATATGATTGAAATGGGCCAATAGCTTACTGTTCATATTTTAATATGATTGAAATGGGCCAATAGCTTACTGTTCATATTTTAATATGATTGAAATGGGCCAATAGCTTACTGTTCATATTTTAATATGATTGAAATGGGCCAATAGCTTACTGTTCATATTTTAATATGATTGAAATGGGCCAATAGCTTACTGTTCATATTTTAATATGATTGAAATGGGCCAATAGCTTACTGTTCATATTTTAATATGATTGAAATGGGCCAATAGCTTACTGTTCATATTTTAATATGATTGAAATGGGCCAATAGCTTACTGTTCTGTTCATATTTTAATATGATTGAAATGGGCCAATAGCTTACTGTTCATATTTTAATATGATTGAAATGGGCCAATAGCTTACTGTTCATATTTTAATATGATTGAAATGGGCCAATAGCTTACTGTTCATATTTTAATATGA
Organism: Oncorhynchus nerka; assembly: GCF_034236695.1. Classification (NCBI taxonomy): domain Eukaryota; kingdom Metazoa; phylum Chordata; class Actinopteri; order Salmoniformes; family Salmonidae; genus Oncorhynchus; species Oncorhynchus nerka. The sequence goes on along the minus strand of NC_088419.1, from coordinate 60,033,722 downwards.
TTGAAATGGGCCAATAGCTTACTGTTCATATTTTAATATGAATGAAATGGGCCAATAGCTTACTGTTCATATTTTAATATGATTGAAATGGGCCAATAGCTTACTGTTCATATTTTAATATGATTGAAATGGGCCAATAGCTTACTGTTCATATTTTAATATGATTGAAATGGGCCAATAGCTTACTGTTCATATTTTAATATGATTGAAATGGGCCAATAGCTTACTGTTCATATTTTAATATGATTGAAATGGGCCAATAGCTTACTGTTCATATTTTAATATGATTGAAATGGGCCAATAGCTTACTGTTCATATTTTAATATGATTGAAATGGCCAATAGCTTACTGTTCATATTTTAATATGATTGAAATGGGCCAATAGCTTACTGTTCATATTTTAATATGATTGAAATGGGCCAATAGCTTACTGTTCATATTTTAATATGAATGAAATGGGCCAATAGCTTACTGTTCATATTTTAATATGATTGAAATGGGCCAATAGCTTACTGTTCATATTTTAATATGATTGAAATGGGCCAATAGCTTACTGTTCATATTTTAATATGATTGAAATGGGCCAATAGCTTACTGTTCATATTTTAATATGATTGAAATGGGCCAATAGCTTACTGTTCATATTTTAATGCAGTTCTTGTTTTTTATTTGAAGCATCTTTTTACACATTGCTTGTTTGTATCAACTGCAAAAACAATGTCAACTTTGTGTTTGTAGTCAACTTTGTTCTGAAGTTCTCGGCGTCACAGAGACAAATATGATGTGTGATTCTATGTTTAGCGGAGAACTGTGTATAAAGTGAGGTGCGAGGGCAAAAAAAAAAGCATCTAACGACACATTTAGCTGTTCGATGAGTGGTCTGTGGCAGGCGTTAGATTATAAGCGTTTAAGTGCAACGTTAATAAACGATGGTTTTGGGGAAACAGCTCAGGAATTTACCGACGCTCCTACGAAGGTTCTGGCGACGAACTTAGCTTAAAGATGCATTTGGGAGACTGGGCCCAGGATTACTCACCCAGGTTGTAGAGGAGACCGAGAGCCTGGAACTCCTCCTGGTTGGGGTGCTTTCCACTGGTGTAGCATTCCAGCAGCCAGCTGAGGCTCTCCTGCAGGTGGGTGTCATTGATGCGGGGGTCGTAGAGGCGCAGGGGCTCCCCACACAGCCGGTAGGAGGCGTAGATCAGGAAGCGGACTGTCCTCTCCAGCACAGCCACACAGTCAGCACCAGACACCCTCTGGATGATCATATCCTGTCTCACACTGCGCAGCCGGTCAAAGACAAAATCATACACCTAGAAATGCACAGCACAAGAAGAAATGTGTTCATGAAATGTTGCATAAAATAATATGACAAGATAACAGAAGGCATCTTAGTGGAGATGACTAGCCTCGGTCCATGGACGCAGTGTGGGGGAGGCAGCGATGTTGTCGACGAGGTAGAACACCGTCTTTAGCAGCACAGCTGGTGGTCGCAGGTCACTAGGTCGAGTGGAGTCCTTCCCTGCTGCAGGTCTAGCATACTCCTTTACCACTCCTGAGGGGTCAGCCCTGGGCCAGCGTTCCCGCTCAGTACCCGACAACACCTCAAATCGGTGCAGTAAGTTCTGGGCCTCCCTGTCCTGCAGCTCGCGGATAGGACACATAGACAGGCAGACACCCCTGGGGATGGACTCCTGCCTCCTCTCCTCTTGCACTTCTCGCCATACCCCCTGGTTGTGGTGTTGCCTCCAATCCCTTTCCACGGGCTGTCCTCTCCTTCTGGAGTGGGAACTATTGAAGATACATTTTTGATCAAGCCTCAAAATACTATCACTGAGAAAGAATATTGGCAAGTGCATAACATTAAATAAGTATAATGGACGCAGCACTAGCGGTCCTTGCAAAATCATGTTTATAGCGGGAATGGCATTATTTCATCCTTCTAGCAGCTTTACATGCAAGGCTGCCATTCAAAAGAACTAGCACGAAGAAAATGCCAGTCGACTAAGCACTCCCTGAATGTATAGCTAACGTTAGCTGGCTAGGCTGTGTGCTTGCTTGCCAGTGTTAGCTTACTGTACCGCGACTTGATTATACATAATACTGTGCAAGATTATTTTCTTATCCATTTTCTACGATGCTACAGATCATTTACAAATTCATCTTAAAAACGTGGATAAACACTTATATTTAGATCAAACCAAACAAAAACTCACACACGACAGGACGCTCTCTTGTTGTTCATTGGCCAACTGTGACGGCAACAACGTCACTTGCCAGAATGAACCAATCAGCAACAACGAATTCCACGTTTATCGTGATGGCTCCTACGTCACATCCGGCGAACGGAACTTTCGCAATAACTTGTCAAATGTATCAATTCAGTAACGGTGCTACAATGTATCCTTGCAGCAATATCATACGGATACAAATGTTTACAATTGAAACACATCCGAGGTGACGGAAATGTCTTACAATATCAAGTCATTTGAAAAGCACGTAAAATACATTACATATTGAGGTATACAATTTATTATAAAGTTTTACAAAACATTTCCCATGTTCAGTAATTAAACTATGTTAACAAAAACTATAGACTGTACATGCTATACAAGGTTCTCCAATGCTGCTTCACTGTTTGGGGCAATTTTTGGTCAAACCAAGCTCCTCCAAGAACTGCTGAATCTGAACGGTCTGGTGACGACCAGCGATGACAGCTCCACCAACTCTGAAAGACCCCCGTGAAGAAGGAAATCCTGTGGTCACCAAAACAAAAATAAACCCACTACACATTAATTAATTGTTTATCATGTCTTTGGAAAACGTTACAGTGTCTTGAAGTGACACCATAATGTTAGTGTGTTGACCTGTGTAAACACTTAGCTTATGCGTGCATACACATACAGTAAATCAGTCAAAGGGCAAGACTCACTAATAACAAGTTGAAAATTCATAATTGCTTCAAAACACTTAAAAAAAAATAATGTCTTAGGTCTCTAATCTAGTCTTACCCTGAGAGCTGATGTTCTGTGCAGCAGCTTTCATCCCTCAGGCACTCAGCAGATTTCTCGTGGTCATGCTGAGCTCCCTGTGTGCACTGCAGTAACACTTCCTCACTCATCTTCAGGCTAGCAGTGACTTTATCTGCATGGGTAGGACACATTCAAACACATTCATAGGAAATCATACCCTATGCGTAAGCAATAAATAAATGTTTAACTCTGATGTAGGTTTTTCGCTTCACACCAGTAAAGAAATAATTGAATAACACCAACCCAGAAACATAATTCTGTCCCCCTCAATGAAGAAGTTCTTCACTGGCAGCTCATGACGTGGGTGTCGACTGCGGTGGCAAAAGGCTTGTAATTCCTCTGTGAACTGCTTGACAGCATCAGCCACAGGAGTTAGCGATGTGATCTGAAAATATAATGTTGTTTGATTGTTTTACATGTTACAAGCAATTTATCTTTTATAATTCAAATCAATAACCATCCCACAATAATAACACACGCAAAACAAAAAGGATAACAATATTTTCAGCTTCACAACTTGTTTACATAAATCAAAGATTGTTTAGGATGTATTGAGAGAAATTACCTCTGACCTGTAAATCGAGCTGGTCGTCAAGCTGCTTGTTCTTCTCATGGACATCCTTCCGTAGGCTGCTCCTCTGCCTCCATCACTGATAAAATACACGCCTCCACCCCTACCTCAAATTTCTGGCTATTATTCGCCATCTGAAATCAAACAGAACAGAGTATAAGAAAAAGGTTCATCCTAATGGGTGGAATACCAATAGAACATGTTGTCCAATTTAGAAAAACACTAAATACAACAGTTAGTAGTTACCTTTGCTGTGAGGTAGGCCAACAAGAATATCTGCATCTCTTGGAGTCTCTTTTCATGTTCATTGTTCCTTTCAGGATCTACTGCTGCGTTTGGTAAAACTGTCTTGTCTGTAGTATAGGTGAGACATGGCATGTTAACTTATTGTTGGTTTGTTATTATCATGATCTGAATAAAAGGACAGTTTACCTTTAAAATGGCAGATACATCAATGTCTGGGCGAAGACAGTGACCATTAAGATTGTGGATTGCAGAATACTTGTTCCAAATTGTCAAGGCTCAAGGACACTGGACATCATTGCTGGAGGATAAAAAGTGTTGTGTTGCAAGTAAGCATATGATCTCAGACTTGGGCTCTCGACACTTAACCAACTCCACATGGCCAAAGACATTGGGAAAATAAACAGGTTGCCCATGGTAGATCCCAGCCAAACATCTCACTGATCACTGAAAGCACTCACGAGTAGGATTGCAAAATGACTGAGAACCATTTGCGAAAGAGCCCACCCGTGGATAATCCCCACCTGGTTAAGGTGGGGCAGGCCTTGGTGGCACGAAGGTGGACTCATTGGTGAGGGAATTGTTCTGTGGAAAAGTACATGGGTGCAATGAATTAAAATTGTGAGAACTCTAACTACTAATAAAACAATTAAAAAAGAAGAGATGAGCAAATGACATGAACTCATAACACTACCCTGGCGAGAGGTGCCTTTTCAACAGTTCCACTGTTGTTGTTCTCGCTGTTTTCACTCACAGCTTTGGAACTGAAAATAACATAAAAGTTTAAACATGTAGCCTAAGGGTAAATGCAGCTAATAAAAGATGGTGAGATCCACAAGATAGTGACAGCACATAAGTTAACCTTACGTATCTGTACACATTTTCTTGTAACGTGTCCACAACAACACTGCTAGTTAGCAGCTGATCGCACCATCACAGTTAAATTGCATCAATTAGATTCATATTTTGTAAACATACAATTATATTAGCATTGTACATGGATGAAGAACATGTTTATCTACCTTTCTGAATCTCCAAGCGTAGGTTTCTGACTTTTAGGAACAGTTGGCGGTTCTTGATGCCATTTTTCTTTCAAGTGAACAGCGTGTACAATAACTTTCATGTCCGACTTGAAACAAATCCTGTGAAGATGATAGTGATATACATTCTTAGCCTGTGTTACAAACCCTGTTTAGCAAATACAATATTGTTTCTTGAAATTCAAAATGTAACATTTACTTATGAACTCGTTTAGGTTTATCTACAATAAATATAGACCACTATTAACGTTAATTGTATGTAAAATGTTGTAGCCATAGCTATTACATTATTAGAGGAGTTAAGTGATATCATTAATAGCAAATTTATATTAATTTGAGAATTTACATCAAAAGTAGATTTTTTTTGTATTTTAGCTAATCGTAAACCTTTTCTTAACCTAATTATCCTAACCTGCAACATGACTTATCCTAACCTGCTGTGTCGGAAGCACCGTAGCATTTGGATGCATTTTAATAATGTAGACAATGTTAGAGCACAGTGTATCCTTAACCTGCTACTAAAAGTAAATTTTGACAAAAGCTGAACCACTTTTGGACAAAACCGTCATAAACCCGCAAGTGGTTAGGGAGAAATCCAAACCAGTCTAACTGAAATGAATGGCAGTAGAGGCATAATCCTGATATTTACGCATGAAAATAAAAGTAAGGCATGTGATGTATCAGAAACTGTGTAATGTAATTATTGTCAACTAGTGATGGGTCGTTCGCTAACGAGTCGGCTCTAAGAGCCGGCTCTTGTAGGTGAACGTTGGGAGCCGGCTCGCATATCAGAAGAGCCGAATCTATTTATAAAAATATACAAAAATTAATATATTAATAATCTAAATATTTAAATGAATAGAATTAACTAATTCAAAGAACAACAAAAAAATAAAAATAATAATATCGGCCTAAATGCTCAAGCGCACACACATTCGTTCTGACTGTCTACTCAGACTAACAGCCTCACCTGTTGATCCTGTCAATCAGACACGCAATGTCAACCAATGAACCAAAGATGCGTGAGGGAGGGCCAAGCCAACTCACTTACAGTTGCACACTTAGCAGCGAGGAGAGAGAGGAAGGACAGCTGTGAAAACAACAGCTGGAAAATGAGTCGGAAGCACCGTAGCATTTGGATGCATTTTAATAATGTAGACAATGTTAGAGCACAGTGTAGAATTTGCCAAAAGAAAATCTCATATATAAAGCCGGTTCTACGCACAACCTACACCGGCATATGCTAACTGTGCACCCAACTGTGAAGCTAGCTGTAGCGGAGCTTTGAGAAACTAGTGGGCCTGCTAGTGATAGTGGTGGAGCCAGCACCTCCACACGGTGGAGATGTATCCACTCAGTCAAGTAGGCCTACTCCGCGACCCACAGCAACGCAGTCTTCTATGGACCAGTTTATGCCAAAGTCTATGTCTGTGGCAAAACAAGGCCAAATTGATATTGGATTGGCTAAAATGATTGCCACCGATTTCCAGCCATTTTCGATTGTGGAGGACAGAGGTTTCAGAAATTATACCAATAGTCTACATCCAATGTACACAATTCCAAGCAGGAAAACCCTTTCAAAATCACATATTCCAGAACTGTACGAGAGCACACAGGCTTCAGTGCGGGAAAGAGTCCAAAAAGCTACTGCAGTTTGCCTTACCACTGACTGCTGGACATCTTACATGTCACTTCATTTAAGACGTTTCAATGTCTAGCTGTATTCTTGACTGCTTTGAGTTCAGCGACACACACCTCAGAGAACTTGGCAGAGGAACTGTTTAGAGTGGCCAGAGAATGGCAAGTAGATGGAAAAGTAGTCTGTTGTGTTAGCGACAATGCAGTTAACATAACCAAAGCCATGAACATTTAAAAATGGACCCATCATCCATGTCTTTCCCACACAATCAACCTGATTGTAAGAGATGCTCTGAAGGTGATGAAGCCCACTGTGGACAAAGTGAAAGCAGCTGTGGAATACTTCCACAGGAGCAAAGTAGGTGCTGAAAAACTAAAGTCTACACAACACCAGATGGGGATGCCTGAGTTGAGGCCTAAACAAGACTGCACTACAAGGTGGAATTCAACATTTTATATGTTGAAGTGGTTTCTTGAGTCAAAGGATGCATTCATTTCTACTGTCATCTCTTGTCAATGCACCTGTTGATGCTCTGACCCAGGAAGAATGGGAGGTGGTGGAGGAGGTGTGCAGAGTCCTGGAACCCTTTGAGCAGGTCACAGTGGAGATCAGTGGAGAGAGGTACAGTAAGCAGTTATTACTACATCATTATTTAATCCAGTATTATATATGTATATGAGCAGTAGATGAGAATGTAGTATCAGTAGACAAAACATGAACCTGAACTAATAAGTTACTGTTCTCTCTTTTCAGCTAAGTTACAGCCTCAAAAATGATACTCCTGTGTAAGGGTCTGCAGCGAATCACAGCCAGCCGCCAGAGAGAAGCAAATGTAACCACAGGACATGAGACAGAGTTAATGGACACACTATGTTCATCAATGGACAGAAAGTTCCACAGCAGGGAATATAATCACGTGCTATCAGAAACCATTGCACTTGACCCCAGGTTTAAGAAGTTAGCCTTCAGTGATGCCAGAGCGATTGATGAGGCTCTTCAAAGAATAACCTCAGCAGCAGGGAGGGACAGCCCCAGCAGTCAGCTGGCTCATTCACCAGGGCAACAGGAAGAAGAGGGATCAGATGGAGCAGAAGCACCAGCAGTACTGCCACAAACGTCTGCTGTTTGGATGCTGTTTGACGAGAGAGCAACTGGGGATGCAGCACGAAGGAATCCCTCAGCAGATGCCATAATGGAGGTCCGATCCTATTTGGAGGAGCCACTCCTCCAAAGATCTGCAGATCCTCTGAGCTGGTGGAAGAACAAGGCCCCTGTCTACCCACAGCTTACTAAAGTCATGACAGGGAGACTACATAGTGGCCACATCTGTTCCCTCTGAGAGGGTCTTCTCGAAAACGGGACAAATAATTACTGAGAGAAGAAACCGCTTCAGCCCCTCGAAAGTGAGGCAGCTTGCATTTCTGAATGCAAATCTCTCATAAAAGCAAAATATGGTCAGCATTGCTGTGTGCTGCTGGTTATAACATGGCAATAAAGAAGAGAGAGAAAATAGGGACCAGTTTAATGTTTTAAGTGGGATGCTGCAGTTTTGCACGTTGTTCTTTATTTTTCTTTGATATGGTGCAATATTCTATTATGCTGTTCAGATTGTATTCGTTTTGAATGGTTAGATTTATATGCACTTTGTTTATGTACATTCAAAAGTTGTACTTTAAATGCAAATGTTTAATAGCATTATTTTTCATGACAAAAAAATGCATTGTAAATACATTGTAGTTAAGGTAGAGTATGATTTCATTGAATAATTTATTTAGAATTGTTTTAACACCAATCATTCTCGCAAACTGTTTGACTTGAAAAAATACATAACATATTTTTTAAAGAGCTGTTTGGGAGCCAAAAGAGCTGGCTCTTTTTGGTGAGCTGAGCCGAACGAGGCGGCTCACTGAAAAGATCCAGAATGCCCATCACTATGTCAACTTTGAATATGTCAAATAACACTATTTGACGCATCAAATAAGCTTGTTGACCAATCAGGACTTGAATATGACTGCACGTCACGTAATAATTGAACACGTTCATACATTTTTTACGTAGTTATTAAATATTGATTACACTATCACTCGTATTTCATGTCACAACGATTCATGATCATGCCGCTGCCGCACGAGCGCAGACACACTTTCCCTTGCTCTGGACAGTGCTGGTCATAAAAAAGCTATCTAGCTGATTTGATTTTTTATTTAACCTTTATTTAACTAGGCAAGTCATGGATGCATGATGGATGGATGCAAACAATGTCGCCCCCCCTCCCAAAAAACAATGTTCTTCCCCAAAAACATAGCAAAACGACATAATCTGTTTCAGTAGCTATAGTTAGCTAGCTAACTATCTAGCTAGGTGTCATCATCTAAAATAACCCTAATTTATAAGACAGTTCTTATTTGATTAATGGTCGAACCCAACTATATGAAGCTATTTTTTTAAATATTTTTTTTCACCTTTATTTAACCAGGTAGGCTAGTTGAGAACAAGTTCTCATTTGCAACTGAGACCTGGCCAAGATAAAGCATAGCAGTGTGAACAGACAACACAGAGTTACACATGGAGTAAACAATTAACAAGTCAATAACACAGTAGAAAAAAAAGAGAGTCTATATACATTGTGTGCAAAAGGCATGAGGAGGTAGGCGAATAATTACAATTTTGCAGATTAACACTGGAGTGATAAATGATCAGATGGTCATGTACAGGTAGAGATACTGGTGTGCAAAAGAGCAGAAAAGTAAATAAATATAAACAGTATGGGGATGAGGTAGGTAAAATTGGGTGGGCTATTTACTGATAGACTATGTACAGCTGCAGCGATCGGTTAGCTGCTCAGATAGCAGATGTTTGAAGTAGGTGAGGGAGATAAAAGTCTCCAACTTCAGCGATTTTAGCCGCAATAGTGGAATTTGCGGTTCGCCTTCAAAAAAAAGTCCATTGTTGAAAGTGATGTAAATTAAAACAAATGGTGGAATCGTGCCATAATGGAATAGATCATGCTAAACATGTTTGGAATGTTATATAAATGTAACAAAATACAATAATTGGTTAATTTGACAAAATATATTAATCACACTGGATCTATTAGACTATAGAATTGCATTGGGGGCATACTTATTTCACTGTACAGCCTTACCTATGGAGTGTGGATCAATGACATGGGGTACCAGTCTGCTCAGTGACACCCAGAGAACATTAGGGTCGTAACTCTTATTGCTGGACTCTGAAACCACTGTGAATTGAGCAACATTTATTGTACCAGTTAACCTACGATGTGAATTGAACACTATTCCAGAGGAAAAACAATACAATGTGGATGTTTTGGAGCCTGATAACTCTGAGGAGGACTTTGGGGAAAAAGCACTTTATTGCTCCACATTCTAACACTCCAACCTCGTTTAACATAATCTAGTCTAAACATGGCAGGATTCCACCAATTGTAACCTTCTGCATCACTTTCAAAGAGGGACTTTTATTTTGAAGGCAAAACGATGACTAAATGACTACTGACCAGTAGTACTCACATCTGCAGCCATGAAGTGCTTTGAAAGGCTAGTCATAGCTCACATCAACACCATTATCCCAGAAACCCTAGACCCACTCCAATTTGCATTCCGGCCCAAGAGATCCACAGATGACAAAAAATCCTGTAATGTGATTTTCTGGATATTTTCTTCTCATTTTGTCTGTCATAGTTGAAGTGTACCTAAGATGAAAATTACAGGCCTCCCTCATCTTTTTAAGTGGGAGAACTTGCACAATTGGTGGCTGACTAAATACTTTGTTGCCCCACTGTATATAGCTAGCTTGCTAAAAAAAAGTGTCCCCCCGCAAAAAAAGAAACGTCCCTTTTTCAGGACCCTGTCTTTCAAAGATAATTTGTAAAAATCCAAATAACTTCATAGATCTTCATTGTAAAGGGCATGACAATGCCACCAACCATACTTCTCGTTCTGTGCGAGATTTCCTGCAAGACAGGAATGTCAGTGTTCTGCCATGGCCAGCGACGAGTCCGGATCTCAAACCCATTGAGCACGTCTGGGACCTGTTGGATTGGAGAGTGAGGGTTAGGGCCATTCCCCCCCCAGAAATGTCCGGTGCCTTGCAGGTGCCTTGGTGGAAGAGTGGGGCAACATCTCACAGCAAAAACGGGCAAATCTGGTGCAGTCCATGAGGGGGCGATGCACTGCAGTACTTAATGCAGCTGGTGGCCACACCAGATACTGACTGTTACTTTTTATTTTGACCCCAACCTTTGTTCAGGGACACATTATTCCATTTCTGTTAGACACATGTCTGTGGAACATGTTCAGTTTGTCTCAGTTGTTGAATCTTATGTTCATACAAATATTTACACATGTTAAGTTTGCTGAAAATAAACGCAGGTGACAGTGAGAGGACATTTATTTATTTTTTCGCTGAGTATGTGTATACACACTACCGTTCAAAAGTTTGGGGACAACAAAGTCAAGGTATTGGAGTGGAAATCACAAAGCCCTGACCTCACAATCCCATAGAAATTTGTGGGCAGAACTGAAAAAGCGTGTGCGTTCAAGGAGGCCTACAAACCTGACTACACCAGCTCTGTCAGGGGGGCCAAAATTCACCCAACTTATTGTGGAAAGCTTGTGGAACGCTACCCAAAATGTTTGACCCAAGTTAAACCATTTAAAATTGTAATTGAGTGTATGTAAATTTCTGACTCACTGGGAATGTGATGAAAGAAAGAAATGCTGAAATAAATCATTCTCTCTACTATTATTCTGACATTTTACATTCTTAAAATAAAGCGGTGATCCTAACTGACCTAAAACAGGTAATTTTTACTAGGATTAAATGTCAGGAATTGTGAAAAACTGAGTTTAAATGTATTTGGCTAAGGTGTATGTAAACTTCCAACTTCAACTGTAGATATTCCATTTAAAAAATCAGCCGCTTCCAGCTACAAGTAATTTACAACATTAACAATGTCTACACTGTATTTCTGATCAATTTGATGTTATTTTAATGGACAAAATGTGCTTTTCTTTCAAAAACAAGGTCATTTCTAAGTGATCCCAAACTTTTGAACGGTAGTGTATATACATTGACTTTAGCGTTGGCAAATTGTCTTAGTCTCGTAATGAGGAGCCTGTAAAACGTTGCTAGATTCATAAACATATTTTTGAAATTTATTGGAAATAATTATTTTACTATAAAACTAGCTAGCCGCTATGGGTAACTGTAGCTAGCTACCTGACAGGAGTGCTAGCTAGATACGTTAGCTTAGTAGGTACATTAATAGCTTTAGGGTGGTTGTTTTTTAAGCTCCACTTCAAGATTTCCACCAAGGACGTTGCCTCTCCGATCATCATTCTCCCTTGCTTGGGCAAGGGATATTTTAAGGTACACTCGGATGTGACGATGTGATTCAAGGGCTGAGGGCTGTCTACTTTGAGTTTGAAACACAGTCAGTCTCTCTTACCCAGTACACTTTAGCCTGATTGCCAGTCTGTTTGTGCTGTCATGTACAAAATGGCTTGACTATGCTCAGTGGAGATGGCAAGAACACAACAGACCCCTACCCTTCTCCCCCCTGCGTGTGCACTTGCTCGCTCCTCATGAATTGAAATATCGTATTGGTATTAACATGGGCTTAACTAATTGTGTAACATCTTTTTTTACTCCATGTTTAGTGGGACTGAACCGAAGTGCAGGCTCTATATTGCTGTAACAGTGCCTAGTTGATAAATGTTGATAGATGTTGGATCTTAGGGATTACATATGGATGTCAACCATTGAGTTTTATACAGCTTTGATGAATCTTCAGTTGAACAAGCGTATATTGACAGTACATGTACAATAATGCAGTGTTCTGCAACTCCAGTCCTGGCAATTTACTGTATGTGCATGCTTTTATTCAAGCCCATTAATATCACACCTAATTCAAATCATGGTGTTCAGCCTTTGGGCCAGCTAACCAACATCTGTAACGATGTGTTTAAGAGACAAGTGCTCATTGTGAAGATGTATTTATGTTTTCAATAATTATTTGAAGAGGAAATATAAAGGTAACTGCCAAACTAAAGGAAACACCAACATAAGGGCTTCAATCGGTCGCTGAACCAGCAGAACAGTTTCAATGCGCCTTGGCATAGATTCTACAAGTGTCTGGAACTCTATTGGAGGGATGCGACACCATTCTTCCACAAGAAATTCCATCATTGGTGTTTTGTTGATGGTGGTGGAAAATGCTGTCTCGTGCGCCACTCCAGAATCTCCCATAAGTGTTTTTATTTAACTTTGAGACCAGGGTCTCATTTACAATGGTGCCCTGAGGACAACAGTACAACAAATTCAAAATGATGAATAAAAAATGTATTAACTACAAATTACAGAATCAACACTACAGCTTCAAACACCACAAATACAGTTATTCCATCCAAACAGTTGAAATTCTCAACATGAAAGTCCTAAACTTCCCTAGAGGCACCAGAGAGTCAAGATGTAGGGAGTTTTGTAGGCTGTTCAAAAAAATGCGGGCACCAAAACTGATGCCAGATTTACCTAAATCAGTACGTAGTTGTGGAACCTTGAGTTAACCATCCCTGTGAACGGGTTTGGCGTGTCATATGTTTACATTTGAATAGTAAGGTGAGGTAGGTCGGAAGCTTGTGTAAACAAAGAGGGAATAATGGTGTGGTCTTTAATGAGGACCATCCTTTCGATACAGGATGCAGTGATGGGTATTAAAACACGGGTGATAAAGTGAAGGGCACTATGGTGGACTGCATCCAAAGGTTGAAGAGTAGTGGCTGATGCATTCCGATAGATGGTGTCACCGTAGTCAAGAACTGACAGGAAAGTTGACTGTACAATCTGCTTCCTGCTGTTTAGGGAGAGGTATGATCTAGTTACAGTATATAAAATAAGCCTTTAAATCTCAGCTTCTTAACTAGCTCTTCCGTATGTCATTTTTTTAAACGTCAAATTATTGTCAACCCAAAAGGCCAGATATTTATAGGATGAAAGAACCATCCAAGGCATAAATGTGTAAGCCATCTGAAATATTTCTAAGAGAATTAGAAAACAGCATGTGTTATGTACTAAGTTTAAATCAACAAGGATTTTCTGCAAAGCGGAATTGCAACTCCAACAGCCTGGTCAGTTGTAGGGGCAATAGCATACGTAGGTTTCATCTGCATACAGGTGATTGTTACAGGTTTTTGCAGATTGACCAATATTATTTGTATAAATAGTTAAGATGTCCCAAAATCTACCCCCGCGGGTTACCTTTAGTAATGTCGAGATTACTTGACACCATCAGAAAGCACATATTGTGTCCTGTCTGACAGATAGTTTCCAAACCACTTGCAAGACGTCTGGTCGAGGCCCATTTCAGACAACCTTTGAATGAGTAGGGGATGCTCAACAGTATCAAAGGCCTTGGATAGGTCTGTAAATATGGCAGCCCAGTTGTTCCTATGATCTGAGCAATTTAGTATAATATTTAAGAAACTGTGCTATGTCCAGTTCTAAAACCAGACTGGTACACATTAAGAATATAATTTAAGTTATAAAAGGTACTTGACAGTTTGCCAGTGATTCTAATATTTTTGCAAGGCAAGATTAGTTTAGAAATTGGGCAGTAGTTATCTAGGTCAGGATCTCCACCAATGGGGAGGGCATGTGCTGCCTTCCAGATATTAGGGATAGCACCAGAAGCAATTGTTAAATTAAAATGTGGATCAAAGGTTCTAAAATGAGGGGAGCAGAACGCTGCAGTAGAAAGGGATCGTGTGTATTTTTTGTTGTTGTTGACACAAATGTTTTGCAAGACACTTAATACATAATTGACATAAAATGGTTCAAATGGGGGAAAAAAGGGTGAGAGCAGAGAATGATGCACTTCCAGGCCATGTTAAGAGGTGAATATAGGACTCCCTCTAGTGGAACTTGAGGTATTTTCAGAAACCATTCTGTCAAATAGATGGCCAGCGGAGGCTAAATGGTAATTAAAAGCACCAACAATGTCATTTGTGTGTCTGTTATGTGAGCAGAGGCATGTCATGACCTGCTGGGGCAAAGACTTGACCACATTCCAGAATATAGCTGGATTTCCACCCCTCTCAGATACACAATTCAAGAAGTATGTTGACTTTGCTTTTCGAACCAGAGTAAGACATCTATTCTTCAAAGAGAGAGAGAGCACACACCCTCCCACACATACAACCCCAGGTCATACAGGAAATGCTGCTCATTGCAAGTGTTCAATTGGGTTGTGATCTGGTAACAGACACACACACTTTAAAAACCCTATTTGCCTTTGAGACCTATTTCAAAGTCAGATCTTTTCTTCTAGCCATGGTAGCCAACATACTGGGCAACTGGGCGTTTTTATACATGACCCTAAGCATGTTGGGATGTTAATTGCTTTATTAACTCAGTAACCACACCTGTGTGGAAGCACCTGCTTTCAATATACTTTGAATTCCTAATGGTTTCCTTTATTATGGCAGTTACCTGTAGTTTACATGTTGTCAACAATCCTTTGATTCTAAGCCAACCACGCCTGTTTTTGTCCACGGTTGCGCACACATCGCTTTTGTTGCTGAACAACCCACCCTTCCATAATGCATGACCTCCAAGGTTCATCACAAGACTTCTTCCAGTCAGCCACAAGGGGTCAGGTTTGTCCTCTGAAAATGTAACAAATGTCCTGTATTTTCTGCTTCATTGTTCAGGGATGGAACATGACTAGGTAAATTAGAGATGCATAGGGTCAGACATCATTCTTGTTATTAATCGAGAGAAGGTATCATGCAACAAATGTCTCAAATAGTAGAGAAACTTCTTACGGATCTGACATCGTAATGCACAATTGTAATGTGAAGCGCAGAATCTCAGGCAGTAAACAGGAGAATTTAACAAGATTTAAATAATGGCTTTAATTTTCCACACTATCAATTTTCCCAATGTTAAATGTCTGGCATCGGCTTTCCTTCTGGGCTCGGACTAGTATTAACATTTGATTGCTCCAGCTCAACGTTTGATAAATGGTTTGCACATGTCTGATGTGTCTTGTCCAGACGGCCAAGCTGCAGCTGGCAAAGCAGAAGGCTCAGGATCACCCAGTGGACGAGGGCTGTCAGGAGAAGATCCAGGAGATCAAGCAGGAGTAAGTGCAGATTTTACCCCTGCTTTCAGGGCTTTATCTCCCCATTGACCCACCCATTCCCTCAATGAGCTGACTCTAAAAATTGAGTGTTGTAGCTGCTGAAGAAGCTCAGTGTCTCATTAAGCTGCTCCATTGTCATGCCTGATCACTGATGTCATTTTTCATTAGGCCTACCTGCTGTTTGCATGCAGACTACTCACAGGAATGCACTCAATCCTCTTATACCTCTGTCTCCCCTCCTGCAGCATCATAAAAAATAAAGAGGCCCTGAGTGAGATCCTGCAGAACTTTAAATATGACTAGGAGGAGTCGTAGTGATGGGGACTCCCTGGAGGCTGCTGCCCAGACAGGGATTGATGGACTGCTCTGCTACAACTTTCCTCTTTGTATTAATTTGCCTAAGTTATTGATCCCTCCCTCACACCACCCGACTGCTGCAGTTTCTTGCATCCCAGAGTCATTCCATACCGTGTGTCTCTGCATGTGTATGCCTGTGTGGCCTTAGCAAAAAAAAGCCTTTTCTCCTGTCCTGTAAATATTTTTAAGGATACAAATATTGTCTTAGCCTTAAATATACTTCAATAATCTGACAATTGCTTTCTTAATAAAAAACATTCCAAGGCAAGTGTCATTCTTTTATTGTTTTATAGACAAAAACGGTCAAACTATGACATATTCATAATTATTATTGATAATTGAACATAACTTAATGAGAGACATATTACTTAGGATCTCTTAAATATGCAGATAAAAAAATATAAAAATGTCTTAATCCGCACAGTCACACAGACACAGTATATACAGTTAAACTTTATGCCACTTAATTTCAATAAGAGGAATCCAGAGTGGTGCAAACCCTCAGGACAAGAGAACACTTCCATAATAACAACAAACTGCAGAATGGGCTTTGGTCATGGTGACCCACAAACCTGACTTCAATCCAAAAATATATCAAGTTCAATTGCTATTACTGCAACAAAGCCAATCTACAAAATGGTGTGTTAGCATTTGCTAGCATACCAACCATGTTTTTGCCAGTAAAAGGCCCATACAATTGAATTGCATTGACACATAGCTTAGACAACTGTGTGGCTATTAAAGTGGTTGGAAAGAATGGAAATACATTATGAAAGTACATTCATCTTCTAGAATTCTGACAAATGTTCTGTGATTGAGTTTCCTGAACAGGAGCTGAATTAGTGAAGTTCTTTGTACTGTATATGACATTCCAGGAGGATTGCGTAATGCCCTTGTCTCTCTGGTAAAAGTCTGTGAAGCTGGCCACTACGTGTCTGATCTGATGGTAGTCAGTAAGATGATTTATGGCCATCTGAGTCAAACATGTACTAATGCTACTTTAAGAAACGTTTCCATGCTCCCACTCAGTGATCAGAGAAAGGCTCTCCTCTTTGCCACTCCCCGGAGATGTGTGTGTAAGAGAGAATGTGTGTGGAGAGGAGGGGATCGAGCAGTTCTTCGAGATAGGTATTGGTATCTGAGCAAAGAGCGATTCCACTCTATTTGAATCCTGGGCTGCAGACAGTAGTGTAACGCTGGCGTCTCGCATCAGTTCTTTTTCTGTTCCATATGGATTCCTACAAAAAAAAGTTGGTGTGTGTGACCAAATGCTGGAATATCCAGAGTGTTGGATGGCTTCTACCCACAGGGCCTCAAAGTGGCCTTCTAAGACAGTTTCTCAGTTGCTGTTGTGAATGTTGTTAAAATACTTCAATGATGTTTAGCATGTGTTAGGATTTATCGCATTGTAGAATCTGAAAGAGAAAACATATGCTTAATATTTGGATAATTAAATAGACAAACGATGGAAATTCATTTCATTATCATACTGACACCAATTGCGTATTGGTAACAGCCAGTTAAACTGCTCCTTTTTTCTCAGAGGTTAATCAATATACGCCTGTCAGAGCAGTTAAACACAGACATTATTCAGGGACACCACACAAATCAGGTGAGATAAAAGACTCGGGCAGTTCCCTTGTCCTCAGTAGCATAACAACCAGCGATTGGGTTCAGGGGGCGAACAGAGGATGTGGCTTAGCGGTGAGCTCAGTCCTCCTGGCTGCCATTTGGGCTCAGTTATGTTGTGAAACAAGCTCCTCACGTCACAGAGAGACGAAACACAAAAGGAACACATTATAGTGGTTGTTAATTATATTTACATGCTCATTTCCCTTTGTTGTGGCAATCGACTGAAGATCATAAGTCTATGCCATTAAAATATGTAATAAAATTAGATTTCATGACTTGGAGAACTGAGCGGATATCAACTTTATGCTGTACTCTGGGCCAATAAAGTGGAAACCGCACACATACCTGAACATAAAACATCAGACTGAGACTTCAGAAAGTCTAACCAGTTCTAGGGGAATGGTTCTGTGTGCTTCCAAAACGCTGACCACATCGCAAAACACAAAAGTACAATTCAGGACAAAGGGGGTCAGAGAATAGGGGTGTATGCAGAGTTCAACACATTGACAACAGAGGGTGTTGTTGTGATAAGGAGCTACAGTAGCCTAGTAGTACATAATCACGGTGCATAACCGTGAAGCCTATGCTGAGCTGGAACAGAAATAAAGGGAATATTATTCTTACCTACATGGTTGCGTGTTTTATGAGATTTCTGCAGCCACACCCGCCACTGGTCGTAGAGTTTGATTGACATGCCGCTGCAGCCGCATGCGTGTTTGCGGACCCAGCCAAAGAACTGCTTGAGCTCCCGTCGCAGGGTGGAGTTCTGCTCGCCCGACTTGGGGTCACATGACCCACTCTGCAGCGGCTCTGCCCAGGGAGAAGGAAGGCAGCAGTGTGGTCAAGGACAAGGTTTGATAGAGAGGATAGCTCCTGCATGCTGTCCACGCACTACCTGCAGTAGGTGGACCATTATGTGTTTTTGTTTGACCATGGGGAAAAAGAGCTATCGCGTAAACACCTCAATTCAGGTTTAATGGAATTGAACCCACTGTCTCTTCCTACAACTAAACCAGCTGGGACCAGATTTGTCAGTGGCTCACACAGGGCTAGGACCTCAGCATGACCTCTGGGCTCTAGCTATCGTGAAAGGTCATTCTGCTGCATACTGAGAATAGTCCATTTGATTACAATAGATTTGATATGACTACAATAGAAGGGATTCACAAAATGGATCTGGTGCACATCCAGTGTAGAGGGCAACATTATTATAAAGCCTGCCACAACCAATACTCCATGGCAAACAACAGAGCCTGATAACAACTTCCTCCCCATTGGAAGTAAATACCACATAACCTATGTAACCCATTATCTGCTGTTGTATTCCCCAAATCTGTTTCCACTCTGTGTTAATTCCCTGTGTGCAACTGACAGACTGCATTTCAACTTGATCAATTTCTCAAGGCTAACGAAAGTGAAAAAGAAGTCTATCTATCAGATGTCCCCCTCAGCTCTTTGCAATTTCAGCTTGAGTTCTTTAATCCTTGGATGAAAGATCTCTATCGTGTCATTTGATGTTTGGCTTTCTGGGGTCACATACGGTTTGGATCTCATTTTCCCAGGATGTTGAAGCCTAATCTGGGATGAGGTTATTGTTTCTTTGGTTTATTTGGCAATGAAAGGTTGATTATTAGTGGGTAGTTTTTATGTCCCATGGCTTGTGAGCTATAATAACACTGTTTGATCTAATAATAAACTTTGGGAAGTATTAAAGATTACAACATATCTCCCACAATAATATCTCCAATGTGCACTATTGAAGATCATTTTATTAATATCCCCTTAATAGCATTGAAAACGCATGTAACAAGTGCTCACGAATGTCATAATTGCCCCCGCAAGAATATACTCTATGTCTGATCTAACTAAATGCTAATGAAGCTATATAAGCCCTTATAATATCCTTCCCCTTTAAGAGCTATGTAAATCTTTACTCACCACTGTGGGGCGTGGAGGCAGCTGTAGGGTGGCTCCAGTCACTCCAGATCCCAGCCTTCCTGGAGCCGTAGATCCCCACTGGGTTACACCTCACCTGGACAAAGTATACTGTCCCTTCCCTTAGCCCTGCTAGCCTGCACGATGTCTGGTTACCTACATCATCCACCAACTGAGCGCAATATCAAAGGAAACATATAAAAACACGCTCACAGTGAAGCTACTAACCACCACGCTCACACGTTCGGTAGTATAAATCAGATTTTCACACATAGCACTTGTATATTTCAGTGGAAACAGAACTCACAAACAAGCATGCACAAGCTTGGCTTAACAGCCAAAATATAGCTCTATAGTCCCTCGAGAGTACCTGCCACTCATGCATCTCAAATATTTACACAGATAAAAGATGCCATCGAGTTTCTGAATCATAGAGACAGAGAGAGAAAGCGAGAGAGAGAGAGAGAAATGTGTCTGAATGTTGAAATAAAGTACTACTCTACCTTCCATTCAGTGCTGTCCTCCAGTCGGTAACGTATCTGGTATTTGGCCTGGAAGAGGAAGTCTTTCAGTGCCGGAGGGCTGCCCCAACGCACTGTCAGCTGGTCCTCAAGCTCCCCCACACGACTCACATGGACGTTGTCTGGAGGGTCTGTAGTCACTGAAACAACAGGGACGCAGACACAGGTTAGTCACAAAGCTGTGTCGTTATATGCCAAGACTACGGAACACAAAACTCAGTACAAAGAGTATATCACACTCTCAGCACTGCTTCATAAGCACTAAAATACTGTATACAATCTTGGTTGTTTAAGGTTTTGCAGTAGATTATGTTCTGTATTTCTGACAGAACAAGTAGTGGACTGATCAGCATCCTTTGGATGACCCCAACAAAGTGTACCTGAAAGCACTCTCCCCTCTGAGAAACCTCCTGATAAATATTGTACCACAATGTAAAGACACTACAGATATATCTAGAGACCACACAGCCACCATGCTTGAATAAAACATGGTGATGAATGTTTAATGTCAGGGCTGGGCTGTACTGGTGTCCAGCACCAACGCTGTCTCCCTCATGTACTTTGACAGAACACTTTGCTTCTCTCCTTAAATTCACTTTATTTCACAGTCTATCCACTGCATTTGATTGTTTCTCTCTCCCTTCCTTTCTATCTCACTGTCTTGTTCTCTTTCTTTCTCTCCTTCTACTCCTCGCTCTCCTTCTCTCTCTCCTGCTCTTTTTCTCTTCTTCTCTCTCGCCTTCTCTTTCTCCCCCTCCCCCCTATATTCTTCTCTCTCGCTTTCTCTCCCAGTCCTTTTAATGAGTGTAGTTATGGAAGCAGGGTAATGAGGTCAGTGTCTGTTTCTGCCTTCTCTCCCCAGTCTGATGATTTATGCACACAGTACTTTTGTCCCTCGCTCCAGCATTAAAAAAACATGTTTTCCCTACGCAATAAGGCTCTCAAAGAAGTAAATGACTTTGATGCCGCTGATAGAGGGAAAGGGGGGGATGAGAGAGAAGAGAGAGGGAGAAAGAGAGAGAATCATATAAAAATGTCAGCAGCCCATTTGTGATTGTCTATAAATCTATTGCTCCCTTCATTTCAGGTTTGCCTTGTTGTTTGTTTACTGATGCACTTTATTGGTTTGACCAAGTTCACCCCTGGGGGAGCAGAAAATCATGGAAGATTCCACAGAAAAATTCCACAGCTTATTGTTTCCATTGTGGAGAGGGTGAAGAAACAAGAGGTTAGTGATGCATCATGTTATAGGGATCCTCTGTCTTCCGACCAACCTATCTGTGGTCTCTAGATGTGTCAGGTACAGTAGGGATGTAGCAGACCAACACGCAGACCAACACAAAGATCAATTGCGTACAGTTTTCTTTCTACTCACAGGGACACGCCTTAATCCTAAAGCTAGACAATACTGCAACATATGGCTAATGATAATCTTTTTTTTACCATAAACTAGTGTTGTAAGTTGGCTTACTCCAACAATACAACACCAAAATGTACCAAGGCCAAGCTAAATGTTGTTGGAATTAACAAGTGATATTTAGTTTTGTGTCCTCAACCTTATCTATCCATCATCATTTGTGTATCACTTTTTTCCAAACGTCTGGTGTTTGGTGAACTTTTACGACAGGTCAGTTCATCTTTTATAATCACAGCCAGAATCGATGATATTGTTATAGGGATGGATTGAGAACACATAAAATTCCTTTCTCACATGAAAGTGTGTTAGCCATATGCAGGAGATCTAGTGGTGAGTTAGAGAGTGAAGTGAGGCGAGGAGGAGAGGAGAGAAAAGGGAAAGGATGGGCTCATGAAGGACTCATGTAACACGGGGGAGCGGAAGCTCCCTCTTGTCACTATGGTGACGGGACACTTTCATGCCCTGCCCACTCTGGCACTCTGGTGAGGGCGGGGTGTGGCGGGCTGGGGAGCAGGAGGGAGACTGGGCCAAAGGCTCACTCCACTTACCCACATCCAGAATATCCAGAGTGATGACATCAGAGGTGGCAGCCCCCAGCTGATTGGACGCCTCCACCCAGATCTCGTAGGGAGTAAAGAGGGCCAAGTCCCGGGGGATGTAACACGTGTAGCGTTGCCCCGTGCTGTAGTCCTCACATTCTCTCTCTCGCCCGTACCACCTGCACAGAACACACAGCAACGTGAAGACAATCATATCTGTACTAAAATGGTCAATATAATGTACTGCCAACAACTAGCGAAGCGTAACATTTTCAGTGTGCTCTGGACCATGAAATGTTAACAGTACAAGTGGCATTACGAGTCAAATGAAAGTCCATTACACATCTATCTGCAGTACAAAAGGCACAATTTCAGTCTTAGAAATGCCTCATCAGAATGACATAGGCCTCTAGTGAGTAAAATAAAGAAATTGTGTTCCAGGTGATGCATCTATCATTGTTTCTAAGCAGAAATTATGGTGGGTTGGGTGATCACCTGGGAGATGCTGGACATCTGTGGCTCTCACCTCAATTTGTACTTGAGGGTGTATTTGGTTTTGATGAAGGTTTCACCCCGACCACCGGGGGTCCACTTGCAGCTCAGGTCCTTTGTATTTCGGGACCAGCAGGTTAGGTTGACCGGCTTCTCCGGGGGCACTGCATATTAACAGTGAGAATACATGGTTCTCTCAGTAACTAATCACAGTGGTTGTGTATCATACAAAGCATGCATTGTCACTCATAATCCCTAGCATGAATTCAACAAACAATCAAACAAATACATCACTATAATAGTTCCTATCACAACGGGTATAAATGGTCACTCAATCCCATAATCATACACTGGCACAGGTGTGTCAAATTCATTTTGCCCTGGGGGGCACATTCGGTGTTCAACGAGGTCCGGAGGGCTGCACTGAAAATTGGTTATAGTTCCTCAGAGTCAAAATTAGCAAAACATTTTCCTCTCTCCATCATTTTTAACAATTTCGAAGCTCCCTGACTGTCTATCTTTCATTTAGGCTATTATTAGTGGGCTGGACACGGTCAAGACACTGTATGAATGTAGGTCCATTAACATTTCTAAACAGTTTCGATCTGGTTTTAGTAACTTTAAAGTGTATTGAGTTAGTTTCCCCCAACCCCCAAAAATATTTATAATAAATAAAAATAAGAATTTTATATATATACATATTGTTTTTTGTGGCCTCGGACCCGGCCAGTGGAGAGTAAGTTTGACACCCATGCACTGGCACATTACTTAACCTCAGACGACAGGCTAGAGGATTCAGCTGCCTGTCTCATTTCCTCTCAATGATAGACTATCAAACACAGATGTGGAGAGAGAGAAGCAAAGTAGTGGCGCTGATTACAACCTACTGAGCAGCTAAACTGAGGCTTTGGGGTATGATTCAAAGACAGCATTACATACTGTGCTGGGAGACACTACAGATTAGAGTGGGGTAATATAACAGGCGTTAAAGAGCAACTACCTTTAAAAAGCAATGAATCCCTTTGAAAACGACCTAAGTGACATCAATATAAGTCAGAAATAGTTGTTCTAGTGTCAAAAGTGACTGCAAAGTGTAAATAGGATTATTTCATCTTGTCTAAAACGGAGTATGGAACATCTGTGCGTCACAATGGGTAAATTATGGTTGGGTTTTGATTTGACGATGTACATTTGCCCTCTAACATGGGGTGAACAGATACAGTAATTGCTCTCTATCCAATAGCATAGACATTGAGACAGACCTGCCCAGCAGGCCGACTTTGTTTACATAAAACAACATGTCGTACATCTTTTACTTGAGAAATACTGCACTAAACACCTCATTTAGTTGTAAAATTGCGCAACTAAAACATCTTTGGCAAAAACGTCTAAATGAACTACAGATTTCTTATTTTAGTTATCTTAGATTAATTCTGGGGATTTTGAGGAAGTGAAATAATCTGCTTCTACAGTGTCTCATGGGGGACAAACATCATTGACCGTACACGGAATCAGTAAGAAAACACTCCTCCGAGACTGAAATCTTGTTTTTCTAATGAGCAACAGAAAAACACGTGCCAATCGGAGTGTTCAGTGGTTCTTTAAAATCATAGCAAACACACAGTTTATCATCAAAAAGGCACAAAAAAAACAATCATCTCTTTGTAAATGCAGAGCCCTGAGCTGCTTATTCAGACAATATTGATGCAAACAAACAAATGCATTTGCCAATATCTCCTTGTTACCCCACAGTGCTGTCCTTTTGAGCACACCCCTTTTAATGCACCAGGAAACGTCATAATGCAGTTTTTCAGAACATCACATAATTGGTTGAGATTTGTCATTTTCACCCAAATTTAAGGAGGAACTAAATCTGAAGGGGGAATATAATTTTGTTGTGGATTAAATGTACTGACAACTTGTCCCCAGAAGAAGTGGTTGAGGCCTCCAGGGCCAACCTGACACTTACTGCCCACGTACAGACAGGAGCCAGCCAGGACATGTCCGTCTCTGCTGTGACACACCAGGTTGTCCCCAGACTGCTGCTGGGAGCCGTTGAGGCGGTGCAAGGTGACACTGAGGCCGTTGGTGCTCAGCAGGCCGTAGGTGCTACTTGGGAGTCTCTTCCCATTAAGGGTCCAGTACATAGTGTTGGCATGCAGCCCCCGCTCGGGGCTCACTGTGCACGTGGCCGTTAGGCTGGAGCCCATCCACAATGCTGGGTCTTGGGGGAAGATTACAGCCACCTCTGGGGGGAGACACACAGACACACTTTACTTTATATGGGCTGCACTCCTAGAGGTGATGATGGCTTAACACGTATGGCAATAAACTTCGATTTGATTTGCTTGAAAAGGTTTGTTCTTGATCTCATGTCTGTTCAGAGTGAATAGATAATGAATCATAAGCAACCTTTGCTATTTTTTTGAGTGCAAACACTCCAACTCGGAGAAGATCTGGCGATATTTATGACCTGAGAGTAATGAAGTGGATTTATGGGTCCTGGGCTGAAACTGTTGGGAGATCACTTGGAGAGGTCAGACAAGGTTGTTGGTCAAATTCTTTAATGCTTTTCCATCCTCACTAATCCTTTACTCTTCTGACTCTTGTCTTATGATTAATGCTTCATGAGAAATGCCCGGAGAAGCGATACTGTTTGAAATGTATGTTACCACTCGGTTCCTTTGGGGGAGATTCAAGGGTTAATGTAAGGTTTATTAAGTGTGCTCTTGGTGGGCGGTGGACAACCTATCTAACATATGTGCCAATATGCTGCTCACTATGAGTCTGACTGGGCTAAAGAGGACTGGGTGTGAGACATTTTGTGCTGAATTCAGTGTGTGCACTGATATTTCCACTTTATGTATAGCTACTCAAATGGGGTAAATGAATTGTATGTTTCACAGCAACATTGCAAATGAGGAATTTCCAATTAGCTTGAAATGTTGAATTTGAAAACCTTTGTGGCACATTTCTCTGTTATTTCAGTGCTATAAGTCCAATAATGCATTATAATGAAAAGCAATACCGTAGATATAAAATGATTCAGCATTCACTTTGTCTGTGGAAGATTGTCACAGAATAGCCTGTTGATTTCAATATGTGAAATATCAATGGAAAATAGTTTACATTTAGTCACGCACAAAGATGTACAATGCCATAATCATCGTACAATACGTTTTTGCAGACTTGTTGCATTAGACAGAGCCTAAGTAGTTATTACCAATTATTTACCATTTATAGGCAAATCCAGAATGCCCTATATTTTGGACAGCAAAAAATCTCGAAGTATGACATCTTGAAATATCACTCATCATCTGTTCATTCATTACTGTATAAATATATGTCCTTTACTTTAATTACAGGTCAAACATTTGATAACTTGGCAAGTACACATGTGGACAGTCTGGACACCTGTGATTCAGTGAGTCTTGTGTTTCGTGCCTTTACACAATGTACATACAATGTATCTAACACATTGTTAAGACTTGTACCATGTACATTAGATGTAACTTTTTTTGTTGACAAATGGGGTAGCGCCCCTCCCCTTCAAATCAGTCTACCCGGAACGGGCTTATGGTAAATTTGGTAGTCGGCTTCTCACAATATCACACTTCAGAGTTTTGTACTTACGTGTCGATGAGGAGAACACACGTGGAACAAACAGCATGAGACACAACATGGAGATCATGTTTCAGATAGCCTTTTTGCCTTTTTCGTGTCCTTTCGCTCTCTTGTCCTTTCTTTCCCTCTTACGTGGGTTAAAACCACACTCCTAAGGGAGAAAACGAAGGAGTTGAAACCCACCTCTCCAACAACGTTGAATCAACAGTCTGATTCTAACGAAGGAACTACGTTTTACATCGAACGTCGGAGCTCCGTATGTAAGTGCGGATAAGCTGATAAACAGTGGTTGTATGAAAGTAACTTAAGGTTTGCCTTTAGTTTAGTGAGGGTTTGCATTGGTGCACGCCTCAACAGCTACAACATTCAAGTTGATACTTTATAAGCCCCTCCCTTGTCTTCCCACACAGTCTCAAGTCATTATTGCTCTTTATTTTGTCATATCCATTCCCCCCCAAA
This sequence comes from Oncorhynchus nerka, assembly GCF_034236695.1. Classification (NCBI taxonomy): domain Eukaryota; kingdom Metazoa; phylum Chordata; class Actinopteri; order Salmoniformes; family Salmonidae; genus Oncorhynchus; species Oncorhynchus nerka. Next base: position 60,007,055 of record NC_088419.1, on the reverse strand, counting down.
AGAAAATAAAAAACTTTTCAATAGCCCATTTTAAAGTATATGTTCTATTTCTTTCTATTCTAGTACACCCCCATCGATGTTATGTTTAGGTTTACTTCATTGTTAGGCTAGGCAGGTGATTTGATTCACTATAACACAGCATGAGGTTTATAGGGACATGTGATTAAAGTTCTCTTAATTAAGGCCCTATAATCAAAAGCAATGCTAAATGCATACAGGTTACATGGCACATTCTTACACTGTACAGGATCCATCCTATCCAAAGCACTCATTCGAATAATTGACTAAAAATGAATGTTAAATGTTAAATGTGGTGCAAATGTGTTTTTTCACTTTTCACATGACAAAGGGGTAAAGAGTGGCATTTAATTGTAAGGGGTTTATTACAGTAGGCTATAGTTAATACCTGGGCTATGCATTAATTTAAAAGAATACACGTTTTTACATATATATTATAGGCCTATAATATAATACTTGTTTAGGCTACAGAATAAAAGACTGTGGGTCAATAGTTGGCATGTCTCATAAGCTGCACTGTGCCATCAGGTGTGGTCTCAGTATTAGTCATAGTTGTATGCATAATTATTTACTATCTTGCATCTCATTAGAGTCATTATTGCAATAATTCAATCTCCTCCTATTTACAGATGCCTTGTGAATAAGGGAAGGCATCTTTATGCATAAATATAAGCATTATCTTACATACCGGTTAAATAATTGATAGAATATAATTTAGTGCAAATAATGTCTCTTTTACCCCAATATATATATATATATATATATATATATATATATATATATATATATATATATATATATATATATATATATATATATATTGAATCATACATTTTATCATACATTTTATGAATGCTTAGTATGTAGGCCTACAGGGAATTCGGATAGTTTTCAGAACTATAAACTTTTTTCCACATTTTGTTACATTACAGCCTTATTCTAAAATGAATTAAATAGTTTTTTTTCCCATTGGGGAGTTGGGGAGTTTCTCCCATTCTTCTCTGCAGATCCTCTCAAGCTCTGTCAGGGTGGATGGGGAGAATCGCTGCACAGCTATTTTCAGGTCTCTCCGGAGATGTTCGATCAGGTTCAAGCTCTGGCTGGGCCACTCAAGGACATTCAGAGACTTGTCCCAAAGCCACTGCTGTATTGTCTTGGCTATATGCTTAGGGACGTTGTCCTGTTGGAAGGTGAACCTTCGCCCCAGTCTGAGCGCACTGGAGCAGGTTCATTGAGGATATCTGTACTTTGCTTGGGTCATCTTTCCCACGATCCTGACTAGTCTACCAGTCCCTGCCGCTTAAAAACATCCCCACCATGATGCTGCCACCACCATGCTTTGGTGGCAGGTTTCCTCCAGACGTGACGCTTGGCATTCAGGCCAAAGAGTTAAATCTTGGTTTCATCAGACCAGAGACTCTTGCCGCTTCTCAAAGGCTGTCATGTGCCTTTTACCAAGGAGTGGCTTCCGCTTCTCATAATCTGAGAGCCCTTTAGGTGCCTTTTGACAAACTCCAAGCAGGCTGTCATGTGCCTTTTACCAAGGAGTGGTTTCCGTCTGGCCACTCTACAATAAAGGCCTGATTGGTGCAGTGCTTTAGAGATGGTTGTCCTTCTGGAAGGTTTTTCCATCTCCACAGAGGAACTCTGGAGCTCTGTCAGAGTGACCATCGTGACTATTGGGTTCTTGGTTACCTCCCGGACCAAGGCCCTTCTCCCCCATTGCTCAGATTGGCTGGGCAGCATGCTCTAGGAAGAGTCTTGGTGGTTCCAACTTCTTTCATTTAAGAATGATGGAAGCCATTGTGTTCTTGGGGACCTTCAATGCTGAAGAAATGTTTTGGTACCCTTCCCTATATCTGTGCCTCGACACAATCCTGTCTCAGAGCTCCACGGACAACTCCTTTGACCTCATGGCTTGGTTTTTGCTCTGACATGCACTGTCAACCGTGGGACCTTATATAGACAGGTGTGTGCCTTTCCAAATCATGTCCAATAAAGTAATCCTTCTCACCCCCCCCCCCCCTTAAAAGATTTAGATGCACTATTGTAAAGTGGCTGTTCCACTGGATGTCATAAGGTGAATCCACCAATTTGTAAGTCGCTCTGGATAAGAGCGTCTGCTAAATGACTTAAATGTAAATGTAAATGCAATCAATTGAATTTACTACAGGTGGACTCCAATGAAGTTTTAGAAACATCTCAAGGATGATCAATGGAAACAGGATGCACCTGAGATCAATTTCGAGGGTCATAGCAAAGGGTCTGAATACTTATGTAAATAATGTATTTCTGTTTTTTATTTTTCATAAATTAGCAAAAATTGCCACAAACCTGTTTTCACTTTGCCATTATATGATATTGTGTGTAGATTGATGAGGGGGAAAAATAATGTAATATATTTTAGAATAAGGCTGTAATGTATCAAAATGTGGAAAAGTGAAAGGGTCTGAATACTTTCCGAATGCACTGTATACACCTCAGAGAATTTGCACTGTGTGGAGTGAAGACCGCACGAGAGGGGGCGCACAGCAGCGTGTGAGCGATGATGTTTGGAGTGACGACACCACGAAACCATAGCACAAGATTACCGAAGCAGATAGCAATCGGATTGAAGCAACATCCATCAGAGAAGCCCAGAGCCCACTAAAAGTGCCAGTGCTCGTCCAGACTGTGGTGATCAAATCCGGCTTGGAAATGCTTCAGTTCGGCGGCAGGGTGTGCGTTGTCTCCACTGTCGTCTGGCTGCTTCTGGCGGGGCTGGCGGCTGCGTCTTCTGATCTATTTGACAACCAACTAGGCGACATCAGTTACTGCAAAAAGCAATGCCAGATCACCATCAAAAACAAAAGTCCAGCTAAAGTAAGTGATACTTGGAAACGATATAGACCTCATTGAGGAATAGCAGAATAGCAGTATATATTCGGCTACATATCAATGTGCCGAAAAGTCTGTTTTCGTGCTTGAATCGCTGCTATAATAAGTTCTTATGTTTCGACGACTGTATCCGAAATTGAATACGGTATATCGATAACCGATAGACTTCCCTTTAGTCGTTAAGTGCTGGAAATCTGTTGTGTAAATGTAGCATGGCCAATGCGTAACGAAGGCCCACATTTTTACTAAATGGCATGGTTATCCTAAATCGTATCAACTCTAGGCTAGGCTACGCTACCTAACTTAATTTCTGCACTAAGTGGACATTATCATGCACGATTTGGCCGAAAATATCATTTTATGACGCATCTAATTGTTATTCTTTCCACAGCTCTGATCCTCCATTATAGCCAAACAGCCTACTCCCCCTGCTTCATCTGTATTGATTTACACATTAATTACATAACTTATGTATGTTCATATAAAACCCAGTCGTAAAATTGTTGTGAGGGCACCAGACCAAGCATGGCATTCTCCAATAGAGCCTATTGCCATTTGTAATTATTTTGTCGATGAACAGCAATATGCAGGATATGTAAGTAATATCTAATTAATTACAATATCCATGTTTGAATCATTTTAAATAATGTACAATTTGACAAATACTTATAACCTGTAAGATGGTTAATGGATGATTAGTGTCTATAGCCAATAACGGTAACTCCCTCAGCTAGGCTATTATTTACCCAACTACACATCATCGTTTCGGCTCAGCTCAGGTGTGGTTCAGACATCATGCAGGGGAGTGCGGAGCAGAGCAGCAAAATGGATCACAGTGAACTATGCGGAATCACCTGTTTTCAAAACACTGCACCAGTTTATAGGCCCTAAAGTATGCCTTTGATGTGCGCGTATTATTTGAACAACACCTTAGTGACAAATAGTCAGTGTTTGAACAATGTTCCGTTTATTTTATTCATGGGACTATAATTGCCACTGTGTAGTAAGCACATAGTTCCCTATAAAAAGGAACCGTGCATCCTGGGTCAGAATAAAGTCCCGCTAGACCCACAACGAATAGGGAAAAACGCAGTAAATCGAAAGGATGACACTGTAATACGCCTGTAATCCGTTGATGGTCGGACAGGGGGATCACTTTGTCGCTCACGTTCCTGTGTCAGTCGCTTGGGGGCGCTGTTTTGTTCTTCTGTAATAGAACCAGGCTTGGCGGAAACTGTGACCAAGTGATTGTTTTTCTTCACTCATCACAACATTCCCTGGCACGACATTTGCAGTATTTTCCAGATCAATAATTCCTCACCTCATTTAAAAGATTTAGTCTGTAACATTATCCAATTGAAATACCTCTGTGGTATAGGCATACCTAATTGCCTATCTAATTAATCACACACAAATCCGGGACAATATCTCATTCTCTTTGAGGATATCTTCTTTGTTTGAATAGTCATAATTAGCTCCTATGTTTTTCTCTCTCCTGAAGGACTCCATACTGAATGCCTGTCACCGTGGTTGTCGTCTCTACTCCATATGTCAGTTTGTGAATGGCAATGCTGGCTTCAACACCAGCAGGGAAGAGTGTCAAGGAGGTAAACAAAACCAAAAAACCCCAAGCTATGCTTCAAGGCCAGAAAGCACTTGATTCAACCTATTGTCCTATCATGTGCCTATACCAGGGCCAACATGACATTAATGGAACCCTGTGTGTGTGTGGCTCAATTGAAGCTGTTCACTGGTGACTTGTTTATTGAAAATGAATCATGTGATCTGCTGTTCTCCCTGGTCCCCACAGTAGATGCTCAAATGTTCTGATATTGATGACCGCAGGGAGGGGTGAATAGGGACGCCATGACTAACACATGCTGTGTATTTTCTCCTTTAACTTCTTTGTCTTTTTCTATCTCTCCCTCTTCTTTCTCTCTCTTCCCCTCCCTTATATTTCTCACCCCTCTCCCCCTCTCTCTTCTACCTCCCCCCTTTCTCTCTGTAGCATGCCAGGAAGCATACAGCAAACTGCTGGAGCAGGAGGCCTGCAGCACCGGCTGTGCCAGCCAGCCCTCCGAACCTGAGATCAAGAGGAGGAAGGTTAGCATGGTCATTCAGTAGCCATTCAGTAGGCCACACACACACACACACACACACACACACACACACACACACACACACACAGTCTTGTACAGCAACACACACACACCATTACTTTTTTGCCAGATGAAATAATGGCACCAAAACTCAGACAGTTCAACCTGTTGTTCCCTGCAGCTGAAAGCCATGGCCCACCGTCCCAAGCCCCCCTCTGTCATGGACACCGTGTCCAGCTGGTTTAACGACATCGTCAGCTCTGCTCAGAGCTTCATCTCCTCTACCTGGACCTTCTACCTGCAGGCCGACGACGGCAAGGTGGTGGTCTTCCAGGTGAGACACTGTCAGGACTCAAGTTACACAGTGACTATTGCGGGTACAGCTGTAATTCAAACCTTGGGGGCAACAGAGGTGAACTCAACTCAAACATAAGGGTGAAAGGGGCGTGGGATCAGTACTGTATATGATTTACTAGATAAGTGACGGCTAAGTCAAGACAGGGTGGCTGAATCTATAGAGAAGGACAACCGAGATCTGTAAATCTAGTAATAAAAAGACACGTGGTGAGACAACATGAAATTATGAAAACAACAGTCTTCGTGCCATTTCTTTTTTTAGCCTTAGGGGTGATGGATGGATGCTTGTGTTTTATGGACATGACATGCTAGCAGAGGTGAGAGCAGGCTCCACAGGCTCTGAGCTGGCTAGCAGGCCTGTGTTTAGTGGGCAACTGGCTGGCTGCCACCCTCTTGACAAATTGACTGGGGGCAAAGAAACAACAGAAATGCAGTGAGGCTGAGGGACAGCTGAAAGAGAAGACAAGACACCGCTGCAATACAAATCACTTTCTGCAGACATTCAGAATGAGTGGGTTCTGCAGAGCAGAGGGCTGGGTAGGATGACAGGCTGTATGGACTCACTAGGAGGACCTTGGTGACTTGTAGCCTTAGAAGTGATACAAAACAAACAGGAAATGGTTAGGTGACCCACTGTGCTAGCAGTTTGTCCACATTATGTTGCAGTTTTAGTAAGTACTCAAAAAGGGCCATTCAAAGGCAACACAGTGCACTGCTGGAGCTGAAGTGAATCAGACAAAAATAAATGTATTAACAAGTTCATATGAGTTTTCAAGAGTTAGTGAGAGAGCCAACTTGTGGAATGAATGGCACTTGGTCTTGATGCAGTGTTCAGTATGACTGTTTATTTGGGCCAAGTGATTTATATTTGAATCAGTTCACAGTGGAATTACTTGCGCTCTCCTTCAGTTAATCAGTCATTTGAACAAATAAGACTTTTAATTCACTAAGGAGCCAATAGACGTAGGTGTATTTTGCTATGTGATGTGCAGAGGTGATTCCCAAAACTACTTTCAAAAGAACTGAGACTCTATTTCCAAGAGCTATTGAGGCTTTAGCTCACAGGTCTAATGTGGTGTTGAGTCACTGAAGATTGATACCAGGTCCGTTACATTTAGAGGGCTAACGTGATGCACATAAACCATCTGGGTCCTATATCAATGTGGGTTACCCACAACATTTTTCCAAAAGTTTGTGTGTTTGGATGCAACTGTGATCAAAGCAGCTTCTCTGATTGCTCCAGGCAAGCCACCTGTGTCTGAGGGAGACGGTTTGAGTCTCAGTCCCACAAGCGGCAGATTCTCCCTTCCTCAGCTCCCTTTAGCTGTACCTCAGACAGTGGGCTGAGCTCCAGCTCAGGGAACATCCATCCCTCTCCTACCCATATTTGACATGGGTTAAGTGGCAGCCTCCTTCTTAATCACACTTATTCATGCCATCCTAGCCTCCCAGTGATTCAGGAGTGCTCCTCCCAGGTAATCAGCGAGAATCAAGCTGTTTCCTCCGGGCTTAGAGGGAGTAAACACAGCCGACAGGGCCCTCTCATCACTGATTGGGGGATAACGCTTGTTTGGAAAAGGGGTTTTGTTTCAATTCCTTCCGCGTCCAACATTCACATGATGCAGGGTCCCCTTGAAGGAAATAGGGACATACATAGATACTACTTCTATAACCCCCCCCCCCCCCAAGAAGAAACTGAGGGAAGGGAGGTTGTTACTTTGGAAAAGGATCCCTCCTTCCTGTTGGTCTTTGTGCCTCTATAGCCAGAGCACCTTTGGCATTCTGGGACAATAATGCATGACAGATGTACATCAGAAGACCTACTCTTACTGATGGAAAGATTTCCAGTCTGCAGCCAATAACTACTAACATACTCAAATGTTCACTCTTCTCTTCCCATTGCCTTTCCCCCCAATATTACACCTGGATCCAATGCGCTCCGTAAAATCCTTGCTATCGCTAAAACTGGTTGTGAAATGACTTTGAAAATAACAATAGTTTGTCTGAATATCTATGACCTTTTGTTAGACCAAGCCTTATTCTCTTCCACATAGGTCATCTCAGTTAAATTACTATATCAGACCAATTTATTTCCTTTTCTCTTTGTTTATCTCACATTCGTTGACCCATAGACTATTCAAATGCCGATTGATACGTTTTATTTTCAGTTGTCATAACTACGCATGCATACATGGACCTGTGTGTCAAGATTATTATTTTTTCTTTAAAAAATGACTCTCTCTGTCTTCACGTCTTGTTGTTGGGAAAGGTTCAGTAGAGGGGAACCAAAATCCTATTTTAATGAGTTCTCCAGGGGGAGCCAGAAACACAGTCTCCATAATGAAAGGCACAATGATGCCTCTGCTGACAGAGCTGGGTCAATGTGTGTGTGTGTGTGTGTGTGTGTGTGTGTGCGCACGCACTTGTGTACGTGCGAGTATGCTTGTGTGTGTGTTTGCACGCCTACTTGAATATGTGTGTGTATAGACATAGGGATTAACCCTGTCTTCACTCTAAGTGATTTAGGTTCGCTCACATACTGTAGTGCACAATTGCTGTTTTTAAAGGCCTCTTTTCAGAGACACTTTCTTCAGTCAAGTGGCCTTTTCACTCCCCTCAGAGAGAATGAATTGGGGGGCTCTTGAGCAGCCAACCAGGACAGACTCAGCAATGGGCAAGCAGGGGGTCCTTTAATGAAGTTAGAGAGAAAGAAATGCTGATTTAAAACTCCACCTGTGTGCCAAAGAACAATCCATACAATCTGCTCTATACAATCTATACCTCAGGAGGGTTCAGTGCCACCTGAACAGCCATTATAAGGTGTGATTAAGTGGTTTTATTTTTGTACTGTTTGGTAGTTTGGAAGTACTGTTTTGTACTGTTTGGTAGTTTGGAAGTCTATCTGGCTCAATTTCACAGATGGCTGAGGTACACCGTGCCTGGCTTGCAAGCAGCACGCATTTTGTAGAAATGCAATGTTCTCCTATAATCAGCGAGTCCTCTCTTTGTTTGAGTACATGTGGCAGTATCCTCTACATCTAAGTCTGCAGTTGTGTGTATTTCTCCCTGTCGTGTTTCGCTGTTCATTGAGTATTCTTAGTCCAGACTTCATTATGGTCTAACCTCAATGTGTAAAACAGACATTTTTCTGCCACTTTTTCAGTGAATTACTGTGTGTAATTACTAGTACCTGAATTGACTTTGTTTGTTGTTCCTACCAGAGCCAACCAGAGATTGAGTACACTCTGCCGGAGCTGCAGGCTCCCCGCTCCAATGTGGCAGACAAACCCTGGCCACAGGTCCACTCCCACACACAGAGACCCCATGGTGAGACACCAACCGCCTGCAGTGTTGTGGCATGCAGCTCTGTCACACATCGAGACCCATAATGTACAAATCATAATGAGACCTGTAGGATATATAGTATACAGTGCATTAACACTTCTTAGGGATAGGGGGCAGTATTTTCACGTCTGGATGAAAAGCGTGCCCAAAGTGAACTGCCTGTTACTCAGGCCCAGAAGCTAGGAAATGATTTGGATAGAAAACACTCTAAAGTTTCTAAAACTGTTAAAATTTTGTCTGTGAGTATAACAGAACTGATTTGGCAGGCGAAACCCCGAGGACAAACCATCCAGGAATTTTTTTTTTGAGGTCATAGTTTTTCCCAAAAATGTTCTATGGGAAACCCTATTTAATAGGATCCTGGTTGCAGTTCCTATGGCTTCCACTAGATGTCAACAGTCTTTAGAAATTGGTTGATGTTTTTCTTTTGCGAAATTAAGAAGTATGGCTGTTCTTTGTAAGTGTCACTCCAGGTGCGTGTGAACTGGAATGTGCTTCACGTTGTTTTTATCCGGTATTGGAAACAGTTTATCCCGTTTTAAATTTGATCAATTATTTACGTTTTAGGATACCTGAGGTTGGATTAGGAACATTGTTTGAAATGTTTGGACCAAGTTTACAGGTAACTTATTAGATAAGTCATGTAGTCATGTTGGGCGAGTTGGAACCGGTTTATTTCTGAATCAAATGCGCCAAATAAATGGACATTTTGGGGATATAAAAAAGGAATTTATCGAACAAAACGACCACTCATTGTGTCACTGAGACATTTGAGATTGCAAAAAGAAGAAGATCTTCAAAGGTAAGGCATTTATTATATCGTTATTTCTGACTTTTGTGTCGCCACCTGCCTGGTTGAAAATTATTTTCATGTGTTCGTATGCGGGGCGCTGTCCTCAGATAATCGCATGGTCTGCTTTCGCCGTAAAGCCTTTTTGAAATCTGACACTGCGGCTGGATAAACAAGAAGTTAAGCTTTATTTTGATGTATCACACTTATATTTTTGTGAATCTTGAATATTGATATTTCTGTAGTTTGAATTTGACGCTCTGCAATTTCACTGGATGTTGTCAATTCGATCCCGCTAAAGGGATTGGCGCGCGAAGGGATCACTAACAGGTTAAAGGAGGATTGCATTCAATTGAATATGCTTTATTGATCTCTAGAGGGATGAAATTAGGTTACATTTGTTACACTTCCTCACAAAGTCTGTTGCTCATAAGTGTTCACCTCTGTGCAGGTGTGAAAGGACATGGGGAGAAGGGAGCAGCCAAGGCCGGAGGCAAGGGGAAGCACCCAGCAGTCCAGCAACATACAGAGGACCCCACCGCTGAGCATGACTTCCTGGGTTGCATGTCAAGGTGAGGAAATATTGAACAACAACAGTCATCTGCCCAAATCAACCCATTTCGTTCCCTCTGATTTAGAGGTCTTCTGAGTTGTAGGACCTCCCCTTTCTCTCAGGCGCTCTGGACTGCCTCGTTGGATCCTGGCTGCCTGTCTCTTCCTGTCCATCATGGTGATGTTGTGGCTCAGCTGTGCCAGCCTGGTCACTGCACCTGAACAGCACATCAAAACAGAGGTAAACACAGCACCAGAACAGCACATCGACACAGAGGTAAACACAGCACCAGAACAACACATCGACACAGAGGTAAACACAGCACCAGAGCAACACATCGACACAGAGGTAAACACAGCACCAGAGCAACACATCGACACAGAGGTAAACATAGCACCAGAGCAACACATCGACACAGAGGTAAACACAGCACCAGAACAGCACATCGAAACAGAGGGTAAACACAGCACCAGAACAGCACATCAAAACAGAGGTAAACACAGCACCAGAGCAACACATCGACACAGAGGTAAACACAGCACCAGAACAGCACATCAAAACAGAGGGTAAACACAGCACCAGAACAGCACATCGACACAGAGGGTAAACACAGCACCAGAACAGCACATCAAAAGAGGTAAACACAGCACCAGAACAGCACATCAAAACAGAGGTAAACACAGCACCAGAACAGCACATCGACACAGAGGGTAAACACAGCACCAGAACAGCACATCAAAAGAGGTAAACACAGCACCAGAACAGCACATCAAAACAGAGGTAAACACAGCACCAGAACAGCACATCAAAAGAGGTAAACACAGCACCAGAACAGCACATCAAAACAGAGGTAAACACAGCACCAGAACAGCACATCAAAACAGAGGTAAACAGAGCACCAGAACAGCACATCAAAAGAGGTAAACACAGCACCAGAACAGCACATCAAAACAGAGGTAAACACAGCACCAGAGCAACACATCAAAACAGAGGGTAAACACAGCACCAGAACAGCACATCAAAACAGAGGTAAACACAGCACATCGACACAGAGGTAAACACAGCACCAGAACAGCACATCAAAACAGAGGGTAAACACAGCACCAGAGCAACACATCGACACAGAGGTAAACACAGCACCAGAGCAACACATCGACACAGAGGTAAACACAGCACCAGAGCAACACATAGCACCAGAGCAACACATCGACACAGAGGTAAACACAGCACCAGAACAGCACATCGAAACAGAGGGTAAACACAGCACCAGAACAGCACATCAAAACAGAGGTAAACACAGCACCAGAGCAACACATCGACACAGAGGTAAACACAGCACCAGAACAGCACATCAAAACAGAGGGTAAACACAGCACCAGAACAGCACATCGACACAGAGGGTAAACACAGCACCAGAACAGCACATCAAAAGAGGTAAACACAGCACCAGAACAGCACATCGACACAGAGGGTAAACACAGCACCAGAACAGCACATCAAAAGAGGTAAACACAGCACCAGAACAGCACATCAAAACAGAGGTAAACACAGCACCAGAACATCACATCAAAAGAGGTAAACACAGCACCAGAACAGCACATCAAAACAGAAGCAAACACAGCACCAGAACAGCACATCAAAACAGAGGTAAACACAGCACATCACAACACAGGTCAACACAGCACCAGAACAGCATCACGAAAAACCTGAATTATATTGGCTCTGTCTTTTAGATGAAAAACAGCCAACCCTCTGTGTAACTTCATTTCCCCTGTGTTAGATTAATTGTTAACTCACTGAAGTGTTACCTGAAAGCTGGAATCTGCATTTTGCATTTGTTTTTGTTTTGTTTATGAAATGGAGGAGAGTAGCATCCAGCATCGTGATGAAAAAAATTGCAATTCATACTCTGCCCTTCTATCGTGCGTGCAATGGTGTGCATGATGTCCTAGGGAAACAAACATTCTTCATTGCTTTAAGGAATTTCTTTGTTATTGTAATATCGCAAATGGATGTGGCAGTTTCACCAATACTGATTCCAGCTTTAACATGTGTTTGCCTGAGATGAATTAGGCCTAGAGACAATGGGAACATTTCTATCGATTTGAATGAATAACTGATTCCTTTCCCAGCTGAGCATCAACGGAGACAATGAGTTTCTGGATGACGTCCAGAAGGTCAACCCCTACAACCTGACCCCTGTGATTGCTGTAGCCATCGACCAACCAGAGGAGAGCGAGGAAGCTGGACCCCTGCCAGTCAAGGTTGACCTCAACAAGACATCTCTTTAGGGGACCAAAGGGATCGGCTCTCTGGTTTCTAGGGTAACCATTTCGTAAAAACCTCCCTCAGTAAAAGAGGGGAACAGAAACACACCCACACACACACCAGATTGTTTTATACACACATGGCACAATCCCTTCAAAACATATTTGTCCCGTCTGAATTCTAGTTTCTATAACAAGTCTGACCATCAGATCTTAGCCTGTTGTGCTTATCTCTGCATACAATACCAGTTTTCTAGATCCCTAGTGTCCGTTGATAAATCTCACCAAGAGTGTGGAGACCTAGTTGTCACCACCTTCTTGTACCTATCATTTTGTATTTGACAATGCAGTTGCTTAAGGCTTGTTTAAATGACATTGTACCTATTAAATGTAACTACTTAGATCTGCCTGTGAGGAAGTCAAGGAGAACATGTGCTCTGAAAGCTTTCCAGGCTTTTGATGTCAAGGGATACAAAAGAAAGGACACACACAGGGATTCAAATAGAAGATGAATAAAAATGATCTTACATCCTCTTGGAATTAATTTGTGACTTGCAGATAGAGAAAAGGTATGGAGATGTTTAAAATGCTTTGAAAACTATATTGTGAGCGCTGCAGGAGACAATGGCTACCACGTTTGACCTTTGATAATCACCGATATCAGCTGTGTGAAGGAAATATCACCTAAAAGAAGCAAATACACTCCATAAATTATAGATCTCTGTAGATCTTACAGAGAATTCTCAGAAACGCCCCATTTAATTGAATTCTGACATTTGGCAAATAAAGGAATTGTGCTCAAATTATGTTGACTGACACCCTCAGCTAACTGTGTGTGTGTGTGTGTGTGTGTTTGTGTGAGTGAGAGTGCGCACGGCGTGTGCATGTGTGTGTGAACAAAATAAAAACAGTACTTGGTGCTGAATTAAACTGGAAGTGTCCCGCCCACTCAGAATGAGAATTATTGTATGTATTTATTAATGACTTTGTGTATTTATTCATGACTTTGTGTATTTATTCAGAACCAATAGCATAAGGTACCAGTTTACTTACTGGTGTCAGTGAAGTCCCACGTAAATACTCATCTATCCAAATCTATCTTATTGCTACAACTGTAATACAACAATGTACCCCCCTTTTCCAGAGACATGCAGGAAGAATATATATTAATATACTAACATTACTCTATTATTACTATATCTCCTTAAGGGTTAGTCTTATTAGCTCTTAAATGTACCATGCGCTTTCTAATAGTAGACTTTTTTGTATGCTACACAGGCACATCATGATAGGGAAGACCAATGGGATGCTCAATGCAAGGCTTTTAGAATAGACCTTCGTTATCGAGTAACACACTCAATGAGATTTCTGTTCTCTCCTCGGTGATGTTGATGTCCAGTGAAGTACATTTTCCTTTTGCCTACTCACTGTGCATGCTAGTACGCTACACCTCATTCAATGAAACCACCCATCTCAGTATGGCAGGAAACTAATGTTACACTTGTGATTTTTGTGTTTCTATTTAAGTGTCGAATAGAATGTTAGGATATTAATCTCATGATTTAAGTTAAGGAAAGAAACCAGATTGATATATCTAAAAGCCCTTCGATATCAGTCCTGGTTCAAGTGAAGGTTACAGCGCCATGTAGAATGTGATAAAGAGTTTTGAACTGTAACGGTTCCTTTTAATCTGTATGTTTTCAATGAAATAATACATAACCTCGACATGATGAATAAAGTGTGTTCGTGGTGAATATAATGGAGATGACTGTGGGTTTTATGTCAGTGCACATACATGTATCGCATCTACAGTACGCACGATCAATTATGCAATGACTTGTAGTCCCATTAAGATATAAGACGTTCTTTATGCCATTCTTATACCATGTTCATTTAAAACATATATTTCCACTTTCTTCCATACATTCAAATTGTTCACGGAGGATATTAAATATCAACAACATAATCACATAGCACTACGTCATGCTAGCTGGTACAGTATCTTCTGTTTGTCAAATGTTCTATTTTGGTTGTAAAAACGTCCGACATTTTTCATGTACATGATCTCCCCAGACTCTCATTGTTTCTGTGTGCTATTTCAGAGTCTGTGCTCCCAAGTGAGAAACATTTCAGTTGCAGGGAAGTGAGGGAACCCTACCAAATGCATCTGGAACTCATTAGAAACCCTCCTGTCCAGACAAAAGACACACACACACAAAGCCTTGGGTGGCTGAAATTGAGTTTTTATCCCCCCCCCACACTCTGCTGTGGGGCAACTTATTTTGTTTTCTGTAGCTTGTACACAGAGCTACTAATTCAGAATGATCTCCTAATGATGGAGGTGGATCACATACACTGAGGAATGAATGTGTGGAAAATCATTTTTATCCACACGATGGCGACTAAAGCTCCTCGCTGACTTCGTCTGTTTTTAGCTGTTTGTCTTGCCTTGTGACTCTCCCGAATCAGAGGACAGGTTATATTATACAAGGGCAACAGGTAGCCTAGTGGTTAGAGCGTTGGGGCAGTAACCGAAAGGTCATTGGTTTGCATGCCCAAGGTGAACAATCTGTCTATGTGCCCTTGAGCAAGGAACTTAACCCAAATTATCTCCAGGGGTGTCGTACTACTATAGCTGACCCTGTAAAAACAACACATTTCACTGCACCTACTGTATCTGGTGTATGTGACAATACAATGTATTAATATATATTTCATACTTCTTTGACTTATGATATCTGAGAGGTTATGATTCTCCTGTGTGAATTTCAAACCTGTATTTTACTGTGGCCAGGGCCCTATTTCTGGATTTGATTGAAACTTACTGAAAGCTGATGCTGTGCAAATTTTCACATTACAAATGAACTCAATCTCATCTTCTACTGTAAGTATTTTACTCTTCCACAAATCGTTATACTCATTTGTTGTAGAATGCAAGCAACACCTAAACTACAGTACCCTATCTGTACTCCTGGACACTGGCCACGTTTCGATGACCTTTTATCTTTGCTGTGACAGAATCATATCTTTCAATTTACGGTGTGAATTTGGCTCTCCTCTGTTCTGTCTTCACAATATGGTGTATGTTGGCTTAGAAACGGAGACAAACAGAGAAATATGTCAAACTTATCATGTTTCTGTGTCCATCTCAGTGTGTCCATGTGTCAATAATTTCATAAACCATTTTTTTTAACTGACAAAATATTTTATTTTACTAGGCAAGTCAGTTAAGAACAAATTATGATTTTTAATGACAGCCTAGGATCAGTGGCTTAACTGCCTTGTTCAGGGGCAGAACAACAGATGTGCACCTAGTCGGCTCAGGGATTTGATCTTGCAACCTTTCAGTTACTAGTCCAACAAACTAACCACTAGGGTACCCTGCTGTTCATTGAGCATATAGGAAATGCACTGGAGGAAACATTAACAGATCTGTTTTTATATCACTTAAACCAGGAGTAGGATTTTATCCTCTACTAAAGCAGTAAAAACATTACAAATAAATGTATTTGAATTTAACTACATTTTAATCTTATGCTCATGGCTCTGAGTGAAGATTTCATATCAATGATAATGATCCTCTAAGAGAGCCAATGTTGATTAATCTCTACAGCTATTCCAATATCGTCTTCATGTTTCTCCTCTGACTTCCTCCACTTCATAGATATTAATGTCTTCCTATTTGCATGATGTCCGTTTGCTCACCCTCAGTCCATCTGCATAATCGGCAGCCAGGCTGTGTGAATATTAGACAGTGAGAAAACAATGTGTCGTGGTGCATATTTAAACATGTCCCCCAGCCTCGTCATGGCCCATAATGAGGGGAAGACATTCTCCCTCATAACTTGAGAAGAAGCCTATTCGCGGTGGAGGGATGAGTCACTCTGGAGGCTGTCTGGGCTCTTGACGCAGCCAGTGCGGTGTGCAAACAATGCCACCCGACTCCCATTCAGCGGCACACCGGGGCTGAGAGCTGCCTCAATGTGCTGATTGTCTCCCATATGTTCAGGGGCTCTACACACTAAACCCTGCATCCCATTGTACCGCCACTCCAATAACGTGAACCATCCGCGCTATATCTGGAATGAATGAGGCGGGCTTGCAGCTGGGCTCCCATTGATAACAATGTCAGATGACTAGGCCTGGTGAAGCGGAGGACACAGAGATCACAGGCGCTGATGCCTCACGCCAGAAAACGCTCTTTGGTGGGCGCACAGTGTATCTGATCTGGCTAAAAATATCCAGGTTTCTGCGTGGGCATTGAGGAAGAGAAACAACACAAGAAAGACATTGGGTGTTCTTTTCATTTGTGAAATAGACTCTTTAATGAAAATACATTCTGCTGGCTTCCCTGGGTCTGTTGACATAGAGAGGTAATCTGTGATTGTTATGAGTTTCTGCCTTACAATCGTTTGAAACTGTGAAATGTGACCTCACGGAAATAATAACCTCCACAGTTGTACCTAATTCAACATCCATGAGCAGCCGGTTGTTTATGTCTGCCTGTCTGTCTAATAGGGGGTGAAAAGCTGTTTGGGTTGTACAAATCCATGTTGGTTCAATTAACATGGAGCACTGCCTTGTTAGTCTTCACTAACAGCTGTGTGTCTGACGACAGAGCCTACAAGCCTGGCATGCCAGGCTACCAACTTGGTGGTGGCACTGGCGCCTTACCCAAACATGAGCTCTAAAATGATCCACTCTAGTGTCTGCATTACTGTGAGTCAGACACAGGGGGAGCCACAGATCCAGGTTTGAGCGCAGCTCCTTGCCTTAGTTCCTTGGGGTTGGAGGCACAAGGCTTCTTCCACAGGCTCTCTCTCTCCTCTCCTCTCCTCTCCCCACCCCTCCTCTTTCCTCTCCTCTCCTCTCCTCTCCTCTCCTCTCCTCTCCCCTCCTCTCCTCTCCTCTTTCCTTTCCTCTCCTCTCCTCTCCTCTCCTCTCCTCTCCTCTCCTCTCCTCTCTCCTCTTTCTAATCCTCTCTTCTCCTCTCCCCCATCAGAAGGAAGGCAGAGCAGCTCTCTTATCTGGTCAAACCTGCTGCTGCTGGAGCCAACCTGCAGTGCATTAAACAGCACAACCCACCACCGCACACACACAGCACCACTGGACAGGACTGGAGAAACCAACAGAATAATGAGAAGGGAAGGAGGGAGAGATAAAAAGAGATACAGAGAGAGGTAGACGTAGAGACAGAGATTGAGGGGAGGGATGCGTGAGCCATGTGGTCATGCTTTGTGTGACATTTGGGAGATTGTGTAGCATTTGTTGTTTAGTCGATTGCGAGGGTATTCTGTAGTTTTACATCTTCATCGTGTTCTGGCTGACGCTTTGGTGTTTTGTGTTGATTGAGACTGAGGAGAAGCTTAGGAATCCAGCTCTGTCTAAACTCGGCATTGATAACTCCATGCAAACTAACTTGTGATCATAAAAAGGAAATAGTTAAGCTATATCAAAACAGTCAATAGGTTTCAGAGAACCTCTGCTCCTAATGCGAGGATGGGCGCTGCCTACATATTAGAGCAAAACTTATGACAAAATAAAAACAATCTCTCTCATCAGGTCAAGACAGGCCACAGCCACTGGGTGGCCGACTCAATAGCTGTATGAAGTTTGAGATTTTACAGTGGATTATGTTGTTTCTACTGGTATCCTGTGAAGACAGGCAATGACATCTGGCTAGATTTGATGGCTATAGTTATATTTGAAAGATTCTATTTACTCCTAAATGTTCGTTGGATCTAGAATGTAATTACAATGTAACACAAAAGGCCTGTGTTGAGGAGACTCCACTTCCCTGTGTAGTTAAAGCATTGTGGTCAAGAAAACAACGTCACTGGACAGACAACCCGATTCAAAAGTAAACCAAACTGAAATGAATAATACACTTTCATTGTAGGTGTGCTACAGTAAGATATTTAATTGACAAGATATAATGCCAGAAATAGATGATCATAAGTGGTGAGAGTATGAGGCATCCGAACACAAAATACAGTCTTGTTTTGGGACTGATGCGATCTCACGGATAACATGGGTAATAATAAGGGGCCAGGAGTGTTTCATGGTCAGTTCACAGGGAAAACTCCTGACCCGAGTAACAGCTCCTGACAGGTCTCTCATGGGTACAATTTAGGGTGATTGTTTTCCAGAATTATGTGTGGGCTATAATAAATAGCTGAGTGAGGAACAGTTTTTAAGGAGTGATACATTGAAATTGCTATGTAACTATTCACATCTATGACTGACTAGTTTGGTGGACACATTCTGTCAGTTCCAATTCAAATAAACTGAGACATTGTATACATTTCAATTGTGGCCATACACAGGTGCAAATCATGCCTGTGAGGCTGTAGCCTAATCTGTCAACATAGGCTAAATGGGTATTAGGCTACTATATAATATGTTCTGGTACTGCAAAGATGAGTATTGTCTGACGATAGACTATTCAGTATTTTTTACAAAGTTCGTACAAAGTTACATTTACAGGGACACTTCAGAACACCTCTATATCTCGCTCTTTCACACACACACACACACACACACACACACAGTCAATAAAGTTACGACAAGGTAGTTTGGTAACATCAAATCCAGTTTAATTTGAACCCGTATTTGCGCTCTTCTTTCTACAGCATAGGGTAAACATCTGTTTTAAACAATTACAATTCCTATTAGATTTGAACTCTTACACGCATGTACATACGTATGGATAGACAGACTACATTGTACGGATGCTACTCGGACTATTAAACTCCAAGCTGCCCGACACGCCACTCTCCAAACTCGGCGCACAGGCATGAGTTGACGGTTTCAAGCTACCCTCTCTGTGAATTGATTCTACTATGAGCCTACTCGAATCTGTGCTTTTTTGAGCGGGGTGTGTATTAGTAATCTAAATGTCTATCTCTTCGTTTATGACCAACAAATCATATCGGAATAATAAACTATTTAATAATTATGTTATAAACCTAATTTTGTTTTACTGATGGCCAAAGTATTCATGTTTTACATGGTTATCTCTCATGTTTCTTATTCCTCTTAGCTTCTGTACCCCGCTTCGAAAAATGGAACGTTCCACAATTTATTCCAGGGAAAGACTGACAGTTTTTTGGGTCATGAAGCAGCTGTTCAAGTCAGCGTCCAATCCTCCCTCCGCTGGAATAAGAAATTAGTCAATTTTAAAGTAAATAACTAAAGCCTTTAGCTGATAAGGGGGAATTATAGAATAGTGTGCAGTCTCGATTTTACAGAGAGAAAATGGTCCAAACATTAAAGCCCATAAGTATGATTTTGTTCCTATATAGCCTACCATCAAATTATAGAACACATTGTGAGAGTTTATAATCAGTATAAGAAAAGAGCTGCCATCCTGTAATCATAAGAATAACCTATTGAACATAATAACCTATGCCCTCTGTGTTTATACACTGATAGTATCATTGTTAATACACTGATAGTATCAATTCAACGGCTCAAACACGAGACGTATGTGGCAGGGTCTACAGCCAATCACAGATTACAAAAAGAAAACCAGCTCCATCACAGACATCGACGTCTTGCTCCCAGACAAATTAAACAACTTCTTTGCGCGCTTTTGTGGGCTCTCCTTCTCAGTGGCAGAAGTGAGAAAAACATTTAAACATGTTAACCCTCGCAAGGCTGCTGGCCCAGACGGCATCCCCAGCCACATCCTCAGAGCATGCGCAGACCAGCTGACTGGTGTGTTTACGGACATATTCAATCAATCCCTATCCCAGTCTGCTGTCCCCACATGCTTCAAGATGGCCACCACTGTTCCTGTTCCCAAGAAAGCTAAGGTAACTGAACTAAATGACTATCGCCCCGTAGCACTCACTTCTGTCATCATGAAGTGCTTTGAGAGACTAGTCAAGGATCATATAACTTCCACCCTACCTGATACCCTAGACCCACTCCAAATTGCTTACCACCCCAAAAGGTCCACTGACGATGCAATCGCCATCACCCTGCACACTGTCCTATCCCATCTGGACTAGAGGAATACCCATGTAAGAAGGCTGTTCATTGACTACAGCTCAGCATTCAACACCATAGTACCCTCCAAACTCATCATTAAGCTTGAGACCCTGGGTCTCGACCCCGCCCTGTGCAGCTGGGGCCTGGACTTCCGCCCCAGGTGGTGAAGGTGGAAAACAACATCTCCACTCAACACTGGAGCCCCACAAGGGTGCATTCTCAGCCCTCTCCTGTACTCCCTGTTCACCCACAACTGCATGGCCATGCACGCCTCCAACTCAATCATCAAGTTTGCAGACGACACAATAGTGGTAGGCTTGATTAGCAACAATGACGAGACAGCCTATGTAACCGGTGTGAAATGGCTAGCTAGTTAGCCATTTCCCTTGCTCCGCAAGGGCCGCGGCTTTTGTGGAGCGATGGGTAACGATGCTTCGAGGGTGGCTGTTTTCAATGTGTGCAGAGGGTCCCTGGTTCGAGCCCAGGTAGGGGCGAGGAGAGGGACGGAAGCTAAACTTACATTGATGCTGTTGACCCGGATCACTGGTTGCTGCGGAAAAGGAGGAGGTCAAAAGGGGGGTGAGTGTAACCGGTGTGAAATGGCTAGCTAATTAGCGGGGTGCGTGCTAATAGCGTTTCAATCAGTGACGTCACTCGCTCTGAGACCTTGAAGTAGTTGTTTCCCTTGCTCTGCAAGTGCGGCGGCTTTTGTGGAGCGATGGGTAACGATGCTTCATGGGAGGCAGTTGTCGATGTGTGCAGAGGGTACCTGGTTCGAACCCAGGTAGGGGCGAGGAGAGGGATGGAAGCTATATGCTGTTACATCTACAGGGAGGAGGTGAGGGCCCTCGGAGTGTGGTGTCAGGAAAATAACCTCTCACTCAATGTCAGCAAAACAAAAGAGATGATCTTGGACTTCAGGAAACAGTAAAGGGAGCACTCCCCCATCCACATCGACAGGACAGCAGTGGAGAAGGTGGAAAGTTTTAAGTTCCTCGGTGTACATATCACCGACAAACTGAAATGGTCCACCCACACAGACAGCGTGGTGAAGAAGGTGCACCAGCACCTCTTCAACCTCAGGAGGCTGAAAAATGTTGGCTTGCCACCGAAAACTTTTACAGGTGCACAATTGAGAGCATCCTGTCGGGCTGTATTACTGCCTGGTAAGGCAACTACACCGCCCACAACCGCAGGGCTCTCCAGAGGGTTGTGCGGCCTGTACAATGCATCACCAGGGGCAAACGACCTGCCCTCCAGGTCACCTACAACAATGTCACAGGAAGGCAAAAAAGATCATCAAGGACGATAACCAGCCGAGCCATTACCTGTTCACCCCGCTTCCATCCAGAATGCGAGGTCAGTACAGGTGCATCAAAGCTGGGACAGAGAGATTGAAAAACAGCTTATATCTCAAGGCCATCAGATTGTTAAACAGCCACCACTATCACAGAGAGGTGGCTGCCTACCTACAGACTTGATATCATTGGCCACTTTAATAAATGGAACACTAGTCACTTTAATAATGCCACTTTAAGAATGTTTACATATCTTGCATTACTCATCTTATATGTACAGTGGGGCAAAAAAGTATTTAGTCAGCCACCAATTGTGCAAGTTCTCCCACTTAAAAAGATGAGAGAGGCCTGTAATTTTCATCATAGGTACACTTCAACTATGACAGACAAAATGAGAAAAAAAATCCAGAAAATCACATTGTAGGATTTTTAATGAATTTATTTGCAAATTATGGTGGAAAATAAGTATTTGGTCAATAACAAATGTTTATCTCAATACTTTGTTATATACCCTTTGTTGGCAATGACAGAGATCAAACGTTTTCTGTAAGTCTTCACAAGGTTTTCACACACTGTTGCTGGTATTTTGTCCCATTCCTCCATGCAGATCTCCTCTAGAGCAGTGATGTTTTGGGGCTGTTGCTGGGCAGCACGGACTTTCAACTCCCTCCAAAGATTTTTTGTGGGGTTGAGATCTGGAGACTGGCTAGGCCACTCCAGGAACTTGAAATGCTTCTTACGAAGCCACTCCTTCGTTGCCCGGGCGGTGTGTTTGGGATCATTGTCATGCTGAAAGACCCAGCCACGTTTCATCTTCAATGCCCTTGCTGATGGAAGGAGGTTTTCACTCAAAATCTCACGATACATGGCCCCATTCATTCTATCCTTTACACAGATCAGTCGTCCTGGTCCCTTTGCAGAAAAACAGCCCCAAAGCATGATGTTTCCACCCCCATGCTTCACAGTAGGTATGGTGTTCTTTGGATGCAACTCAGCATTCTTTGTCCTCCAAATACGACGAGTTGAGTTTTTACCAAAAAGTTCTATTTGGGTTTCATCTGACCATATGACATTCTCCCAATCTTCTTCTGGATCATCCAGCTCTCTAGCAAACTTCAGACGGGCCTGGACATGTACTGGCTTAAGCAGGGGGACACGTCTGGCACTGCAGGATTTGAGTCCCTGGCGGCATAGTGTGTTACTGATGGTAGGCTTTGTTACTTTGGTCCCAGCTCTCTTGCAGGTCATTCACTAGGTCCCCCCGTGTGGTTCTGCGATTTTTGCTCACCGTTCTTGTGATCATTTTGACCCCACGGGGTGAGATCTTGCGTGGAGCCCCAGATCGAGGGAGATTATCAGTGGTCTTGTATGTCTTCCATTTCCTAATAATTGCTCCCACAGTTGATTTCTTCAAACCAAGCTGCTTACCTATTGCAGATTCAGTCTTTCCAGCCTGGTGCAGGTTTACAATTCTGTTTCTGGTGTCCTTTGACAGCTCTTTGGTCTTGGCCATAGTGGAGTTTGGAGTGTGACTGTTTGAGGTTGTGGACAGGTGTCTTTTATACTGATAACAAGTTCAAACAGGTGCCATTAATACAGGTAACGAGTGGAGGACAGAGGAGCCTCTTAAAGAAGAAGTTACAGGTCTGTGAGAGCCAGAAATCTTGCTTGTTTGTAGGTGACCAAATACTTATTTTCCACCATAATTTGCAAATTAATTAATAAAAAATCCTACAATATGATTTTCTGGATTTTTTTTCTCATTTTGTCTGTCATAGTTGAAGTGTACCTATGATGACAATTACAGGCCTCTCTCGTCTTTTTAAGTGGGAGAACTTTCACAATTGGTGGCTGACTAAATACGTTTTTGCCCCACCGTATATAATGTATACTGTATCCTTCACTATCTATTCTTTACTATCTATTGCATCTTAGCCGCTCTGTCACTGCTCATCCATATATTTTATACTTATATATTCTCACCACATTCCTTTACTAGATTGTGTGTATTAGTTTTGTTGTGGAATTTGTTAGATATTACCTGTTAGATAATGTTGCACTGTCGGATCTAGAAGCATAAGCATTTCGCTACACTCACAATAACATCTGTTAACCATGTGTATCTGACCAATAAAATGTCATTTGATTTGGATTTGATTTGTTGTAACAATATCATATCATACAATAATGCTTTGAAGAATTAAGTAAATATGATATTGAAGGTCACATATTCTGGACCAATAATTAATGGAGTAGTGATTGTTGGAATTATTGGGAACCTTTAATAATATGAATTTGTTAATTTCCCTAATTCCTGGTGCTTCCTGCAATAGTCACAGCTCCTAGCTGCAAGTGTGACAAACATTTGATTGATGAGGGCAATATATTACAAAGAGGTGGTCTTTGTGTAATGTCACTAATGCATATTTCTTTAAGTAATTTATTGGTCTTTATTGCTTTATACAATCATATTACAGAGAATGAATAAATTGGCCTAATGATATACTGTACACTGAAATCCAGTCACTAATCATTTTGACCTTACATAGCGGGTGCTATATAAACAGCCATGTCTTCCCCATAACACTCAGATATGTCTGGTGTCTCAACATGTGCTTGGTCTTTCAATGGACTGTTATAATAAAGTCACTGGCAAGTCTCAGATCATTTTCATGATGGAGAAGTAACTATTACTAAGAAATGGATTCGAGCTCATGATCATGGCAATGGAATTGATCAATGTCTTGTTATGAACCACTTTCACTTCTGGAGTTAAAGTTGAACATTTCCTATCTTAATGTCTCTGTTTAAGAATCAATAGTTGGCTGGGATGAACAGCAATATACCTGAAACCATCGACCTCTTTCCACAACAACACCAGTGGAACATAGGTCACCATCAGAGAGACAAAGTGTTTTCATCAAAGTTCAGCCTCTTTGGTTGTGGAAGTAATTCAACAGTACCCATTCATTTTATGCATAGAGGCTTACAGGGAAAGCAGTTTCTTGCATTTGAGAAAGATTGAGACAGTTTGATCATTTTCCAGATTAGGCTATCTATTAGATAGAGTCCAAGCTATCAAATAACAGAAGAAACACATTGATTCTCTAACTCTCATTATCTTCTCAACACAACTCTAGTTTACACCAGTGACTTGAAATGTTGAATGAAATGAATTCCTTGGAAATAAAACAATTAGGCAGTTGTTCATATTTCAACAGTTTTCCTTCTTTAAAAAAATAAAAATCCATCGGATCTGTTGGCAGTCTAGATAGACACAGAGTAGTGTCACCTTTTGGACATAGTGGGGCATGTTGCGTACGTGCCCACAGTCCGCCAGAGAAAAAGAGGACCTCAGCGTTGATCCCAACTGGTCTTTATCAACACTTACATCAACTCTGTCCCTCTGCCCAACGTCACAAGTCAGCAACCAGCGTGAGCTATGGCCATAATGGAGATTATATGTAGAGGCTGCGCTGAAACCGAATACAAGACGTTCACATCCAATAAAACCTGCTGTCAGCGAAGGGGCCAGTGTCTGGCTGTAGCTACTCTGCTCTGATCTGGGGGAATGGAACCATATCTTTTGCAGGACTGGGGAACAGTCCATAAAATGGAAGTCCAAGACTCTTTCTCTTGGCTGGGAGAGATTCCAAACCCCATCTGAAAATGTTGTCAAACCTCAGTGGCCCTGGTGGTTTTTTTCTCCTGTGGTATTGTAGGTGTCAATCATTTGGGACAGACAATGATGCAATGTTCACACTGTCAAACAGTAGCGTTATGCGAAGATAGAATCAATTATCTTAGGAATGTAAACTTATTAATTCCATCACCATTCCTGTCCATCATGGGATGACTTGTTGTTAAACAAATTGATGTCAATTGTAATGCTGCTGTCTTTATAATCCCGAGGGCATCACAGTGCACACAGAGAAATTCCTTGTTTTTCCTAATCCTGAAACACTTCTTTAGCTTGTTCAGCATTGCTTGTTTGACTTGACACTGGACAAAGCTTTCTTCATTAACTCCTTGCCAGCACCAGCGAGTTGACTGAACTCCAGAGCTTGGCTGTAGTGTCATGTTACCTCAATCTGTGTTATAGGCGACTACAGAGAACCACACTATACCAATCAATGAGCTAACAGTTATGAAACTGACCTTGAGTCTGAACTGTACATGAGACTGAGACAGTCTTAATGTGTTGTGGAGTTTGGTGCAGTGGAAGAAGCCAGGCTGTGCCCTGTTGTTCATCAAGCGGCTGGGATCAGATCCTATCTGGCAAGGAGGTGTCTGCTCCGGAGCGGCTAGTTTACGTAAACGATAAACAGGGGCCAGGGGTGTAATCCACTATGCGGAGAGCAGGAGGTGTGTGGATTACTGCGGGTTACTCTAGCCTCTCCACTTGTTTTACACCTCAAGAGGATTCTAATTGAGCTAAATCTCATTATTTATGGCCGGATACAGAGACGATAATCAGGCAGCCCGTGTGTCTTTAAACAGATCAGTTAAACCTGCCTGTGCTGTTCACAGGGTCACTGATTAGATGAGATGGCAACGGGAGAGAGGAGAGGATAGGAGGAGAGATGCTCTATCTATTGGTTCATTACGAGGCTCCAGTATTGTTCCCATCCAATTGATATATTACTTATTTACAGTTGAAGTCGGAAGTTTACATACACTTAGGTTGGAGTCATTAAAACTAGTTTTTCAACCACTCCACAAATTTCTTGTTAACCAACTAGAGTTTTGGCAAGTCGGTTAGAACATCTACTTTGTGCATGACACAAGTAACTTTTCCAACAATTGTTTATGGACAGATTATTTCACTCATAATTCACTGTATCACAATTCCAGTGGGTCAGAAATGTACATACATTAAGTTGACTGTGCCTTTAAAGAGCTTGTAAAATTCCAGAAAATTATGTCATGGCTTTAGAAGCTTCTGATAGGCTAATTGACATCATTTGAGTCAATAGCAGATGTACCTGTGGATGTAAATTCACCCAACTTATCGTGGAAAGCTTGTGGAAGGCTACCCGAAACATTTGACCCAAGTTAAACAATTTAAAGGCAATGCTACCAAATACTAATTCAGTATATAAACTTCTGACCCACTTTTGAATGTGATGAAATAAATTAAAGCTGAACTAAATCATTCTCTCTACTATTATTGTGACATTTCACATTCTTAAAATAAAGTGGTGATCTTAACTGACCTAAGACTGAGATTTTATACTAGAATTAAATGTCAGCAATTGTGAAAAACTGAGTTTAAATGTATTTGTCTAAGGTGCATGTAAACTTCCGACTTCAACTGTATTTATCTGCTCTGGCAGGGATGCACATCTTTCAATAAATATTGTTTTCATGTGTGAAAATAGTGTCAATAAGTTTGAATTGTAATAAGGACCACATCATTAGCTATACTTTTCTATTGCACTGTAGATGTCTTTTTTTCTGGATGAATTGAGAGTTTTGAACCAGGAGTCTCTATATGCTGGAACCATAAAGTCTATCTTCCCTTTTATAAATACAGAGATCATAGTACGATATGAAGTTTCATATGTAGTTCATATGAAAATTATGAATGGTGACAGAAAGCTCTGAATGACTCTGTGGGGAGTGCTGGCGTGAGGACAGGAAGCTCGCATTGATAGAGAATGGGAAGTGGAATCAAAAAGCAGTTCACATTAATGTCACAATCTCAGAGCTGCTAAAAAAAGAACTCAACACCCATACAAAATGCATTAGAGAGAATTGAAAGCTGAAATATATTACACAAAACTTTTTTTTCAAGAAATATAAAGATTTTAGATTTTGAGGTATTTGAATGAGAGAGGTAGGGGTTCCACAGAGCAGCCATATATACAGGGCATTCAGAAAGTATTCAGACCCCTTTTTCCATATTTTGTTAAGTTACAGCCTTATTCTAAAATGTATTAAATCGTTTTTTTCCCCTCATCAATCCACACACAATACCCCATAATGACAAAGCGAAAAAAGGTTTTTCGAAATTTCCTCAAATGTATTAAAAATAAAAAACAGAAATACCTTATTTATATAAGTATTCAGACCCTTTGCTATGAGATTCTAAATTTAGCTCATGTGCATCCTGTTTCCGTTGATCATCCTTCAGATGTTTCTACAACTTGATTGAAGTCCACCTGGGGTAATTGAATTGATTGGACATGATTTGGAAAGGCACACACCTGTCTATATCAGGTCCCACAGTTGACAGTGCATGTCAGAGCAAAAACCAAGCAATGAGGTCGAGACAGGATTGTGTCGAGGCACAGATCTGGGGAAGGGTATCAAAAACATTCTGCAGCATTGAAGGTCCCCAAGAACACAGTGGCCTCCATCATTCTTAAATGGGAGAAGTTTGGAACCACCTAGATTCTTCCTAGAGTCCTAAAGGACTTTCAGGCCACGATAAACAAGATTATCTGGTCTGGTGAAACCACGATTGAACTCTTTGGCCTGAATGCCAAGAGTCACGTCTGGAGGAAACCTGGCACCATCCCTACGGTGAAGCATGGTGGTGGCAGCATCATGCTGTGGGGATGTTTTTTCAGCAGCAGTGACTGGGAGTCTAGTCAGGGTTGAGGGAAAGATGAACTGAGCAACGTACAGAGAGATCCTTGATGAAAACAAGTCTCTGAATGTCCTTGAGTGGCCCAGCCAGAGCCCAGACTTGAACCCGACAGAACATCTCTGGAGAGACCTGAAAATTGCTGTGCAGCGACACTCCCCATCCAACCTGACAGGGTTTGAGAGGAACTGCAGAGAAGAATGGGAGAAACTCCCCAAATACAAGTGTGCCAAGCTTGTAGTGTCATACCCAAGAAGACTCAAGGCTGTAATCGCTATCAATGTTGCTTCAACAAAGTACTGGGTAAAGGGTCTGGGTTATTGTGTGTAGATGGATGAGGAAAAAGATGGATGAGGAAAAAAACATTTAATACATTTTAGAATAAGGCTGTAACGTAACAAAATTTGGAAATGTCAAAGGGTCTGAATACTTTCCGAATGCACTGTATGTGTATATTTGGAATATACAGATATACACTGTAGGATCTTAATTCAAACCAGTTTGCTACAGCAGGAAAATAATCCGGCATCAACTGGAAATATGAATTATTCGGTGGATTATAATCAATAGAGGTTGATACATTTTTAATTAGGGCAAATAGTTTCACATATTTCAGTTCAAATTGCAGACTTTTTTTTGCATTTTCTACTAGGCAGGAAAATCTTTGCAGCAACAGGATGATCAAATTAAGATATGGCATCTGTACATGCAAATAGATGCATGCATGAGTGATGTGGGGAGCTGCAAAAGGAGAGATATTGTATGGAGGCTCATTACTGTACCCTGCACAACGTCAAGCTCCAGCTCACACCACCGGGCAGCATCGAGTGCTGGGGTGGTAACAATGACAGAATTACAGAATAATATGTGGAGAGAACAGGGACATGGAGAGAGAGAGCGAAAGAGAGAGAGAAAGAGAGAGAGAGAGAGAGAAAGAAAGAAAGAGAGAGAGAGAGTGCAATGGAACCGACCAATGTAATATGTGGTAACAAGCGGAAGAGGCAAGCTAGCTGTGGTTTTGCAGAGAGCAGGCGCCCAGCCCCAAAGCAGCTCCACAGAGCCAGGCAGAAGGGAGACATGGGACCCAGGAGAGAGGGGCCTTTCTGGGTTGATCCACCAGACTAAACCCTGGGTAGTGTTCCGAGTGGAACAGATGTTTTATTGGGAGACATGAACGCTTGAGAGGACATTTTACTGTCCATTTAACATCTGTGAGCGCAGCTTTGAGAGAGCTGCTTCCCTCGTCACTGGCACCAGTCCCCCAGCCCACAGCCGACACACCATATAACAAACCACTCCTTTGATATGGCCTTTTAGAAGATGCATGTGCAAATGAATGTTCATGCTCATGAGTGTACATTGGTATCCGCTGAAGTATGAGAGCAATGGATCAGTGGTTGTGTGTGTTACAGTAATGTGTATGTTTTACAAGTGCAGTCCACTGAGTCGGCTAGATATCCACCAGTGTGAATGTGTGGGAATGTGTCTCCATAAACTTGTGAGTGTTAGAATGAGTGTTTAAGAGTTTGAGGAAATGCGTAGGTAGGAGAGCCGGTGCAAATGTTTGTGGAAGGGTGATGCATGAAAGCATATGGCAGTGTCTAAATATGTGACACTTGTGTGTTTTTGTATTAACGTGAAGACTTGCATACTGTGCATGTCGTGTATGTGTGGGCAGTGTATGATTGTGTGTGTGGTTTGGTCAGTGTATCTTCCTCAGTGTGTTTGTTTAGTGTGTTAGATCATTGTATTTCTATGATTGTGTTAGGGCAAAATATCTTTCTGCGTTTGTGTAGTATACGTGGTATGTGTATCTGTCAGAGTCTGAGCGTGTGTGTGTTCTCAAGCGCATGCATGTGTGTGTGTATTAAGGCGTAGCGGCAGTGCAGAAGCGCTTCTCTCTCTTGTGAGAGGAGTTGGCATCAGCGTCTCTCCTCTTCTGCAGTAATCAGTGAGAGTGGAGGCCTGGCCCTCTGTCCTCTCTACCTCTCCCTGCCTGTGGTTTAGCCACATGCCGCCTCGGCCGAGGGGGAGGAATGTGTGTGTGTACGGGAAGGGGGTCGAGAGGTTTAGAGGCCCTGAAAGGGAGAAGACAGATCTTGAAAACAACTATTTGGCCTCTTTCTGGAAAGACAATAAACAATGCATGATACTACTAATAATAACAACTGGGGCATTTTACATGTTTATAGACACGTGTAAGGACTGTGTTAACATGTTTAAGATTACAGTATGTTGTTGCTAAGAAGTTACGCAACGTTGACAGGACAAACTCACAATTGACTGTTTTACCAGCATGCCGTTGTCATTAGCAGTATGCTGAGTTGACACATCAACAGACATACTCAAACAAAAGATCTTATATGGTCACTTTGCTCACCTGTAAATGAAATACACATAATTCTGGGAATAATGATGTACGTTGAGAACTCAGATACATTGGCAGGAGATTGAAGGAGAGTTAACATCAAATCAAAGTCTTTTTGGTCACGGTACACAGATTTACAAATGTTACCGCAGGTGCAGCGAAATTCTTGTGTTTCTAGCTCCAACAGTGTAGTAATAATACCTAGCAATACAAAACAATACGCAGATCATCCAAAAATGTCAAAGTAATATCAGAATGTCTGAGTCGGAATATAAATATACTGTGCCTTCAGAAAGTATTCATACCCCTTGACTTATTCCACATTTTGTTGTGTTACAGCCTGAATTCAAAATGTATTAAATTATATATTTTTTCTCGCCCATCTACACACAATACCCCATAATTGTGTTGGATTTGCTCCAAACATACTGTAACACTTTGTACTCAGGACATAAAGTTAATTTCTTTGCCACATTCTTGGCAGTTTTACTTTAGTGCCTTGTAGCAATCAGGATGCACGTTTTGGAATATTTGTATTCTGTACAAGCTTCCTTCTTTTCCCTCTGTCATTTAGGTTAGTATTGTGGAGTAACTGCAATGTTGTTGATCCATCCTCAGTTTTCTCCTATCACAGCCATAAAAATATGTAACTGTTTTAAAGTCATCATTGGCTTCATAGTGAAATCCCTGATCGGTTTCCTTAATCTCCAGCAACTGAGTTAGGAAGGACACCTGTATCTTTGTTGTGACTAGGTTTATTGATACACCATCCAACGTGTAATTAAGAGTTTCACCATGCTCAAAGGGATATTCAATGTCTGCTTTTTTATTTTTACCCATCTACCAATACGTGCCCTTCTTTGCGAGGCGTCTGGGCTCTGGCTGGGCCACTCAAGGACATTCAGAAAGTTGTCCCGAAGCTGGGCCACTCCTGCATTGTCTTGGCTGTGTGCTTAGGGTTGTTGTCCTGTTGGAAGGTGAACCTTTGCCACCCAGTCTGAGGTCCTGAGCGCTCTGGAGCAGGTTTCATCAAGGATCTTTCAAATCAGATCAAATCCAATCAAATGTTATAAGTCACATGCGCCGAATACAACAGGTGTAACAATCCTCTTCCTGTGAATGACTGGACCAAGGCGCAGCGTGAGACGTGTTCATGATATTTTATTAAAATCAGAACACTAGAACAAAAAATAACAAAGAGGAAAATGATCAGTTCTGTAAGGAAACTAACAATACAGAAAACAACTACCCACAAAACCCACGTGGACAAAAGCTACCTAAGTATGGTTCCCAATCAGAGACAACGATAGACAGCTGATTGAGAACCATACCCGGCCAAAAACAAAGAAATACAAAAACATTGAAAAAAGAACATAGAATGCCCACCCTAGTCACACCCTGGCCTAACCAAAATAAAGAATAAAAGCCTCTCTATGGCCAGGGCGTGACAGTACCCCCCCCCCCCCCCCCCCCTCTTTACGGAGGCGGGTCTGGTGCGGGACGGAGACCCCGGTCCACCTCCGGCTTGGCCCACTTAGGTGGTAGGGACCCTCGCAGCAGGCCAGGACAGGAGGGCGACTCTGGCAGCTCCGGACAGGAGGGCGACTCTGGCAGCTCCGGACTCACCAGGCCGGGGCGACCTACTGGAGGCCTGGTCCGTGGAGGAGGCACAGGATAGACCGGGCTGTGGGGGAACACTGGAGATCTGGTGCGTAGCCTTGACACCACTCTTTCAGGCTGAATGCCCACTCTAGCCCGGCACAAGGAGACGCACTGGAGGTCTGGAGAGCAGGGCTGGCACCATCCATCCTGGCTGGATCCTCACCCTAGCCCGGCAGATGCGGGGAGCTGGAATGTAGCGCAACGGGCTAAGAACGCGTACTGGAGGTCTGTAGCGCCAAGCTGGCACAAGACGTGCAGGGCTGGGGAGGCGCACAGGAGGCCTGGCGCGTGGGGCTGGCACAGTCTTCACCAGGCGGCTAGCACGCACCTCAGAACGAGTATGGAGAGCTGACTCAGGTGACATCAAATCGAGGACAAGCTCCGTCGGGCGGATGTCGTGCCTCATGCACTACCCCCTGTAGTGACTTGCAGTTGGAGGCCGAGCAGTTGCCATACCCGCCAGTGATGCAACCAGTTAGGATGCTCTCGATGGTACAGCTGTAGAACCTTTTGAGGATCTGAGGACCCATGCCAAATCTTTTCAGTCTCCTGAGGGGGTATAGGTTTTGTCGTGCCCTCTTCACGACTGTCTTGGTATGCTTGGACCATGTTAGTTTGTTGGTGATGTGGACACTAAGGAACTTGAAGCTCTCAACCTGCTCCACCGCAGCTCCATCGATGAGAATGGGGGCGCTCATGGTCCTCTTTTTCCTTTGGTCCACAATCATCGCATTTGTCTTGATCACGTTGAGGGAGAGGTTGTTGTCCTGGCACCACAGGTCTCTGACCTCCTCCCTATAGGCTGTCTCATCGTTGTCGGGGATCAGGCACTGTTACGTCATCGGCAAACTTAATGATGGTGTTGGAGTCGTGCCTGGCCACGCAGTCATGAGTGAACAGGGAGTACATGAGGGGACTGAGCACGCACCCCTGAGCGGCCCCTGTGTTGAGGGTCAGTGTGGAGGATGTGTTGTTACCTATCCTTACCACCTGGGGGCGGCCTGTCAGGAAGTCCAGCATCCAGTTGCAGAGGGAGGTGTTTTTTAGCTTATTGATGAGCTTTGAGGGCACATCGTGTTGAATGCTGAGCTGCTGTCAATGAAT
Organism: Oncorhynchus nerka; assembly: GCF_034236695.1. NCBI lineage: Eukaryota > Metazoa > Chordata > Actinopteri > Salmoniformes > Salmonidae > Oncorhynchus > Oncorhynchus nerka. Next base: position 59,973,730 of record NC_088419.1, on the reverse strand, counting down.
AGCATTCTCACATAGGTGTTCCTTTTGTCCAGGTGGGAAAGGGCTGTGTGGAGTGCAATAGAGATTGCGTCATCTCTGGATCTGTTGGAGCAGTATGCAAATTGGAGTGGGTCTAGGGTTTCTGGGATAATGGTGTTGATGTGAGCCATGACCAGCCTTTCGAAGTACTTCATGTCATTTAGGTAGGTTACCTTAGTTTTCTTGGGCACAGGCACTAAGGGGGTCTGCTTAAAACATGTTGGTATTACAGACAGGGAGAGGTTGAAAATGTCAATGAAGACACTTGCCAGTTGGTCAGCGTATGCTCGCAGTACACGTCCTGGTAATCCGTCTGGCCATGTGGCCTTGTGAATGTTGACCTGTTTAACTTCTTGGTGACAGGGGGCAGTATTTTTACGTCGAGATGAAATACATGCCCAAATTCAACTGCCTGCTACTCATCCCCAGAATATAATATATGCATATTATTAGTAGAATCAGAATCATGTCTGTGAGTATAACATAACTTATTTAGCAGGCGAAACCCAGAGGACAAACCATTCAGATTTTGTTTATAGGTCACTCTCTTTTCAATGGGGTTTCATTGGGAATCCATATTTCTAAGGGACCTTCTCGCAGTTCCTACCGCTTCCACTGGATGTCACCAGTCTTTAGAAATTGGTTGAGGTTTTTCCTTTGTGTACTGAAGAAGTTGCCCTGTTCAAAACTAGGGTCACTTCAAGTGTACTGTTAGATAGAGGCGCGTGACCAGAAAGCTAGCTACAGTTTGTTTTCCTCCTGTATTGAACACAGATCATCCAGTCTTCAATTTTATCGATACCTAAATACCTAAAGTTGTATTTCAAAAGTAGTTTGAAAGGTTTTGGCAAAGTTTACAGGTAACTTTTGAGATATTTTGTGGTCACGTTGCGCAAGTTGGAACCGGTGTTTTTCTGGATCAAACGCGCCAAATAAATGGACATTTTGGATATACATCGACAGAATTAATCGAACAAAAGGACCATTTGTGATGTTTATGGAACATATTGGAGTGCCAACAAAAGAAGCTTGTCAAAGGTAAGGCATGATTTATATGTTTATTTCTGCGTTTTGTGTTGCGCCTGCAGGGTTGAAATATGCTTTCTCTCTTTGTTTTACGGAGGTGCTACCCTCAGATAATAGCATCGTTTGCTTTCGCCGAAAAGCCTTTTTGAAATCTGATTGTGGCTGGATTCACAACAAGTGTAGCTTTAATTTGGTATCTTACATGTGTGATTTAATGCAAGTTTGATTTTTATAGTAATTTATTTGAATTTGGCGCTCTGCATTTTCACTGGCTTTTGGCCAGTGAAATCCCAGAGAGGTTAAAGGTCTTACTCATTGGCTGTGGAGAGAGTGATCACACAGTCTTCCGGAACAGCTGATGCTTTCATGCATGCTTCAGTGTTATTTGTCTCGAAGCGAGCATAGAAATAGTTTAGCTCGTCTGGTGGGCTCTTGTCATTGGGCAGCTCTCTGCTGTGCTTCCCTTAATGGTTTGCAAGCCCTACCACATCCGACAAGCGTCAGAGCTGGTGTAGTACGATTCGATCTTAGTTCTGTATTGACGCTTTGTCTGTTTGATGGTTCGAAGGAAGGCATAGCGGGATTTCTTATAAGCTTCCTGCTCCTTGAAAGCGGCAGCTCTAGCCTGTAGCTCTTTGCGGATGTTGCCTGTAATCTATGGCTTCTGGTTGGGGTATGTATGTGCAGTCACTGTGGGGACAATGTCATCGATGCACTTACTGATGAAGCCAGTGATTGATGTTGTGTTCTCCTCAATGCCATCAGAGGAATCCCGGAATATATTCCAGTCTGTGCTAGCAAAACAGTCCTGTAGCTTAGCATCTGCTAAGTCACTGGTGCTTCCTTCTTTCATTTTTGCTTGTAAGCAGGAATCAGGAGGATGGAATTATGGTCAGATTTGCCAAATGGAGGGCGAGGGAGAGCTTTGTATGCGTCTCTTTGTGTGGAGTAAAGGTGGTCCAGAGATTTTTTCCCTCTGGTTGCACATTTAACATGCTAAAAGAAATTTGGTAAAACGGATTTAAGTTTCCCTGCAATAAAGTCCTCGGCTACTAGGAGTACCACATCTGGGTGAACGTTTTCTTGTTCGCTTATGGCGGAATACAGCTCATTCAATGCTGTCTTAGTGCCAGCCTCAGTCTGTGATGGTATGTAAAACAGCTATGAAAAATACAGATGAAAACTCTCTAGGTAGATAGTGTGGACTACCGCTTATGATGACCTACTCTACTTCTGGCGAGCAATAGCTCGAGACTTCGTTAGATATCGTGCATCAGCTGTTATTTACAAATATACATAGTCCACTGCCCCTTGTCTTACCAGACTCCACTGTTCTATCTTGCCGGTACAGCGTATAACCAGCCGGCTGTATGTTGATAATGTTGTCGTTCAGGCACAACTCCGTGAAGCATAAGATATTACAGTTTTGAATGTCCCATTGGTAGTTTAATCTTCCGCGTAGGTCTCCAAAGATTGCACGGGGGGTCTATTCGATCGCCTACGAATCCTCAGACGGCAGCCCGCCCTCTGGCCCCTTTTTCTTTGCCTCCTCTTCACGCAAATAATGGGGATCTGGGCCTGTTCCAGAGAAAGCAGTATATCATTCGCGTCGGGCTCGTCAGACTCGTTAATGGAAAAAAGGATTCTGCCAGTCCGTGGTTGTCACGTTCTGACCTTAGTTCTGTTATATTATCTTTGTTTTAGTATGGTCAGGGCGTGAGTTGGGTGTGTTGTCTATGTTCGTTTTTCTATCATTTGGGATTTCTGTGTTCGGCCTAGTATGGTTCTCAATCAGAGGCAGCTGTCAATCGTTGTCCCTGATTGAGAATCCTACTTAGGTAGCCTGGTTTCACTTATGAGTTGTGGGTGTTTGTCTTCCGTGTTAGTGTTCGTACCACACGGGACTGTTTCGTTCATTTCACGTTTACTGTTTTGTATTTCGTAGTGTTCAGTTTATGTATTAAAATAGACATTATGGACACTTACCACGCTGCAAATTGGTCCTCCGATCCTTCTCGCTTCTCCTCCTCCTCAGAAGAGGACGAGGTGGCATTGTTACATCTCTCTGTATTTTGCTCCAATCATTTTCCATCAATCCTGACTAGTCTCCCAGTCCCTGCCACTGAAACACATCCCCAAAGCATGATGCTGCCACCACCATGCTTCACTGTAGGTATGGTATTGGCTAGGTGATGAGTAGTACCTGGCTTCCTCCAGACTTGACGCTTGGCATTCAGGCCAAAGAGTTCAATCATGCTTTCATCAGACCAGAGAATCTTGTTTCTCATGGTCTGAGAGTTCTTTAGGTGCCTCTTGGCAAACTCCAACCAGGCTGTCATGTGCCAATTACTGAGGAGTGGCTTCTATCTGGCCACTCTAGTATAAAGGCCTGATTGGTTTAGTGCTGCAGAGATGGTGGTCCTTTTGGAAGGTTCTCCCATCTCCACAGAGGAACTCTGGAGCTCTGTCTGGTTTTTTATTTATTTTATTTGACCCTATTTAACTAGGCACGTCAGTTAAGAACAAATTATTATTTTCAGTGACAGCCTAGGAACAGTGGGTTAACTGCCTGTTCAGGAGCAGAACGACAGATTTGTACCTTGTCAGCTCGGGATTTGAACTTGCAACCTTTTGGTTACTAGTCCAACGCTCTAACCACTAGAGAATGCTTTGCACCAATGTATTTCAGACCAGTTTATTGTTAATTACATATTCTGACACTGACTGTGACTCCTTCCTAAGAGGCTCAGTGAGCTGTAGGTGCTGATGTGTAGAGTGTGCAATTATCAGCATACATAGTCATTTTAGCTTCTTGTAAGACAATGGCAAATCATTTGTAAAAAATAGAGAAGAGTAATGGTCCAAGGCAACTGCCATGAGGGATACCACACTGTACATATCTGATATTAGAGAAGCTTCCGTTAAAAAATACTCTCTGAGTTCTATTGCATAAGTAACTCCCCAACCATGTAATGACAGGTAATGTAAAGCCATAACAATTGAGATTTTTCAATATCAAATTATGATTAATAACATCAAAGGCTACACTGAAATCTAACAATATGGCTCCAACTATCTAATTATCCATTTATTTTAGCCAATCATCAGTCATTTGAGACAGTGCAGTACAAGTTGAGTGCCCTTCCCTATATGCATGCTGCATTGTATTTGTTCAAACACAATTTTCTCCATCAGCTTACTAACAGGCAGCAAACTGATTGGTCGTCTGTTAGAGCCAGCAAAGAGTGCTTCACTATTTTTAGGTAGTAGAATTACTTCAGCTTCCTCCCACCCCTGTCAACACATACACTCCTTTAGGCTTTGGTTAAAGACATGACAAATAGGGGTGGCAATACAGTCTGCTTGTCACGCCCTGATTCTCTATTTGGTAGGTCAGGGTGTGACTAGGGTGGGAAATCTATGTTTATATTTCTTTGTTGGGCGAGTATGGTTCCCAATCAGAGGCAGCTGTCTATCGTTGTCTCTGATTGGGGATCATACTTAGGCAGCCCTTTTTCCCACCTTCAGTTGTGGGATCTTGTCTTTGTGTGTTGCATGTGTTGCCCTCCTAGCTTTACGTTCGTTGAGTTGTTTATTGTTTTTTGGTGGAACATTTTAATTAAAAGAAAATGTATGCCTACCACGCTGCACCTTGGTCTTCATTTATCCATGTAGGTTGTCTATACCCGGTGGCTTATCATTAATGATGATCATTTAAATGACAATTCCACACAAACTTGACCAAATTCAAAACAGCAATCCTTCTCTTTCATTATTAGATCTTCAATACACAAATATGATGGTTCACTGTTCAATGTTGTAATTGAACTTCTCAGTTTGTCCACTTTACCGGTGAAATAGTAATTGAAATGATTGGCTATATCAAAAGGTTTTGTTATGAATGACCTATCAACTTCAATGAACGATGAAGATTAATTTGGTTTTCTGTCCATAATATAATATACGGTGCTCCAAAGTCTACCATAGTTTTTGAATATATTTTATCTCATTTTGGTAATATAATTTTTCCTTTTTACATTTACATTTAAGTCATTTAGCAGACGCTCTTATCCAGAGCGACTTACAAATTGGTGCATTCACCTTATGACATCCAGTGGAACAGTAGTGCATCTAAATCTTTTAAGGGGGGGTGAGAGGGATTACTTTATCCTATCCTAGGTATTCCTTAAAGAGGTGGGGTTTCAGGTGTCTCCGGAAGGTGGTGATTGACTCCGCTGTCCTGGCGTCGTGAGGGAGGGAGTTTGTTCCACCATTGGGGGGCCAGAGCAGCGAACAGTTTGACTGGGCTGAGCGGGAACTGTACTTCCTCAGTGGTAGGGAGGCGAGCAGGCCAGAGGTGGATGAACGCAGTGCCCTTGTTTGGGTGTAGGGCCTGATCAGAGCCTGGAGGTACTGAGGTGCCGTTCCCCTCACAGCTCCGTAGGCAAGCACCATGGTCTTGTAGCGGATGCGAGCTTCAACTGGAAGCCAGTGGAGAGAGCGGAGGAGCGGGGTGACGTGAGAGAACTTGGGAAGGTTGAACACCAGACGGGCTGCGGCGTTCTGGATGAGTTGTAGGGGTTTAATGGCACAGGCAGGGAGCCCAGCCAACAGCGAGTTGCAGTAATCCAGACGGGAGATGACAAGTGCCTGGATTAGGACCTGCGCCGCTTCCTGTGTGAGGCAGGGTCGTACTCTGCGGATGTTGTAGAGCATGAACCTACAGGAATGGGCCACCGCCTTGATGTTAGTTGAGAACGACAGGGTGTTGTCCAGGATCACGCCAAGGTTCTTAGCGCTCTGGGAGGAGGACACAATGGAGTTGTCAACCGTGATGGCGAGATCATGGAACGGGCAGTCCTTCCCGGGGAGGAAGAGCAGCTCCGTCTTGCCGAGGTTCAGCTTGAGGTGGTGATCCGTCATCCACACTGATATGTCTGCCAGACATGCAGAGATGCGATTCGCCACCTGGTCATCAGAAGGGGGAAAGGAGAAGATTAATTGTGTGTCGTCTGCATAGCAATGATAGGAGAGACCATGTGAGGTTATGACAGAGCCAAGTGACTTGGTGTATAGCGAGAATAGGAGAGGGCCTAGAACAGAGCCCTGGGGGACACCAGTGGTGAGAGCACGTGGTGTGGAGACGGATTCTCGCCACGCCACCTGGTAGGAGCGACCTGTCAGGTAGGACGCAATCCAAGCGTGGGCCGCGCCGGAGATGCCCAACTCGGAGAGGGTGGAGAGGAGGATCTGATGGTTCACAGTATCGAAGGCAGCCGATAGGTCTAGAAGGATGAGAGCAGAGGAGAGAGAGTTAGCTTTAGCAGTGCGGAGCGCCTCCGTGATACAGAGAAGAGCAGTCTCAGTTGAATGACTAGTCTTGAAACCTGACTGATTTGGATCAAGAAGGTCATTCTGAGAGAGATAGCGGGAGAGCTGGCCAAGGACGGCACGTTCAAGAGTTTTGGAGAGAAAAGAAAGAAGGGATACTGGTCTGTAGTTGTTGACATCGGAGGGATCGAGTGTAGGTTTTTTCAGAAGGGGTGCAACTCTCGCTCTCTTGAAGACGGAAGGGACGTAGCCAGCGGTCAGGGATGAGTTGATGAGCGAGGTGAGGTAAGGGAGAAGGTCTCCGGAAATGGTCTGGAGAAGAGAGGAGGGGATAGGGTCAAGCGGGCAGGTTGTTGGGCGGCCGGCCGTCACAAGACGCGAGATTTCATCTGGAGAGAGAGAGGAGAAAGAGGTCAGAGCACAGGGTAGGGCAGTGTGAGCAGAACCAGCGGTGTCGTTTGACTTAGCAAACGAGGATCGGATGTCGTCGACCTTCTTTTCAAAATGGTTGACGAAGTCATCTGCAGAGAGGGAGGAGGGGGGGGAGGATTCAGGAGGGAGGAGAAGGTGGCAAAGAGCTTCCTAGGGTTAGAGGCAGATGCTTGGAATTTAGAGTGGTAGAAAGTGGCTTTAGCAGCAGAGAGAGAAGAGGAAAATGTAGAGAGGAGGGAGTGAAAGGATGCCAGGTCCGCAGGGAGGCGAGTTTTCCTCCATTTCCGCTCGGCTGCCCGGAGCCCTGTTCTGTGAGCTCGCAATGAGTCGTCGAGCCACGGAGCGGGAGGGGAGGACCGAGCCGGCCTGGAGGATAGGGGACATAGAGAGTCAAAGGATGCAGAAAGGGAGGAGAGGAGGGTTGAGGAGGCAGAATCAGGAGATAGGTTGGAGAAGGTTTGAGCAGAGGGAAGAGATGATAGGATGGAAGAGGAGAGAGTAGCGGGGGAGAGAGAGCGAAGGTTGGGACGGCGCGATACCATCCGAGTAGGGGCAGTGTGGGAAGTGTTGGACGAGAGCGAGAGGGAAAAGGATACAAGGTAGTGGGGAGACTTGGAGGGGAGTTGCAATGAGGTTAGTGGAAGAACAGCATCTAGTAAAGATGAGGTCGAGCGTGTTTCCTGCCTTGTGAGTAGGGGGAAGGTGAGAGGGTGAGGTCAAAAGAGGAGAGGAGTGGAAAGAAGGAGGCAGAGAGGAATGAGTCAAAGGTAGACGTGGGGAGGTTAAAGTCGCCCAGAACTGTGAGAGGTGAGCCGTCCTCAGGAAAGGAGCTTATCAAGGCATCAAGCTCATTGATGAACTCTCCGAGGGAACCTGGAGGGCGATAAATGATAAGGATGTTAAGCTTGAAAGGGCTGGTAACTGTGACAGCATGGAATTCAAAGGAGGCGATAGACAGATGGGTAAGGGGAGAAAGAGAGAATGACCACTTGGGAGAGATGAGGATCCCGGTGCCACCACCCCGCTGACCAGAAGCTCTCGGGGTGTGCGAGAACACGTGGGCAGACGAAGAGAGAGCAGTAGGAGTAGCAGTGTTGTCTGTGGTGATCCATGTTTCCGTCAGTGCCAAGAAGTCGAGGGACTGGAGGGAGGCATAGGCTGAGATGAACTCTGCCTTGTTGGCCGCAGATCGGCAGTTCCAGAGGCTACCGGAGACCTGGAACTCCACGTGGGTCGTGCGCGCTGGGACCACCAGATTAGGGTGGCCGCGGCCACGCGGTGTGGAGCGTTTGTATGGTCTGTGCAGAGAGGAGAGAACAGGGATAGACAGACACATAGTTGACAGGCTACACAAGAGGCTACGCTAATGCAAAGGAGATTGGAATGACAAGTGGACTACACGTCTCGAGTGTTCAGGAAGTTAAGCTTACGTAGCAAGAATCTTATTGACTAAAATGATTAAAATGAACAGTACTGCTGAAGTAGGCTAGCTGGCAGAGGCTGCGTTGTTGACTATGTAGGCTAGCTGGCAGTGGCTGCGTTGTTGACACTACACTAATCAAGTCGTTCCGTTGAGTGTAATAGTTTCTACTGTGCTGCTATTCGGCTAGCTAGCTAGCTAGCAGTGTTGATTACGTTACGTTGCGTTAAAAGAACGACAATAGCTGGCTAGCTAACCTAGGAAATCGCTCTAGACTACACAATTATCTTTGATACAAAGACAGCTATGTAGCTAGCTATGTAGCTAGCTACGATCAAACAAATCAAGCCGTTGTACTGTAATGAAATGAAATGAAAAAATGTGATACTACCTGTGGAGCGAAGCGAAATGCGACCGGAATGTTGAGTGCGGAAGTTCTGTTCGGTAGACGTTGGCTAGCTGTTGGCTAGCTAGCAGTGTCTCCTACGTTAAGGACGACAAATAGCTGGCTAGCTAACCTCGGTAAATTAAGATAATCACTCTAAAACTACACACTCTAAACTACACAATTATCTTGGATACGAAGACAGCAAAGACAACTATGTAGCTAGCTAACACTACACTAATCAAGTCGTTCAGTTGAGTGTAATAGTTGTGCTGCTAATCGGTAGACGGTGGACGTTAGCTAGCTGGCTAGCTGCAGGGCAGATAGCAGAGTAGACTGCGTTAGGACGACGAAATACGATAATTACGCAATTATCTATGATACAAAGACGGCTATATAGCTAGCTAAGAAGAAATTGCTAAGATTAGACAAATCAAACCGTTTTTCTTTTGTTAAGTTTAGTCACAAAATGTCTCAAATACCAGGATGTCAACCAATCAGCTGAGCAGCCTGACTTGTTTGACACTTTTTTTTGCATAATTTCAAGGTGTGTACAGCATTAGTTATGTAGGATGTTAGATGATACTGCACTGTTGGAGCTAGAAGCACAACTATTTCACTACACCCGCAATAACATCTGCTAAATGTGTACAGTATGCAACCAATGAAATTGAATTTGAATTAATTTGATGAGCATCTGAAAAAAAAGACTATTTGTGCATTTTTCCAGACAGTCTACTTAGTTAGCCTCTTTGCCTTTTCTCAGAACAGTATTGGACCCAAACCATGCCACATATCTCCCCTAAGGAACTAATAGCTCTGTAGGAATAAATATAAGATTGTCAACATAGACAAGCAATAAGAGTTTGAATAATCATCTAATTAAGCTTTATATTGACTGGAAACAACAGAAGAGTTGATCAAGACAAAGGTCCGTGTGGCTGCTGGAGGGAATAAGAAGAAGGTAAAGGACATCCTGCAGTAATCATCGGGGCTATGGACAGAATCTGAACAGTTGGAGGAATGCAGAAGGAGAGAAGGGGGAAAGAGAGGGGGACAGAGAGAGAGAGAGAGAGAGAGAGAGAGAGAGAAGAGGGGTGTAATGGCTGGACAGCAGTAGTGGTAACAACATTTTGTAGCAGCTCCCTCACCCTGCATCCCCAGGGAATGCTCAGGCCACTCAGGTGACAGAATGGGTTTATAATTACAACCATACAACCTGCTAGTGGAGCACACACACACACACACACACACACACACAACACACACACACACACACACACACACAAACGCAACACATGCACACACACACACATATACACACACACATAAAGAGACATACCCAAATGCACGCATACAGACACACACCCACAGGCATGCACACATGCATATGGAAACAGCACACACACCTACTTAACAATTCATTAATAAATTGCAATTCCAGAACAAGACACAACACAGGGGTCCTATTTCGGGGGTTTGGCTGATGTCTCCACTGATACAACGATATACTGTAACACTGCTACCTTGTACTACTGTGAGCCAAGAAAGTGTTTTGCATCTCACACAAAACATTTCACTATTATAACAGTGTTATAGCATAATAATATCAAATCATAAAATGATATTGCTTTGAGAAAAGACAACATTGCAATAAAAATAATGACGGTATTACAATGATCATGACAAATGTACTCAAAAATAGTATGACTGCGAATTACTGTGTGGTTTAATTGGAAAGCGCTTTGTTGATATGAGATAATTGTTACTATCATTATTCTGTGGTGGTCTGGAATATGATATAAAATCTATAATTCAGGGGAAATCTGCACTTCGGTATCAGATAAGAGCAATGCAAAAGCCCAGAGAATGGTACATGGCAAAGAACAGCGCATGACAATTACATTTAATCATATGATCTTTGAAATATACTTTTTGACTGTTCGAAAGGTTGAAGAACCCTTTTAATGATGAATGGTGTTTTTTGCCATTGAGATGCCCCTTGCCTCTCTCTCTCTCTCTCTCTCTGCAGCTGTAAAAAGGGGACAACTCTTCTGAGGTGCCACAACGTGCATCTGAATGAATTCTCTTGCAACCCCCCTCTCCTCACTCTACTCCATCTCTCCCCCTCTTCTCTCTCTGTTCTGATCCTAAGCCACCACCCATTCTAAATCCAGCCTGCATCTCTGTGCCTGAAAAAAGCCATAAACACGCCAGATTAGGTCAGAGCTGGTTTCATAACCACTTCATGACCCCTTTACTCGCTCTCTACCTCTCTTCTCTCTCTTCTCCTTCTCTTCTCTTCTCTCAGCGCTCCCTCTCTCTTCACACTGTTCAGCCGTTATATAGTGTCCCCACGCTCCTTTACAAGGCTCCCTGTATTTCTTCTGTCTTTCTTCTTTTCCTCAATCTCTAGCTGAGCCCATTCTCTCCCTGTAGGCTACAGCAGTCCCAGTCCAGATTAGAAGTGGTGGCCCAGAGTGGCACTGGGTTTCTGTTCTGCTGCAGGCCTAATTTGTTACTCAGAATTAATAAAATACCTCTTGTCTGTGAACGACAGAAAGAAGAATAAGACCATAGAAATGAACCTATAGACGTGAGCTTCTAATGAAGACAGTTCAAAATATGATCTAGTCAGGGTTATTGGCATTTTACAACTACACTCGGCAGTGCGATCTCCTTTATGATATCTAGGTCATATTCTATGTGCCTGTGAAGGGATGTGTAAGGGTTGGCCCAGAAATAGGAGGTTTGGAAGCATTAGAGCAGAGGCAGCGGTATGGAGACACCATGCTGCATATGTCGGCTCAATCGGAAATTACATTCAAATGTCAGGCGCGCTATAAATTATAACGCAATCTTCTGTGGTCTAGATTGAATCTAGCCCTTAACCCCCTAGAGTCGATTGACACATCTGTGCGTCACACTGTGACGTCATTTTGAATATTGAATAGGTCCACGTGTTTATGCTTATCGTTTCCTGCATACTGTCTATAATGTCTAGGCACACTATCATATATACACCGTATATATTTATATTCCAGACGTATTTTGGGGATTTGCGGAAAGACAGAATGGCGCCGGAGGAGATGGCTGTCGTTTTAAGTCTTCTAACCAAATGTGCTATTGTGTTTTTTCGCGTTATTTGTAACTTATTTTGTACATAATGCTTCTGCCACCATCTCTTATGACCGAAAAGAGTTTCTAGATATCAGGACAGCGATTACTCACCTCGTATTGGGATGCCTTGTAAGGATCCGACGGCGAGTGGGAAATCTTCCTCTATCATCAGTCCTGTTAGTCAACGTACAATTATTGGATAACAAAATAGTCTAGCTAAGATCACGAATATACTACCAACGGGACATTAAAAACTGTAATATCTTATGTTTCGCCGAGTCGTGACGGAACGATGACATGAATAACATACAGCTGGCGGGGTTTATGCTGCATCGACAAGATAGAACAGCCGCCTCTGGTAAGATAAGAGGGGGCGGTCTGTGTATATTTGTAAACAACAGCTGATGCACGACATCTAATATTAAGGAAGTCTCAAGGTTTTGCTCGCCTGAGGTAGAGTATCTCATGATAAGTAGACCACACTATTTACCTAGAGAGTTTTCATCTATATTTTTTGTAGCTGTCTATTTACCACCACAAACCAATGCTGGCACTAAAATCACACTCAATTAGCTTTATATGGTCATAAGCAAACAGGAAAACGCTCATCCTGAACCGGCACTCCTAGTGGCCAGGTACTTTAATGCTGGGAAACTTAAATCCGTTTTACCTCATTTCTACCAGCATGTTAAATGTGCAACCAGGGGGAAAAAACTCTAGACAACCTATACTCCACACACAGAGACGCATACAAAGCTCTCCCTCGCCCTCCATTTGGCAAATAATTATATTTGATTCCTGCTTACAAGCAAAAACTAAAGCAGGAAGCACCAGTGACTCTGTCAATAAAGAAGTGGTCAGATGACACAGATGCTAAGCTACAGGACTGTTTTGCTAGCACAGACTGGAATATGTTCTGGGATTTCTCTGATGGCATTGAGGAGAACACAACATCAATCACTGGCTTCATCAGTAAGTGCATCGATGACGTTGTCCCCACAGTGACTGTACATACCCCAACCAGAAGCCATGTATTACAGGCAACATCCGCACAGAGTTAAAGGGCAGAGCTACCGATTTCAAGGAGCGGGACTCTAACCCGGACACATGTAAGAAATCCCGCTATGCCCTCAGACAAGCCATCAAACAGGCAAAGCGTCAATACAGGGCTCAGATTTAATCATACTACACCGGCTCTGACACTTGTCAGATGTGGCAGGGCTTGCAAACTATTACAGACTACAAAGGGAAGCACAGCTGCGAGCTGCCCAGTGACACAAGCCTACCAGACGAGCTAAATTACTTTTATGCTCGCTTCGAGGCAAGCAACACTGAAGCATAAATGAGAGCATCAGCTGTTCCGGGCGACTGTGTGATCACACTCTCCGATTGGAGTAAGACCTTTAAACAGGTCAACATACACAAGGCTGCAGGGCAAGACGGGTAACCAGGACATGTACTCAGAGCATGCGCTGACCAACTGGCAAGTATCTTCACTGACATTTTCAACCTGTCCCTGACTGAGCCTGTAATACCAACATGTTTCTAACAGACCACCATAGTCCCTGTGCCCAAGAACACCAAGGTAACCTGCCTAATGACTACTGACCAGTAGCACTCACGTCTGTTGCGATGAAGTGCTTGGAAAGGCTGGCCATGTCTCACATCAACACAATTATCCCAGAAACCCTAGATCCACTCCAGGTGGTAAGGGTAGGTAACAACACATCTGCCATTCTGATCCTCAACACGGGGGCCCCTCAGGGGTGCATGCTCAGTCCCCTCCTGTACTCCCTGTTCACTCATGACTGCATGGCCAGGCATGACTCCAACACCATCATTAAGTTTGCTGACGACACAACAGTGTCTGATCACCAACAATGATGAGACAGTTTATAGGGAGGAGGTCAGAGACCTGGCCGTGTGGTGCTAGGATAACAATCTCTCCCTCAATGTGATCAAGAAAAAGGAGATGATTGTGGACTACAGGAAAAGGAGGACTGAACACCCACCTATTCTCATCGACGGGGCTGCAGTGGAGCAGGTTGAGAGCTCCTTGTGGTGTCCACATCACCAACAAACTATCACGGTCCAAACACACCAAGACAGTCGAGAAGAGGGTAAGGCAAAGCCTATTCCCCCTAAGGAGACTGAAAATATTTGGCATGGGTCCTCAGATCCTCAAAAAGATCGACAGCTGCACCATCGAGAGCATCCTGACTGCTTGCATCATTGCCGGCTATGAAACTGCTCTGCCTCCGACAGCAAGGCACTACAGAGGATAGTGCATATGGCCCAGTACATCACTGGGGCCAAGCTTCCTGCCATCCAGGACCTCTATACCAGGCAGTGTCAGAGGAAGGCCCTATAAATTGTCAAAGACTCCAGCCACCCTAGTCATAGACTGTTCTTCTGCTACCACACAACAAGCGTTACCGGAGCAACAAGTCTAGGTCTAAAAGACTTCTTAACAGCTTCTACCCGGAAGCCATAAGACAGCTAATCAAATGGCTACCCAGACTATTTGCATTGTCCCCTCCCCCTCATTTGTTACGCTGCTGTTATTCTCTGTTATTATCTATGCATAGTCTAGTCACTTTAACTCTACCTACATGTACATATTACCTCAATTACCTCGACTAACTGGTGCCCCCACACATTGATTGTTATTTTACTTATTTTTTACTTAAAACTGCATTGTTGGTTAAGGGCTTGTAAGTAAGCATTTCAGCGCAAGTGACCAATAAAATTGGATTTGATTTGTTTTGTATTGTTAGGTATTACTGCACTGTTGGCGCTAGGAACATAAGCATTTCGCTACACCCGTGATAACATCTGCAAAATATGTGTATGCGACCAATAATAAATTAGATTTTGTAGTGGCTGCAGCTCAATCTCCTCTTTCCGCCGATAGAAAGTTTGCGCCTATTCCATACAGGGGCTTGCGAAAGCAGCCTTTTTCTATACATGAGAGGATCCGGACCAGAAAGTCATCACAAAATGATCTGTATAACCCAATCCGTGTAAGCTACAAACTAATAAGTCACCACCATCGAACGATGAGCCTCTCACGACATCCAGAAGCCAATTCCACAAATAACGTGACCAAACATAGGCCTAAATTTCCTTATATCTTTAACATATAGGACAGTCTGTGTTGCCATGTACAAATGTGATATTCAATGTGTTTCTATGTAGTGTTTCAATGTGTTTCAATGTAGTAAATGCCAAATTCAATGTTTCAACAAATAATGTTTTAATATATATATTTTTATACTTACAGAGGTCCTAAAGTTCCAAATCAAATGGCTAAATTATACATTTTATGACCATCTTAAAACAATTCCATATGTTAGCCTAGTAGGTATTATGGGTCTAGGCCATGTCCATTTGGCTTCGGCCCTAAAAGTTACATCATTCCTCATCAAAGCTTTCCCATGGTCTGCCCAAAGATGATTTTATCTAGACCAGAGACTGTCGTTTCCAACAGGAGCAAATTAATCATAGTGGGCAGAACAAGCAAGGTGGTGGGCAGAGCCAAGCACGAGCTAGTGAGATCCTATTGGTGCGCTCTAGTATATATTTGCATATTTCCATTAGGGAACGCCTACTCTGTGAAGTGCGCATGTGTAATAAACAACACCATTTTAAAATAATTGGCAAATGGTCAAGTCTACAAAACGCAGTCCACTCTGTTTGTTACAGATTCTAGTTTTGGAAACAGAAAACTGTATGGAGATCAAATGTTTCATCGATGAGAAGATTAGCAGAATTTCAGCCAAAATCCATCTTCTCCCACTGCCAGCCACTGGGCTTCCTCTCATCACCATATTTGGTAGTGAGTGTAAACACCAACCAGATGCTTTACATTTATACATCCGGTAAAATATCTGTCTTGTTGTTTTATCTGTGGTGCATGTGGAGCTCTACTCCAGCCTTTATGTAGCCGTAGCTCCTACTGAAGATGAAAAGCCAAGGATAGCTAATCCAATTAAATAAAGATTTAAAAGGACAAATAACATCAACAACAACAATAAATCTCCAAAACATAATATCAGGTACCATAAATGAATCAAAGTAAATGATAATGAAAACAATTAAACTTAAGGGTACTAATACAGTAAAATAGGATAAATTCCAAACTATTCATAAATCCCCCCCTTCCTTCCAGGCTACTTTACCACTCTTGGTTTGAACCCCGGGAACTCCTCTAATCAAATCAAAGCAAATCAAATTGTATTGCGCACATACACATATTTAGCAGATGTTATAGTGAAATGCTTGTGTTCCTAGCTCCAACAGTGCAATAGTATCTAATAGTTCAGTAGTATCTAAAAACAATTCACAACAATACACACAAATCTAAAAGTAAAATAATTATTATGAAATATGTAAATATTAGATTAGAGCAATGTCGGAGTGACATTGACTAAAAATACAGTACAATAGAATACAGTATATACATATGAGAAGAAGAGAAGAGTAAAGCAGTATGTAAACATTATTTAAACATTATTAAAGTGACTAGTGTTCCATTATTAAAGTGGTCAGTGATTCCAAGTCTATGTATATACAATTTCTCTTGGACTCTCTCAACTCAGATTAGCCATGTCTTATTTGAACAGACAAGGGCAAGTGTCAAGTGAGTTTCAATGGTGACAACAAACAATTTTGATTTCAATGTTTTACAATACACCTCATCATGTTTCAGAATATAAAAAGTATCAGTGTCTTTCTTATAAACATCGCCCGATCGCAGCTAGGCAGGTTGAATACAGTGCCTTGCGAAAGTATTCGGCTCCCTTGAACTTTGCGACCTTTTGCCACATTTCAGGCTTCAAACATAAATATATAAACTGTATTTTTTTGTGAAGAATCAACAAGTGGGGCACAATCATGAAGTGGAACGACATTTATTGGATATTTCAAACTTTTTTAACAAATCAAAAACTGAAAAATTGGGCGTGCAAAATTATTCAGCCCCCTTAAGTTAATACTTTGTAGCGCCACCTTTTGCTGCGATTACAGCTGTAAGTCGCTTGGGGTATGTCTCTATCAGTTTTGCACATCGAATGGATGTCAGGTCCGGGCTTATGAAGAGGAGAGATGATGATCAGGACCAGGTGTGCAGATAGCTGATGGGATACAGGTGCGGGTAATCAGAACTCCCAACTGGCTACATTGCCCGGCAACCAGACAGGGTGCGTTCCAGGACGCCGGAAAAAACACTCCAGGACAGAACACAGGCAAAAAACAGACTCAGGAAACGGGATTCGTGACAGTACCCCCCCTCCGACGAACGCCACCGGGCGGACTACCCGGAGCGCCAGGGTGGAGGCGGTAAAAGTCACGAAGCAGGTCATCGTCAAGGATCTGACGCCGAGGAATCCAACTCCTCTCCTCAGGACCATATCCTTCCCAATCCACTAAATACTGGAACCCTCGACCCCGCCGTCTGGAGTCCATGATGCGGCGCACCGTGTAGGCAGGACCACCTCCGATCATCCGAGGAGGAGGAGGACGAGGAGGAGGGGGCAACAGAGGACTGAGGAGAACCGGCTTTGAGGCAGGAGACATGAAAGGTGGGATGTACTCTTAGTGTAGCAGGCAACTTGAGTCGGACCACAACAGGATTAATGATCTTCTCCACTACAAACGGACCAATGAACTTCGGTGACAGTTTCCTCGACTCAGTCCGTAGAGGAAGATCCCGTGTAGCCAACCAAACCCTATCTCCGACGGTATAAGCGGGGTCAGGAATACGGCGACGATTCGCCTGGATCTGATACCGGTCAGAAACCTTAAGGAGGGCCTTCCTGGCCCGATGCCAGGTGCGGTGGCAACGACGAATGTGGGTCTGGACAGAAGGAACCGAGAGATCCCGCTCCTGAGAAGGAAACAAGGGAGGTTGGTAACCGTACAGGCACTGGAAGGGAGACATCTCAGTGGCAGATGAAGGGAGAGTATTATGAGCATACTCGACCCAGGGTAATTGAGAGGACCAAGAGGTGGGATCAGAGGAAACAAGACAGCGCAGCGTGGACTCAATGTTCTGGTTGGCTCTCTCCGCCTGACCATTAGATTGGGGGTGAAATCCAGATGTGAGACTGACTGTAGCTCCAATGGCCAAACAGAAGGATTTCCAGACAGCAGAGGTAAACTGAGGACCACGGTCAGAAACAATGTCACAGGGCAACCCGTGGACCCTGAACACCTCCCTAACCAGGATCTCGGACGTCTCAGTGGCAGAAGGCAGCTTGGAGAGGGGAACAAAGTGGGCAAACTTGCTGAATCTATCCACAATGGTCAGAATAACCGTGTTACCAACAGAAGAGGGCAACCCCGTGACAAAATCCAGGACCAGATGCGACCAAGGTCGCCGGGGAATAGGTAGGGGGTGAAGAAGCCCAGAGCTGGCCCGATTGGTACTCTTATTCTGCGCACAAACAGGACAAGCGGCAACAAACCTCCGGGTATCTTCTCCCATGGCAGGCCACCAAAATCGTCTGCGCAGTAGCGCCATAGTCCGAGCAACACCAGGGTGACAAGCTATCTTGCTGGCGTGGGACCACTGAAGGACAGCAGAACGAACCGACTCAGGCACGAACAACCGACCGGGTGGACCGTTACCGGGCCCGGGCTGTGTCCGAAGAGCCGCCATCACCTCCTCCTCAATCCTCCATGTAACGGCTCCCACGACAACGTTCTGGGGAAGAATCGTCTCAGTCTTGGCCCCACTCTCCTCCGTCTTGGAGAACATCCGGGACAGGGCGTCCGCCTTCCCGTTCTTCGACCCAGGTCGGAACGTCAGGGAAAAATTGAAGCGTCCAAAAAACAAAGCCCACCGGGCCTGACGGGAGTTGAGACGTTTAGCCGATTGCACATAAGCCAGATTCTTGTGGTCAGTCCAGACCACAAACGGTTGCTCCGCTCCCTCCAACCAGTGACGCCACTCCTCCAAGGCAAGCTTCACAGCGAGAAGCTCCCGGTTACCCACATCGTAGTTTCTTTCAGCTGGAGAAAGACGACAAGAGTAGAAGGCGCAGGGATGGAGTTTACCATCAGTGGAGCTACGCTGGGACAGGATGGCGCCCACCCCCACATCAGACGCATCCACCTCCACAACGAACTGACGGGAAGTGTCAGGTTGAGAGAGAATCGGGGCGTTGGTGAATCGGCTCTTCAAATCTAGAAATGCTCGGTCTGCCTCAGGAGACCAACAGAACTTTCTGGTGCAAGACGTCAGTACAGTTAAAGGGGCGGCCACCCGGCTATAATCACGGATAAACCTCCGATAAAAATTTGCAAACCCCAGGAATCTCTGGAGCTGCAATCTCGTACCGGGCTGGACCCAATCCCGAACCGCCCGAACCTTCTCTTGGTCCATCTTGATCTCTCCCCTGGAGATGATGTACCCGAGGAAGGACGTTGTGTGGGCGTGAAAATCACACTTATCAGTCTTCACGAACAGACGGTTCTCCAATAACCGCTGCAGGACCTGCTTGACATGCTGAACGTGGCTAGAAAGCTCCTTCGAGAAGATGAGGATATCATCCAGGTAAACGAACACAAAAATACCAATCATATCTCTCAGAACGTCATTCACCATACTTTGGAACACAGCAGGAGCGTTGGTCAGTCCAAACGGCATCACCTGGTACTCGAAATGTCCCATCGGAGTATTGAACCCAGTCAACCACTCGTCCCCCTCCTTGATCCGAACAAAATGATAAGCATTACGTAAATCAAGCTTCGTAAAAACCGTAGCACCCTGTAAAGAATCGAAAGCCGAGCTCATCAAGGGCAGGGGATACTTGTTCTTGACCGTAATATCATTCAAACCCCGATAATCAATACACGGTCGAAGAGAGGTACCTTCTTGCTCACAAAAAAAATCCTGCTCCCAGAGGTGATGACGAGGGCCGAATGAGACCTGCACCTAGAGACTCCTTGATGTAGGTCTCCAAGGCCTCACGTTCAGGTCGAGAGATACTGTATAACCGTCCCTTGGGAAAGGCAGCTCCAGGAAACAGATTAATCGCACAGTCATAAGGTCGGTGGGGAGGAAGGGACAGAGCCTTCTGTTTACTGAATACTTCACCCAACTCGTGATATGTTTCTGGAACCAGGGACAAATCAGGAGGAGCAGAGTCACTGACCTGACTGGAAACGGCAGGAGAACAGGCAGTCCTAAGGCAGTTAGCATGACAATGGCCCCACTCCTTGATGTAGGTCTCCAAGGCCTCACGTTCAGGTCGAGAGATACTGTATAACCGTCCCTTGGGAAAGGCAGCTCCAGGAAACAGATTAATCGCACAGTCATAAGGTCGGAGCTCAATCAATGCTCCAACTAGTTACCTTACCTGTCACCCAATCAAACGAGGGATTGTGTTCCTTCAGCCAGGGGTAACCAAGAACCAGAGGAACATGGGGCGAGGACAGAATGAAGAAGGAGATAAACTCTGAATGATTCCCCGACAACAACATCTTAACCGGTTCAGTCCTCATAGTGATCCGTGCCAGACTACTGCCGTTCAGAGTGGTTGCTTCAATGGCTTCCGGCAATTGCTCCTTGGAAAGCCCCAGCTGTTCCACCAAGTCAAATCAAATCAAATCATCAAATTTTGTTTGTCACATACACATGGTTAGCAGATGTTAATGCGAGTGTAGCGAAATGCTTGTGCTTCTAGTTCCGACAATGCAGTGATAACCAACAAGTAATCTAACTAACAATTCCAAAACTACTGTCTTATACACAGTGTAAGGGGATAAGGAATATGTACATAAGGATATATGAATGAGTGATGGTACAGAGCAGCATACAGTAGATGGTATCGAGTACAGTATATACATATGAGATGAGTATGTAGACAAAGTAAACAAAGTGGCATAGTTAAAGTGGCTAGTGACATAAGGATGCAGTCAATGATCTAGAGTACAGTATATACGTATGCATATGAGATGAATAATGTAGGGTAAGTAACATTATATAAGGTAGCATTGTTTAAAGTGGCTAGTGATATATTTACATAATTTCCCCATCAATTCCCATTATTAAAGTGGCTGGAGTTGGGTCAGTGTCAATGACAGTGTGTTGGCAGCAGCCACTCAATGTTAGTGGTGGCTGTTTAACAGTCTGATGGCCTTGAGATAGAAGCTGTTTTTCAGTCTCTCGGTCCCAGCTTTGATGCACCTGTACTGACCTCGCCTTCTGGATGATAGCGGGGTGAACAAGCAGTGGTTCGGGTGGTTGATGTCCTTGATGATCTTTATGGCCTTCCTGTAACATCGGGTGGTGTAGGTGTCCTGGAGGGCAGGTAGTTTGCCCCCGGTGATGCGTTGTGCAGACCTCACTACCCTCTGGAGAGCCTTACGGTTGAGGGCGGAGCAGTTGCCGTACCAGCCGGTGATACAGCCCGCCAGGATGCTCTCGATTGTGCATCTGTAGAAGTTTGTGAGTGCTTTTGGTGACAAGCCGAATTTCTTCAGCCTCCTAAGGTTGAAGAGGCGCTGCTGCGCCTTCTTCATGACGCTGTCAGTGTGAGTGGACCAATTCAGTTTGTCTGTGATGTGTATGCCGAGGAACTTAAAACTTGCTACCCTCTCCACTACTGTTCCATCGATGTGGATAGGGGGGTGTTCCCTCTGCTGTTTCCTGAAGTCCACAATCATCTCCTTAGTTTTGTTGACGTTGAGTGTGAGGTTATTTTCCTGACACCACACTCCGAGGGCCCTCACCTCCTCCCTGTAGGCCGTCTCGTCGTTGTTGGTAATCAAGCCTACCACTGTTGTGTCGTCCGCAAACTTGATGATTGAGTTGGAGGCGTGCGTGGCCACGCAGTCGTGGGTGAACAGGGAGTACAGGAGAGGGCTCAGAACGCACCCTTGTGGGGCCCCGTGTTGAGGATCAGCGGGGAGGAGATGTTGTTGCCTACCCTCACCACCTGGGGGCGGCCCATCAGGAAGTCCAGTACCCAGTTGCACAGGGCGGGTCGAGACCCAGGGTCTCGAGCTTGATGACGAGCTTGGAGGGTACTATGGTGTTGAATGCCGAGCTGTAGTCGATGAACAGCATTCTCACATAGGTATTCCTCTTGTCCAGGTGGGTTAGGGCAGTGTGCAGTGTGGTTGAGATTGCATCGTCTGTGGACCTATTTGGGCGGTAAGCAAATTGGAGTGGGTCTAGGGTGTCAGGTAGGGTGGAGGTGATATGGTCCTTGACTAGTCTCTCAAAGCACTTCATGATGACGGAAGTGAGTGCTACGGGCGGTAGTCGTTTAGCTCAGTTACCTTAGCTTTCTTGGGAACAGGAACAATGGTGGCCCTCTTGAAGCATGTGGGAACAGCAGACTGGTATAGGGATTGATTGAATATGTCCGTAAACACACTGGCCAGCTGGTCTGCGCATGCTCTGAGGGCGCGGCTGGGGATGCCGTCTGGGCCTGCAGCCTTGCGAGGGTTAACACGTTTAAATGTCTTACTCACCTCGGCTGCAGTGAAGGAGAGACCGCATGTTTTCGTTGCAGGCCGTGTCAGTGGCACTGTATTGTCCTCAAAGCGGGCAAAAAGTTATTTAGTCTGCCTGGGAGCAAGACATCCTGGTCCGTGACTGGGCTGGGTTTCTTCTTGTAGTCCGTGATTGACTGTAGACCCTGCCACATGCCTCTTGTGTCTGAGCCATTGAATTGAGATTCCACTTTGTCTCTGTACTGACGCTTAGCTTGTTTAATAGCCTTGCGGAGGGAATAGCTGCATTGTTTATATTCGGACATGTTACCAGACACCTTGCCCTGATTAAAAGCAGTGGTTCGCGCTTTCAGTTTCACGCGAATGCTGCCATCAATCCACGGTTTCTGGTTTGGGAATGTTTTTATCGTTGCTATGGGAACGACATCTTCGACGCACGTTCTAATGAACTCGCACACCGAATCAGCGTATTCGTCAATATTTCCATCTGACGCAATACGAAACATGTCCCAGTCCACGTGATGGAAGCAGTCTTGGAGTGTGGAGTCAGCTTGGTCTGACCAGCGTTGGACAGACCTCAGCGTGGGAGCCTCTTGTTTTAGTTTCTGCCTGTAGGCAGGGATCAGCAAAATGGAGTCGTGGTCAGTTTTTCCGAAAGGGGGGCAGGGCAGGGCCTTATATGCGTCGCGGAAGTTAGAGTAACAATGATCCAAGGTTTTACCACCCCTGGTTGCGCAATCGATATGCTGATAAAATTTAGGGAGTCTTGTTTTCAGATTAGCTTTGTTAAAATCCCCCGCTACAATGAATTCAGCCTCCGGATAAATGGTTTCCAGTTTGCAAAGAGTTAAATAAAGTTCGTTCAGAGCCATCGATGTGTCTGCTTGGGGGGGGGGATATATACGGCTGTGATTATAATCGAAGAGAATTCTCTTGGAAGATAATGCGGTCTACATTTGATTGTGAGGAATTCTAAATCAGGTGAACAGAAGGATTTGAGTTCCTGTATGTTTCCTTCATCACACCATGTCTCGTTAGTCATGAGGCGTACACCCCCGCCACTCTTCTTACCAGAAAGATGTTTGTTTCTGTCGGCGCGATGCGTGGAGAAACCCGTTGGCTGCATCGCATCGGATAGCGTCTTCCCAGTAAGCCATGTTTCCGTGAAGCAGAGAACGTTGCAGTCTCTGATGTCCCTCTGGAATGCTACCCTTGCTCGGATTTCGTCAACCTTTTTGTCAAGAGACTGGACATTGGCAAGAAGAATGCTGGGGAGTGGTGCACGATGTGCCCTTTTTCGGAGTCTGACCAGAACACCGCCTCGTTTCCCTCTTTTTCGGAGTCGTTTCCTTGGGTCGCTGCATGCGATCCATTCCGTTGTCCTGTTTGTAAGGCAGAACACAGGATCCGCGTCGCGGAAAACATATTCTTGGTCTTACTGATGGTGAGTTGACGCTGATCTTATATTCAGTAGCTCTTCTCGACTGTATGTAATGAAACCTAAGATGACCTGGGGTACTAATGTAAGAAATAACACGTAAAAAAACAAAAAACTGCATAGTTTCCTAGGAACGCGAAGCGAGGCGGCCATCTCAGTCGGCGCCGGAAATAAGTCGGCATCAATAAAGCTGCCATCGGCACCTGAATCGATAAAAGCGTTCATCTCTAAGCTCTAATCCTTATTCATAAGGGTCGCAGGAAAACGGGGTCTGACAGGATCTTTGAGAGGTTGAAACTGGCTCGCTAAAATTCCTCCCAAAACTAGCGAGCCGGGCAGTTTAACGGGCGCTGTGGACAAGCGGAGATGTAATGTCCCGAGCTACCACAGTAAAGACAGCTGTTGGTCTCACGTCTACGTTGGCGCTCCTCCTTAGTTAGCCCGTGTCGCCCCTCTTGCATTGGTTCAGGATCTGGTGGCAAGACCCCTCCACTAATCCCGTGTGGGGAATAACGATCAATACGTTCTGGTTCACTTCCTGAACCGAATGGTAACCGAGTTGCTGATTGATTGGATGGGCCCCACTGCTTCTCCCTCCTTCTCTCTCGGACTCTATTATCTACCCGAATAGATAAAGTGACCAAGCTGTCTAGGTCACTAGGCTCTGGATAGGATATCAGCTCGTCCTTGAGTTGCTCCGACAACCCCTGGTAAAAAGCCGCTTGTAGTGACTCCTCATTCCAACCACTCTCCACAGACAATGTCCTGAACTCGATCATAAAGTCTGCCACACTGCGAGCTCCTTGGCGAAGAGTGAACAAACGTTTAGCTGCGTCCTTACCTCGGACTGGATGGTCAAAAAGCTTTCTCATCTCTCCCGTGAACTCCTGGTATGAAGCCATGCAGGTCTCCTGTCGTTCCCAAACGGCTGAAGCCCATTCCAGAGCTCTTCCACGCAGCAGTTCAATAACAAAGGCTATCCTAGCCTTGTCAGTGGCGTAAGAATAGGGCTGCAGATCAAACACTAACCCACACTGCATAAGAAACTAACGGCATCTTCCCAAATCCCCTTCATATTTATCAGGCGTTGGTACCTTGGGTTCACGGAAGGAAACCGCACCAGACACGGCAGGTGAGATGGGTGAAACAGGTGGTGAATGAATCGCCGACAAACTGAGCTGATCCTGGATTTGTGTCAAGCTAGCAGATAAGTTCTGGATTGAACCCACTATCTCCTGTAGCGCCGCCTTGTGTTGTCCCAATGTCTTCCCCTGCTGGGTAATGGCATGGCAAACGTCCAGGTCCGCTGGGTTCATCCTTGGCCGGATCGTTCTGTCACGTTCTTTCAAAATCGAACCCAGAAGCAGACCAGGACAAGGAGAGTAGGAAGAAGGTGAGTATTTATTTACAAGTGAATGTGAATGGGTAGATATATCCAGGTGGCGTAGCGGACAGCGGTGGTGAGTTGATGGGAGTAAATAGGTGGATCCAATGGGGTAGCGGAATCCTCCGACGACCAGGCGGGAATGGGGTAAATGATCCGGGTGAGTAACTGAAGACAGAACAAGTTTAAGGCAAGCAATACGTAAAAAACAACTAAACAAATTCTATCCAACTTGAGGCTGATACTATGGCACAACATACTGTTCATGGCTAACGATCCGGCAGGGAATGGATGTCAGGTCCGGGCTTATGAAGAGGAGAGATGATGATCAGGACCAGGTGTGCAGATAGCTGATGGGATACAGGTGCGGGTAATCAGAACTCCCAACTGGCTACATTGCCCGGCAACCAGACAGGGTGCGTTCCAGGACGCCGGAAAAAACACTCCAGGACAGAACACAGGCAAAAAAACAGACTCAGGAAACGGGATTCGTGACAGAGAGACTGAATTTTTTTCCCATTCCTCCTTGCAAAACAGCTCGAGCTCAGTGAGGTTGGATGGAGAGCATTTGTGAACAGCAGTTTTCAGTTCTTTCCACAGATTCTCGATTGGATTCAGGTCTGGACTTTGACTTGGCCATTCTAACACCTGGATATGTTTATTTTTGAACCATTCCATTGTAGATTTTGCTTTATGTTTTGGATCATTGTCTTGTTGGAAGACAAATCTCCGTCCCAGTCTCAGGTCTTTTGCAGACTCCATCAGGTTGTCTTCCAGAATGGTCCTGTATTTGGCTCCATCCATCTTCCCATCAATTTTAACCATCTTCCCTGCCCCTGCTGAAGAAAAGCAGGCCCAAACCATGATGCTGCCACCACCATGTTTGACAGTGGGGATGGTGTGTTCAGGGTGATGAGCTGTGTTGCTTTTACGCCAAACATAACATTTTGCATTGTTGCCAAAAAGTTCAGTTTTGGTTTCATCTGACCAGAGCACCTTCTTCCACATGTTTGGTGTGTCTCCCAGGTGGCTTGTGGCAAACTTTAAACGACACTTTTTATGGATATCTTTAAGAAATGGCTTTCTTCTTGCCACTCTTCCATAAAGGCCAGATTTGTGCAATATATGATTGATTGTTGTCCTATGGACAGAGTCTCCCACCTCAGCTGTAGATCTCTGCAGTTCATCCAGAGTGATCATGGGCCTCTTGGCTGCATCTCTGATCAGTCTTCTCCTTGTATGAGCTGAAAGTTTAGAGGGACGGCCAGGTCTTGGTAGATTTGCAGTGTTCTGATACTCCTTCCATTTCAATATTATCGCTTGCACAGTGCTCCTTGGGATGTTTAAAGCTTGGGAAATCTTTTTGTATCCAAATCCGGCTTTAAACTTCTTCACAACAGTATCTCAGACCTGCCTGGTGTGTTCCTTGTTCTTCATGATGCTCTCTGCGCTTTTAACGGACCTCTGAGACTATCACAGTGCAGGTGCATTTATACGGAGACTTGATTACACACAGGTGGATTGTAATTATCATCATTAGTCATTTAGGTCAACATTGGATCATTCAGAGATCCTCACTGAACTTCTGGAGAGAGTTTGCTGCACTGAAAGTAAAGGGGCTGAATAATTTTGCACGCCCAATTTTTCAGTTTTTGATTTGTTAAAAAAGTTTGAAATATCCGATAAATGTCGTTCCACTTCATGATTGTGTCCCACTTGTTGTTGATTCTTCACAAAAAAATACAGTTTTATATCTTTATGTTTGAAGCCTGAAATGTGGCAAAAGGTCGCAAAGTTCAAGGGGGCCGAATACTTTCGCAAGGCACTGTACCTATGTGAGAATGTTGATCATCAACTACAGCTCTGCTATCAACACCATAGTGCCCTCCAAGCTTGTCACTAAGCTCGGGGCCCTGGGTCTAAACTCCTTCCTGTACAACTGGGTCTTAGACTTCCTGACGAGCCGACACCAGGTGGTGAGGATACCAACAACACCTCCTCCACACTGATTCTCAACACGGGTGCCCCCCAGGGGTGTGTGCTCAACCCCCTCCTGTACTCCCTGTTCACCCATGACTGCGTGACTATGCATGACTCCAACTCAACTATCAAGTGTGCTGACAACACGACAGTGGTAGGCCTGAGACAGCCTACAGGGAGGAGGTTAGAGCCCTAGTGCCAGGAAAATAACCGCGACCTCAATGTAAAAAAAAATAAGTAGCTGATCGTGGACTACAGGAGACAGAAGAGGGAGCACGCCTCCATCCACATCGACGAGGCTGCAGTGGAGAGGGTCAAAAGCTTCAAGTTCCTTGGCGTGCACATCAATGAGAACCTGAAATGGTTCCACCATACCGACACCCTGGTGAAGAAGGTGCAACAGCGCCTCTTCATCTTCAGGCGCCTGAAGAAATGTGGTATGGCCCCTAAGACCCTCACAAACGTCTACAGATGCACAATTGAGAGCATTCTGTTGGGCTGCATCACCGCCTGGTATGGAAACTACACCGCCCTCAACCACATTGAGGGACGATGCCTGCACTCCAGGACATTTACAGCAACCTGTGACAAGTGAAGGCCAAGAAGATCAGACACCCGAGCCACGGTCTGTTTACTCTACTACCTTCAAACAGACAGAGACGGTATAGGTTCATCAAAGCCGGGACCAAGAGACTGAAAATCGCTTCTATCTCCAGATCATCAGAGTAGCTGGCTACCTGCTCGGGACTCTGCCCTGCACCTTGAGACTAATGCCCCATGTATATAGAGTCATTGAATGCTGGTCACCTCATGTTCTGTTTCTATATTGTTGTTTACTCACTGTGTAAGTACTGTATATACTGTATTCTCGACTTAGCCCATCCTAATATACCTACTACTGTACATACCATTTTATTTCCAGAACATATACTGTCTATATACACACCATATTAATATTCTGGATGCTGACACATGCTCACTCTATATCTACTCAAGATTGTTAATTTGACCCGTTCTGTCATTTCTTCATTTCTTGTTTAGATTTCTGGATTATTTGTGTATTTCTATTGTATTTACAAGACATTCTACTGCACTGTTGGTGCTAGTAACACAAGACATTCTACTGCACTGTTGGTGCTAGTAACACAAGACATTCTACTGTACTGTTGGAGCTAGTAACACAAGACATTCTACTGCACTGTTGGTGCTAGTAACACAAGACATTCTACTGTACTGTTGGAGCTAGTAACACAAGACATTCTACTGCACTGTTGGTGCTAGTAACACAAGACATTCTACTGTACTGTTGGAGCTAGTAACACAAGACATTCTACTGCACTGTTGGTGCTAGTAACACAAGACATTCTACTGTACTGTTGGAGCTAGTAACACAAGACATTCTACTGCACTGTTGGTGCTAGTAACACAAGACATTCTACTGTACTGTTGGAGCTAGTAACACAAGACATTCTACTGCACTGTTGGTGCTAGTAACACAAGACATTCTACTGTACTGTTGGTGCTAGTAACACAAGACATTCTACTGCACTGTTGGAGCTAGTACCACAAGACATTCTACTGTACTGTTGGTGCTAGTAACACAAGACATTCTACTGCACTGTTGGAGCTAGTACCACAAGACATTCTACTGTACTGTTGGAGCTAGTAACACAAGACATTCTACTGTACTGTTGGAGCTAGTAACGCAAGACATTCTACTGCACTGTTGGAGCTTGTAACACAAGACATTCTACTACGCTGTTGGAGCTAGTAACACAATACATCCTACTGTAGTGTTGGAGCTAGTAACACAAGACATTCTACTGTACTGTTGGAGCTAGTAACGCAAGACATTCTACTGCACTGTTGGAGCTAGTAACACAAGACATTCTACTGTACTGTTGGAGCTAGTAACACAAGACATTCTACTGTACTGTTGGAGCTAGTAACACAAGACATTCTACTGCACTGTTGGAGCTAGTACCACAAGACATTCTACTGTACTGTTGGAGCTTGTAACACAAGACATTCTACTACGCTGTTGGAGCTAGTAACACAATACATCCTACTGTAGTGTTGGAGCTAGTAACACAAGACATTCTACTGTACTGTTGGAGCTTGTAACACAAGACACTCTACTACGCTGTTGGAGCTAGTAACACAATACATCCTACTGTAGTGTTGGAGCTAGTAACAC
This sequence comes from Oncorhynchus nerka, assembly GCF_034236695.1. NCBI lineage: Eukaryota > Metazoa > Chordata > Actinopteri > Salmoniformes > Salmonidae > Oncorhynchus > Oncorhynchus nerka. Next base: position 59,944,532 of record NC_088419.1, on the reverse strand, counting down.
AAGACATTCTACTGTACTGTTGGAGCTAGTAACGCAAGACATTCTACTGCCCTGTTGGAGCTAGTAATACAATACATTCTACTGTGCTGTTGGAGCTAGTAACACAATACATTCTACTGTACTGTTGGAGCTAGTAACACAAGACATTCTACTGTACTGTTGGAGGTAGTAACACAAGACATTCTACTGTACTGTTGGAGCTAGTAACACAAGACATTCTACTGCCCTGTTGGAGCAAGTAACACAAGACATTCTACTGTACTGTTGGAGCTAGTAACACAAGACATTCTACTAAAATGTTGGAGCTAGTAACACAATACATTCTACTGTACTGTTGGAGCTAGTAACACAATACATTCTACTGTACTGTTGGAGCTAGTAACACAAGACATTCTACTGCAATGTTGGAGCTAGTAACACAAGACATTCTACTGTACTGTTGGAGCTAGTAACACAAGACATTCTACTGTACTGTTGGAGCTAGTAACACAATACATTCTACTGTACTGTTGGAGCTAGTAACACAAGACATTCTACTGCAATGTTGGAGCTAGTAACACAAGACATTCTACTGTACTGTTGGAGCTAGTAACACAATACATTCTACTGTACTGTTGGAGCTAGTAACACAAGACATTCTACTGTACTGTTAGAGCTAGTAACACAAGACATTCTACTGTACTGTTGGAGCTAGTAACACAATACATTCTACTGTACTGTTGGAGCTAGTAACACAATACATTCTACTGTACTGTTGGAGCTAGTAACACAAGACATTCTACTGCAATGTTGGAGCTAGTAACACAAGACATTCTACTGTACTGTTGGAGCTAGTAACACAATACATTCTACTGTACTGTTGGAGCTAGTAACACAATACATTCTACTGTACTGTTGGAGCTAGTAACACAAGACATTCTACTGCAATGTTGGAGCTAGTAACACAAGACATTCTACTGCACTGTTGGAGCTAGTAACACAAGACATTCTACTGTACTGTTGGAGCTAGTAACACAATACATTCTACTGTACTGTTGGAGCTAGTAACACAAGACATTCTACTGCAATGTTGGAGCTAGTAACACAAGATAGTCTACTGTACTGTTGGTGCTAGTAACACAAGACATTCTACTGCAATGTTGGAGCTAGTAACCCAAGACATTCTACTGCACTGTTGGAGCTAGTACCACAAGACATTCTACTGCACTGTTGGAGCTAGTAATACAATACATTCTACTGTATTGTTGGAGCTAGTAACACAAGACATTCTACTGCACTGTTGGAGCTAGTAACACAAGACATTCTACTGCACTGTTGGAGCTAGTAATACAATACATTCTACAGCTAGTAACACAAGACATTATACTGTACTGTTGGAGCTAGTAACACAAGACATTATACTGTACTGTTGGAGCTAGTAACACAAGACATTCTACTGCAATGTTGGAGCTAGTAACACAAGATATTATACTGTACTGTTGGTGCTAGTAACACAAGACATTTTACTGCAATGTTGGAGCTAGTAACACAATACATTCTACTGTACTGTTGGAGCTAGTAACACAAGACATTCTACTGTACTGTTGGAGCTAGTAATACAATACATTCTACTGTACTGTTGGAGCTACTACCACAAGACATTATACTGTACTGTTGGAGCTAGTAACACAAGACATTCTACTGCAATGTTGGAGCTAGTAACACAAGATATTATACTGTACTGTTGGTGCTAGTAACACAAGACATTTTACTGCAATGTTGGAGCTAGTAACACAATACATTCTACTGTACTGTTGGAGCTAGTAACACAAGACATTCTACTGTACTGTTGGAGCTAGTAATACAATGCATTCTACTGTACTGTTGGAGCTACTACCACAAGACATTCTACTGTACTGTTGGAGCTAGTAACACAAGACATTCCACTGCACTGTTGAAGCTAGTAACACAAGACATTCTCCTGTACTGTTGGAGCTACTACCACAATACATTATACTGTACTGTTGGAGCTAGTAACACAAGACATTCCACTGCACTGTTGGAGCTAGTAACACAAGACATTCTACTGTACTGTTGGAGCTAGTAACACAAGACATTCTACTGTACTGTTGGAGCAAGTAACACAAGACATTCTACTGTACTGTTGGAGCTAGTAACACAAGACATTTTACTGTACTGTTGGAGCTAGTAACACAAGACATTCTACTGTACTGTTGGAGCTAGTAATACAATACATTCTACTGTACTGTTGGAGCTAGTAACACAAGACATTCTACTGCCCTGTTGGAGCTAGTAACACAATACATTCTACTGCTTTGTTGGTGCTAGTAACACAATACATTCTACTGTACTGTTGGAGCTAGTAACACAAGACATTCTACTGTACTGTTGGAGCTTGTAACACAATACATTCTACTGTACTGTTGGACCTAGTAACACAGTACATTCTACTGTACTGTTGAAGCTAGTAACACAAGACATTCTAATGCACTATTGGTGCTAGTAACACAAGACATTCTACTGTACTGTTGGAGCAAGTAACACAAGACATTCTACTGTACTGTTGGTGCTAGTAACACAAGACATTCTACTGTACTGTTGGAGCTAGTAACACAAGACATTCTACTGTACTGTTGGTGCTAGTAACACAAGACATTCTACTGTACTGTTGGAGCTAGTAACACAAGACATTCTACTGTACTGTTGGAGCTAGTAACACAAGACATTCTACTGTACTGTTGGAGCTAGTAACACAAGACATTCTACTGCGCTGTTGGTGCTAGTAACACAATACATTCTACTGTACTGTTGGTGCTAGTAACACAAGACATTCTACTGTACTGTTGGAGCTAGTAACACAAGACATTCTACTGTACTGTTGGAGCTAGTAACACAAGACATTCTACTATACTGTTGGAGCTAGTAACACAAGACATTCTACTGTACTGTTGGTGCTAGTAACACAAGACATTCTACTGTACTGTTGGAGCTAGTAACACAAGACATTCTACTGTACTGTTGGAGCTAGTAACACAAGACATTCTACTGTACTGTTGGAGCTAGTAACACAAGACATTTTACTGTACTGTTGGAGCTAGTAACACAAGACATTCTACTGTACTGTTGGAGCTAGTAACACAAGACATTCTACTGCGCTGTTGGTGCTAGTAACACAATACATTCTACTGTACTGTTGGTGCTAGTAACATAAGACATTCTACTGTACTGTTGGTGCTAGTAACACAAGACATTCTACTGCAATGTTGGAGCTAGTAACACAAGATATTATACTGTACTGTTGGTGCTAGTAACACAAGACATTTTACTGCAATGTTGGAGCTAGTAACACAATACATTCTACTGTACTGTTGGAGCTAGTAACACAAGACATTCTACTGTACTGTTGGAGCTAGTAATACAATACATTCTACTGTACTGTTGGAGCTACTACCACAAGACATTCTACTGTACTGTTGGAGCTAGTAACACAAGACATTCCACTGCACTGTTGAAGCTAGTAACACAAGACATTCTCCTGTACTGTTGGAGCTACTACCACAATACATTATACTGTACTGTTGGAGCTAGTAACACAAGACATTCCACTGCACTGTTGGAGCTAGTAACACAAGACATTCTACTGTACTGTTGGAGCTAGTAACACAAGACATTCTACTGTACTGTTGGAGCAAGTAACACAAGACATTCTACTGTACTGTTGGAGCTAGTAACACAAGACATTTTACTGTACTGTTGGAGCTAGTAACACAAGACATTCTACTGTACTGTTGGAGCTAGTAATACAATACATTCTACTGTACTGTTGGAGCTAGTAACACAAGACATTCTACTGCCCTGTTGGAGCTAGTAACACAATACATTCTACTGCTTTGTTGGTGCTAGTAACACAATACATTCTACTGTACTGTTGGAGCTAGTAACACAAGACATTCTACTGTACTGTTGGAGCTTGTAACACAATACATTCTACTGTACTGTTGGACCTAGTAACACAGTACATTCTACTGTACTGTTGAAGCTAGTAACACAAGACATTCTAATGCACTATTGGTGCTAGTAACACAAGACATTCTACTGTACTGTTGGAGCAAGTAACACAAGACATTCTACTGTACTGTTGGTGCTAGTAACACAAGACATTCTACTGTACTGTTGGAGCTAGTAACACAAGACATTCTACTGTACTGTTGGAGCTAGTAACACAAGACATTCTACTGTACTGTTGGAGCTAGTAACACAAGACATTCTACTGTACTGTTGGAGCTAGTAACACAAGACATTCTACTGTACTGTTGGAGCTAGTAACACAAGACATTCTACTGCGCTGTTGGTGCTAGTAACACAATACATTCTACTGTACTGTTGGTGCTAGTAACACAAGACATTCTACTGTACTGTTGGAGCTAGTAACACAAGACATTCTACTGTACTGTTGGAGCTAGTAACACAAGACATTCTACTATACTGTTGGAGCTAGTAACACAAGACATTCTACTGTACTGTTGGTGCTAGTAACACAAGACATTCTACTGTACTGTTGGAGCTAGTAACACAAGACATTCTACTGTACTGTTGGAGCTAGTAACACAAGACATTCTACTGTACTGTTGGAGCTAGTAACACAAGACATTTTACTGTACTGTTGGAGCTAGTAACACAAGACATTCTACTGTACTGTTGGAGCTAGTAACACAAGACATTCTACTGCGCTGTTGGTGCTAGTAACACAATACATTCTACTGTACTGTTGGTGCTAGTAACATAAGACATTCTACTGTACTGTTGGTGCTAGTAACACAAGACATTCTACTGTACTGTTGGAGCTAGTAACACAAGACATTCTACTGCGCTGTTGGTGCTAGTAACACAAGACATTCTACTGTACTGTTGGAGCTAGTAACACAAGACATTCTACTGTACTGTTGGAGCTAGTAACACAATACATTCTACTGCAATGTTGGAGCTAGTAACACAAGACATGCTACTGCGCTGTTGGTGCTAGTAACACAAGACATTCTACTGTACTGTTGGAGCTAGTAACACAAGACATTCTACTGCGCTGTTGGTGCTAGTAACACAAGACATTCTACTGTACTGTTGGTGCTAGTAACACAAGACATTCTACTGTACTGTTGGAGCTAGTAACACAAGACATTCTACTGTACTGTTGGAGCTAGTAACACAATACATTCTACTGTACTGTTGGAGCTAGTAACACAAGACATTCTACTGCAATGTTGGAGCTAGTAACACAAGATAGTCTACTGTACTGTTGGTGCTAGTAACACAAGACATTCTACTGCAATGTTGGAGCTAGTGACCCAAGACATTCTACTGCACTGTTGGAGCTAGTACCACAAGACATTCTACTGCACTGTTGGAGCTAGTAATACAATACATTCTACTGTACTGTTGGAGCTAGTAACACAAGACATTCTACTGCACTGTTGGAGCTAGTAACACAAGACATTCTACTGCACTGTTGGAGCTAGTAATACAATACATTCTACTGTACTGTTGGAGCTAGTAACACAAGACATTATACTGTACTGTTGTAGCTAGTAACACAAGACATTATACTGTACTGTTGGAGCTAGTAACACAAGACATTCTACTGCAATGTTGGAGCTAGTAACACAAGATATTATACTGTACTGTTGGTGCTAGTAACACAAGACATTTTACTGCAATGTTGGAGCTAGTAACACAATACATTCTACTGTACTGTTGGAGCTAGTAACACAAGACATTCTACTGTACTGTTGGAGCTAGTAATACAATACATTCTACTGTACTGTTGGAGCTACTACCACAAGACATTCTACTGTACTGTTGGAGCTAGTAACACAAGACATTCCACTGCACTGTTGAAGCTAGTAACACAAGACATTCTCCTGTACTGTTGGAGCTACTACCACAATACATTCTACTGTACTGTTGGAGCTAGTAACACAAGACATTCCACTGCACTGTTGGAGCTAGTAACACAAGACATTCTACTGTACTGTTGGAGCTAGTAACACAAGACATTCTACTGCACTATTGGTGCTAGTAACACAAGACATTCTACTGTACTGTTGGAGCTAGTAACACAAGACATTCTACTGTACTGTTGGAGCAAGTAACACAAGACATTCTACTGTACTGTTGGAGCTAGTAACACAAGACATTTTACTGTACTGTTGGAGCTAGTAACACAAGACATTCTACTGTACTGTTGGAGCTAGTAATACAAGACATTCTACTGTACTGTTGGAGCTAGTAACACAAGACATTCTACTGCCCTGTTGGAGCTAGTAACACAATACATTCTACTGCTTTGTTGGTGCTAGTAACACAATACATTCTACTGTACTGTTGGAGCTAGTAACACAAGACATTCTACTGTACTGTTGGAGCTTGTAACACAATACATTCTACTGTACTGTTGGACCTAGTAACACAGTACATTCTACTGTACTGTTGAAGCTAGTAACACAAGACATTCTACTGCACTATTGGTGCTAGTAACACAAGACATTCTACTGTACTGTTGGAGCAAGTAACACAAGACATTCTACTGTACTGTTGGTGCTAGTATCACAAGACATTCTACTGTACTGTTGGAGCTAGTAACACAAGACATTCTACTGTACTGTTGGTGCTAGTAACACAAGACATTCTACTGTACTGTTGGAACTAGTAACACAAGACATTCTACTGTACTGTTGGAGCTAGTAACACAATACATTCTACTGTACTGTTGGAGCTAGTAACACAAGACATTCTACTGCGCTGTTGGTGCTAGTAACACAATACATTCTACTGTACTGTTGGTGCTAGTAACACAAGACATTCTACTGTACTGTTGGAGCTAGTAACACAAGACATTCTACTGTACTGTTGGAGCTAGTAACACAAGACATTCTACTATACTGTTGGAGCTAGTAACACAAGACATTCTACTGTACTGTTGGTGCTAGTAACACAAGACATTCTACTGTACTGTTGGAGCTAGTAACACAAGACATTCTACTGTACTGTTGGAGCTAGTAACACAAGACATTCTACTGCGCTGTTGGTGCTAGTAACACAATACATTCTACTGTACTGTTGGTGCTAGTAACATAAGACATTCTACTGTACTGTTGGTGCTAGTAACACAAGACATTCTACTGTACTGTTGGAGCTAGTAACACAAGACATTCTACTGCGCTGTTGGTGCTAGTAACACAAGACATTCTACTGTACTGTTGGAGCTAGTAACACAATACATTCTACTGTACTGTTGGAGCTAGTAACACAAGACATTCTACTGCGCTGTTGGTGCTAGTAACACAAGACATTCTACTGTACTGTTGGAGCTAGTAACACAATACATTCTACTGTACTGTTGGAGCTAGTAACACAAGACATTCTACTGCGCTGTTGGTGCTAGTAACACAAGACATTCTACTGTACTGTTGGAGCTAGTAACACAAGACATTCTACTGCGCTGTTGGTGCTAGTAACACAAGACATTCTACTGTACTGTTGGTGCTAGTAACACAAGACATTCTACTGTACTGTTGGAGCTAGTAACACAAGACATTCTACTGTACTGTTGGAGCTAGTAACACAAGACATTCTACTGCACTGTTGGAGCTAGTAACACAAGACATTTTACTGTACTGTTGGAGCTAGTAACACAAGACATTCTACTGTACTGTTGGAGCTAGTAACACAAGACATTCTACTGTACTGTTGGAGCTAGTAACACAAGACATTTGTACTGTTGGAGCTAGTAACACAAGACATTCTACTATACTGTTGGAGCTAGTAACACAAGACATTCTACTGTACTGTTGGTGCTAGTAACACAAGACATTCTACTGTACTGTTGGTAACACAAGACATTCTACTGCACTGTTGGTGCTAGTAACACAAGACATTCTACTGTACTGTTGGAGCAAGTAACACAAGACATTCTACTGTACTGTTGGTGCTAGTAACACAAGACATTCTACTATACTGTTGGAGCTAGTAACACAAGACATTCTACTGTACTGTTGGTGCTAGTAACACAAGACATTCTACTGTACTGTTGGAGCTAGTAACACAAGACATTCTACTGTACTGTTGGAGCTAGTAACACAAGACATTCTACTGTACTGTTGGAGCTAGTAACACAAGACATTCTACTGCGCTGTTGGTGCTAGTAACACAATACATTCTACTGTACTGTTGGTGCTAGTAACACAAGACATTCTACTGTACTGTTGGAGCTAGTAACACAAGACATTCTACTATACTGTTGGAGCTAGTAACACAAGACATTCTACTGTACTGTTGGTGCTAGTAACACAAGACATTCTACTGTACTGTTGGAGCTAGTAACACAAGACATTCTACTGCGCTGTTGGTGCTAGTAACACAAGACATTCTACTGTACTGTTGGAGCTAGTAACACAAGACATTCTACTGTACTGTTGGAGCTAGTAACACAAGACATTCTACTGCGCTGTTGGTGCTAGTAACACAAGACATTCTACTGTACTGTTGGAGATAGTAACACAAGACATTCTACTGTACTGTTGGAGCTAGTAACACAATACATTCTACTGTACTGTTGGAGCTAGTAACACAAGACATTCTACTGCGCTGTTGGTGCTAGTAACACAAGACATTCTACTGCACTGTTGGAGCTAGTAACACAAGACATTCTACTGCGCTGTTGGTGCTAGTAACACAAGACATTCTACTGCACTGTTGGTGCTAGTAACACAAGACATTCTACTGTACTGTTGGAGCTAGTAACACAAGACATTCTACTGCACTGTTGGAGCTAGTAACACAAGACATTCTACTGCACTGTTGGAGCTAGTAACACAAGACATTTTACTGTACTGTTGGAGCTAGTAACACAAGACATTCTACTGTACTGTTGGAGCTAGTAACACAAGACATTCTACTGTACTGTTGGAGCTAGTAACACAAGACATTCTACTGTACTGTTGGAGCTAGTAACACAAGACATTCTACTATACTGTTGGAGCTAGTAACACAAGACATTCTACTGTACTGTTGGTGCTAGTAACACAAGACATTCTACTGTACTGTTGGAGCTAGTAACACAAGACATTCTACTGTACTGTTGGAGCTAGTAACACAAGACATTCTACTGCGCTGTTGGTGCTAGTAACACAATACAGTCTACTGTACTGTTGGTGCTAGTAACATAAGACATTCTACTGTACTGTTGGTGCTAGTAACACAAGACATTCTACTGTACTGTTGAGCTAGTAACACAAGACATTCTACTGCACTGTTGGTGCTAGTAACACAAGACATTCTACTGTACTGTTGGAGCTAGTAACACAAGACATTCTACTGTACTGTTGGAAATAGTAACACAATACATTCTACTGTACTGTTGGAGCTAGTAACACAAGACATTCTACTGCGCTGTTGGTGCTAGTAACACAAGACATTCTACTGTACTGTTGGAGCTAGTAACACAAGACATTCTACTGCGCTGTTGGTGCTAGTAACACAAGACATTCTACTGTACTGTTGGTGCTAGTAACACAAGACATTCTACTGTACTGTTGGAGCTAGTAACACAAGACATTCTACTGTACTGTTGGAGCTAGTAACACAATACATTCTACTGTACTGTTGGAGCTAGTAACACAAGACATTCTACTGCAATGTTGGAGCTAGTAACACAAGATAGTCTACTGTACTGTTGGTGCTAGTAACACAAGACATTCTACTGCAATGTTGGAGCTAGTAACCCAAGACATTCTACTGCACTGTTGGAGCTAGTACCACAAGACATTCTACTGCACTGTTGGAGCTAGTAATACAATACATTCTACTGTACTGTTGGAGCTAGTAACACAAGACATTCTACTGCACTGTTGGAGCTAGTAACACAAGACATTCTACTGCACTGTTGGAGCTAGTAATACAATACATTCTACTGTACTGTTGGAGCTAGTAACACAAGACATTATACTGTACTGTTGGAGCTAGTAACACAAGACATTATACTGTACTGTTGGAGCTAGTAACACAAGACATTCTACTGCAATGTTGGAGCTAGTAACACAAGACATTCTACTGTACTGTTGGTGCTAGTAACACAAGACATTCTACTGTACTGTTGGAGCTAGTAACACAAGACATTCTACTGTACTGTTGGAGCCAGTAACACAATACATTCTACTGTACTGTTGGAGCTAGTAACACAAGACATTCTACTGCGCTGTTGGTGCTAGTAACACAAGACATTCTACTGTACTGTTGGAGCTAGTAACACAAGACATTCTACTGCGCTGTTGGTGCTAGTAACACAAGACATTCTACTGTACTGTTGGTGCTAGTAACACAAGACATTCTACTGTACTGTTGGAGCTAGTAACACAAGACATTCTACTGTACTGTTGGAGCTAGTAACACAAGACATTCTACTGCACTGTTGGAGCTAGTAACACAAGACATTTTACTGTACTGTTGGAGCTAGTAACACAAGACATTCTACTGTACTGTTGGAGCTAGTAACACAAGACATTCTACTGTACTGTTGGAGCTAGTAACACAAGACATTCTACTGTACTGTTGGAGCTAGTAACACAAGACATTCTACTATACTGTTGGAGCTAGTAACACAAGACATTCTACTGTACTGTTGGTGCTAGTAACACAAGACATTCTACTGTACTGTTGGAGCTAGTAACACAAGACATTCTACTGCTGCACTATTGGTGCTAGTAACACAAGACATTCTACTGTACTGTTGGAGCAAGTAACACAAGACATTCTACTGTACTGTTGGTGCTAGTAACACAAGACATTCTACTGTACTGTTGGAGCTAGTAACACAAGACATTCTATTGTACTGTTGGTGCTAGTAACACAAGACATTCTACTGTACTGTTGGAGCTAGTAACACAAGACATTCTACTGTACTGTTGGAGCTAGTAACACAAGACATTCTACTGTACTGTTGGAGCTAGTAACACAAGACATTCTACTGCGCTGTTGGTGCTAGTAACACAATACATTCTACTGTACTGTTGGTGCTAGTAACACAAGACATTCTACTGTACTGTTGGAGCTAGTAACACAAGACATTCTACTATACTGTTGGAGCTAGTAACACAAGACATTCTACTGTACTGTTGGTGCTAGTAACACAAGACATTCTACTGTACTGTTGGAGCTAGTAACACAAGACATTCTACTGTACTGTTGGAGCTAGTAACACAAGACATTCTACTGCGCTGTTGGTGCTAGTAACACAATACATTCTACTGTACTGTTGGTGCTAGTAACATAAGACATTCTACTGTACAGTTGGTGCTAGTAACACAAGACATTCTACTGTACTGTTGGAGCTAGTAACACAAGACATTCTACTGCGCTGTTGGTGCTAGTAACACAAGACATTCTACTGTACTGTTGGAGCTAGTAACACAAGACATTCTACTGTACTGTTGGAGCTAGTAACACAATACATTCTACTGTACTGTTGGAGCTAGTAACACAAGACATTCTACTGCGCTGTTGGTGCTAGTAACACAAGACATTCTACTGTACTGTTGGAGCTAGTAACACAAGACATTCTACTGCGCTGTTGGTGCTAGTAACACAAGACATTCTACTGTACTGTTGGTGCTAGTAACACAAGACATTCTACTGTACTGTTGGAGCTAGTAACACAAGACATTCTACTGTACTGTTGGAGCTAGTAACACAAGACATTCTACTGCACTGTTGGAGCTAGTAACACAAGACATTTTACTGTACTGTTGGAGCTAGTAACACAAGACATTCTACTGTACTGTTGGAGCTAGTAACACAAGACATTCTACTGTACTGTTGGAGCTAGTAACACAAGACATTCTACTGTACTGTTGGAGCTAGTAACACAATACATTCTACTATACTGTTGGAGCTAGTAACACAAGACATTCTACTGTACTGTTGGTGCTAGTAACACAAGACATTCTACTGTACTGTTGGAGCTAGTAACACAAGACATTCTACTGTACTGTTGGAGCTAGTAACACAAGACATTCTACTGCGCTGTTGGTGCTAGTAACACAATACATTCTACTGTACTGTTGGTGCTAGTAACATAAGACATTCTACTGTACTGTTGGTGCTAGTAACACAAGACATTCTACTGTACTGTTGGAGCTAGTAACACAAGACATTCTACTGCGCTGTTGGTGCTAGTAACACAAGACATTCTACTGTACTGTTGGAGATAGTAACACAAGACATTCTACTGTACTGTTGGAGCTAGTAACACAATACATTCTACTGTACTGTTGGAGCTAGTAACACAAGACATTCTACTGCGCTGTTGGTGCTAGTAACACAAGACATTCTACTGCACTGTTGGAGCTAGTAACACAAGACATTCTACTGCGCTGTTGGTGCTAGTAACACAAGACATTCTACTGTACTGTTGGAGCTAGTAACACAAGACATTCTACTGCGCTGTTGGTGCTAGTAACACAAGACATTCTACTGTACTGTTGGTGCTAGTAACACAAGACATTCTACTGTACTGTTGGAGCTAGTAACACAAGACATTCTACTGTACTGTTGGTGCTAGTAACACAAGACATTCTACTGTACTGTTGGAGCTAGTAACACAATACATTATACTGTACTGTTGGAGCTAGTAACACAAGACATTCTACTGCGCTGTTGGTGCTAGTAACACAAGACATTCTACTGTACTGTTGGAGCTAGTAACACAAGACATTCTACTGCGCTGTTGGTGCTAGTAACACAAGACATTCTACTGTACTGTTGGTGCTAGTAACACAAGACATTCTACTGTACTGTTGGAGCTAGTAACACAATACATTCTACTGTACTGTTGGAGCTAGTAACACAAGACATTCTACTGCGCTGTTGGTGCTAGTAACACAAGACATTCTACTGTACTGTTGGAGCTAGTAACACAAGACATTCTACTGCGCTGTTGGTGCTAGTAACACAAGACATTCTACTGTACTGTTGGTGCTAGTAACACAAGACATTCTACTGTACTGTTGGAGCTAGTAACACAAGACATTCTACTGTACTGTTGGTGCTAGTAACACAAGACATTCTACTGTACTGTTGGAGCTAGTAACACAATACATTCTACTGTACTGTTGGAGCTAGTAACACAAGACATTCTACTGCAATGTTGGAGCTAGTAACACAAGACATTCTACTGTACTGTTGGAGCTAGTAACACAATACATTCTACTGTACTGTTGGAGCTAGTAACACAATACATTCTACTGTACTGTTGGAGCTAGTAACACAAGACAGTCTACTGCAATGTTGGAGCTAGTAACACAAGACATTCTACTGCGCTGTTGGTGCTAGTAACACAAGACATTCTACTGTACTGTTGGAGCTAGTAACACAAGACATTCTACTGTACTGTTGGAGCTAGTAACACAATACATTCTACTGTACTGTTGGAGCTAGTAACACAAGACATTCTACTGCGCTGTTGGTGCTAGTAACACAAGACATTCTACTGTACTGTTGGAGCTAGTAACACAAGACATTCTACTGCGCTGTTGGTGCTAGTAACACAAGACATTCTACTGTACTGTTGGTGCTAGTAACACAAGACATTCTACTGTACTGTTGGAGCTAGTAACACAAGACATTCTACTGTACTGTTGGAGCTAGTAACACAAGACATTCTACTGCACTGTTGGAGCTAGTAACACAAGACATTTTACTGTACTGTTGGAGCTAGTAACACAAGACATTCTACTGTACTGTTGGAGCTAGTAACACAAGACATTCTACTGTACTGTTGGAGCTAGTAACACAAGACATTCTACTGTACTGTTGGAGCTAGTAACACAATACATTCTACTATACTGTTGGAGCTAGTAACACAAGACATTCTACTGTACTGTTGGTGCTAGTAACACAAGACATTCTACTGTACTGTTGGAGCTAGTAACACAAGACATTCTACTGTACTGTTGGAGCTAGTAACACAAGACATTCTACTGCGCTGTTGGTGCTAGTAACACAATACATTCTACTGTACTGTTGGTGCTAGTAACATAAGACATTCTACTGTACTGTTGGTGCTAGTAACACAAGACATTCTACTGTACTGTTGGAGCTAGTAACACAAGACATTCTACTGCGCTGTTGGTGCTAGTAACACAAGACATTCTACTGTACTGTTGGAGCTAGTAACACAAGACATTCTACTGTACTGTTGGAAATAGTAACACAATACATTCTACTGTACTGTTGGAGCTAGTAACACAAGACATTCTACTGCGCTGTTGGTGCTAGTAACACAAGACATTCTACTGTACTGTTGGAGCTAGTAACACAAGACATTCTACTGCGCTGTTGGTGCTAGTAACACAAGACATTCTACTGTACTGTTGGTGCTAGTAACACAAGACATTCTACTGTACTGTTGGAGCTAGTAACACAAGACATTCTACTGTACTGTTGGTGCTAGTAACACAAGACATTCTACTGTACTGTTGGAGCTAGTAACACAATACATTCTACTGTACTGTTGGAGCTAGTAACACAAGACATTCTACTGCGCTGTTGGTGCTAGTAACACAAGACATTCTACTGTACTGTTGGAGCTAGTAACACAAGACATTCTACTGCGCTGTTGGTGCTAGTAACACAAGACATTCTACTGTACTGTTGGTGCTAGTAACACAAGACATTCTACTGTACTGTTGGAGCTAGTAACACAATACATTCTACTGTACTGTTGGAGCTAGTAACACAAGACATTCTACTGCGCTGTTGGTGCTAGTAACACAAGACATTCTACTGTACTGTTGGAGCTAGTAACACAAGACATTCTACTGCGCTGTTGGTGCTAGTAACACAAGACATTCTACTGTACTGTTGGTGCTAGTAACACAAGACATTCTACTGTACTGTTGGAGCTAGTAACACAAGACATTCTACTGTACTGTTGGTGCTAGTAACACAAGACATTCTACTGTACTGTTGGAGCTAGTAACACAATACATTCTACTGTACTGTTGGAGCTAGTAACACAAGACATTCTACTGCAATGTTGGAGCTAGTAACACAAGACATTCTACTGTACTGTTGGAGCTAGTAACACAATACATTCTACTGTACTGTTGGAGCTAGTAACACAATACATTCTACTGTACTGTTGGAGCTAGTAACACAAGACATTCTACTGCAATGTTGGAGCTAGTAACACAAGACATTCTACTGCACTGTTGGAGCTAGTAACACAAGACATTCTACTGTACTGTTGGAGCTAGTAACACAAGACATTCTACTGCGCTGTTGGTGCTAGTAACACAAGACATTCTACTGTACTGTTGGAGCTAGTAACACAAGACATTCTACTGTACTGTTGGAGCTAGTAACACAAGACATTCTACTGCGCTGTTGGTGCTAGTAACACAATACATTCTACTGTACTGTTGGTGCTAGTAACATAAGACATTCTACTGTACTGTTGGTGCTAGTAACACAAGACATTCTACTGTACTGTTGGAGCTAGTAACACAAGACATTCTACTGCGCTGTTGGTGCTAGTAACACAAGACATTCTACTGTACTGTTGGAGATAGTAACACAAGACATTCTACTGTACTGTTGGAGCTAGTAACACAAGACATTCTACTGCAATGTTGGAGCTAGTAACACAAGACATTCTACTGTACTGTTGGAGCTAGTAACACAATACATTCTACTGTACTGTTGGAGCTAGTAACACAATACATTCTACTGTACTGTTGGAGCTAGTAACACAAGACATTCTACTGCAATGTTGGAGCTAGTAACACAAGACATTCTACTGCACTGTTGGAGCTAGTAACACAAGACATTCTACTGTACTGTTGGAGCTAGTAACACAAGACATTCTACTGCGCTGTTGGTGCTAGTAACACAATACATTCTACTGTACTGTTGGTGCTAGTAACATAAGACATTCTACTGTACTGTTGGTGCTAGTAACACAAGACATTCTACTGTACTGTTGGAGCTAGTAACACAAGACATTCTACTGCGCTGTTGGTGCTAGTAACACAAGACATTCTACTGTACTGTTGGAGATAGTAACACAAGACATTCTACTGTACTGTTGGAGCTAGTAACACAATACATTCTACTGTACTGTTGGAGCTAGTAACACAAGACATTCTACTGCGCTGTTGGTGCTAGTAACACAAGACATTCTACTGCACTGTTGGAGCTAGTAACACAAGACATTCTACTGCGCTGTTGGTGCTAGTAACACAAGACATTCTACTGCACTGTTGGTGCTAGTAACACAAGACATTCTACTGTACTGTTGGAGCTAGTAACACAAGACATTCTACTGTACTGTTGGAGCTAGTAACACAAGACATTCTACTGCACTGTTGGAGCTAGTAACACAAGACATTTTACTGTACTGTTGGAGCTAGTAACACAAGACATTCTACTGTACTGTTGGAGCTAGTAACACAAGACATTCTACTGTACTGTTGGAGCTAGTAACACAAGACATTCTACTGTACTGTTGGAGCTAGTAACACAAGACATTCTACTATACTGTTGGAGCTAGTAACACAAGACATTCTACTGTACTGTTGGTGCTAGTAACACAAGACATTCTACTGTACTGTTGGAGCTAGTAACACAAGACATTCTACTGTACTGTTGGAGCTAGTAACACAAGACATTCTACTGCGCTGTTGGTGCTAGTAACACAATACATTCTACTGTACTGTTGGTGCTAGTAACATAAGACATTCTACTGTACTGTTGGTGCTAGTAACACAAGACATTCTACTGTACTGTTGGAGCTAGTAACACAAGACATTCTACTGCACTGTTGGTGCTAGTAACACAAGACATTCTACTGTACTGTTGGAGCTAGTAACACAAGACATTCTACTGTACTGTTGGTGCTAGTAACACAATACATTCTACTGTACTGTTGGAGCTAGTAACACAAGACATTCTACTGCGCTGTTGGTGCTAGTAACACAAGACATTCTACTGTACTGTTGGAGCTAGTAACACAAGACATTCTACTGCGCTGTTGGTGCTAGTAACACAAGACATTCTACTGTACTGTTGGTGCTAGTAACACAAGACATTCTACTGTACTGTTGGAGCTAGTAACACAAGACATTCTACTGTACTGTTGGAGCTAGTAACACAATACATTCTACTGTACTGTTGGAGCTAGTAACACAAGACATTCTACTGCAATGTTGGAGCTAGTAACACAAGATAGTCTACTGTACTGTTGGTGCTAGTAACACAAGACATTCTACTGCAATGTTGGAGCTAGTAACCCAAGACATTCTACTGCACTGTTGGAGCTAGTACCACAAGACATTCTACTGCACTGTTGGAGCTAGTAATACAATACATTCTACTGTACTGTTGGAGCTAGTAACACAAGACATTCTACTGCACTGTTGGAGCTAGTAACACAAGACATTCTACTGCACTGTTGGAGCTAGTAATACAATACATTCTACTGTACTGTTGGAGCTAGTAACACAAGACATTATACTGTACTGTTGGAGCTAGTAACACAAGACATTATACTGTACTGTTGGAGCTAGTAACACAAGACATTCTACTGCAATGTTGGAGCTAGTAACACAAGACATTCTACTGTACTGTTGGTGCTAGTAACACAAGACATTCTACTGTACTGTTGGAGCTAGTAACACAAGACATTCTACTGTACTGTTGGAGCCAGTAACACAATACATTCTACTGTACTGTTGGAGCTAGTAACACAAGACATTCTACTGTACTGTTGGAGCTAGTAACACAAGACATTCTACTATACTGTTGGAGCTAGTAACACAAGACATTCTACTGTATTGTTGGTGCTAGTAACACAAGACATTCTACTGTACTGTTGGAGCTCGTAACACAAGACATTCTACTGCACTATTGGTGCTAGTAACACAAGACATTCTACTGTACTGTTGGAGCAAGTAACACAAGACATTCTACTGTACTGTTGGTGCTAGTAACACAAGACATTCTACTATACTGTTGGAGCTAGTAACACAAGACATTCTACTGTACTGTTGGTGCTAGTAACACAAGACATTCTACTGTACTGTTGGAGCTAGTAACACAAGACATTCTACTGTACTGTTGGAGCTAGTAACACAAGACATTCTACTGTACTGTTGGAGCTAGTAACACAAGACATTCTACTGCGCTGTTGGTGCTAGTAACACAATACATTCTACTGTACTGTTGGTGCTAGTAACACAAGACATTCTACTGTACTGTTGGAGCTAGTAACACAAGACATTCTACTATACTGTTGGAGCTAGTAACACAAGACATTCTACTGTACTGTTGGTGCTAGTAACACAAGACATTCTACTGTACTGTTGGAGCTAGTAACACAAGACATTCTACTGTACTGTTGGAGCTAGTAACACAAGACATTCTACTGCGCTGTTGGTGCTAGTAACACAATACATTCTACTGTACTGTTGGTGCTAGTAACATAAGACATTCTACTGTACTGTTGGTGCTAGTAACACAAGACATTCTACTGTACTGTTGGAGCTAGTAACACAAGACATTCTACTGCGCTGTTGGTGCTAGTAACACAAGACATTCTACTGTACTGTTGGAGATAGTAACACAAGACATTCTACTGTACTGTTGGAGCTAGTAACACAATACATTCTACTGTACTGTTGGAGCTAGTAACACAAGACATTCTACTGCGCTGTTGGTGCTAGTAACACAAGACATTCTACTGCACTGTTGGAGCTAGTAACACAAGACATTCTACTGCGCTGTTGGTGCTAGTAACACAAGACATTCTACTGCACTGTTGGTGCTAGTAACACAAGACATTCTACTGTACTGTTGGAGCTAGTAACACAAGACATTCTACTGTACTGTTGGAGCTAGTAACACAAGACATTCTACTGCACTGTTGGAGCTAGTAACACAAGACATTTTACTGTACTGTTGGAGCTAGTAACACAAGGCATTCTACTGTACTGTTGGAGCTAGTAACACAAGACATTCTACTGTACTGTTGGAGCTAGTAACACAAGACATTCTACTGTACTGTTGGAGCTAGTAACACAATACATTCTACTATACTGTTGGAGCTAGTAACACAAGACATTCTACTGTACTGTTGGTGCTAGTAACACAAGACATTCTACTGTACTGTTGGAGCTAGTAACACAAGACATTCTACTGTACTGTTGGAGCTAGTAACACAAGACATTCTACTGCGCTGTTGGTGCTAGTAACACAATACAGTCTACTGTACTGTTGGTGCTAGTAACATAAGACATTCTACTGTACTGTTTGTGCTAGTAACACAAGACATTCTACTGTACTGTTGGAGCTAGTAACACAAGACATTCTACTGCACTGTTGGTGCTAGTAACACAAGACATTCTACTGTACTGTTGGAGCTAGTAACACAAGACATTCTACTGTACTGTTGGAAATAGTAACACAATACATTCTACTGTACTGTTGGAGCTAGTAACACAAGACATTCTACTGCGCTGTTGGTGCTAGTAACACAAGACATTCTACTGTACTGTTGGAGCTAGTAACACAAGACATTCTACTGCGCTGTTGGTGCTAGTAACACAAGACATTCTACTGTACTGTTGGTGCTAGTAACACAAGACATTCTACTGTACTGTTGGAGCTAGTAACACAAGACATTCTACTGTACTTGTTGGAGCTAGTAACACAATACATTCTACTGTACTGTTGGAGCTAGTAACACAAGACATTCTACTGCAATGTTGGAGCTAGTAACACAAGATAGTCTACTGTACTGTTGGTGCTAGTAACACAAGACATTCTACTGCAATGTTGGAGCTAGTAACCCAAGACATTCTACTGCACTGTTGGAGCTAGTACCACAAGACATTCTACTGCACTGTTGGAGCTAGTAATACAATACATTCTACTGTACTGTTGGAGCTAGTAACACAAGACATTCTACTGCACTGTTGGAGCTAGTAACACAAGACATTCTACTGCACTGTTGGAGCTAGTAATACAATACATTCTACTGTACTGTTGGAGCTAGTAACACAAGACATTATACTGTACTGTTGGAGCTAGTAACACAAGACATTATACTGTACTGTTGGAGCTAGTAACACAAGACATTCTACTGCAATGTTGGAGCTAGTAACACAAGACATTCTACTGTACTGTTGGTGCTAGTAACACAAGACATTCTACTGTACTGTTGGAGCTAGTAACACAAGACATTCTACTGTACTGTTGGAGCCAGTAACACAATACATTCTACTGTACTGTTGGAGCTAGTAACACAAGACATTCTACTGCGCTGTTGGTGCTAGTAACACAAGACATTCTACTGTACTGTTGGAGCTAGTAACACAAGACATTCTACTGCGCTGTTGGTGCTAGTAACACAAGACATTCTACTGTACTGTTGGTGCTAGTAACACAAGACATTCTACTGTACTGTTGGAGCTAGTAACACAAGACATTCTACTGTACTGTTGGAGCTAGTAACACAAGACATTCTACTGCACTGTTGGAGCTAGTAACACAAGACATTTTACTGTACTGTTGGAGCTAGTAACACAAGACATTCTACTGTACTGTTGGAGCTAGTAACACAAGACATTCTACTGTACTGTTGGAGCTAGTAACACAAGACATTCTACTGTACTGTTGGAGCTAGTAACACAAGACATTCTACTATACTGTTGGAGCTAGTAACACAAGACATTCTACTGTACTGTTGGTGCTAGTAACACAAGACATTCTACTGTACTGTTGGAGCTAGTAACACAAGACATTCTACTGCACTATTGGTGCTAGTAACACAAGACATTCTACTGTACTGTTGGAGCAAGTAACACAAGACATTCTACTGTACTGTTGGTGCTAGTAACACAAGACATTCTACTGTACTGTTGGAGCTAGTAACACAAGACATTCTATTGTACTGTTGGTGCTAGTAACACAAGACATTCTACTGTACTGTTGGAGCTAGTAACACAAGACATTCTACTGTACTGTTGGAGCTAGTAACACAAGACATTCTACTGTACTGTTGGAGCTAGTAACACAAGACATTCTACTGCGCTGTTGGTGCTAGTAACACAATACATTCTACTGTACTGTTGGTGCTAGTAACACAAGACATTCTACTGTACTGTTGGAGCTAGTAACACAAGACATTCTACTATACTGTTGGAGCTAGTAACACAAGACATTCTACTGTACTGTTGGTGCTAGTAACACAAGACATTCTACTGTACTGTTGGAGCTAGTAACACAAGACATTCTACTGTACTGTTGGAGCTAGTAACACAAGACATTCTACTGCGCTGTTGGTGCTAGTAACACAATACATTCTACTGTACTGTTGGTGCTAGTAACATAAGACATTCTACTGTACTGTTGGTGCTAGTAACACAAGACATTCTACTGTACTGTTGGAGCTAGTAACACAAGACATTCTACTGCGCTGTTGGTGCTAGTAACACAAGACATTCTACTGTACTGTTGGAGCTAGTAACACAAGACATTCTACTGTACTGTTGGAGCTAGTAACACAATACATTCTACTGTACTGTTGGAGCTAGTAACACAAGACATTCTACTGCGCTGTTGGTGCTAGTAACACAAGACATTCTACTGTACTGTTGGAGCTAGTAACACAAGACATTCTACTGCGCTGTTGGTGCTAGTAACACAAGACATTCTACTGTACTGTTGGTGCTAGTAACACAAGACATTCTACTGTACTGTTGGAGCTAGTAACACAAGACATTCTACTGTACTGTTGGAGCTAGTAACACAAGACATTCTACTGCACTGTTGGAGCTAGTAACACAAGACATTTTACTGTACTGTTGGAGCTAGTAACACAAGACATTCTACTGTACTGTTGGAGCTAGTAACACAAGACATTCTACTGTACTGTTGGAGCTAGTAACACAAGACATTCTACTGTACTGTTGGAGCTAGTAACACAATACATTCTACTATACTGTTGGAGCTAGTAACACAAGACATTCTACTGTACTGTTGGTGCTAGTAACACAAGACATTCTACTGTACTGTTGGAGCTAGTAACACAAGACATTCTACTGTACTGTTGGAGCTAGTAACACAAGACATTCTACTGCGCTGTTGGTGCTAGTAACACAATACATTCTACTGTACTGTTGGTGCTAGTAACATAAGACATTCTACTGTACTGTTGGTGCTAGTAACACAAGACATTCTACTGTACTGTTGGAGCTAGTAACACAAGACATTCTACTGCACTGTTGGTGCTAGTAACACAAGACATTCTACTGTACTGTTGGAGATAGTAACACAAGACATTCTACTGTACTGTTGGAGCTAGTAACACAATACATTCTACTGTACTGTTGGAGCTAGTAACACAAGACATTCTACTGCGCTGTTGGTGCTAGTAACACAAGACATTCTATTGCACTGTTGGAGCTAGTAACACAAGACATTCTACTGCTGTTGGTGCTAGTAACACAAGACATTCTACTGTACTGTTGGAGCTAGTAACACAAGACATTCTACTGCGCTGTTGGTGCTAGTAACACAAGACATTCTACTGTACTGTTGGTGCTAGTAACACAAGACATTCTACTGTACTGTTGGAGCTAGTAACACAAGACATTCTACTGTACTGTTGGTGCTAGTAACACAAGACATTCTACTGTACTGTTGGAGCTAGTAACACAATACATTCTACTGTACTGTTGGAGCTAGTAACACAAGACATTCTACTGCGCTGTTGGTGCTAGTAACACAAGACATTCTACTGTACTGTTGGAGCTAGTAACACAAGACATTCTACTGCGCTGTTGGTGCTAGTAACACAAGACATTCTACTGTACTGTTGGTGCTAGTAACACAAGACATTCTACTGTACTGTTGGAGCTAGTAACACAATACATTCTACTGTACTGTTGGAGCTAGTAACACAAGACATTCTACTGCGCTGTTGGTGCTAGTAACACAAGACATTCTACTGTACTGTTGGAGCTAGTAACACAAGACATTCTACTGCGCTGTTGGTGCTAGTAACACAAGACATTCTACTGTACTGTTGGTGCTAGTAACACAAGACATTCTACTGTACTGTTGGAGCTAGTAACACAAGACATTCTACTGTACTGTTGGTGCTAGTAACACAAGACATTCTACTGTACTGTTGGAGCTAGTAACACAAGACATTCTACTGTACTGTTGGAGCTAGTAACACAAGACATTCTACTGCAATGTTGGAGCTAGTAACACAAGACATTCTACTGTACTGTTGGAGCTAGTAACACAATACATTCTACTGTACTGTTGGAGCTAGTAACACAATACATTCTACTGTACTGTTGAGCTAGTAACACAAGACATTCTACTGCAATGTTGGAGCTAGTAACACAAGACATTCTACTGCGCTGTTGGTGCTAGTAACACAAGACATTCTACTGTACTGTTGGAGCTAGTAACACAAGACATTCTACTGTACTGTTGGAGCTAGTAACACAATACATTCTACTGTACTGTTGGAGCTAGTAACACAAGACATTCTACTGCGCTGTTGGTGCTAGTAACACAAGACATTCTACTGTACTGTTGGAGCTAGTAACACAAGACATTCTACTGCGCTGTTGGTGCTAGTAACACAAGACATTCTACTGTACTGTTGGTGCTAGTAACACAAGACATTCTACTGTACTGTTGGAGCTAGTAACACAAGACATTCTACTGTACTGTTGGAGCTAGTAACACAAGACATTCTACTGCACTGTTGGAGCTAGTAACACAAGACATTTTACTGTACTGTTGGAGCTAGTAACACAAGACATTCTACTGTACTGTTGGAGCTAGTAACACAAGACATTCTACTGTACTGTTGGAGCTAGTAACACAAGACATTCTACTGTACTGTTGGAGCTAGTAACACAATACATTCTACTATACTGTTGGAGCTAGTAACACAAGACATTCTACTGTACTGTTGGTGCTAGTAACACAAGACATTCTACTGTACTGTTGGAGCTAGTAACACAAGACATTCTACTGTACTGTTGGAGCTAGTAACACAAGACATTCTACTGCGCTGTTGGTGCTAGTAACACAATACATTCTACTGTACTGTTGGTGCTAGTAACATAAGACATTCTACTGTACTGTTGGTGCTAGTAACACAAGACATTCTACTGTACTGTTGGAGCTAGTAACACAAGACATTCTACTGCGCTGTTGGTGCTAGTAACACAAGACATTCTACTGTACTGTTGGAGCTAGTAACACAAGACATTCTACTGTACTGTTGGAAATAGTAACACAATACATTCTACTGTACTGTTGGAGCTAGTAACACAAGACATTCTACTGCGCTGTTGGTGCTAGTAACACAAGACATTCTACTGTACTGTTGGAGCTAGTAACACAAGACATTCTACTGCGCTGTTGGTGCTAGTAACACAAGACATTCTACTGTACTGTTGGTGCTAGTAACACAAGACATTCTACTGTACTGTTGGAGCTAGTAACACAAGACATTCTACTGTACTGTTGGTGCTAGTAACACAAGACATTCTACTGTACTGTTGGAGTAACTAGTAACACAATACATTCTACTGTACTGTTGGAGCTAGTAACACAAGACATTCTACTGCGCTGTTGGTGCTAGTAACACAAGACATTCTACTGTACTGTTGGAGCTAGTAACACAAGACATTCTACTGCGCTGTTGGTGCTAGTAACACAAGACATTCTACTGTACTGTTGGTGCTAGTAACACAAGACATTCTACTGTACTGTTGGAGCTAGTAACACAAGACATTCTACTGTACTGTTGGAGCTAGTAACACAAGACATTCTACTGCGCTGTTGGTGCTAGTAACACAAGACATTCTACTGTACTGTTGGAGCTAGTAACACAAGACATTCTACTGCGCTGTTGGTGCTAGTAACACAAGACATTCTACTGTACTGTTGGTGCTAGTAACACAAGACATTCTACTGTACTGTTGGAGCTAGTAACACAAGACATTCTACTGTACTGTTGGTGCTAGTAACACAAGACATTCTACTGTACTGTTGGAGCTAGTAACACAATACATTCTACTGTACTGTTGGAGCTAGTAACACAAGACATTCTACTGCAATGTTGGAGCTAGTAACACAAGACATTCTACTGTACTGTTGGAGCTAGTAACACAATACATTCTACTGTACTGTTGGAGCTAGTAACACAATACATTCTACTGTACTGTTGGAGCTAGTAACACAAGACATTCTACTGCAATGTTGGAGCTAGTAACACAAGACATTCTACTGCACTGTTGGAGCTAGTAACACAAGACATTCTACTGTACTGTTGGAGCTAGTAACACAAGACATTCTACTGCGCTGTTGGTGCTAGTAACACAAGACATTCTACTGTACTGTTGGAGCTAGTAACACAAGACATTCTACTGTACTGTTGGAGCTAGTAACACAAGACATTCTACTGCGCTGTTGGTGCTAGTAACACAATACATTCTACTGTACTGTTGGTGCTAGTAACATAAGACATTCTACTGTACTGTTGGTGCTAGTAACACAAGACATTCTACTGTACTGTTGGAGCTAGTAACACAAGACATTCTACTGCGCTGTTGGTGCTAGTAACACAAGACATTCTACTGTACTGTTGGAGATAGTAACACAAGACATTCTACTGTACTGTTGGAGCTAGTAACACAAGACATTCTACTTTGGAGCTAGTAACACAAGACATTCTACTGTACTGGAGCTAGTAACACAAGACATTCTACTGTACTGTTGGAGCTAGTAACACAATACATTCTACTGTACTGTTGGAGCTAGTAACACAAGACATTCTACTGCAATGTTGGAGCTAGTAACACAAGACATTCTACTGCACTGTTGGAGCTAGTAACACAAGACATTCTACTGTACTGTTGGAGCTAGTAACACAAGACATTCTACTGCGCTGTTGGTGCTAGTAACACAATACATTCTACTGTACTGTTGGTGCTAGTAACATAAGACATTCTACTGTACTGTTGGTGCTAGTAACACAAGACATTCTACTGTACTGTTGGAGCTAGTAACACAAGACATTCTACTGCGCTGTTGGTGCTAGTAACACAAGACATTCTACTGTACTGTTGGAGATAGTAACACAAGACATTCTACTGTACTGTTGGAGCTAGTAACACAATACATTCTACTGTACTGTTGGAGCTAGTAACACAAGACATTCTACTGCGCTGTTGGTGCTAGTAACACAAGACATTCTACTGCACTGTTGGAGCTAGTAACACAAGACATTCTACTGCGCTGTTGGTGCTAGTAACACAAGACATTCTACTGCACTGTTGGTGCTAGTAACACAAGACATTCTACTGTACTGTTGGAGCTAGTAACACAAGACATTCTACTGTACTGTTGGAGCTAGTAACACAAGACATTCTACTGCACTGTTGGAGCTAGTAACACAAGACATTTACTGTACTGTTGGAGCTAGTAACACAAGACATTCTACTGTACTGTTGGAGCTAGTAACACAAGACATTCTACTGTACTGTTGGAGCTAGTAACACAAGACATTCTACTGTACTGTTGGAGCTAGTAACACAAGACATTCTACTATACTGTTGGAGCTAGTAACACAAGACATTCTACTGTACTGTTGGTGCTAGTAACACAAGACATTCTACTGTACTGTTGGAGCTAGTAACACAAGACATTCTACTGTACTGTTGGAGCTAGTAACACAAGACATTCTACTGCGCTGTTGGTGCTAGTAACACAATACAGTCTACTGTACTGTTGGTGCTAGTAACATAAGACATTCTACTGTACTGTTGGTGCTAGTAACACAAGACATTCTACTGTACTGTTGGAGCTAGTAACACAAGACATTCTACTGCACTGTTGGTGCTAGTAACACAAGACATTCTACTGTACTGTTGGAGCTAGTAACACAAGACATTCTACTGTACTGTTGGAAATAGTAACACAATACATTCTACTGTACTGTTGGAGCTAGTAACACAAGACATTCTACTGCGCTGTTGGTGCTAGTAACACAAGACATTCTACTGTACTGTTGGAGCTAGTAACACAAGACATTCTACTGCGCTGTTGGTGCTAGTAACACAAGACATTCTACTGTACTGTTGGTGCTAGTAACACAAGACATTCTACTGTACTGTTGGAGCTAGTAACACAAGACATTCTACTGTACTGTTGGAGCTAGTAACACAATACATTCTACTGTACTGTTGGAGCTAGTAACACAAGACATTCTACTGCAATGTTGGAGCTAGTAACACAAGATAGTCTACTGTACTGTTGGTGCTAGTAACACAAGACATTCTACTGCAATGTTGGAGCTAGTAACCCAAGACATTCTACTGCACTGTTGGAGCTAGTACCACAAGACATTCTACTGCACTGTTGGAGCTAGTAATACAATACATTCTACTGTACTGTTGGAGCTAGTAACACAAGACATTCTACTGCACTGTTGGAGCTAGTAACACAAGACATTCTACTGCACTGTTGGAGCTAGTAATACAATACATTCTACTGTACTGTTGGAGCTAGTAACACAAGACATTATACTGTACTGTTGGAGCTAGTAACACAAGACATTATACTGTACTGTTGGAGCTAGTAACACAAGACATTCTACTGCAATGTTGGAGCTAGTAACACAAGACATTCTACTGTACTGTTGGTGCTAGTAACACAAGACATTCTACTGTACTGTTGGAGCTAGTAACACAAGACATTCTACTGTACTGTTGGAGCCAGTAACACAATACATTCTACTGTACTGTTGGAGCTAGTAACACAAGACATTCTACTGCGCTGTTGGTGCTAGTAACACAAGACATTCTACTGTACTGTTGGAGCTAGTAACACAAGACATTCTACTGCGCTGTTGGTGCTAGTAACACAAGACATTCTACTGTACTGTTGGTGCTAGTAACACAAGACATTCTACTGTACTGTTGGAGCTAGTAACACAAGACATTCTACTGTACTGTTGGAGCTAGTAACACAAGACATTCTACTGCACTGTTGGAGCTAGTAACACAAGACATTTTACTGTACTGTTGGAGCTAGTAACACAAGACATTCTACTGTACTGTTGGAGCTAGTAACACAAGACATTCTACTGTACTGTTGGAGCTAGTAACACAAGACATTCTACTGTACTGTTGGAGCTAGTAACACAAGACATTCTACTATACTGTTGGAGCTAGTAACACAAGACATTCTACTGTACTGTTGGTGCTAGTAACACAAGACATTCTACTGTACTGTTGGAGCTAGTAACACAAGACATTCTACTGCACTATTGGTGCTAGTAACACAAGACATTCTACTGTACTGTTGGAGCAAGTAACACAAGACATTCTACTGTACTGTTGGTGCTAGTAACACAAGACATTCTACTGTACTGTTGGAGCTAGTAACACAAGACATTCTACTGTACTGTTGGAGCTAGTAACACAAGACATTCTACTGTACTGTTGGAGCTAGTAACACAAGACATTCTACTGTACTGTTGGAGCTAGTAACACAAGACATTCTACTGCGCTGTTGGTGCTAGTAACACAATACATTCTACTGTACTGTTGGTGCTAGTAACACAAGACATTCTACTGTACTGTTGGAGCTAGTAACACAAGACATTCTACTATACTGTTGGAGCTAGTAACACAAGACATTCTACTGTACTGTTGGTGCTAGTAACACAAGACATTCTACTGTACTGTTGGAGCTAGTAACACAAGACATTCTACTGTACTGTTGGAGCTAGTAACACAAGACATTCTACTGCGCTGTTGGTGCTAGTAACACAATACATTCTACTGTACTGTTGGTGCTAGTAACATAAGACATTCTACTGTACTGTTGGTGCTAGTAACACAAGACATTCTACTGTACTGTTGGAGCTAGTAACACAAGACATTCTACTGCGCTGTTGGTGCTAGTAACACAAGACATTCTACTGTACTGTTGGAGCTAGTAACACAAGACATTCTACTGTACTGTTGGAGCTAGTAACACAATACATTCTACTGTACTGTTGGAGCTAGTAACACAAGACATTCTACTGCGCTGTTGGTGCTAGTAACACAAGACATTCTACTGTACTGTTGGAGCTAGTAACACAAGACATTCTACTGCGCTGTTGGTGCTAGTAACACAAGACATTCTACTGTACTGTTGGTGCTAGTAACACAAGACATTCTACTGTACTGTTGGAGCTAGTAACACAAGACATTCTACTGTACTGTTGGAGCTAGTAACACAAGACATTCTACTGCACTGTTGGAGCTAGTAACACAAGACATTTTACTGTACTGTTGGAGCTAGTAACACAAGACATTCTACTGTACTGTTGGAGCTAGTAACACAAGACATTCTACTGTACTGTTGGAGCTAGTAACACAAGACATTCTACTGTACTGTTGGAGCTAGTAACACAATACATTCTACTATACTGTTGGAGCTAGTAACACAAGACATTCTACTGTACTGTTGGTGCTAGTAACACAAGACATTCTACTGTACTGTTGGAGCTAGTAACACAAGACATTCTACTGTACTGTTGGAGCTAGTAACACAAGACATTCTACTGCGCTGTTGGTGCTAGTAACACAATACATTCTACTGTACTGTTGGTGCTAGTAACATAAGACATTCTACTGTACTGTTGGTGCTAGTAACACAAGACATTCTACTGTACTGTTGGAGCTAGTAACACAAGACATTCTACTGCGCTGTTGGTGCTAGTAACACAAGACATTCTACTGTACTGTTGGAGCTAGTAACACAAGACATTCTACTGTACTGTTGGAAATAGTAACACAATACATTCTACTGTACTGTTGGAGCTAGTAACACAAGACATTCTACTGCGCTGTTGGTGCTAGTAACACAAGACATTCTACTGTACTGTTGGAGCTAGTAACACAAGACATTCTACTGCGCTGTTGGTGCTAGTAACACAAGACATTCTACTGTACTGTTGGTGCTAGTAACACAAGACATTCTACTGTACTGTTGGAGCTAGTAACACAAGACATTCTACTGTACTGTTGGTGCTAGTAACACAAGACATTCTACTGTACTGTTGGACCTAGTAACACAAGACATTCTACTGTACTGTTGGAGCTAGTAACACAAGACATTCTACTGCGCTGTTGGTGCTAGTAACACAATACATTCTACTGTACTGTTGGTGCTAGTAACATAAGACATTCTACTGTACTGTTGGTGCTAGTAACACAAGACATTCTACTGTACTGTTGGAGCTAGTAACACAATACATTCTACTGTACTATTGGAGCTAGTAACACAAGACATTCTACTGCGCTGTTGGTGCTAGTAACACAAGACATTCTACTGTACTGTTGGAGCTAGTAACACAAGACATTCTACTGCGCTGTTGGTGCTAGTAACACAAGACATTCTACTGTACTGTTGGTGCTAGTAACACAAGACATTCTACTGTACTGTTGGAGCTAGTAACACAAGACATTCTACTGTACTGTTGGAGCTAGTAACACAAGACATTCTACTGCACTGTTGGAGCTAGTAACACAAGACATTTTACTGTACTGTTGGAGCTAGTAACACAAGACATTCTACTGTACTGTTGGAGCTAGTAACACAAGACATTCTACTGTACTGTTGGAGCTAGTAACACAAGACATTCTACTGTACTGTTGGAGCTAGTAACACAAGACATTCTACTATACTGTTGGAGCTAGTAACACAAGACATTCTACTGTACTGTTGGTGCTAGTAACACAAGACATTCTACTGTACTGTTGGAGCTAGTAACACAAGACATTCTACTGTACTGTTGGAGCTAGTAACACAAGACATTCTACTGCACTGTTGGTGCTAGTAACACAATACATTCTACTGTACTGTTGGTGCTAGTAACATAAGACATTCTACTGTACTGTTGGTGCTAGTAACACAAGACATTCTACTGTACTGTTGGAGCTAGTAACACAAGACATTCTACTGCGCTGTTGGTGCTAGTAACACAAGACATTCTACTGTACTGTTGGAGCTAGTAACACAAGACATTCTACTGTACTGTTGGAAATAGTAACACAATACATTCTACTGTACTGTTGGAGCTAGTAACACAAGACATTCTACTGCGCTGTTGGTGCTAGCAACACAAGACATTCTACTGTACTGTTGGAGCTAGTAACACAAGACATTCTACTGCGCTGTTGGTGCTAGTAACACAAGACATTCTACTGTACTGTTGGTGCTAGTAACACAAGACATTCTACTGTACTGTTGGAGCTAGTAACACAAGACATTCTACTGTACTGTTGGAGCTAGTAACACAATACATTCTACTGTACTGTTGGAGCTAGTAACACAAGACATTCTACTGCAATGTTGGAGCTAGTAACACAAGATAGTCTACTGTACTGTTGGTGCTAGTAACACAAGACATTCTACTGCAATGTTGGAGCTAGTAACCCAAGACATTCTACTGCACTGTTGGAGCTAGTACCACAAGACATTCTACTGCACTGTTGGAGCTAGTAATACAATACATTCTACTGTACTGTTGGAGCTAGTAACACAAGACATTATACTGTACTGTTGGAGCTAGTAACACAAGACATTATACTGTACTGTTGGAGCTAGTAACACAAGACATTCTACTGCAATGTTGGAGCTAGTAACACAAGATATTATACTGTACTGTTGGTGCTAGTAACACAAGACATTTTACTGCAATGTTGGAGCTAGTAACACAATACATTCTACTGTACTGTTGGAGCTAGTAACACAAGACATTCTACTGTACTGTTGGAGCTAGTAATACAATACATTCTACTGTACTGTTGGAGCTACTACCACAAGACATTCTACTGTACTGTTGGAGCTAGTAACACAAGACATTCCACTGCACTGTTGAAGCTAGTAACACAAGACATTCTCCTGTACTGTTGGAGCTACTACCACAATACATTCTACTGTACTGTTGGATCTAGTAACACAAGACATTCCACTGCACTGTTGGAGCTAGTAACACAAGACATTCTACTGTACTGTTGGAGCTAGTAACACAAGACATTCTACTGCACTATTGGTGCTAGTAACACAAGACATTCTACTGTACTGTCGGAGCTAGTAACACAAGACATTATACTGTACTGTTGGAGCAAGTAACACAAGACATTCTACTGTACTGTTGGAGCTAGTAACACAAGACATTTTACTG
This sequence comes from Oncorhynchus nerka, assembly GCF_034236695.1. Classification (NCBI taxonomy): domain Eukaryota; kingdom Metazoa; phylum Chordata; class Actinopteri; order Salmoniformes; family Salmonidae; genus Oncorhynchus; species Oncorhynchus nerka. The sequence continues at coordinate 59,912,206 of NC_088419.1, read as the reverse complement.
TACTGTTGGAGCTAGTAACACAAGACATTCTACTGTACTGTTGGAGCTAGTAATACAAGACATTCTACTGTACTGTTGGAGCTAGTAACACAAGACATTCTACTGCCCTGTTGGAGCTAGTAACACAATACATTCTACTGCTTTGTTGGTGCTAGTAACACAATACATTCTACTGTACTGTTGGAGCTAGTAACACAAGACATTCTACTGTACTGTTGGAGCTTGTAACACAATACATTCTACTGTACTGTTGGACCTAGTAACACAGTACATTCTACTGTACTGTTGAAGCTAGTAACACAAGACATTCTACTGCACTATTGGTGCTAGTAACACAAGACATTCTACTGTACTGTTGGAGCAAGTAACACAAGACATTCTACTGTACTGTTGGTGCTAGTAACACAAGACATTCTACTGTACTGTTGGAGCTAGTAACACAAGACATTCTACTGTACTGTTGGTGCTAGTAACACAAGACATTCTACTGTACTGTTGGAGCTAGTAACACAAGACATTCTACTGTACTGTTGGAGCTAGTAACACAAGACATTCTACTGTACTGTTGGAGCTAGTAACACAAGACATTCTACTGCGCTGTTGGTGCTAGTAACACAATACATTCTACTGTACTGTTGGTGCTAGTAACACAAGACATTCTACTGTACTGTTGGAGCTAGTAACACAAGACATTCTACTGTACTGTTGGAGCTAGTAACACAAGACATTCTACTATACTGTTGGAGCTAGTAACACAAGACATTCTACTGTACTGTTGGTGCTAGTAACACAAGACATTCTACTGTACTGTTGGAGCTAGTAACACAAGACATTCTACTGTACTGTTGGAGCTAGTAACACAAGACATTCTACTGCGCTGTTGGTGCTAGTAACACAATACATTCTACTGTACTGTTGGTGCTAGTAACATAAGACATTCTACTGTACTGTTGGTGCTAGTAACACAAGACATTCTACTGTACTGTTGGAGCTAGTAACACAAGACATTCTACTGTACTGTTGGAGCTAGTAACACAAGACATTCTACTGTACTGTTGGTGCTAGTAACACAAGACATTATACTGTACTGTTGGAGCTAGTAACACAAGACATTCTACTGTACTGTTGGAGCTAGTAACACAAGACATTCTACTGCGCTGTTGGTGCTAGTAACACAATACATTCTACTGTACTGTTGGTGCTAGTAACATAAGACATTCTACTGTACTGTTGGTGCTAGTAACACAAGACATTCTACTGTACTGTTGGAGCTAGTAACACAAGACATTCTACTGTACTGTTGGAGCTAGTAACACAAGACATTCTACTGCGCTGTTGGTGCTAGTAACACAATACATTCTACTGTACTGTTGGTGCTAGTAACACAAGACATTCTACTGTACTGTTGGAGCTAGTAACACAAGACATTCTACTGTACTGTTGGAGCTAGTAACACAAGACATTCTACTGTACTGTTGGAGCTAGTAACACAAGACATTCTACTGTACTGTTGAAAGCTAGTAACACAAGACATTCTACTGTACTGTTGGAGCTAGTAACACAAGACATTGCGCTGCTAGTAACACAATACATTCTACTGCTGTTGGAGCTAGCAACACAAGACATTCTACTGTACTGTTGGAGCTGTAACACAAGACATTCTACTGCGCTGTTGGTGCTAGTAACACAAGACATTCTACTGTACTGTTGGTGCTAGTAACACAAGACATTCTACTGTACTGTTGGAGCTAGTAACACAAGACATTCTACTGTACTGTTGGAGCTAGTAACACAATACATTCTACTGTACTGTTGGAGCTAGTAACACAAGACATTCTACTGCAATGTTGGAGCTAGTAACACAAGATATTATACTGTACTGTTGGTGCTAGTAACACAAGACATTTTACTGCAATGTTGGAGCTAGTAACACAATACATTCTACTGTACTGTTGGAGCTAGTAACACAATACATTCTACTGTACTGTTGGAGCTAGTAATACAATACATTCTACTGTACTGTTGGAGCTACTACCACAAGACATTCTACTGTACTGTTGGAGCTAGTAACACAAGACATTCCACTGCACTGTTGAAGCTAGTAACACAAGACATTCTCCTGTACTGTTGGAGCTACTACCACAATACATTCTACTGTACTGTTGGATCTAGTAACACAAGACATTCCACTGCACTGTTGGAGCTAGTAACACAAGACATTCTACTGTACTGTTGGAGCTAGTAACACAAGACATTCTACTGCACTATTGGTGCTAGTAACACAAGACATTCTACTGTACTGTCGGAGCTAGTAACACAAGACATTATACTGTACTGTTGGAGCAAGTAACACAAGACATTCTACTGTACTGTTGGAGCTAGTAACACAAGACATTTTACTGTACTGTTGGAGCTAGTAACACAAGACATTCTACTGTACTGTTGGAGCTAGTAATACAAGACATTCTACTGTACTGTTGGAGCTAGTAACACAAGACATTCTACTGCCCTGTTGGAGCTAGTAACACAATACATTCTACTGCTTTGTTGGTGCTAGTAACACAATACATTCTACTGTACTGTTGGAGCTAGTAACACAAGACATTCTACTGTACTGTTGGAGCTTGTAACACAATACATTCTACTGTACTGTTGGACCTAGTAACACAGTACATTCTACTGTACTGTTGAAGCTAGTAACACAAGACATTCTACTGCACTATTGGTGCTAGTAACACAAGACATTCTACTGTACTGTTGGAGCAAGTAACACAAGACATTCTACTGTACTGTTGGTGCTAGTAACACAAGACATTCTACTGTACTGTTGGAGCTAGTAACACAAGACATTCTACTGTACTGTTGGTGCTAGTAACACAAGACATTCTACTGTACTGTTGGAGCTAGTAACACAAGACATTCTACTGTACTGTTGGAGCTAGTAACACAAGACATTCTACTGTACTGTTGGAGCTAGTAACACAAGACATTCTACTGCGCTGTTGGTGCTAGTAACACAATACATTCTACTGTACTGTTGGTGCTAGTAACACAAGACATTCTACTGTACTGTTGGAGCTAGTAACACAAGACATTCTACTGTACTGTTGGAGCTAGTAACACAAGACATTCTACTATACTGTTGGAGCTAGTAACACAAGACATTCTACTGTACTGTTGGTGCTAGTAACACAAGACATTCTACTGTACTGTTGGAGCTAGTAACACAAGACATTCTACTGTACTGTTGGAGCTAGTAACACAAGACATTCTACTGCGCTGTTGGTGCTAGTAACACAATACATTCTACTGTACTGTTGGTGCTAGTAACATAAGACATTCTACTGTACTGTTGGTGCTAGTAACACAAGACATTCTACTGTACTGTTGGAGCTAGTAACACAAGACATTCTACTGTACTGTTGGAGCTAGTAACACAAGACATTCTACTGTACTGTTGGTGCTAGTAACACAAGACATTATACTGTACTGTTGGAGCTAGTAACACAAGACATTCTACTGTACTGTTGGAGCTAGTAACACAAGACATTCTACTGCGCTGTTGGTGCTAGTAACACAATACATTCTACTGTACTGTTGGTGCTAGTAACATAAGACATTCTACTGTACTGTTGGTGCTAGTAACACAAGACATTCTACTGTACTGTTGGAGCTAGTAACACAAGACATTCTACTGTACTGTTGGAGCTAGTAACACAAGACATTCTACTGCGCTGTTGGTGCTAGTAACACAATACATTCTACTGTACTGTTGGTGCTAGTAACACAAGACATTCTACTGTACTGTTGGAGCTAGTAACACAAGACATTCTACTGTACTGTTGGAGCTAGTAACACAAGACATTCTACTATACTGTTGGAGCTAGTAACACAAGACATTCTACTGTACTGTTGGAGCTAGTAACACAAGACATTCTACTGTACTGTTGGAAATAGTAACACAATACATTCTACTGTACTGTTGGAGCTAGTAACACAAGACATTCTACTGCGCTGTTGGTGCTAGCAACACAAGACATTCTACTGTACTGTTGGAGCTAGTAACACAAGACATTCTACTGCGCTGTTGGTGCTAGTAACACAAGACATTCTACTGTACTGTTGGTGCTAGTAACACAAGACATTCTACTGTACTGTTGGAGCTAGTAACACAAGACATTCTACTGTACTGTTGGAGCTAGTAACACAAGACATTCTACTGTACTGTTGGAGCTAGTAACACAAGACATTCTACTGCAATGTTGGAGCTAGTAACACAAGATAGTCTACTGTACTGTTGGTGCTAGTAACACAAGACATTCTACTGCAATGTTGGAGCTAGTAACCCAAGACATTCTACTGCACTGTTGGAGCTAGTACCACAAGACATTCTACTGCACTGTTGGAGCTAGTAATACAATACATTCTACTGTACTGTTGGAGCTAGTAACACAAGACATTATACTGTACTGTTGGAGCTAGTAACACAAGACATTATACTGTACTGTTGGAGCTAGTAACACAAGACATTCTACTGCAATGTTGGAGCTAGTAACACAAGATATTATACTGTACTGTTGGTGCTAGTAACACAAGACATTTTACTGCAATGTTGGAGCTAGTAACACAATACATTCTACTGTACTGTTGGAGCTAGTAACACAAGACATTCTACTGTACTGTTGGAGCTAGTAATACAATACATTCTACTGTACTGTTGGAGCTACTACCACAAGACATTCTACTGTACTGTTGGAGCTAGTAACACAAGACATTCCACTGCACTGTTGAAGCTAGTAACACAAGACATTCTCCTGTACTGTTGGAGCTACTACCACAATACATTCTACTGTACTGTTGGATCTAGTAACACAAGACATTCCACTGCACTGTTGGAGCTAGTAACACAAGACATTCTACTGTACTGTTGGAGCTAGTAACACAAGACATTCTACTGCACTATTGGTGCTAGTAACACAAGACATTCTACTGTACTGTCGGAGCTAGTAACACAAGACATTATACTGTACTGTTGGAGCAAGTAACACAAGACATTCTACTGTACTGTTGGAGCTAGTAACACAAGACATTTTACTGTACTGTTGGAGCTAGTAACACAAGACATTCTACTGTACTGTTGGAGCTAGTAATACAAGACATTCTACTGTACTGTTGGAGCTAGTAACACAAGACATTCTACTGCCCTGTTGGAGCTAGTAACACAATACATTCTACTGCTTTGTTGGTGCTAGTAACACAATACATTCTACTGTACTGTTGGAGCTAGTAACACAAGACATTCTACTGTACTGTTGGAGCTTGTAACACAATACATTCTACTGTACTGTTGGACCTAGTAACACAGTACATTCTACTGTACTGTTGAAGCTAGTAACACAAGACATTCTACTGCACTATTGGTGCTAGTAACACAAGACATTCTACTGTACTGTTGGAGCAAGTAACACAAGACATTCTACTGTACTGTTGGTGCTAGTAACACAAGACATTCTACTGTACTGTTGGAGCTAGTAACACAAGACATTCTACTGTACTGTTGGTGCTAGTAACACAAGACATTCTACTGTACTGTTGGAGCTAGTAACACAAGACATTCTACTGTACTGTTGGAGCTAGTAACACAAGACATTCTACTGTACTGTTGGAGCTAGTAACACAAGACATTCTACTGCGCTGTTGGTGCTAGTAACACAATACATTCTACTGTACTGTTGGTGCTAGTAACACAAGACATTCTACTGTACTGTTGGAGCTAGTAACACAAGACATTCTACTGTACTGTTGGAGCTAGTAACACAAGACATTCTACTATACTGTTGGAGCTAGTAACACAAGACATTCTACTGTACTGTTGGTGCTAGTAACACAAGACATTCTACTGTACTGTTGGAGCTAGTAACACAAGACATTCTAATGTACTGTTGGAGCTAGTAACTGTTGGTGCTAGTAACAAGACATTCTACTGCGCTGTTGGTGCTAGTAACACAATACATTCTACTGTACTGTTGGTGCTAGTAACATAAGACATTCTACTGTACTGTTGGTGCTAGTAACACAAGACATTCTACTGTACTGTTGGAGCTAGTAACACAAGACATTCTACTGTACTGTTGGAGCTAGTAACACAAGACATTCTACTGTACTGTTGGTGCTAGTAACACAAGACATTATACTGTACTGTTGGAGCTAGTAACACAAGACATTCTACTGTACTGTTGGAGCTAGTAACACAAGACATTCTACTGCGCTGTTGGTGCTAGTAACACAATACATTCTACTGTACTGTTGGTGCTAGTAACATAAGACATTCTACTGTACTGTTGGTGCTAGTAACACAAGACATTCTACTGTACTGTTGGAGCTAGTAACACAAGACATTCTACTGTACTGTTGGAGCTAGTAACACAAGACATTCTACTGCGCTGTTGGTGCTAGTAACACAATACATTCTACTGTACTGTTGGTGCTAGTAACACAAGACATTCTACTGTACTGTTGGAGCTAGTAACACAAGACATTCTACTGTACTGTTGGAGCTAGTAACACAAGACATTCTACTATACTGTTGGAGCTAGTAACACAAGACATTCTACTGTACTGTTGGTGCTAGTAACACAAGACATTCTACTGTACTGTTGGAGCTAGTAACACAAGACATTCTACTGTACTGTTGGAGCTAGTAACACAAGACATTCTACTGCGCTGTTGGTGCTAGTAACACAATACATTCTACTGTACTGTTGGTGCTAGTAACATAAGACATTCTACTGTACTGTTGGTGCTAGTAACACAAGACATTCTACTGTACTGTTGGAGCTAGTAACACAAGACATTCTACTGCGCTGTTGGTGCTAGTAACACAAGACATTCTACTGTACTGTTGGAGCTAGTAACACAAGACATTCTACTGCAATGTTGGAGCTAGTAACCCAAGACATTCTACTGCACTGTTGGAGCTAGTACCACAAGACATTCTACTGCACTGTTGGAGCTAGTAATACAATACATTCTACTGTACTGTTGGAGCTAGTAACACAAGACATTATACTGTACTGTTGGAGCTAGTAACAGAAGACATTATACTGTACTGTTGGAGCTAGTAACACAAGACATTCTACTGCAATGTTGGAGCTAGTAACACAAGATATTATACTGTACTGTTGGTGCTAGTAACACAAGACATTTTACTGCAATGTTGGAGCTAGTAACACAATACATTCTACTGTACTGTTGGAGCTAGTAACACAAGACATTCTACTGTACTGTTGGAGCTAGTAATACAATACATTCTACTGTACTGTTGGAGCTACTACCACAAGACATTCTACTGTACTGTTGGAGCTAGTAACACAAGACATTCCACTGCACTGTATAAGCTAGTAACACAAGACATTCTCCTGTACTGTTGGAGCTACTACCACAATACATTCTACTGTACTGTTGGATCTAGTAACACAAGACATTCCACTGCACTGTTGGAGCTAGTAACACAAGACATTCTACTGTACTGTTGGAGCTAGTAACACAAGACATTCTACTGCACTATTGGTGCTAGTAACACAAGACATTCTACTGTACTGTCGGAGCTAGTAACACAAGACATTATACTGTACTGTTGGAGCAAGTAACACAAGACATTCTACTGTACTGTTGGAGCTAGTAACACAAGACATTTTACTGTACTGTTGGAGCTAGTAACACAAGACATTCTACTGTACTGTTGGAGCTAGTAATACAAGACATTCTACTGTACTGTTGGAGCTAGTAACACAAGACATTCTACTGCCCTGTTGGAGCTAGTAACACAATACATTCTACTGCTTTGTTGGTGCTAGTAACACAATACATTCTACTGTACTGTTGGAGCTAGTAACACAAGACATTCTACTGTACTGTTGGAGCTTGTAACACAATACATTCTACTGTACTGTTGGACCTAGTAACACAGTACATTCTACTGTACTGTTGAAGCTAGTAACACAAGACATTCTACTGCACTATTGGTGCTAGTAACACAAGACATTCTACTGTACTGTTGGAGCAAGTAACACAAGACATTCTACTGTACTGTTGGTGCTAGTAACACAAGACATTCTACTGTACTGTTGGAGCTAGTAACACAAGACATTCTACTGTACTGTTGGTGCTAGTAACACAAGACATTCTACTGTACTGTTGGAGCTAGTAACACAAGACATTCTACTGTACTGTTGGAGCTAGTAACACAAGACATTCTACTGTACTGTTGGAGCTAGTAACACAAGACATTCTACTGCGCTGTTGGTGCTAGTAACACAATACATTCTACTGTACTGTTGGAGCTAGTAACACAAGACATTCTACTGTACTGTTGGAGCTAGTAACACAAGACATTCTACTATACTGTTGGAGCTAGTAACACAAGACATTCTACTGTACTGTTGGAGCTAGTAACACAAGACATTCTACTGTACTGTTGGTGCTAGTAACACAAGACATTCTACTGTACTGTTGGAGCTAGTAACACAAGACATTCTACTGTACTGTTGGAGCTAGTAACACAAGACATTCTACTGCGCTGTTGGTGCTAGTAACACAATACATTCTACTGTACTGTTGGTGCTAGTAACATAAGACATTCTACTGTACTGTTGGTGCTAGTAACACAAGACATTCTACTGTACTGTTGGAGCTAGTAACACAAGACATTCTACTGTACTGTTGGAGCTAGTAACACAAGACATTCTACTGCGCTGTTGGTGCTAGTAACACAATACATTCTACTGTACTGTTGGTGCTAGTAACACAAGACATTCTACTGTACTGTTGGAGCTAGTAACACAAGACATTCTACTGTACTGTTGGAGCTAGTAACACAAGACATTCTACTATACTGTTGGAGCTAGTAACACAAGACATTCTACTGTACTGTTGGTGCTAGTAACACAAGACATTCTACTGTACTGTTGGAGCTAGTAACACAAGACATTCTACTGTACTGTTGGAGCTAGTAACACAAGACATTCTACTGCGCTGTTGGTGCTAGTAACACAATACATTCTACTGTACTGTTGGTGCTAGTAACATAAGACATTCTACTGTACTGTTGGTGCTAGTAACACAAGACATTCTACTGTACTGTTGGAGCTAGTAACACAAGACATTCTACTGCGCTGTTGGTGCTAGTAACACAAGACATTCTACTGTACTGTTGGAGCTAGTAACACAAGACATTCTACTGCAATGTTGGAGCTAGTAACACAAGACATTCTACTGTACTGTTGGAGCTAGTACCACAAGACATTCTACTGCACTGTTGGAGCTAGTAACACAATACATTCTACTGTACTGTTGGAGCTAGTAACACAAGACATTCTACTGTACTGTTGGAGCTAGTAACAGAAGACATTATACTGTACTGTTGGAGCTAGTAACACAAGACATTCTACTGCAATGTTGGAGCTAGTAACACAAGATATTATACTGTACTGTTGGTGCTAGTAACACAAGACATTTTACTGCAAGTAACACAATACATTCTACTGTACTGTTGGAGCTAGTAACACAAGACATTCTACTGTACTGTTGGAGCTAGTAATACAATACATTCTACTGTACTGTTGGAGCTACTACCACAAGACATTCTACTGTACTGTTGGAGCTAGTAACACAAGACATTCCACTGCACTGTTAAGCTAGTAACACAAGACATTCTACTGTACTGTTGGAGCTACTACCACAATACATTCTACTGTACTGTTGGATCTAGTAACACAAGACATTCCACTGCACTGTTGGAGCTAGTAACACAAGACATTCTACTGTACTGTTGGAGCTAGTAACACAAGACATTCTACTGCACTATTGGTGCTAGTAACACAAGACATTCTACTGTACTGTTGGAGCTAGTAACACAAGACATTATACTGTACTGTTGGAGCAAGTAACACAAGACATTCTACTGTACTGTTGGAGCTAGTAACACAAGACATTTTACTGTACTGTTGGAGCTAGTAACACAAGACATTCTACTGTACTGTTGGAGCTAGTAATACAAGACATTCTACTGTACTGTTGGAGCTAGTAACACAAGACATTCTACTGCCCTGTTGGAGCTAGTAACACAATACATTCTACTGCTTTGTTGGTGCTAGTAACACAATACATTCTACTGTACTGTTGGAGCTAGTAACACAAGACATTCTACTGTACTGTTGGAGCTTGTAACACAATACATTCTACTGTACTGTTGGACCTAGTAACACAGTACATTCTACTGTACTGTTGAAGCTAGTAACACAAGACATTCTACTGCACTATTGGTGCTAGTAACACAAGACATTCTACTGTACTGTTGGAGCTAGTAACACAAGACATTCTACTGTACTGTTGGTGCTAGTAACACAAGACATTCTACTGTACTGTTGGAGCTAGTAACACAAGACATTCTACTGTACTGTTGGTGCTAGTAACACAAGACATTCTACTGTACTGTTGGAGCTAGTAACACAAGACATTCTACTGTACTGTTGGAGCTAGTAACACAAGACATTCTACTGTACTGTTGGAGCTAGTAACACAAGACATTCTACTGCGCTGTTGGTGCTAGTAACACAATACATTCTACTGTACTGTTGGAGCTAGTAACACAAGACATTCTACTGTACTGTTGGAGCTAGTAACACAAGACATTCTACTATACTGTTGGAGCTAGTAACACAAGACATTCTACTGTACTGTTGGTGCTAGTAACACAAGACATTATACTGTACTGTTGGAGCTAGTAACACAAGACATTCTACTGTACTGTTGGAGCTAGTAACACAAGACATTCTACTGCGCTGTTGGTGCTAGTAACACAATACATTCTACTGTACTGTTGGTGCTAGTAACATAAGACATTCTACTGTACTGTTGGTGCTAGTAACACAAGACATTCTACTGTACTGTTGGAGCTAGTAACACAAGACATTCTACTGTACTGTTGGAGCTAGTAACACAAGACATTCTACTGCGCTGTTGGTGCTAGTAACACAATACATTCTACTGTACTGTTGGTGCTAGTAACACAAGACATTCTACTGTACTGTTGGTGCTAGTAACACAAGACATTCTACTGTACTGTTGGAGCTAGTAACACAAGACATTCTACTGTACTGTTGGAGCTAGTAACACAAGACATTCTACTATACTGTTGGAGCTAGTAACACAAGACATTCTACTGTACTGTTGGTGCTAGTAACACAAGACATTCTACTGTACTGTTGGAGCTAGTAACACAAGACATTCTACTGTACTGTTGGAGCTAGTAACACAAGACATTCTACTGTACTGTTGGTGCTAGTAACACAATACATTCTACTGTACTGTTGGTGCTAGTAACATAAGACATTCTACTGTACTGTTGGTGCTAGTAACACAAGACATTCTACTGTACTGTTGGAGCTAGTAACACAAGACATTCTACTGTACTGTTGGTGCTAGTAACACAAGACATTCTACTGACTGTTGGAGCTAGTAACACAAGACATTCTACTGTACTGTTGGAGCTAGTAACACAATACATTCTACTGTACTGTTGGAGCTAGTAACACAAGACATTCTACTGTACTGTTGGTGCTAGTAACACAAGACATTCTACTGTACTGTTGGAGCTAGTAACACAAGACATTCTACTGCGCTGTTGGTGCTAGTAACACAAGACATTCTACTGTACTGTTGGTGCTAGTAACACAAGACATTCTACTGTACTGTTGGTGCTAGTAACACAAGACATTCTACTGTACTGTTGGAGCTAGTAACACAAGACAGTCTACTGTACTGTTGGTGCTAGTAACACAAGACATTCTACTGCACTGTTGGAGCTAGTAACACAAGACATTCTACTGTACTGTTGGAGCTAGTAACACAAGACATTCTACTGTACTGTTGGAGCTAGTAACACAAGACATTCTACTGTACTGTTGGAGCTAGTAACACAAGACATTCTACTGTACTGTTGGAGCTAGTAACACAAGACATTATACTGTACTGTTGGTGCAAGTAACACAAGACATTCTACTGCAATGTTGGAGCTAGTAACACAAGATATTATACTGTACTGTTGGTGCTAGTAACACAAGACATTTTACAATGTTGGAGCTAGTAACACAAGACATTCTACTGTACTGTTGGAGCTAGTAACACAAGACATTCTACTGTACTGTTGGAGCTAGTAATACAATACATTCTACTGTACTGTTGGAGCTAGTAACACAAGACATTCTACTGTACTGTTGGTGCTAGTAACACAAGACATTCTACTGTACTGTTGGTGCTAGTAACACAAGACATTCTACTGTACTGTTGGCTACTACCACAATACATTCTACTGCTGTTGGATCTAGTAACACAAGACATTCCACTGCACTGTTGGAGCTAGTAACACAAGACATTCTACTGTACTGTTGGAGCTAGTAACACAAGACATTCTACTGCGCTGTTGGTGCTAGTAACACAATACATTCTACTGTACTGTTGGTGCTAGTAACACAAGACATTCTACTGTACTGTTGGTGCTAGTAACACAAGACATTCTACTGTACTGTTGGAGCTAGTAACACAAGACATTCTACTGTACTGTTGGAGCTAGTAACACAAGACATTCTACTATACTGTTGGAGCTAGTAACACAAGACATTCTACTGTACTGTTGGTGCTAGTAACACAAGACATTCTACTGTACTGTTGGAGCTAGTAACACAAGACATTCTACTGTACTGTTGGAGCTAGTAACACAAGACATTCTACTGCGCTGTTGGTGCTAGTAACACAATACATTCTACTGTACTGTTGGTGCTAGTAACATAAGACATTCTACTGTACTGTTGGTGCTAGTAACACAAGACATTCTACTGTACTGTTGGAGCTAGTAACACAAGACATTCTACTGCGCTGTTGGTGCTAGTAACACAAGACATTCTACTGCACTGTTGGAGCTAGTAACACAAGACATTCTACTGTACTGTTGGAGCTAGTAACACAATACATTCTACTGTACTGTTGGAGCTAGTAACACAAGACATTCTACTGCGCTGTTGGTGCTAGTAACACAAGACATTCTACTGTACTGTTGGAGCTAGTAACACAAGACATTCTACTGCGCTGTTGGTGCTAGTAACACAAGACATTCTACTGTACTGTTGGAGCTAGTAACACAATACATTCTACTGTACTGTTGGAGCTAGTAACACAAGACATTCTACTGCAATGTTGGAGCTAGTAACACAAGATAGTCTACTGTACTGTTGGTGCTAGTAACACAAGACATTCTACTGCAATGTTGGAGCTAGTAACCCAAGACATTCTACTGCACTGTTGGAGCTAGTACCACAAGACATTCTACTGCACTGTTGGAGCTAGTAATACAATACATTCTACTGTACTGTTGGAGCTAGTAACACAAGACATTATACTGTACTGTTGGAGCTAGTAACACAAGACATTATACTGTACTGTTGGAGCAAGTAACACAAGACATTCTACTGCAATGTTGGAGCTAGTAACACAAGATATTATACTGTACTGTTGGTGCTAGTAACACAAGACATTTTACTGCAATGTTGGAGCTAGTAACACAATACATTCTACTGTACTGTTGGAGCTAGTAACACAAGACATTCTACTGTACTGTTGGAGCTAGTAATACAATACATTCTACTGTACTGTTGGAGCTACTACCACAAGACATTCTACTGTACTGTTGGAGCTAGTAACACAAGACATTCCACTGCACTGTTGAAGCTAGTAACACAAGACATTCTCCTGTACTGTTGGAGCTACTACCACAATACATTCTACTGTACTGTTGGATCTAGTAACACAAGACATTCCACTGCACTGTTGGAGCTAGTAACACAAGACATTCTACTGTACTGTTGGAGCTAGTAACACAAGACATTCTACTGCACTATTGGTGCTAGTAACACAAGACATTCTACTGTACTGTCGGAGCTAGTAACACAAGACATTATACTGTACTGTTGGAGCAAGTAACACAAGACATTCTACTGTACTGTTGGAGCTAGTAACACAAGACATTTTACTGTACTGTTGGAGCTAGTAACACAAGACATTCTACTGTACTGTTGGAGCTAGTAATACAAGACATTCTACTGTACTGTTGGAGCTAGTAACACAAGACATTCTACTGCCCTGTTGGAGCTAGTAACACAATACATTCTACTGCTTTGTTGGTGCTAGTAACACAATACATTCTACTGTACTGTTGGAGCTAGTAACACAAGACATTCTACTGTACTGTTGGAGCTTGTAACACAATACATTCTACTGTACTGTTGGACCTAGTAACACAGTACATTCTACTGTACTGTTGAAGCTAGTAACACAAGACATTCTACTGCACTATTGGTGCTAGTAACACAAGACATTCTACTGTACTGTTGGAGCAAGTAACACAAGACATTCTACTGTACTGTTGGTGCTAGTAACACAAGACATTCTACTGTACTGTTGGAGCTAGTAACACAAGACATTCTACTGTACTGTTGGTGCTAGTAACACAAGACATTCTACTGTACTGTTGGAGCTAGTAACACAAGACATTCTACTGTACTGTTGGAGCTAGTAACACAAGACATTCTACTGTACTGTTGGAGCTAGTAACACAAGACATTCTACTGCGCTGTTGGTGCTAGTAACACAATACATTCTACTGTACTGTTGGTGCTAGTAACACAAGACATTCTACTGTACTGTTGGAGCTAGTAACACAAGACATTCTACTGTACTGTTGGAGCTAGTAACACAAGACATTCTACTATACTGTTGGAGCTAGTAACACAAGACATTCTACTGTACTGTTGGTGCTAGTAACACAAGACATTCTACTGTACTGTTGGAGCTAGTAACACAAGACATTCTACTGTACTGTTGGAGCTAGTAACACAAGACATTCTACTGCGCTGTTGGTGCTAGTAACACAATACATTCTACTGTACTGTTGGTGCTAGTAACATAAGACATTCTACTGTACTGTTGGTGCTAGTAACACAAGACATTCTCTGTACTGTTGGAGCTACTGTACTGTTGGAGCTAGTAACACAAGACATTCTACTGTACTGTTGGAGCTAGTAACACAAGACATTCTACTGTACTGTTGGTGCTAGTAACACAAGACATTCTACTGTACTGTTGGAGCTAGTAACACAAGACATTCTACTGTACTGTTGGTGCTAGTAACACAAGACATTCTACTGCGCTGTTGGTGCTAGTTACATTCTACTGTACTGTTGGTGCTAGTAACAGACATTCTACTGTACTGTTGGTGCTAGTAACACAAGACATTCTACTGTACTGTTGGAGCTAGTAACACAAGACATTCTACTGTACTGTTGGAGCTAGTAACACAAGACATTCTACTGCGCTGTTGGTGCTAGTAACACAATACATTCTACTGTACTGTTGGTGCTAGTAACACAAGACATTCTACTGTACTGTTGGTGCTAGTAACACAAGACATTCTACTGTACTGTTGTGAGCTAGTAACACAAGACATTCTACTGTACTGTTGGAGCTAGTAACACAAGACATTCTACTGCGCTGTTGGTGCTAGTAACACAATACATTCTACTGTACTGTTGGTGCTAGTAACACAAGACATTCTACTGTACTGTTGGTGCTAGTAACACAAGACATTCTACTGTACTGTTGGAGCTAGTAACACAAGACATTCTACTGTACTGTTGGAGCTAGTAACACAAGACATTCTACTATAAGCTAGTAACACAAGACATTCTACTGTACTGTTGGTGCTAGTAACACAAGCTACTGTAACACAAGACATTCTACTGTACTGTTGGAGCTAGTAACACAAGACATTCTACTGCGCTGTTGGTGCTAGTAACACAATACATTCTACTGTACTGTTTGCTAGTAACATAAGACATTCTACTGTACTGTTGGTGCTAGTAACACAAGACATTCTACTGTACTGTTGGAGCTAGTAACACAAGACATTCTACTACTGTTACTGTTGGACATTCTACTGCGCTGTTGGTGCTAGTAACACAAGACATTCTACTGTACTGTTGGTGCTAGTAACACAAGACATTCTACTGTACTGTTGGTGCTAGTAACACAAGACATTCTACTGTACTGTTGGAGCTAGTAACACAAGACATTCTATTCTGTTGGAGCTAGTAACACAAGACATTCTACTATACTGTTGGAGCTAGTAACACAAGACATTCTACTGTACTGTTGGTGCTAGTAACACAAGACATTCTACTGTACTGTTGGAGCTAGTAACACAAGACATTCTACTGTACTGTTGGAGCTAGTAACACAAGACATTCTACTGCGCTGTTGGTGCTAGCTGCTAGTAACACAAGACATTCTACTGTACTGTTGGTGCTAGTAACACAAGACATTCTACTGTACTGTTGGAGCTAGTAACACAAGACATTCTACTGTACTGTTGGAGCTAGTAACACAAGACATTCTACTGTACTGTTGGAGCTAGTAACACAATACATTCTACTGTACTGTTGGAGCTAGTAACACAAGACATTCTACTGCGCTGTTGGTGCTAGTAACACAAGACATTCTACTGTACTGTTGGAGCTAGTAACACAAGACATTCTACTGCGCTGTTGGTGCTAGTAACACAAGACATTCTACTGTACTGTTGGAGCTAGTAACACAAGACATTCTACTGTACTGTTGGAGCTAGTAACACAAGACATTCTACTGCACTGTTGGAGCTAGTAACACAAGACATTTTACTGTACTGTTGGAGCTAGTAACACAAGACATTCTACTGTACTGTTGGAGCTAGTAACACAAGACATTCTACTGTACTGTTGGAGCTAGTAACACAAGACATTCTACTGTACTGTTGGAGCTAGTAACACAAGACATTCTACTGCTTTGTTGGTGCTAGTAACACAATACATTCTACTGTACTGTTGGAGCTAGTACCACAAGACATTCTACTGCTTTGTTGGTGCTAGTAACACAATACATTCTACTGTACTGTTGGAGCTAGTAACACAAGACATTCTACTATACTGTTGGAGCTTGTAACACAAGACATTCTACTACGCTGTTGGAGCTAGTAACACAAGACATTCTACTATACTGTTGGAGCTAGTAACACAAGACATTCTACTGCCCTGTTGGAGCTAGTAACACAAGACATTCTACTGTACTGTTGGAGCTTGTAACACAAGACACTCTACTACGCTGTTGGAGCTAGTAACACAATACATTCTGCTGTACTGTTGGTGCTAGTAACACAAGACATTCTACTGCGCTGTTGGTGCTAGTAACACAAGACATTCTACTGTACTGTTGGAGCTAGTAACACAAGACATTCTACTGCTTTGTTGGTGCTAGTAACACAAGACATTCTACTGTACTGTTGGAGCTAGTAACACAAGACATTCTACTGTACTGTTGGAGCTAGTAACACAAGACATTCTACTATACTGTTGGAGCTAGTAACACAAGACATTCTACTGTACTGTTGGAGCTAGTAACACAAGACATTCTACTGCCCTGTTGGAGCTAGTGACACAATACATTCTACTGCACTGTTGGAGCTAGTAACATAAGACATTCTACTGTACTGTTGGAGCTAGTAACACAATACATTCTACTGCACTGTTGGAGCTAGTAACACAATACATTCTACTGTACTGTTGGTGCTAGTAACACAAGACATTCTACTGTACTGTTGGAGCTAGTAACACAAGACATTCTACTGTACTGTTGGAGCTAGTAACACAAGACATTCTACTATACTGTTGGAGCTAGTAACACAAGACATTCTACTGTACTGTTGGTGCTAGTAACACAAGACATTCTACTGTACTGTTGGAGCTAGTAACACAAGACATTCTACTGTACTGTTGGAGCTAGTAACACAAGACATTCTACTGCGCTGTTGGTGCTAGTAACACAATACATTCTACTGTACTGTTGGTGCTAGTAACATAAGACATTCTACTGTACTGTTGGTGCTAGTAACACAAGACATTCTACTGTACTGTTGGAGCTAGTAACACAAGACATTCTACTGTACTGTTGGAGCTAGTAACACAAGACATTCTACTATACTGTTGGTGCTAGTAACACAAGACATTCTACTGTACTGTTGGTGCTAGTAACACAAGACATTCTACTGTACTGTTGGTGCTAGTAACACAAGACATTCTACTGTACTGTTGGAGCTAGTAACACAAGACATTCTACTGTACTGTTGGAGCTAGTAACACAAGACATTCTACTATACTGTTGGAGCTAGTAACACAAGACATTCTACTGTACTGTTGGTGCTAGTAACACAAGACATTCTACTATACTGTTGGAGCTAGTAACACAAGACATTCTACTGCGCTGTTGGTGCTAGTAACACAATACATTCTACTGTACTGTTGGTGCTAGTAACACAAGACATTCTACTGTACTGTTGGTGCTAGTAACACAAGACATTCTACTGTACTGTTGGAGCTAGTAACACAAGACATTCTACTGCGCTGTTGGTGCTAGTAACACAAGACATTCTACTGCACTGTTGGAGCTAGTAACACAAGACATTCTACTGTACTGTTGGAGCTAGTAACACAATACATTCTACTGTACTGTTGGAGCTAGTAACACAAGACATTCTACTGCGCTGTTGGTGCTAGTAACACAAGACATTCTACTGTACTGTTGGAGCTAGTAACACAAGACATTCTACTGCGCTGTTGGTGCTAGTAACACAAGACATTCTACTGTACTGTTGGAGCTAGTAACACAAGACATTCTACTGTACTGTTGGAGCTAGTAACACAAGACATTCTACTGCACTGTTGGAGCTAGTAACACAAGACATTTTACTGTACTGTTGGAGCTAGTAACAC
This sequence comes from Oncorhynchus nerka, assembly GCF_034236695.1. Classification (NCBI taxonomy): domain Eukaryota; kingdom Metazoa; phylum Chordata; class Actinopteri; order Salmoniformes; family Salmonidae; genus Oncorhynchus; species Oncorhynchus nerka. The sequence continues at coordinate 59,893,298 of NC_088419.1, read as the reverse complement.
AAGACATTCTACTGTACTGTTGGAACTAGTAACACAAGACATTCTACTGTACTGTTGGAGCTAGTAACACAAGACATTCTACTGTACTGTTGGAGCTAGTAACACAAGACATTCTACTGCTTTGTTGGTGCTAGTAACACAATACATTCTACTGTACTGTTGGAGCTAGTACCACAAGACATTCTGCTGTACTGTTGGTGCTAGTAACACAAGACATTCTACTGCGCTGTTGGTGCTAGTAACACAAGACATTCTACTGTACTGTTGGAGCTAGTAACACAAGACATTCTACTGCTTTGTTGGTGCTAGTAACACAATACATTCTACTGTACTGTTGGAGCTAGTAACACAAGACATTCTACTGTACTGTTGGAGCTTGTAACACAAGACACTCTACTACGCTGTTGGAGCTAGTAACACAAGACATTCTACTGCCCCGTTGGAGCTAGTAACACAATACATTCTGCTGTACTGTTGGAGCTAGTAACACAAGACATTCTACTGCCCTGTTGGAGCTAGTGACACAATACATTCTACTGCACTGTTGGAGCTAGTAACACAAGCAGCTATTACACTTGCAAACCTGTGCACGCGACCAATAAACTTTGATTCACTAAGTTATAACAACAAACAATCTGCGTGAGAATGCACTCACCACAATGAATGCATGCCAGTAGGTTTTTCCCGACTACAAAGAAACGTTACAATATGGCCATGGAATAAAGAGCGTGGATTCATGGATTATGTGAGAAGTGCTACACTACACATGTATTTTCGCCAACATGTTATCTTATGTGGATCAAGATGGCGCCGACAGAGATGGTCGCCTTGCTTCAAGTCCTTCTTCAGGTCCTTATTTTATGTATTATTTCTGACATTGTTAGCACAGAAAATTTCAAGTGTTTTTACGAAAACCCGGGAAGAACTTTTGGTTATAAAAGTGATGTGAACTTACCATCATTACGACCAGGAATACGTCTTTCCTCAGGTCAACACAATGCTGGTCTGACCAATTGGATTCCACGCTTCAAGATTGCTTCAATCACGTGGACTGGGATATGTTCCAGACAGCCTCAGACAATAACATTGATGTATACGCTGACTCTGTGAGCAATTTTATTAGCAAGTGCATCGGAGCTGTCGTACCCTCTGTGACCATTAAAATCTTCCCTAACCAGAAACCGTGGATTGATGGCAGCATTCGCATGAAACTGAAAGAGTGAACCATCGCTTTTAATCATGGCAAGGCAATCGGAAACATGACCGAATACAAACAGTGCAGCTATTCCCTCCGCAAGGCAATCAAACAAGGAAAGCTCAGAATAGAGACAATGTAGAGTCGCAATTCAACGGCTCTAACACAAGACATATGTGGCAGGGTCTACAGTCAATCACATATTACAAAAAGAAAACCAGCCCCGTTGCGGACACCGACGTCCTGCTCCCAGACAAATTAAACAACTTCTTTGCTCACTTTGAGGACAATACAGTGCCACTGACACGGCCCACTACCAAAGCCTGTGGGCTCTCCTTCTCCGTGGCCAACGTGAGTAAAACATTTAAACGTGTTGATCCTCACAAGGCTGCTGGCCCAGACGGCATCCATAGCCACATCCTTAGAGCATGTGCAGACCAGCTGGATGGTGTGTTTATGGACATATTCAGCCAATGCCTATCCCAGTCTGTTGTCCGCACATGCTTCAAGATGGCCACCATTGTTCCTGATCCCAAGAAAGCTAAGCTAACTGAACTAAATGACTATCGCCCCGTAGCACTCTCTTCTGTCATCATGAAGTGCATTGAGAGACTAGTCAAGGACCATATCGCCACCACCCTACCTGATACCCTAGACCCACTCCAATTTGCTTACCACCCCAATAGGTCCACTGACGATGCAATCACCATCACACTGCACACTGCCCTATCCCATCTGGACAAGAGGAATACCCATGTACGAATGCTGTTCATTGACTACAGCTCAGAATTGAACACCATAGTACCCTCCAAACTCCTCATGAAGCTTGAGACCCTGGGTCTCGACCCCGCCCAGTGCAACTGGGTCCTGGATTTTCTGACGGGCCGCCCCCAGGTGGTGAAGGTAGGAAACAACATCTCCACCCCGCTGATCCTAGACACTGGGGCCCCACAAGGGTGCGTTCTCAGCCCTCTCCTGTACTCCCTGTTCACCCATGACTGTGTGGCCATGCACGCCTCCAACTCAACATCAAGTTTGCAGACGACACTACAGTGGTAGGCCTGATTACCAACAACGACGAGACAGCCTACATGGAGGAGGTGAGGGCCCTCGGAGTGTGGTGTCAGGAAAATAACCTCTCACTCAACATCAACAAAACAAAGGTGATGATCGTTGACTTCAGGAAACAGCAGAAGGAGCACCCCCCCATCCACATCGATGGGACAGTAGTGGAGAAGGTGGAAAGTTTTAAGTTCCTTGGCATACACATCAAGGACAAACTGAAAGGGTCCACCCACACAGACAGTGTGGTAAAGAAGGCGCAACAGTGCCTCTTCAACCTCAGAAGGCTGAAGAAATTTGGCTTGCCATCTAAAACACTTACAAACTTTTACAGATGCACAATCGAGAGCATCCTGTCGTATCCTCACCTAGTACGGCAATTCAAATCAAATCAAATGTATTTATAAATCTCTTCTTACATCAGCTGATATCTCAAAGTGCTGTGCAGAAACCCAGCCTAAAACCCCAAACGGCAAGCAATGCAGGTGTAGAAGCACGGTGGCTAGGAAAAACTCCCTAGAAAGGCCAGAACCTAGTAAGAAACCTAGAGAGGAACCAGGCTATGAGGGGTGGCCAGTTCTCTTCTGGCTGTGCCGGATGGAGATTATGACAGAACATGGCCAAGATGTTCAAATGTTCATAGATGACCAGCAGGGTCAAATAATAATAATCACAGTGGTTGTCGAGGGTGCAACAGGTCAGCACCTCAGGAGTAAATGTAGAGAGTTGAAAACAGCAGGTCTGGTACAGGTAGCACGTCCGGTGAACAGGTCAGGATTCTATAGCCGCAGGCAGAACAGTTGAAACTGGAGAAGCAGCACGGCCAGGTGCACTGGTGACAGCAAGGAGTCATCAGGCCAGGTAGTCCTGAGCCATGGTCCTAGGGCTCAGGTCCTCCGAGAGAGAGAAAAAAAGAAAGAATTAGAGAGAGCATACTTAAATTCACACAGGACACCGGATAAGACAGGAGAAGTACTCCAGATATAACAAACTAACCCTAGCCCCCCGACATATAAACTACTGCAGCATAAATACTGGAAGCTGAGACAGGCGATGATACCCCCGGACAGGGCCAAACAGGCAGGATATAACCCGACCCACTTTACCAAAGCACAGCCCCCACACCACTAGAGGGATATCTTCTACCACCAACTTACCATCCAGAGACAAGGCCGAGTATAGCCCACAAAGATCTCCGCCACAGCACAACCCAATTGCACCGCCCTCAACCGCAGGCTCTCCAGAGGGTAGTGCGGTCTGCACAACGCATCACCGGGGGCAAACTACCTGCCCTCCAGGACACCTACAGCACCCGATGTCACAGCAAGGCCAAAAAGACCATCAAGGACAACAACCACCTCGAGCCACTGCCTGTTCACCCCGCTATCATCCAGAAGGCGAGGTCAGTACAGGTGCATCAAAGCTGGGACCGAGAGACTGAAAAACAGCTTCTATCTCAAGGCCATCAGACTGTTAAACAGCCACCACTAACATAAAGAGGCTGCTGCCAACATACAGACTCAAATCTCTGGCCACTTAAATAAACAGACTTAATAAAGGTATCACTAGTCACTATAAATAATGCCACTTTAATCATGTTTACATATCCTACATTACTCATCTCATATGTATATCCTGTATTCTACACCATCTACTGCATCTGCCTATGCCATCGCTCATCCATATATTTATATATACATATTCTTATTCATCCCTTTACATTGTGTGTATTTGTGTGTATAAGGTAGTTGATGTGAATTTGTTAGATTACTTGTTAGATTTTACTGCAGAGTCAGAACTAGAAGCACAAGCATTTCGCTACACTCGCATTAACATCTGCTAACCATGTGTATATGACCAATAAAATTGGATTTGGTTTGATTTGATTTGATTTGATTTAGACATGAAGAATTTGACTCAGGTGTGTGTGTAACTGCTTTGGTAGGCCTAATCTTTCTCTATAGGGCACGGCTAGCCCTGTGACATGATATTTTTAAAACCTCAAAAGGAAACTGCATTGACATCTGAACCAAATCATGTTAGTGAACAAATTCTCAGAAATTAAGACCATATTTAAAGCAATTAAAATGTATGATAAAACCAAATAAGCTTCACCCAGCCACATTATCAACCCCAGGCCTGTAGTCCTAAGTGTGTGTGTGTGCGAGCATGGAAGTGTGTGTGGACATGCTCCTGTTTGTGTGTGTGTCTCAGTGAACATGGATAAACACTGTGCCATATCCTCCAGCAGAAGCCATCTTACTAAAGCTGCAGAGAGTAGAGTAGAGCCCAGATGAGTAGGGGGGTGTGGAAGTGGAGGGGGGCGGAGGGCGGAGAGCGGAGGGGGAGGGGGAGGATAGTCGCTGGAGAGGAGAGAAAGGAGCATAAGCATTTACAGGCTGCAATTATGTGTAATTTTCCAACGGCAGCGAAATTAGAGCCACCAAACAAAACAAGGAGGCAAATGTACTCCCCGGATTAGCTTGTCATTGACACGTGATACATGCCAGGGGAGAGAAAAGAGGAGACATTACTAATGCAAATATTGACAAACAGTGGCATCTGGAGACAGGTTGGGCAGGCAGGTGAGGCACACGGCCAGGAAGGCTGGGAGGGCGTGATGGGGAGGAGCTATATGCGGTACTCCATGGTTGCCATGGCACCACAGCCTAATGTCACTGCAGGGCAACAACTGGGCTGGTCTCATTGGTTGGGTAGACCTCAATGTCGTGGAGTACAGGTACACGTTGTTGAGGGTCAATTCACTATTTAGACTGCCCAGCTCCAAACAATCACAAAACTCCACACAAGTGGGTATACATTCAAATGAACACCAGGTGTATTTGATCCTTAAATGGACTTTGACTCTGTGACGTCCAGACAATGAAAAGCTCAGTGCAGCAGTGTGTGTACGGTTAATTCACCAGTGCCGTGGTGTCAGAGTGGAGCGCTCCATCCATCCAGCCCAGAGTCACCACTCTGGGCAGCACACAGTGGTTAGAGGTTACGTTTTACGTTTTCAAAGACATCAGGATGAGAGTCATTAAAGCAGCAGTGAGCGGCATGTAAATAATCCCATCAAAAGGAAACAACATAACAACCTCTGTTTAATCTGTAATTACCCTGGCTACGCCCCTCAAATTATGCCCCCTTTAGCAGTGTTAATTAGCTAGCACAGTGCTAACGAGTAGCCAGAGGTAGGCTACACCACTGCACAGGCCCGTCGGCTGGAGCACTATTGGGCCGAGCATTGCTACTTTACATTGAGGTCTACGGAGTCAGTCTGCAGAGAAGGCCTCTCACCCTCAGACATTCACCCTCAGACATTCAGTGCCCAAAAAAGTAATTTACAGGAGGAAAATCCTGAATAAACATAGGTGTTCTTTTAGAAGTAGAGAGAAGAACACCTCTTCCTGGCTGAGGACAAACTGATTGGATTTTTACACCGGGACTGTCGGGACATTTAGGCAATGTTGTTGCCATCGGTCTGAGTATGACTCTGCTTTGGTCCAACTTGTAGTTCTCCAGGTTCATCCCTGCTCTCCGCTGAGTGTCTTGGTCTCCTTTTGCATCTGAGGCTGCATATTCTTGCACGTTTAATAAGATTCATGGTTGTAGGGCCTCATATCTATCTGCTATTACGTTTGTGACCAACCGAATCTAAAATTGGTTTTGTTCCTATATCTTATGAAACTAGTGAAAGTGTACAGTAACATGGTTTGTAGCATAATGCACCTTCAGAGGTATACATAGGATCTCATATGGTACTGTTAGGTACCTTTTGGGGTACATATTCGGATAATCAAGTATAATGACACATTTTTGTACCCAATCATTTTAATATAGATGTACAATAATCACACATATATTGGAGGTGTGGCTTAGTAGGGGTGTAACTTTCAATTCGCCACCTGTGAGTAGAAGTGTTGTACCAGTTTAAGTGGCCTATGGTTAATACAATTATCAGTACTTTTTTATGAGTGTGGCATGGAATTCTGCAGGGTCTGACATGGTGTTATAAAAGTACTGATAATATGCTAATATCAGAAAGCTCCGTAGTTGTCAACTAGTTCAACCAGAACAGGCTGGACTAGTTGGGCTCGGAGCATCAATACTGCAGCCAAGGCTAGTTGCTTGATTATCTAATAGCTTTTCACTACTCCAGTAATAGATCTACAGTACAGTAACGTTGGTAACATTGCAGTGCCCTTATTAATGTGTAATTATTCTGAAAAAGTACAAGTATTTTTATTACTCATTGTTACACAGTACTTACACTGTACTCTTAACCCTAACCCTAGCTTCATGTCCATGTCCCAGTTTCACCCTAACCTAGGCTCAACTCTACAATACTTGTTACATTGTACACATTTACACAGTAATAAGAAACCGTAAAGTGAACATACAGTACATGTACTAATGTATGAGGATGTGTGGACTTTGTAGTGATTAGGGTTGTCTAACTTCACATTTACATGCAGAACTATGTTGCAGCTGATTTGCTAACGGTTACAGCTAGATACTCAATAAGCTGTGTGTGCAAGGTATTTATGGATGTGTTGTATAGGGACAATAAAGCTCCACAGGTTATGTGAATGAGATCCTGTGACCATCCAGGTCTGCCAGGGGATCAGTGTCTGGATGTTCCTCCTCCACTGTGAACACAGACAGATCTGCTGAAGCCCAGGAAAACAATCTCATCGGCCAAGGGCATTGAGGCAGCACTGTGTCATCTATGATTCACCCCATTTCAGACCTCCACACACCATTTATCCCTGTCTTTCAACCCTATCTCTTTCTGGTTATAGTTCTTCCTGTGGTCGTGCATTTTGTGCAGATCTAAATAGTGTCTACCTGAATGGAAATATAGACTGACGTTCCCCACAACACAAAGTGAGGAAATGTTGCCGTTATGGCATTGCTGTTGTGTCCTACTGAGGTTTATTCTGGATCCAGCTCAGTTTAAAACTGTCCAGGATGATGTGAATCAAATTAAATCAAATCAAACTTTATTTGTCACACGAGCCAAATACAATTGTAGACCTTACCGTGAAATGCTTTACTTCCAAGCCCTTAACCAACAGTGCAGTTCAAGAAAATAAAAAGTAAAAAATAATAAAAGTAACACAATAAAATATAAATAACGAGGCTATATACAGGGGGTACCGGTTCTGAGTCAGTGTGCTGTGGTACAGGTAAGTTGAGGTAATTTGTACATGTAGGTAGGGGTGACGTGATGATGGCATAATAGTATGACAATTCAGTAGTGCATGCACTCGCAAAAAAAAACTTACTAAGGATGCCCCACTCGCTTTTGACAATCATTTCAGAAAGCCTTGTGAGAGAGAACTGAATTATAAAAAAAAAATGCATAGCCCATATTCTAGCCGCGATCCAAAATTGACTAAATGATCTTGATATGAAGTTTAAAAACTACAACCCCCCCAAAATATGGTAAACAATTATGATTGGATTCATATTGTTTTAGGCAGTGACCCGCGAAGGCAGAGAAGTGACTGATGTCTAATCCTATCCGGTTGTGGCTTTTCATTGCCACTCAGTTTGGGGAATGTAGGGGAACCATGCAATTATTTTTGATTTATTTACTTGGACACTTCCAGACATACTGAGTTGATTTTGTCGCTCGTGGCCCAGACTTCTTCGCTCGAGGCCCAGGAGGTTTGTGTCCTCATTATTGTTACTACGCTAATCTACACTGAACAAAAATGTAAGCGCAACATGCAACAATTTCAACGATTTTACTGAGTTACAGTTCATATAAAGAAATCAGTCAATTGAAATGAATTTGTTAGGCCCTAATCTATGGATTTCATAAGACTGGGAATACAAATATGCACCTGTTGGTCACAGATACCTTTAAAAAAAGTAGGGGTGTGGATCATAAAACCAGTCCGTATCTGGTGTGACCACCATTTACCTCATGCAGCGTGACACATCTCCATCACATAGAATTGATCAGGCTGTTGAGTGTGGCCTGTGGAATGTTGTCCCATTCCTTTTCAGTGGCTGTGTGAAGTTGCTGGATATTGACGAAAACTGAACACGCTGTCGTACACGTCAATCCAGAGCATCCCAAACATGCACAATGGGTGACATGTCTGGTGAGAACGCACGCCATGGAAGAACTGGGACATTTTCAGCTTCCAGCAATTGTGTACAGATCCTTGCAACATTGGACCATGCATTATCATACTGAAACATGAGGTGATGGCGGTGGATGAATGGCTGGACAATGGGGTCTCTGAATCTCATCACGGTATCTCTGTGCATTCAAATTGCCATCGATAAAATGCAATTGTGTTTGTTGTCCATAGCTTATGCCTGCCCATACCATAACCCCACCGCCACCATGGGGCATTCTATTCACAACGTTGACATCAGCAAAACCACCTGCCATCTGCTCAGTACAGCTGAAGCTGGGATTCATCTATGAAGAGCATACTTCTCCAGCATGCCAGTGGCCAGTGAGCATTTTCCCACTGAAGTCGGTTACGACGCCGAACTGCAATCAGGTCAAGACCCTGCTGAGGACGACAAGCATGCAGATGAGCTTCCCTTAGACGGTTCCTGACAGTTTGTGCTGAAATTCTTCAGTTGTGCAAATCAACAGTTTCATCAGCTGTCCAGGTGGCGGGTCTCAGATGATCTCACAGGTGAAGAAGCAGGATGTGGAGGTCCTGGGCTGGACTGGTTACCCGTGGTCTGCGTGTGAGGCCGGTTGGATGTACTGCCAAATTCTCTAAAACGACGTTCCAGGTATCTTATGGTAGAGAAATGAACATTCAATTATCTGGCAACAGCTCTGGTGGACATTCCTGCAGTCAGCATGGCAATTGCACACTCCCTCAAAAATATCAAATTTTAGAGTGGCATTTAGAGGTGCACCTGTGTAATGACCATGCTGTTTGCAGCTTCTTTATATGCCACACCTGTCAGGTGGCTGGATTATCTTTGCAAAGGAAAAATGCACATGTTTTAAAAATATATATGCAGCACCAGTCAAAAGTTTGGACACACCTACTCATTCAATGTTTTTTCTTTATTTGTACTATTTTCTACATTGTAGAACAATAGCGAAGACAACAAAACTATGATATAACACATTTGGAATCATGAAGTCACCAAAAAAGTGTTAAACAAATCCAAATATATTTGAGATTTGAGATTCTTCAAAGCAGCCACCCTTTGCACACGCTTGGCATTCTCTCAACCAGCTTCACCTGGAATGATTTTCCAACAGTCTTGAAGGAGTTCCCACATATGCGGAGCATTTGTCGGCTGCTTTTCCTACACTCTGCGGTCCAACTCATACCAAACCATCTCAATTGGGTTGAGGTCGGGTGATTGTGGAGGCCAGGTCATCTGATGCAGCACTCCATCACTCTGCTTCTTGGTCAAATAGCCCTTACACAGCCTGGAGGTATGTTGGGTCATTGTCCTGTTGAAAAACAAACGATAGTCCCATGAAGCGCAAACCAGATGGGATGGCATATCGCTGCAGAATGCTGTGGTAGCCATGCTGGTTAAGTGTGCCTTGAATTCTAAATAAATCACAGACAGTGTCACCAGCGAAGCACCACCACACCATCCCACATCGTCCTCCATGCTTCACGGTGGGAACCACACATGCAGAAATCATCCTTTCACCTACTCTGCATCTCACAAAGACACGGTGGTTGGAACCAAAAACTAAAGGACAGATTTCCACCGGTCTAATGTCCGTTCCTCGTGTTTCCTGGCCCTAGCAAGTCTCTGCGTCTTATTGGTGTCCTTTAGAAGTGGTTCATTGCAGCAATTCGACCATGAAGGACTGATTCACGCAATCTCCTCTGAACAGTTGACATTGAGATGTGTCTGTTACCTGAACTCTGTGAAGCATTTATTTGGGCTGCAATTTCTGAGGCTAGAACCTGAATACTGTAAGTCTCCATCATTATAAACAGTGGAAGCTTGGTCTGGGTGGGTATGAAGGGGAGACTGAGTTTGTGAGTGTGTGTGATCTCACAGGAATGCCCCTTAACTATTCATGGTCTCTCACTTTTAATGTAGTGTAAGCCACCAGATCTCCATGGGTCAAAATCTCTCTCTCTCTCTCTCTCTCTCTCTGCTTCCTTCCTTCCTTCCCCCTCTCTCTCTCTCTCTCTCTCTCTCTCTCTCTCTCTCTCTCTCTACCTCCCTCTCTCTCTTTCTCTTGCACTCTCTCTCACCCACCCCTCTCTCTCCCTCCATACCCCACATCAGCAGTAAGTTGACACAGCTCCTTCAGTACATTGTACCCAAGCGTTTTCGGGAGATGGCTGCTGAGGCGTTGGCGTCTGCATCCATGCCTCTGCCACTGTGGTTTCGATGCACCTCTTTGTTCCAGCTAATTCCTCATCATCATCTCTGCCAGCTCCCAGACCCCATCCTCCATCCCCCATCCTCCATCCTCCACCCTCCAGCCCCCAACCTCCAACCCACACCCTCCACCATTCAGCCCCCACCCTCCATCCTCCATCTCCCATCCTCCACCCTCCAGCCCCCACCCTCCACTCTCCAGCCCCCACTCTCCACTCTCCAGCCCCCACTCTCCACTCTCCATCATCCAGCCCCACCCTCCATCCTCCACGCTCCAGCCCCCATCCTCCACCATCCTGCCCCCATCCTCCACTCTCCAGCCCCCACCTTCCACCATCCATCCCTCATCCTCCACCATCCAGCCTCCACCCTCCACCATCCAGCCCCCACCCTCCAGCCCCCATCCTCCACCACCTAGCCTCCACCCCCACCATCCATCTCCAGCCCCCACCATCCAGCCCCCACCCTCCACCATCCAGCCCCCATCCTCCACCCTCTAACCCCAGCTAACAAGGCAGTTCGGTTACTGAGGGGCAGTTCAGTTACTGAGGGACAATTAAATCATCAAACCAAGCCATGGAGTGCATCATGCATGGGGGGAGGACTTAGTGATCACCTCTGTGAATATACTCACTGATCTAACTAATCTAGTTAACAGCGACCAAAGACACGTCATACAGTACTGTATGAAAGATGTTGCATAAAGCCACCTACATGTTTATAAAATAGTAAAGGTATGTGGTCTGATGTGTTCAGCACCCAGTGATTTGTCATTAGTAGAGAACAGGGAGTGCTGGGTTAACGATCCTATATTCATATTCATTGGAATCCACTGGTCCTCTGAGTCACAAAAGCCCGTAGAAAAGACTGACCAGTATTCCTCCAGCGCCTAATCAAAATGGCTCTTGAGAGTCAGCAATGTGCCATTACACAGGAGCAGTAATTGTTATATTTCATTCTGAACACAGTGTCATTGTGGTGCTGATGCTATTTACAGGCAGAGGTGAAGAATAGGTGTGTGTGTGTATGTGTGTGCGCACGCACCGTGTGCGTGTTCTCGTGCCACAACTAGTGATAAATATGCATGGCACATCTACTGTCTGTACTTAGGCAAAATAGATTGCATTGCTGGTGTGCAGAACATCTATCATTTCAGTCTGTGATTAATAGCTGTCCTGGGGATGACTGCTGCAAACTCCAGCCACATAGAGCCAGGCAAAAAGATAGACAACAGCAAATAACCTCCACGGTCAGGGGGCTGGGAACATTAGGAAAAGTTCAAACATCTCTCAATGTGTCCTGTGGCTCTGTGGTATTTGTGTGTTTATAAGATATTGGAATTCAAAGTTGTAAGGGATTATGTGACTCACTATTGTTAAACAGAGATTCCCCCATTTCACATTTACGTACAGGGCCTTTATGGTTTATATTTGACCCTTCTTTCTTTTCCTTTTTTGGTGTGTTTTTAGAGTAACAAAACATTGAGGGACGACATCTGATAGATACATTTTTAGTGCTATGTTTATGTGGTCTAAATTGATATAGAATTGTTCATGCTAGATTTGATCCTCAACAAACCGGGAACATTCCCAGGATATTAGCTAACATTCCTATTAAGTTCTAGTTAGGGTTTGACCTAACATTAGGATGATAATGTCCAACTAACATTCAAAGAATGATCACTGTTGCAGCTGGCTGCGACTGGGAGGTCCATGGGGCGACACACAATTAGCCCAGCGTCGTCCGGGTTAGGGAGGGTTTGGCCGTCAGGGATATCCTTGTCTCATCATGCACTAGTGACTCCTGTGGCGGGCCGGGCGCACTGCATGCTGACCAGGTTGACAGGTGTACGGTGTTTCCTCTGACACATTGGTGCGACTGGCTTCTGGGTTGGATGTGCATTGTGTCAAGAAGCAGTTGGGTTAGGTTGGGTTGTGTTTCGGAGGACACATGGCTCTCGACCTTCGCCTGCAGCGATGAGACAAGACTGTAACTACTACCAATTAGGGGTAAAAATTGAAATTGAAAAAAAAAGAATGATCACCAAACATTCTTTCTTGAAAATGTTTTAACTGAAATATCCTTGGACATTCACTAAACTGTTATTACACAACATCTGTAATAACTACCACAGAACATTCCCATAAGGTTCTCATTACGTTGCCAGGGGATGTAATAACACAAGGTTCCTGTAATACTCATAGAACATAGATTATGTTTGTAGTGGATTTCGTTTTGCTCTGAAATCCTTCAATTATGATTCAAACTATGGCTATATGTCTTAGTACATATGCACACCTATGTACACCTCACCACAATCTGTCAAGCAATCATTTAACATAATATCTGAAATCATGTTCGTAGGGAAAGTAAAAGTCAAAACATCCCAAACTTTACAGTATATAGGGAGGATTGGTAGTATAAGAAATAATAGAGGATTCTTCTTCTTTTTCTAAATGTAGTCATCCTCTCTCTGCAAAGACAAAGACCACAACCTGGAAGTCAGAGTAGAGGTGTGAACAGCTTTTCATGTATGCAATTCCCGTGCCAGTGGTGCAGTGGATTAATTCCATTGATGACACTCCAAAGTTCCCAGGTTTGATCCCTGCTTGCGACTATTAACAAAATGCAGTATAACTATGTACAATCAATGCCTAATAAACTGGCAAGTGATTACAAATACTTGACGTGTGTTTTGACATGAATTGTTCTACAAGCAAATTACTCAACAGTAAGATAGTACTGACACATGAAAAAAAATCAATGGACTGCTCAAAATGTAATTGTGTAATTCTAGGAACACAGGAATAACACTCTAAGAACATTGAGGGAATGTTTTGTGCACCCCGATACAAACATTGTAAGAATGTCCTCACAACTGGAAACCTATCTATTGTAATGTCCCTACACGGTTATTCACAAGATAATGAAATGTTGGGAATGTTAAAAGAACATAAAAAAATGTTCACTTAACATTCTTGCAACATCAGATGAAAGTTTTCTCCACCCTAATACCAACATTGTATAATCATCAAAACAACTTGAAAGATTTTGTGTTTTAAGGGGAATGTTCTTACACCTTTCCCACAACTTCATTTAATATTCTGAGTACATGAATGGTTTGCTGGGTATAGACTTGTAATCACCTAGTGTATAAACTGGTTATCAACCTCCGCCATTATAATATTACTGTCATCGTGTACATTTCTGTCATGCAATTCCCAAAACGGAGCGCTCTCCAGTCAGTCAGTTTCATTTGTCCATTCAGCATGTCACTATGGGCGGGTGAGGTTCATTTGAGTACTTGCCATCTGGCCTGGAGGTGACACGGTTAAAGGCAAACAAAGGGCACAATGCAAATAATGTAAATAGCCTTCTTCTTGCCCGTCTTTGTGACACAAGTCACTGGTTATTATCTGCCTCAGAATTATGTGTGTATGCTAATGAGCAGCCATGTGGATATGTAGGTCACATCAACCTATTTTCCACAAGGCTTACACCCCCCTCCTCCTCCTCCTCTACATAACACAGATACCGTACACACACACACACACACACACACACACACACACACACACACACACACACACACACACACACACACACACACACACACACACACACACACACACGTGCACACACACATACTAGCGCACACTCCGTACAATCACACGAACAAGCACACACACATACACATGCAAGTACACACACACCAGAGCCGGCTGGTGAGAGGAGCTATAGGAGGATGGGCTCATTGTATTGGCTGGAATGGAACTGTATCAAACACATCAATCCACATGTCTGACTCTGTTCCATTAATTCCATTCCAGCCATCACAATGAGCTCGTCCTCCTATAGCTCCTCCCACCAGCCTCCTCTGACACACACACACACAAACACACACACACACACACACACACACACACACACACACACACACACACACACACACACACACACACACACAGTCAGACGCAAGCCCCTAAAACCTCTCCTTATTCCCTTGCTTCCTCAGATACCCATTTTTTTAGTTTGCACCAGTTCCACTGATGCTGGAGCAATGACTACCTTTGGCACACACCAGGATGCTTTCACACAGAGCAAAAAAAACACTCTTGTGAAGCCTCCACCCCAGCGTGGGGCCCAGTGTTGCTGGTCCCACGGCTTCCCATGGTGTTATCTCGGCTTTCACTTTTTACTTTTCAAATCCTCGCAATGAGACGAGAGCATATTCCTATACCCCTACTTTTACCTCCCTGATTTATGTTATGAATGTGTCTGTAAGAGGAAAGGGTTCATATGAAAGGTTGTTTCCTGCAGAGTAACTACTGTAGATACAGAAGCTGCTTTTGTCGTTGGAGCACCGAGCACAGATAAAGTACACTACATGACCAAAAGTATGTGGTCACCTGCTCATCGAACATCTCATTCCAAAATCATGGGCATTAATATGGAGTTGGTCTCCCCTCTGCTACTATAACAGCCTCCACTCTTCTGGGAATGCTTCCACTAGATGTTGGAACATTGCTGCGGGGACTTGCTTCCATTCAGCCACAAGAGCATTAGTGAGGTCGGACACTGATGTTGGGCGATCAGGCCTGGCTCGCAGTCAACATTCCAATTCATTCCAAATGTGTTTGATGGGGTTGAGGTCAGGGCTCTGTGCTGCCAGTCAAGTTCTTTCACACCGATCTCGACATACCATTTCTGTATGGGCCTCGCTTTGTGCATGGGGGCTGAAACCCCAAACTGTTGCCAGAGTTGGAAGCACAAAATCATAAAAAAATGTATTGTATGCTGTATCATTAAGATTTCCCTTCACTGGAGCTAAGGGGCCCGAACCATGAAAAACAGCCCCAGACCATTATTCCTCCTCCACCAAACTTTACAGTGGGCACCATGCATTCGGGCAGGAAGCGTTCTCCTGGCATCCGCCAAACCCTAATTTGTCCGTCGGAGTGTCAGATGGTGAAGTGTGATTCATCGCTCCAGAGTACGCATTTCCACTGCTCTAGAGTCCAATGGCGGTGAGATTTAGACCATTCCAGCCGATGCTTGGCATTGCGCATTATGATCTTAGACTTGTGTGCAGCTGCTCAGCCATGGAAACCCAATGACAGCACTTACAGTGGACCGGGGCAGCTGACGAACTGAAATTTGACGAACTGACTTGTTTCAAAGGTGGCATCCTATGATGGTGTCACGTTGAAAGTCACTAAGCTCTTCAGTAAGGCCATTCTACTGTCAATGTTTGTCTATGGAGATTGCATGGCTGTGTGCTCGATTTTATACACCTGTCAGCAATGGGTGTGGATGAAATAGCTGAATCCACAAATTTGAAGAGGTGTCCACATAATTTTGTATTTATATTGTATATCCATGCAATGGTCTGTGTAAGATGCTGGTCTTATCCTTGAATTCTATTTATGGATGTATTTTGTTTAATCTTTTTTTTTAAACACTCCACAGTCTCCACAGTCTGGATCACAAAGCGCAATTGTCATCCTGTTGTGTAGGTGTTTGTAAAAAAAAATAGCCATTTACTTTAAAGAGCATTAGTCATATCAGAGCTCTGGCTGGATAATAATGTTGCTTGCTTCCCTCCCAGCCTTTCATACCGTCCTTTTGTTGACCCCCGCTTTGCATCACATGCACTTTAGTCAAGTTAGTCCAGTACAAGCAGCGGATTACTTCTGTACACCAAACAGCAGACATCTCTTCCCATTGTCTTCACTACTGATTTCATACACAAACGTGTCATTTAAAAAAAATGTCAATGTTGGTCATGTGTGTACAGAATCTACCATTCAAAAGTTTCCAAAATATCCACCTAGGCAATGTAGAGTATGTGCTATTATTGTATGTGTACTGTAATAAGCTGTGTAAGGACGTATGTAGGAGATGTTCCTGGTCCATGCAATAACATAAAAAACATGAATATACAGACTTGATTGAAGCTGAGAATGACCCCTGAATGTTTGTATGGGATGGATGGGTTACAGTATATACTGGTGAACAGTGAGGATGAATGGCAGAGGCAGAGTGCCAATTTAATACCAGTGCTCTCTGTAGGACAGTAGTAACAGACAAGAGTCTATCCTTGACTCCCTGGTGTGACAACCCCCATTATCCGTCTGCTAAAAACCGGAATGTGGAAACCCTTCCCCCTTCACACACACGCACACACACATACATACTCACCCTTCCGGGCACTGGGAGGTCATAGCACTCTATGCTGGCAGCGGTGTATAGGGCGCATGGAAGACAAGCAGTAGAGACAGCCATGGTGGTGGGGAATGTATACACGCGCTTGTGTGGGCACGTGTGCTGGCAAGTGTGGTCATGTGTATGTTTTGGAAGAGAGAGGGTCAGAAACAGAGAAAGAGGCAGGGGGGAGGAAGAAAAAGAGGGGGGGGGGGTGCAGAGAGAGAAAGAAGGGGGAAACTTGGCACCATTCACATCTTGTGGGTTCTACAGAGGCATTTTGGATGCTGGTTGCCTTTTTGCCAGTGATGCAATTTACCATGCCTCTGTGCCTACCATGCTACATGTTTTACCAGCGCTCCTTATCAGACTCTGACTGCGGTTTGCCATGGGCCTCCAGGTCCGGCTTATGTGCGTCTGAGCATTTCGGCAGCACAAAGCTTATTGAAGGAACAGGCAAAGCCACAAACGCTGCCACATTCAGAGCTGCTATTGTGGTCTGCTTTCTGTGAGCATTGAGATGGTAATTCCACTCTGTCTGAGAGAAGAAATGCCAATATACTTGGGGGAGCAGCCTGGAATAGTCTAATGGTTAATGGCTTTTGAGCAGGCATGGGACATGTTCACTGTATGGAACAGGAAGTCGGTTTGCAGTCCCCATCTAACACAGGGGCAGGAAGCCACAATGGAAAACACTGGAAATTCTTCCTCCCAAATATCACAGAAAATAACAAGGGTCTTTTGGCATCATTACTGCAATGTTTCCTGAGAGCAGCCAAAGTAGCAGTCCATATGGTGTTATTCACTCTCTCCAACAAACAAACCAAACTATCTCTTCCAAACCCCATCTCTCCTTTCCTCTGCTCTCCTCTCCTTCTCCATACTCCTATAGTAAACTGATTGGTAAACGGCAGTGGAATACAGTCATCAATAACATGAACCTCCTTCCTCAGACTGTGAGAGGGTAGAACCTCTCACTAACACACACAGCGTCTGTGTGTGTCTGTGTGCATGCGTGTTTGTGTGTATGTTTATGTGTGTGTGTGTGTGTGTGTGTGTGTGTGTGTGTGTGTGTGTGTGTGTGTGTGTGTGTGTGCTGTGGTGGGGCTGTGGCACTTCCCACAGAAAGAAAACACATGAGAACATTACCACTGCTGCGGCTGCCTCTCTGCGCCTCTCCCCGGTCCGGCTCTCTTCGCCTCTTAAAGGAACAGGCGGCCGCTTGGCGAGCAAGTGGAGGAGCTACCGTGACACCCAGCACTCTGTACCACAGCACGCAGTACACAGTGTGCCAAGCAGCTCCCAGGCCTCCTGTTCAAGACACCACAGTGCCAATGGCTTTCACATGGAGGGGGCGGATGGACGGGCGATGTTTAGAGTGAGGTACCACAGATGAACTTGGTGACCAAGACAAACCAGAGAATCAAATCAAATCAACCCAAGAGGAGGGGAAGACTGGTCCACATCTGGTTTTATAGGCTGCACCATGGTATTATATAAGACATGCTTAGGGCATTAAACAGCACTTAAAGAAACAGCGTATTTACAGATAGCCTATTGTCAGATATTTTTCTGGTTACATACAGTAGATGGGGCCAGGGTTGGTATTTAGGCCTTAGGTAGCGATGTACTTACTGTATACTGTAGATCGGTAGTGACATCTGTGGTGAAATGGTCCTATCAACATGTGAGAGGGATCTTCTGACTTCTTAATCCAATCAGCAAGAGAATATCAGTCCGATGATAATTCAGCCCAATCTGGCTCCTATTGTACTGTGTCTGTGTGGCTGAATCCACAATTGATAGATTTTTTTAGTCTGTCATCATATGTTGTTAACAGAATGATAATTCATACTTTTTTACATGCACTGTTACCCCAAGTGTTGTACTTGATCGGCACTTGATTCAATCAATCCTGGGAATCTTGAGTATGTCACCAAGTATGTGCACTGATCTTTTTAAAATATAGTCTACATAACCTTGAGCATGTCTGAAAGTACGCCTGAATATGCTGTTTAAAGCTTGAATCCTAAATGGTGAAACATCCACGTCCATTTGTGATATTACAACAACAAAGAAGTTACTGCAAATAACCAACACCGTTTCTTCCCCTCGGACATCATTGTATGTGCGATAGTACTGCACAATACAGTATAAACTGCAGTTGTTTTTACCAAGCTGCGCAACGATCCTCAACTCGGCAACAGGAACAATAACAAAGGTGGGGGAGCGGATTCCATCATTTAAGGCCTCAGGTTTGTAGTTTTACAAGCACAGAAAGGAATCAGAGTCTCGTAAGTGAAGGAGAGAGAAGGATCGGGGCGCCATTTATGAGTCAGGGCTGAGTCAGAGGATAGCAGGGCGGAGGTTTCAGTACTGCCTTGTGTTTGGTTGTTTTGGGTTCTGTTCTCCCTCTTTCTGGCCCCAAAAGAGGCCGCAGCACCAAACATACATACACACACACACACCTCCCCCTCATCGGCCCCAGGGACACTCCTAAGGCAGGTGCTGAGAATCGGGAGAAAAGCATTCATTGGCTCTGCATTAAATTATTCAACCTGTGATTAATTATCATTTGGCCCCACAATGGCAGGAGCTGGGGAATTCCTCTGCTGGACGGCAAGCTATTGTTTTATTCCAACTCAGTCGAATATTTGGGAATACAAATCCTTTCCAATAGTGCACCTTCGCACACCACAAGGACACACTGCACTGTTGAAATGGTTGCTACACTACACGTATCCATTGTGTTTCTATTGACATTGTATAACAAATATATATAACATGTTTACTACAGAGGAAGGTTGCTCGGTGCAGGGTGGTGGTCTATGAAGGTTATTGTTACCACATCAAGACAATAAATAATTGAGCATGAGTAGTTCCACCCCCAGCCACTTCTTAACGATGGAGTCAGAATTTAGGTTTTCAATTAGATCATTAGATGAAACTGTCGATGGGGGGGGGGGGGGCAGTTAACTTTTTAGGTTTCAACATGCAAGGGTACAACTTGCCACATTACATACTTTCTCTTCACTCCCCTCTTGACGTCCTCCCAACATCAGCCTCAGCCAGGGCTCTAAAGTTCAACCATTTTGGCCGCATATGCTGCTAAATATTTTGCTGTGCTACCTGCAATTTTTATTTCGGAGCACCAGTGCGGCTAGAAAACAATTACCCAGATAATAACTGTTGTAATGATTAGGCATTGCACTACTGTTGTTTCCGAGTGCCCTAGAGAATAAAGCGAATGCATATTAGTTAACATCATGGTTGCACCTTTACTACAGCGAAAATGGCTTGCTTCTAGCCCAAATGGTTCTATGAAAGCTATGACCCATATTACTGGTGCAATTATTTTTCTTCCTGTGGTGGATTGGCGGCCTGCATTTTACATCTATAAACCATGTCAAATAAAATCTATGTTTATTTGTTGCATGCACTGGTTACTTACAAGCTCTTCCTCAACAATGCAGTGTTTAATATTAAAGGTAAGAAAATAGAATATCCAGAATTCTCACGCCCTGAACCAATGGCTCTCTATGGTGTCGTAGGTCAGGGCGTGACTAGGGGGTGTTCTAGCTCAATATTTCTGTTGGTGTTTTGTATGGTTCCCAATTAGAGGCAGCTGGTAATCGTTGCCTCTAATTGGGGATAATATTTAGGTAGCCATTTTTCCCACCTGTGTTTGTGGGATATTGTTTTGTGTTTGTGCACCACTACTTTCACGTTTGGTTTATTGTTTTTGTTTAAAGTTTCACCGTAATAAAGATTTGGAACTTCAATCAGGCTGCGCCTTGGTCCGCTCATTACGACGATCGTGACAAGAATAGGATCATAAAGAGCACAGAATCAATATTAGGTCAGATATATACAAACACACGAGACGTAAAACACATGAGAATAGAGCCCCACAGTGGACATGTCATAGTACCCATGAAACCTAGCGGTCAAACACGGAAATGGTTCCAATCGTTTTTCCACCATCCATTTGATCCATTGTGGATTTCATAAACACTTCAAATAAGGGGTGTGTTTCGTGTAGGCTTACCCTGGCGGTGACGTTTTGATAATCGTGTAAATCTCTCTCAGACAAGGTGACTTTAATCAATATATTCGGCTCAATTTAATCTCAGGTTTGAAAATTCTAATTAACATCAAAGTAGACTTCATGCAAGAATAAACATCTCTTTACTCCTGCACATCATGTCTGGCTGACACCTTTTCTGTCAGCTAACTAGCTACTAGCTACGATCCAAAACAAAATAAATATTGAACATTTTAATTTACTGTCGTCGGCCAGCCTGTCCTGATTCCACCCCCAGTCCAACGGCCAGTTGGAGCAAGCCAACCAGGATTTAGAGACGACTCTTCGCTGCCTAGTCTCCGCCAACCCTACCACCTGGAGTCAGCAACTGGCATGAGTTGAGTACACCCACAACACCCTTCCTTGCTCTGCAATGGGTCTCTCGCCCTTCGAGTGTTCCTTGGGAGATCAGCCTCCGCTCTTCCCCGAGCAAGAGGAGGAAGTCAGCAATCCCTCTGCCCAGATGTTCATCCGCCGGTGTTGCCGTACCTGGAAGAGAGCCCGGGCCGCTCGGTTGAAGATCACTTCCAGGTATAGGCGACAAGCGGATCGCCACCGGACCTCTGCTCCACACTATCGGCTCAAACAGAGGGAATGGCTCTCCACCCGGGACCTGCCCCTCTGGGTGGAATCCCGTAAACTTTCCCCCGTTCCATCGGCCCGATCCCCATCTCTAGAGTCATTAGCCCCACTGCTGTTTGTCTTTTGTTACTTCGTACCCTCCATATTCACCCTACTTTCCATGTGTCTAGGATTAAGCCTGTGTCTCACAGCCCTTTATCTTCTGTTTCCAGGCCCACCCCTCCTCCCCATGTCATCGATGGCCATCCGGCGCACACGGTGAGATGCCTCCTGAGTGTTTGACTATGGGCCAGGGGTTTCCAGTATCTGGTTGACTGGGAGGGTTACGGCCAGGAGGAGCTAGAGACATCCTGGACCCAGCCCTCATCGCCAACTTCCACTGCCGGCTCCCCGGTCAACCAGGTATGCGCCCAGGTAGGATGCCAGATGGCGCCCTGGGGGGGGGGGGGTACTGTCACACCCTGCAGGTTTTTGCAAAATAAGCTATATAGCTAACTACCTACCTAGATGATACTAGCAGCCTACCCTTATTTTTACCAGATCCTCTTCTGCTGCAGCTGATAGGTCTTTATTTAATCCCTTCAATTCATGGAACAGGGCTCCGGGCAGCCGTGCGGAAATGGAGGAAAACTCGCCTCCCTGCGGACCTGGCATCCTTTCACTCCCTCCTCTCTACATTTTCCTCCTCTGTCTCTGCTGCTAAAGCCACTTTCTACCACTCTAAATTCCAAGCATCTGCCTCTAACCCTAGGAAGCTCTTTGCCACCTTCTCCTCCCTCCTGAATCCTCCTCCCCCTCCCCCCCCCTCCTCCCTCTCTGCAGATGACTTCGTCAACCATTTTGAAAAGAAGGTCGACGACATCCGATCCTCGTTTGCTAAGTCAAACGACACCGCTGGTTCTGCTCACACTGCCCTACCCTGTGCTCTGACCTCTTTCTCCCTCTCTCTCCAGATGACATCTCGCGTCTTGTGCGGCCGCCCAACAACCTGCCCGCTTGACCCTATCCCCTCCTCTCTTCTCCAGACCATTTCCGGTGACCTTCTCCCTTACCTCACCTCGCTCATCAACTCATCCCTGACCGCTGGCTACGTCCCTCCCGTCTTCAAGAGAGCGAGAGTTGCACCCCTTCTGAAAAAACCTACACTCGATCCCTCCGATGTCAACAACTACAGACCAGTATCCCTTCTTTCTTTTCTCTCCAAAACTCTTGAACGTGCCGTCCTTGGCCAGCTCTCCCGCTATCTCTCTCAGAATGACCTTGATCCAAATCAGTCAGGTTTCAAGACTAGTCATTCAACTGAGACTGCTCTTCTCTGTATCACGGAGGCACTCCGCACTGCTAAAGCTAACTCTCTCTCCTCTGCTCTCATCCTTCTAGACCTATCGGCTGCCTTCGATACTGTGAACCATCAGATCCTCCTCTCCACCCTCTCCGAGTTGGGCATCTCCGGCGCGGCCCACGCTTGGATTGCGTCCTACCTGACAGGTCGCTCCTACCAGGTGGCGTGGCGAGAATCTGTCTCCTCACCACGCGCTCTCACCACTGGTGTCCCCCAGGGCTCTGTTCTAGGCCCTCTCCTATTCTCGCTATACACCAAGTCACTTGGCTCTGTCATAACCTCACATGGTCTCTCCTATCATTGCTATGCAGACGACACACAATTAATCTTCTCCTTTGCCCCCTCTGATGACCAGGTGGCGAATCGCATCTCTGCATGTCTGGCAGACATATCAGTGTGGATGACGGATCACCACCTCAAGCTGAACCTCGGCAAGACGGAGCTGCTCTTCCTCCCGGGGAAGGACTGCCCGTTCCATGATCTCGCCATCACATCTCCCTGCCTGTGCCATTAAACCCCTACAACTCATCCAGAACGCCGCAGCCCGTCTGGTGTTCAACCTTCCCAAGTTCTCTCACGTCACCCCGCTCCTCCGCTCTCTCCACTGGCTTCCAGTTGAAGCTCGCATCCGCTACAAGACCATGGTGCTTGCCTACGGAGCTGTGAGGGGAACGGCACCTCAGTACCTCCAGGCTCTGATCAGGCCCTACACCCAAACAAGGGCACTGCGTTCATCCACCTCTGGCCTGCTCGCCTCCCTACCACTGAGGAAGTCCAGTTCCCGCTCAGCCCAGTCAAAACTGTTCGCTGCTCTGGCCCCCCAATGGTGGAACAAACTCCCTCACGATGCCAGGACAGCGGAGTCAATCACCACCTTCCGGAGACACCTGAAACCCCACCTCTTTAAGGAATACCTAGGATAGGATAAAGTAATCCTTCTCACCCCCCTCTTAAAAGACTTAGATGCACTATTGTAAAGTGGCTGTTCCACTGGATGTCATAAGGTGAAAGCACCAATTTGTAAGTCGCTCTGGATAAGAGCGTCTGCTAAATGACTTAAATGTAAATGTAATGGTGTCAGAATGCAGTGCTGTATTAAACAATTCAGAACTAACTTGTTGACATATTCTGTTCAAAGCCAGATTAACTCATTATACAATGTATCCAAAACCACGAAGGCAGATTTATTTGACATGAATGCACCTAGTCACCCATCAATCACGTCAAACACCTGAACTAACAATTACATTGTTTTAAATAAATCAATAGTAAAAAATGTATACATAAGCCTTTTATACATAACATATACACATCTAAATATAGGTAAACATAAAATGATTTATTCATCAATGCCATAAACGTGGGACATTGAAGAGCACCATGTGAAATAGTATTACTATCCGAGAGCGCACACATTCTGCTTTTTCATTTTAGGAATTAGACCAGAACAAATCACACAAAATGTAAGACAGCATATTGGGATTTTTGGTGGGTGAGTTACAAATGGAGAAACAACTGGATGTGTAAGGTAGGTTTAATGTAAAAGGACTGCATTACACAGGTGAAAAAAAGGTAGCAAGAACAGTACAACACAACATTTTTAAATGCGTTCCTGAGTCTAGATGTTATCCAATCAGGAGAAGAACAAGTGAAGGAAGCAGCATATGGAAAATGGGTGAAGGTAAGGAGTGTTTACAGAGCTAAGATGGAGAGTTCCAAAGTGTCCAAAGTTGAGGGACTATAAAAGACAGTGTGGAATAAGGGGTACCTAGAGAGATGCTTAGCTATGGTTTAAACATAATGTTTCTGCACCCCTTCTAGGTCGTTGTCACAAATATCCGGTCCATGTCCAGTCATCCTCAGGGTCCCTCACGTCATTCCGTCTCAATTGCATCATTGAAATCGTGGTCATCGTGGTGTGTCTGTGAATCCCAACATTAAAGACAGCATTTCCACAAACTGAGCCATAAACAATACAATTTAAGAATTGAGGACAACATTTCATTGACAAAATGGTGGTTTACACTATGTCTACTGTGTGTGAATGATGGAAGAATCTTACCATAGTTGTAGGCCCATTTGAGTGTGTGGTGTCCCTTAGGCCTGAACATCAACCAGTACTGGGACCGTTGGAGACTTGGGATGCTTTCTCTCAAAGTGCTGCTTGAATGCATCTATGAAGGCCAAGTACAAAATGGAGGAAGTTAACAGTCTGTGGCTTTTGATTGAATTCAAGTTGACACGATTGATAAACTAAGCAATACAATGCAACAAGCTACTACAATTACAGATGAAGTCGGAAGTTTACATACACTTAGGTTGGAGTCAAGAAGACTTGTTTTTCAACCACTCCACAAATTTCTTGTTAACAAACTATAGTTTTGGCAAGTCGGTTAGGACATCTACTTTGTGCATGACACAAGTAATTTTTCCAACAATTGTTGACAGACAGATTATCTCACTTATAATTCACTGTATCACAATTCCAGTGGGTCAGAAGTTTATATACACTAAGCTGACTGTGCCTTTAAACAGCTTGGGAAAATCCAGAAAATGATGCCATGGCTTTAGAAGCTTCTGATGGGCTAATTGACATCATTTGAGTCAATTGGTGGTGTACATCATGGGAAAATCAAAAGAAATCAGCCAAGACCTCAGAAAAAGAATTGTAGACCTCCACAAGTCTGGTTCATCCTTGGGAGCAATTCCCAAACGCCTGAAGGTACCACACGTTCATCTGTACAAACAATAGTACGCAAGTATAAACACCATGGGACCACACAGCCGTCATACCACTCAGGAAAAAGACGCATTCGGTCTCCTAGAGATGAACGTACTTTGGTGCGAAAAGTGCAAATCAATCCCAGAACAGCAGCAAAGGACCTTGTGAAGATGCTGGAGGAAACAGGTACAAAAGTGTCTATATCCACAGAAAAACGCGTCCTATGTCGACGTAACCTGAAAGTCCGCTCAGCAAGGAAGAAGCCACTGCTCCAAAACCGCAATAAAAAAGCCAGACTATGGTTTGCAACTGCACATGGGGACAAAGATCGTACTTTTTGGAGAAATGTCCTCTGGTCTGATGAAACAAAAATAGAACCTTTTGGCCATAATGACCATCATTATGTTTGGAGGAAAAAGGAGGCGGCTTGCAAGCCGAAGAACACCATCCCAACCGTGAGGCACAGGGGTGGCAGTATCATATTGGGGGGGGGGAATTATGTTGATATATTGAAGCAACATCTCCAGAAATCAGTCAGGAATTTAAAGCTTGGTCGCAAATGGGTCTTTCAAATGGACAATGACACCAAGCATACTTCCAAAGTTGTGGCAAGATGGCTTAAGGACAACAAAGTCAATGTATTGGAGTGGCCATCACAAAGCCCTGACTCAGAACCAAGGAGGCCTACAAACCTGACTCAGTTACACCAGCAATGTCAGAAGGAATGGCCAAAATTCACCCAACTTATTGTGGGAAGCTTGTGGAAGGCTACCCAAAACGTTTGACCCAAGTTAAACAATTGAAAGGCAAGGTTACCAAATACTAATTGACTGTATGTAAACTTCTGGCTCACTGGGAATGTGATGAAAGAAATAAAAGCTGAAATAAATCATTCCCTCTACTATTATTCTGACATTTCACATTCTTAAAATAAAGTGGTGATCCTAACTGACCTAAGAAAGGGAATTGTACGGTATGAAAGACTATACCACATAGGGCAGTACAATAGCCTACACTTGGAAAGGAACCTGAAGGTACATACTGTACCAACCAATACTACTCACCAGACACAAGGCAGGTGTGGACCAGTGCTGCCTTGACTGCAGACTTCTGGTTTGCAGAAGCTCCCTTCTACTTAGCAGCCATCGCCATGGCATCAGTCAACAACTTCAACTTGAGTGGCACACATGTTATTTATCAATACCCCCTTAATTCTACCTCAAAAACAAACGTGTGAATACCAATTAATTTAAACCCCACCATAGCAGGTTGAACTAAATAAGGTTACATAAACCTGCCTACTAGTTATACTAATGATCTGCTGTCCAGAGGGTAACAGCAAACAATGTTTTCATGCAGTAAACTAAGCACACTGTTCACTCAAGAGAGGATGATAATCAGTCCATCTCTGAAACCTATCAAAAAGCCAGACTGAAATAATACACCTAGCTAGGGGAGCTACAAGTCAAGTAGTACATGAAGTAGGCAACCCACCCACCCCTCACCCACAAACGAACAATTTTAATTGTATTTAGGCAAGTCCTTACAATGACAGCCTACCCCAGGCCAATTGTGCGCTGCACTATGGGACGTCCAATCACGGCCGGATGTGATGCAGCCTGGATTCAAACCAGGTACTGCAGTGACGCCTCTTGCACTGAGATGCAGTGTCTTAGACTACTGCGCCACTCGGGGGCCCAAACATTCACCATCTAAGTTAGCTAGGTAGTTAACTAGCAAGCTAGACTGTTGGTTTTCTAAAAGCCAAATTTTCTCATGCATTTCAATGGCTAGACAAATAGATGGCTAATCTAGCTAGACTAATGTTATGAGCTAGCTAGGTAGATAACAGGCCTTTTCAATTCAAAACTTTCAGAGACAGTTCACAGAATTGTCCATTTAAACAACTTTTGCAAATGTATTAATTACAAAATGTAGCTAAAATTAAAGGGAAAGGGGGATACCTAGTCAGTTGTACAACTGAATGCCCTCAACTGAAATGTGTCTTGCGCATTTAACCCCTCTGAATCAGAGAGGTGCGGGGGACTGCCTTAATCGACATCCACGTCTTCGGCGCCCGGGTAACAGTAGATAGTTAATCCTGAGATTCTTACCTTTGCCTCGATTCGGCAGTCTCGTCCAGATCATCATGGCTCTGAGGAGTGACGGGAAGCTTGAGACAGACATTTGTTGTTCTTTATGATAGCCACATTAGCATTTCATTTTTGGGGGGTAATTACAAGCAAATATGTTGATTAAAGTCAACTTGTCCGAGAGACATTTACACAGTTATCAAAACATCACGCCAGGCTATTTTAAGTGTCTCTAAATTCCCCAATGGAAGAAATTAATGGTGGAAAATCGATTGGCACCATTTCCGTGTTTGACCGCTAGGTTTATGGGTATTATGACTCGTACTGTGGTAGACAATGTACACTATATACAAGGTCAGAACCAGTATCATCAATGTGCAGGGATACAGTGGGAGAAGGGGTAGATATAGTGCCTTGTAAAAGTATTCATCCCCCTTGGCGTTTTTCCTATTTTCTTGCATTTCAACCTGTAATTTAAATGGATTTTTATTTGGATTTCATGTAATGGACATACACAAAATGGTCAAAATTGGTGAAGTGAAATTTAAAAAATGACTTGTTTCAAAAAAATGCTAAAAATGTAAAATTGGTGCGTGCATATGTATTTACCCCCTTTGCTATGAAGCCCCTAAATAAGATCTGGTGCAACCAATTACCTTCAGAAGTCACATAATTAGTTAAATAAAGTCCACCTGTGTGCAATCTAAGTGTCACATGATCACAGTATATTGACACCTGTTCTGAAAGGCCCTAGAGTCTGCAACACCACTAAGCAAGGGGCACTACCAAGCAAGTGGCACAAGAAGACCAAGAAGCTCTCCAAACAGGTCAGGGACAAAGTTGTGGACAAGTACAGATCAGGGTTGGGTTATCAAAAAATTACCAAAACATTGAACATTCCACGAAGCACCATTAAATCCATTATAAAAAAAATGGTCTTTCTGACAATGAGGAAGAGATTGTTGTCCCGGCATTACACTGACAGATCTCTGACCTCCTCCCTGTAGATTGTCTCATCGCTGTCGGTGTTCAGGCCTACCAACGTTGTGTCATCAGCAAACTGAATGGTGTTGGAGTCGTGCGTGGCCACACAGTCATGAGTGAACAGGGACAAAAGGAGGGGACTAAGCACACACCCCTGGGGGGGCCAGCTTGTTGAGGGTCAGCATGGCGGAGGTGCTGTTGCCGACGTTCACCACCTGGGAACGGCCCATTAGGAAGTCCAGGACTCAGTTGCAGAGGGAGGTGTTCAGTCCCAGGGTTCCTATTCAAGGCAGTATCCAAATTAGAGTGGGTCCAGGGTATCTGGGTTGATGTTGTTGATGTCAAATCAAATCAAATTGTATTTGTCACATGAACCGAATACAACGGGTGTAGACCTCACTGTGAAATGCTTACTTACATGCCCTTAACCATGACGTTCAATTGCACTTCATAATTTCAGATGTGGATGCTATAGGGCTATTGTCATTTAGGCAGGTTACCTTAGAGTTCTTGGGAAAATGAACATTTGTGGTCAGCTTGAAACATGTGATTGCAGACTGGGACAAGGAGCGGTTGAAAATGTAAATGAAGATGCTTGCCAGCTGATCTGCGCATGCTCTGAGGATGCGTCTGGGTATTCTGCCTGGTCACGCGGCCTTGTGAGTATTAACCTGTTTAAAAGGGCTGTTTAAAACAACTTGCGGGCCATTTTTTACTTTTTGTTCAGTCATGTTACCTAGCTAGCTAACAACCTGCTAACTTTACTAGAAGTATAGAGTTTCTAAACCCAGAATACCAACAGCTCGACACTTCCGGGAATGCTTCTCGAAGCAGACTCCACAGACCAGACAGAGGTTTGGGAAGTCAATGGGAGAAGTGAAAAATTCTTCCTTCGTTGTTAATTTTCTCAAGATTTAAAGACACATCTAGATTTGAGTCAATGCCTAAAGTAGCTGTACATGTTATTACTCCAACTTGGTGAAAGTAACAAACTGACACGTTTTCATTTTCGTCAAAAACAACTTTATATCGAAGAAGTGCCTTTGATTTGATGGCCTACACATGCGCAGTTCGGCGCGAGACGATCTAGAGACCGATGACATGTTTCTGGCATGAGCTTAGCTAACCAACGTCGCCATGACATTGCCTACAAGCGTGATCAGGGATTTATTTTGGAGAAGCAATTTCTGGCATCTTCATACAATCTTTGCTAGTAGGCTATATCCGAACATTTGGGGGCACAGAAATAAAGGAAAAGGAATAGCTTCCTCAATGATCATAGCAATTAATGAATGTCTGATCTCTTGCATGTCATCATACACGTGACGTTCTTAAAGAGGCAGTTTACAATATTCTATGTAATGCATCTCAATAGGAAAATAATGCTTTTACACAATGGAGAAACATAATATGCCCAACAGGCATATTTACATCCTCAGTAAATATATTACAAATCTGTGACTCAGTTGTGATGCACAATACTTAAACTGATACATTTTGTGGAGACTGACTCGTTATTTTCATATGTTTTAATGCTGGCTGTATTGGCTTTCACACAATGGTCAGTTTGGCTATTTGTATAATTCAATTAGCTACCGTGAAATGTATTTGTCGAGCCCCTCACCTCCCTAGGACTGCTCAGTAAATTAAGTCAACGTTGGAGTGCAGTGAAAATGGGCTTGAGCCTTTGGTCAATCCAGTAGACCCCTTTTGAATGTATGATCTGAGAAATGTAAACCATCAGCTGACAGTGAAATGTAGTACACAAAGCTCATGTACTCTCCCAGTTAGTGAGCACAATCCATTTGTTTCTCTTTCAGGGACTGAACATTTAACAAGTCTGCATAGGTCTGAGTGAGTGACCTCTCAAATTAAAGCTTGCTATAGTCTACCCAGTTTTCTTAGACATGTTCTCTTCTGAATCGTAGTTATTCATTGCGAAACCTAGACATTTGTATTGATTATGATGATACATGTCTTACGTATGTTACCCATAGTAGTCTCCTTTTTTCCCAGTCAGAATTATAATGCTGAGAGCTCTCTAATGGATACATTATTCAGTTCAGTCCATTCATTGTAACCTGGTAGAAAAAAAGAGACATCTATAAAGTAAATACTTTTTGTATCATGGTCAGACAAAATTGCCATTTTGAACATTTATATTCAAACAAGTACGAAGGCCTTAAGCTGAGGGCTTCAGTTAGTCTGTTTTTCACATCTCAATCTCTTACATGTTTCTGAGGTCAGTAAACAAGAAGAGTGTGCGTTCCCCTTTAAGAAGCCCCTACCATTCCATAGCGGAGGGAGTAAGAATACATTCTCGAACAGCGGTTAAGAGGGGAAAAAAAAATCCACCAGCGGTCTGTTTCAAGTCCCCCCAATAGAAACTGTGCCTGATTTGTGGCCAATGTTGGAGATGTAAAAAAAAAAAAAAAAAAAAAAGGAGGGGGGAGGAAAAACACTAAAGGGGTAGCTATGGAGATAGAACGTTTTCCTGGCTGCTTTCTTTGACAGGTGTTGAGAGGGGTAAAAGTCTTAAAACAGAATCCAGCATGTACGCCAAAGGTAAAGGAGCTGTCGTCCCTTCCGATAGTCAAGCGAGAGAAAAGTAAGTGAATTATGCACCATTTAAGAGTTTTACATGGTTAAAAGGAAGCTCCAACTTTCTAAACTATAGCTACCATAATTTAAAGGTGTGTACAGTACTCGCTCGCTCTCCTGAGTGTTGTTTACCCCTGCCGTGGCACGTCTCTTTAACTTTTTTGTCTTGTTAGTTGCACTTTCTCGTTCTTTTAGATGATATTTATTACAAAATGCTCGCACTTTGTGAACGCAACGCACGGAAGAGTTGTTCTGTCTTTTGTAGCTAGCTATGTTTCATTTGAGGTTCCGAATGTGTCGCTTTCTGGAATTTAAAGATATAATGTAGCGCACATGCAGCGATTGATTGCACGAAGTTACAGAATTGCTACTGCGAAAAAAACATTTTCTTATTGAGATTCTATTTTAAAATATGGCATATGTCTGTGATGCCTTTCTAGATGGAGTTGCATTGACGCGGACTCGCACCTTGTTTGAATGTGTAAAGTTTTTGAGACATGTTACGAGGGACTTTTCAAAATGCAATCGACCGGTACAGAAGGTCTACTAGATATCTTCTAGACGTCTATGCTACATGTTTTCTTCCATATTCTTGTTGATTAAGGACTTGTGCAGGACATCCCACATGAGCAACTGACGAGGACTTTGTCTTGTCTGTTAAATGAAACCTGTACCTGTCTTTAGTTATACCTACATTAGCGGATTAATCTCCACTCCATGGTAAAGGAAGTTTATACATACGTCAACTTTTTTAAAGCAATGTGTCATCTATGTTGACGTGTTACTGTAACATGTTTAGATTCTATAATATATATATATATATATTATTAAATTATCTCAGTCCTTTTAATGAAATATTTTGTGTCACTATGATGCTTTGAATATTAATAACTGCTATATCAGAGTTCAAACGAATATTTTATCCTCTTTAGGGGTAAGCAGAGATGCTGCCACAACTTTTAAAATGTCAGATGAGCGATTTTGATCATAAATGAAGACTGCTTTAAACCAGTGCTTTACACGAAGGCTACATCTTATGTACTTTGTTGCTTTCTATGCTACACAAACTATTGTGTAGGGACTCTGATAAGAGTAGCACCACTTCCCTCATGGCACAGCATGATTCCAAGAAGGTTGTGATATGAGAAACACTTTTACACATATTTACCCTTCACAGACGGTGTAACCGATGACTGACACACAATTATGAACAGAGTTTCTTGTCCCAAGATCACAGTGAATACTGTGGATACGATTAGATCAAGGCGGCTGGATAGCTAAGCTATCGCATGTTGCTTTTTTTCTTCTCATGTATGAATAAATACTTCTTAAAAAATAACCTCTTTTCAAACTTTTGGGGGCATTTGCTGCTCAGCCAGATGTTAGAATTATATTATGTAGTTAGTGTTCATTGAAAAATATTGAAACTTACTTGCCTAAGTTTGATTCATCCTATTGCTGACTGTGTGGGATCCTCATGATGAGTATTACTTGTAGGCTTCAGGTCTGTGTCTTAATTTCACCCAAATTTGAACGTGTGACGTAAATGGCAGACTCTCTCCGTTAAAGAAAATCTTTCCTGTGTATTGACAAACGGCGGCAGCATTGTGTGCTGAGGGAGTATGAATCCTAACTGAAAACAATTCCATGTGGTTCATGTACCAATACAGCAAGAATAACACATTTTGAATGGGCATGCCCAGATATTCCCTGATTTTATTATATGGAATCCTTTTAAACACTTGTGGAGTCTTACATATGCATCTTATTTGTTTACAATCAAAGGCAGATCCATTAGACACAAGTGCTCTTAAAATGGAGTGTTGGCAGAATATTTCCTCACTTAGTAATACAGAGACATACAGTAGAACAATATTCCCTCCACCCCATCCCTGTAAGTGTTACCTTGAAGTTAAATGAAGATACAGTTGTTCTTCATCTTGTTGTATGTACCATCCCACACAAGAAGTTTCACTCACAAGAAAAATGAAGTTATTTGATTGATTAAGCAGTGAACCCCCTGGCACCGTCCTCTGCATGTGTGTGTGTTCGGTCTCTGTGTGTTCTTAAGAGTCCGGTAAGCAGGTGATGGTCAGAGTGAGGATGCACTTACCTTCTCACCTAACTAATGACTCTGCCATGCACCATGAGGCAAATGCGTGTTTCTCTTTCCACTATGGTTAGTCAGGACGCTACCCCTTGTTGTCTGAAGTCTTGTTAGATTAACTGTTACTTAATTTTGAAATTGAAATGAAAGACCTATATGGTCTCTCTCTGTGCTGGTGGAGGTCGTCCATTTCTCACCAACATGTTTAGAATGCTTTCTGGTTTAGGTACAGCACAGGGGAGACCGTAGAGTAAAGGTGTCTAGTACAGAAACACTAATGGAGCAGATGGAAGTTATCAAAAGTGCACCAAGAATGCTAGGGTATAATGGCTTATCAAAACCTTGGAGGAATCTAGAAGAATAAAGACTGAACCTGAGTTTGGTAACTTTGTTTTTCTTCATTTTTTTCAAAAAATTCTACAAAATCACTAAGATTTTAATCTGATGACTGATGACGGTGTCATTCAAGGAAGTGCTCGACCTAGAGTTCAAGAGAGATGTAAAGAATGGAAGAGATGTTTGTTTGTTTACCTGTCCTTGAGGAGAAGCGTCAGATGCCTGTGGAAAAATGTAGAACAAGAACTCGTGCCCTTGTGACGAGAATAATTAATTCCATCACACTCACTCTTTCTGCACTTGATTTAATTTGATTTCCACAGGGTTGAAACAGAGGCTCCAACATTAATATGACCTTATTGTTTGTTAATTACAACGTCATTGAAATGGGCTGAGGAACCTGCTATCACAGGGCCCTTCTATGGAATTCATCAAATTCAATGTTTCTCATCATGATACAGTAGTCGGATGTGCGCGACCCTGTCAAACTTTGTAGTCTTTAATTTAAGGCAATGCATACTCTACACATATAGGTTAGGCCTATAATACATTTCTATAATATTCAGAGGATAATTGAATATCTTGAATAAAGTGTTTGCTTTGAATGTGTTTCTTTACATCCACACCCTCCCCTATATTCGCATGGCGTTTAAAAGAGTTCTTGAGGTCTGAATGCACAGTTTTGATATCACACAGATGGCCCTGCCATATGCATTTTGGACTTCTGAGAACGACATTTAAGAACCATGTACTCAAGGAATGCAAAAACATGCCACTATTTTGTGATGAACCTCTTATTTTCTCTGGTTTGCTTTGAATGAATATGCTCCTATTCAGAGGTGTCAACAGTCAATGAATTTGGTGCACTGATGCATCCGCACATATTTGTTAGCTGTCTCACTTTTGAAATAAGTGAGACAGTATAAATATTGAGGCTACGTGCGTGAAGTCAGTATTCAGGTTGGTCACGGCACAGACAAACTCATGAAGTCTAAGTGTATTCTGTTGAGTACACTGGCCCACACATTATATAAATGTTATAGCGACCTGATACCTTTTAAGTCTTATGTCGCTGATTTATTAAGTATAGACCGTGTGGAGTAGTCCAAATCACTGTTATTTCAGTACACTAGTAGTACATATTCATTATTACCTGATAACAATATCTAGTCGCTGCTTATTCCGTTTATAAACCATGTCTGGTTGGTATCCTGATGGTTTTCTATCTTTCTCATAGAATCAAACTTTCGTTGAAATGAATCAATTTCCCCAAAATGAAGACTCTCGGGTTAGAATACAATGGCGTCCTTTCAAGCGGAGCATGTCCATAATTGTGGAGTCAATTTAGCTCGAGGCTAGCTCCTGGTAAAGAGACAGATGACTTTGGCAATGGGAATCCATTTTTAAGTGTATTAAGTTGAAGTGTGTGTGTGTGTGTGGATTAACCCTGGTTTAAGACATGCGTGTGTACAGTCTTTTTGTCACTGTTTTGTGTCTGCAAAAAAATGGTCGTCAGTGTAAAATTGTTCATTTAATCTTAGTTTCAACTCATAAACAGGTAGCCTAACACTTGGAGAATGAAATGCTTCCGGAGGTGTCCTTTTAATCTATGCATCCTTCTTTGCTTACAAGACATGTCAGTAGTCATCAACTTGCGATCATGATCTTAATTCCTCTAGGCCTAGGCTTTTGTGAAACAAGGGAAAAACTAAAAGGGCATTATGAAAACTGATACAATTACTATCTTGCATTCACCCCAACTCCCTTCTCCATCACTTCTCATGCATACCTTATCTAACCAAGCCCATGCATACCTTATCTAACCAAGCCCATGCATACCTTATCTAACCAAGCCCATGCATACCTTATCTAACCAAGCCCATGCATACCTTATCTAACCAAGCCCATGCATACCTTATCTAAACAAGCCCATGCATACCTTATCTAACCAAGCCCATGCATACCTTATCTAACCAAGCCCATGCATACCTTATCTAAACAAGCCCATGCATACCTTATCTAACCAAGCCCATGCTCTCGCTGCTGAATTATTTACATCAAGACAGGAAAGTTAATTTGCTAACTGTCTGTGCTTTAGCTGGCTAAACTTGGCAGAGGTGCTTTCATGTCTTGCAGGAGCGTAGTCTG
Source organism: Oncorhynchus nerka (assembly GCF_034236695.1). Taxonomy (NCBI): domain Eukaryota; kingdom Metazoa; phylum Chordata; class Actinopteri; order Salmoniformes; family Salmonidae; genus Oncorhynchus; species Oncorhynchus nerka. The sequence goes on along the minus strand of NC_088419.1, from coordinate 59,857,480 downwards.
ATAGCCTGGGGTGGGATGTCAGGAGTGTACCTTGGATGAGGTGGAATATCTCCCCTTGAAGTGTGGACACAGTGTAAAACTCTGGGCTGACTGTGGAGCAGGGGCTGCTGACACTGTGGAGCAGGGGCTGCTGACACTGTGGAGCAGGGGCTGCTGACACTGTGGAGCAGGGGCTGCTGACACTGTGGAGCAGGGGCTGCCTCCACAGGGGCTGCTGACACTGTGGAGCAGGGGCTGCTGACACTGTGGAGCAGGGGCTGCTGCCTGACTCCCTGGCCCTGCCTCTAACGTTAGTCACTACAGAGGATCAAACTAAACCACCCACTCAACAGTAGTTCTCTAACTGAGAGAAGTCTACTGGTCTCTTGTCTCCTAACCTTTCCACAGCATGTAATTTGTATGACCATTATCCATGATGATGGGGTTTCAGTGGCCTCAGAGCTCTTTAGCTGGAGTCTGGCACGGAAGAGAGCAGTGGGTTAGAGGGGTGGACTGGACCAGCAGAGCAATGGATTAGGATGTTGAGATTTTTCTTTAGCCACCTGAGACATCACTAAAAATGACAGAGAAGATGACCCAGCACCACTCTTGATACTCAGGGGTTGTGAATATATTATTATGGAGATGTTCCCTTTGGGAGGTCAGAGGACATGGAGCTTGTGTGTGTCAGATGGAGTCTCATTTCAGAGAAGGTTTTTGTATGAACGTATGCCTTGTGCTTGGTGTCAGTGCTCTATCTGTCTCCTGTTATGTGTGGCCCTAGGGTCTCCACTATGGTCGTTATCCTGTAGATCTCCCTTCTCCCATCACACCATCACACAGTTGTCTTAACGCCTAGCAATTTCCCTCTCTCGATCTCCTTCCCTCTGCTGACGCCATCTCTACCTGCTCAGGGAGAGTCTCCACAACCCTCTTCCCTTGGCGGAGTTACTCAGTGCTACTGACAGTGCAACAAAAGGTCTCCCCCGAAGCCAGGATTGAATGAGTGTTTTTAAATAATGCATTAGAACAGGGGCAGGTGCCCATCACCAGGGCACAGAACCCCTCAGATCATACCAGTGTAGCCATGAAAATTTCATCAGGGCACTCATGGGAATTTCTGTTGGATCCAGTTCAGTGTGGACCAGCTTATAGAAGCCCACGCATGCCACTGGGTATTACAAACAGCCATGAGGGAGTCTTCTTACATTTTACACCAGCCGCCTCCCCTCTGTACCAGGAACCTGACAAGTTTTCAGACTGGGAGAGCACAGGTACTTCCTGGTTAAAGGAGCGCCTCGTTTCTTTGACTGGTTTCATTTAAGTTCATTCAGAGCACATTCCCAGAGCTCAGTTCTCATTGGCTGGTTTGAATTAAACTCAGTTGAGACCTGATTACAAACGTCACCAAGCATTTTCAGTGTTACCAGGTAGTGTCGCGTGGCTGATGAGATGAGTATGGAAATATTCCAGCCAGTGGTTTTGCTCCACCCTCTCTCCATTAATTTGAATATCATGCCATTACCCATAACCTGTTCTGCCCATCCTTCTCTTCTACCGTCACCCTTGACCTACCCTCTAAGCCAGGGGTGTCAAACATACGGCCTTTGGGCCGGATCCGATGCTCTACACAGACTATTGGTAACATTTCAACTAAACTTAACCGTTGCCCTAACCTTAACCCGTACCCTAACCCTTACTCTAAACCTAACCGTAACCTTAGCAAGCAGTTGCTTATCAACAGATAGTTGGTTAATAGTATGACCATCTGTAGAGCATCTACAGAAGGACTACCCAAATAAAGTGTAAAAGAAAATGTACAAAGCTGTGGATAGAGGATTTCTAATTAAGTGTGACTCCGGACCTCGACACCCCTGCGGTAAGCAGTCACTCCAGCATAACAAATCCACAACCATAAAACAGACAGACCAGATAAAACACTGTGGCCATGATTGTGTTCGTTGTGTCCAGAACCATTTGTTTACACTAGATTACTGAAATGAGCAGTGAAATTAATACGTCTGATGTAACACTGAGAAATAATTAAGAAGATAGGTGTCCCCTTTAACTAATGTCTAACGTTAGTCAGAACAGTTTTTTTGCAGTCCGTGGAAGAAATGTTTCCCTTGTTTAAAGCTGGCATATCAAATGAATGATTACTTTGAGACGATGTCCCTTGTGCTTGGTTCAACATCCAGCACAAGTGTTTTTGAGACTCTGCTCCCAACAGTAGACTTAACCTAATGTGACCAAATTGACTTTCTTTCTTTCTTTTATTTTTTTCTCCCAATTTTGTGTTATCCAATTGGTAGTTGGTGTTGTCCCATTGCCGCAGATCCCGTACGGACTTGGGAGAGGCGAAGGTCAAGAGACTTTGCATCCCCCAAAAAACGACCCTGCCAAGCTGCACTGCTTCTTGACACACTGCTCGCTTAAACCACTGCTCGCTTAAACCACTGCTCGCTTAAACCAGAAGCCAATCTCACCAATGTGTCGGAGGAAACATCGTACAACTGGCGATCGTGTCAGCGTGCATGCGTCCAGCCCGCCACAGGATTCGCTAGAGCACGATGGGACAAGGACATCCCAGCCGGCCAAACCCTCCACTAACCCGGACGACGCTAGGCCAATTGTGCATCGCCTCATGGGTCTCCCGGCTGCGACACAGCCTGGGATCGAACCCTGGATCTGTAGTGACACCTCAAGCTCTGCAGTGCCTTAGACCGCTGCCTCACTCGGGAGGCCCTTTCCCTCTTAGTAGAGTGTGGGTTCATCACTAGTCCAGGAGCACAGGGAGCACAGTAATTGCCAGCACAGGCGGCTAAATGACAGTCATAATGATACCAAAAATGCACAAGGTAGTGTGGGTTGTCAGATAGTGTGACACCGACCCACGCTTGGCTGTCTCTGCTTTCCTCTTGTTTTCCTCAGCATCCGTGTTAAAGGAGGAGCTCCGTAAACCACAGATGCTCTTTTTATTTTCTAGAGCCTCCCAATGGCTTCTCCTTAGAGTCTGCATGTTATCTGGCTGTCATTGTGAAAGTCTCTGGGTCCTAGGGGATGGAGGAGGTGCGAGATGGACCCTTGACATTGACCCTTTTCTCTTTGTTTTCCAGGTTAGCTTTATATGTGTACGAGTATTTGCTGCACGTCGGCGCACAGAAATCAGCACAGACCTTCCTGTCAGAGGTAAGAAATGGCTTTAGAAGAACTTCCTGAGGTGAACGGATGAATGGGATTCCTCTCCATTGTATAGCGAGGGATGGAATTTACATTAGCGGTAGCCCTGGGGTCAAGAACCAATTTGGTCGTCTCTGCTTTGTAACACAAGTAATTGGATTACAAAGTTTTTTTTGTATACAATGATATGGATGTAGTGGGTCTAGACTAAGCTATAAGTTGATGAATAACAGCGGTATTAGTCTTAAGATTTCGATAAGGACAATACAAAATGTTGTCTGTTCTATTTGCGTTCCATATCAACACCTAGGCCATGCTCCTTCCTCTATTAGTCTGATAGCCCCTGAACTGTCAATGAGGTAAAGCCCATGTAATGTGGTGCATCCTCTTCCTTAATGGACATCCTTCCTCCATAGTGGCCTAGTATTCAGGCCTTCGCCTGTCTTAACACCTTCACGCGTTAAGCTCGCTACAAGCTTCACTTGCATAGCTCTATGTGCAGGTCCATGCATTTCTAGACTCCCAAATAGCAGCGTTCATAAGATTTTTCTGAAGTCCTCCCCTTTTGAGGTAGACAAAGAGAAATCGCGTTGAACTTCACCACTAAGCTAATTTGAAAGAGAACCAACTGCATATTTAATTAATAGCTAAGCCGACATGTTCTGAAAGTTTAGGCTTGATTAACATCGACTCGTTTTGTGCCTGCTAGTAGGCTGTAGGTTATTCTGCTAGCACTAACCTAGCTTCCTACATCTTCCCCCATGTGAAATAATACAATTTATAAATCATTTGCCCTGGCAAATATTCTTATAGCCTACTCACCAATGTAACGTATAACATAATCCCATTTTGATATGCTGATTCAGTGTATTCGCTCCCGTGTCAGCAAAACATCCAATGTCGTCATATCACGGAGAAAAGGTATATGGCTACCAGTTTTTTTTTTTTTTTTTTTTTTCCCCTGTCTAGAAGTAGTTACTTCTCAACAAAAATACATGTTTTGTGGGGGGATTCTAATAAGGAATGTTTGGTCTGTTGTTTGAACAGTCGTTGAGACTGTATTTGGTTATCAATGCAGAATATGCTACTTTGATGCATAGCCTATAGATCAGATCAGGGAACCAAGTGACAACACTGCCCCCACGGCGCCGTAAGGAATGATATGGCACGTCTCAATTTTCAAGTTGCACGAAAGTGTGTAGAATGCTCCCGCCCTTTTTGTGACGGGAAAAACGACATTGCAACTACTGCGCTATGCTCCATATCTACTGTCTCTTTAATGTGTGTAGACCCCTTTTTATACTGCTGACTAAATATTGTACCATTATGGCTGTGGAAGAATTTTACTGGCACGCAAATAATGGACTATATGGTAAAGACCAATATTATTTACATTATGTATCAGCTGTGCCTTTTCCCTAGGGTCAGGAGGTTTTCTCTGACCACTTAACTGGTGCAGGAAGCCATAACTAGGGCCATGAGTTTCCTTTCCAGGTTACTTCTTCAGGACAAATTCCTGGCCCTACTTATACTGCTCTGTGTGCCTTCTGAAAAAGTTGGGTTAAACTCCAATATCCTCTCTGTAATAGCCTGGATGCTCATACTAGTCTATTTAACTCTTAGATTATTTATCATTCATTTAACCAGCAGTGAGGGCTCTACTCACACCTTTGGAGTGGTGTATATGCTCATTTGGTTCATAACTGCTCTTTAACACTCCCATGTGTTAGAAGTCAGATTTAATATGTTCATTTAGATGGATGAATGTGTACAATTGGTTAATAATAATGTTCTTAACCCCCGGACCTGCTAAAGTGAATTTTTTTCAAGTGCAATAAAAGGTTGTGATTTTTTTTTTTCTCCATGATTTATTTCATATAAAAAATGAAAAACTCTGGCCCCTGTTCAAGCACAGAACTATTTCAGTGGTGTGATTCACCCAGCTTACATCACAGCACTTCCCCTCCTGTATTATAATCTGTTCAGCTGTTATCATGTATTACAGCGTTGCTGTTTCACCACTGTTCATGACTGTACCTGTGTCACTGCGTTCAGAAATGTCTGACGCATGGCCCAGGCCTACGTGTGTTTTGTTTTGAAAGATACAGGCGCATGTTAGTTTTTTTTTTTTGCCTCAGCTGGGTGTCCCTTATCAACCACACAGGAAAAGGAACGTTCGATGGCAGTTTTCTAAAGCAGCCTAATTTCCTTAGAGATACGGTCATGACCTGGAGTTAATTTCTTGACGCACCCATCCTGTTAGTGGGATCATTTTCATCAACATCCGCTGAATTGCAGACCGCCAAATTCAAATTAAATTACTAAAAATATTAAATTTTCATGAAATCACAAGTGCAATATAGCAAAACACAGCTTAGCTGGTTGTTAATCCTACTGGCGTGTCAGATTTCAATACAGCATTTTGGCGAAAGCATAACAAGCGTTTATGTAAGAACATCTCTCTCAGTAGACAAAATATTACAAACACCTGGCAGCCAAGTAGATTACTTTTCTGACTTTCGTGACCAATAAATTAAATCGCTTACCTTTGATGATCTTCGGACGTTTGCACTCACGAGACTCTCAGTTACACAATAAATGTTCCTTTGTTCCATAAAGATTATTTTTTATATCAAAAAATACCTTCATTTGTTCGGCGCGTTATGTTCAGAAATCCACAGGCTCGAGCGGTCACGACATCGCAGACACAAATTCCAAATAGTATCAGTAATGTCCACAAACATGTCAAACGTTTTTTTTATAATCAATCCCCAGGTTGTTTTTAAAATATATAATCGATAATATATCAACCGGGACTGTAGCTTTTTCATTAGGAGAGGGAGAGACAATGGCTGCCTCACTCTGTTGCGCAAGCAAAACTCTGCGAACACCCAGCTATCCACTGACGCGATGTGATCTTTCTCGCTCATTTTTCAAAATAAAACCTGAAACTATGTCTAAAGACTGACACCTTGAGGAATCTGGTTGATATCCCTTTAAATGGAGGCAAGGCATCCAATGGAACAGAGAGCTTTCAGGGAAAACAGCACTTCCTTGTTGGATTTTCCTCAGGTTTTTGCCTGCAATATCAGTTCTGTTATACTCACAGACAATATTTTGACAGTTTTTGGAAAGTTTAGAATTTTCTATCCTAATCTGACAATTATATGCATATTGTAGTTTCTGGGCCTGAGAAATAGGCAGTTTCAAATGGGTACATTTTTTTTAGTCAAAAATGAAAATCCTGCCCCCTACACTCAAGAAGTTAACAGCATACTATTATACACAGGCTATATTTATTTTCTCCTGAGTCTTAAACTAAAATGTTGCTCTTTATCTTTCACAATGAATCACACATTCCATATGTTCCCTGCCATTTACAGTGCATCCGGAAAGTATTCAGACCCATTAACATTTTGTTACTTTACAGCCTTATCCTCATCAATCTACACACAATACCCCATAATTGCAAAGCAGAAACGGGTTTTTAGAATTGACATAAGTATTCACACCCTTTACTCAGCTATTTTCAGGTCTCTAGAAAAGTCTGGGCTCTGGCTGGTCCACACAAGGACATTCAGAGACTTGTCCTGAAGCCACTCCTGCGTTGTTTTGGCTGTGTGCTTAGGGTCGTTGTCCTGTTGGATGGTGAACCTTTGCCCCAGTCTGAGGTTCTGAGCACTCTGGAGCAGGTTTTTGTCAAGGATCTCTGTACATTGCTCCTTTCATCTTTCCCTTGATCCTGACTGGTCTCCTAGTCCTTGCTGCTGAAAAACATTCCCACAGATGATGCTGCCACCACCATGGTTCACCGTAGGGATGGTGCCAGGTTTCTTTCAGATGTGACTATTGACATTCAGGCCAAAGAGTTAAGTCTTGGTTTCATCAGACCAGAGAATCTTATTTCTCATGGTCGGAGAGTCCTTGAGGTGCCTTTTGGCAAATCCAAACTGGCTGTCATGTGCCTTTTCACTGAGGAGTGGCTACCGTCTGACCACTCTACCGTAAAGGCCTGACAGGTAGAGTGCTGCAGAGATGGTGGTCCTTCTGGAAGGTTCTCCCATCTCCACAGAGGATCTCTGGAGCTCTGTCAGAGTGACCATTGGGTCACCACCTCCCTGACCAAGGCCCTTCGCCCCCGATTGCTCAGTTTGGCAGTGCTGCCAGCTCTAGGAAGAGTCTTGCTGGATCCAAATTTGTTCCATGTAATAATAATGGAGGCCACTTTGTTCTTGGACCTTCAATGCTACAGACATTGTTTGTAACCTTCCCCAGATCTGTGACTCGACACAATCCTGTCTCGAAGCTCTACAGACAATTCCTTCGACCTCATGGTTTGGTTTATGCTCTGACATGCACTGTCAAATGTGGGACCTTATGTCCAATCAATTGAATTTACCACAGGTGGACTCCAAGTTGTAGAAACATCTCAGTGATGATCAATCTGAGCTCAATTCTGAGTCTCATAGCAAAGGGTCTGAATACTTGTGTAAATAAGGTATCAATTATTTTTGTTAAATATACATTTTCTAAATTTTATACAGAAACACTTTTTGCTTTGTCATTATGGGGTATTGTGTGTAGATGTATTTTTTTTATTTCATCCATTTTAGAATAAGGCTGTAATGTATCAATGGAAAAAGTCGAGGGGTCTGAATACTTTCCGAATGCACTGTATGTCTTATCAAAATATAACTAACCTGTAATGAGAGAGCAGCCTTTAATGTGACTGAGATAATGTCACACATGGAAATGATCATTTAAAAGGGAGGATATCAGGCTATACAATGTCTAATGTTTATTCTATCTCAAGGTGTGTTTGCGAGGCTAAATCAAGCCACAACCTGTCTAGGTTGACACAACAATGTCATACAGTAACCTAGTCTGTTACAATGCTGATAAATCAAAACATCAATCACCTAACCTGCCCAAAAGCTTTTCCCTCTCTCTGCCCTAAATGGTTCAGTGCAGGCAGCAGTGTTCAACTAACTGCCACCAAGGCACAGAACTGGACTAAAATATTAAGCACAGATCTGGGACCAGCTCAGAGATTAAGTAGCGAGGCTGAAGTGAGGCTTGCTGATTGCAGAACCCTCCTGGGTGAATCTCCTCCCTGAGATGGAGTGTTATTGGTGTGCTGCTGGATAGGGGTTAAGTTATGGATCACAGGCAACAGGAGGGAGAGTCTCTGCTCCTCACACAGTCTATTTCCATGAGGTATGCAGAGGCCTTTTTCCAGGTAATTTGCTTGTACTTTAGTAGATTTAAATATATGAAATCACATACACCAGTATAATGCGGAGATGCTTATCAGTGATGTTTTCAAACCATTTTTTCCCTGCTTTCTGGTACTCTTCTTGCCCTTTATATTTTATGATCGCAGAGTGAGTACACAATATTCAAAATGCCTTTAGCGCCAATACTCTCAACAATAATCCTAACTAACTTTAGCCACAAAGGTCTTAAGTTTCTCTGTTCACGGTTGGTCTCTTTTCATCACATATAAATTTCTACAGTCAGCCACATCACGCCAATATAATTACTATGCTAAAATCTCAGGACCTCTCCAAAGCATGTTCGGCCCTTTCCAGCCTTGTCTCCCACCTGAACAGATAAGGGAATTTGGTCCCTCCAGATACGCTGAAGCAAAATACACCTGCTCGATGCCACCTAATGAGAGAGCTATCACCTGGCCTCTCTCCTGCCTCTCAATTAACCCCTCGTCCTACCCCTGCATACTCGCCCATCTCCTTGGGGAACAGTCACTCCCTGCTCCCATGCACAGCGCAGATCCCTTGAACAGCCTCCACTGGCCCACACGTAAGTTAGTCTCATCCATCAGCTGTTTGTAGGAGAGCCTATAAAACTGGCAACAGTCACACCAACAATATAGTCCTCATCACCAGCCACGTGCCTTACAACTACAGTGCATCGCATTTGGCCTCTATTACATGCCACGTTTCAAGGCTCACCTCTATGGCCTGTAGGACTCATGGTGTAATTCTAGAAACTTACAAGAACGCAAGTCATTTTGTTCACCTGACCTAGAATACCTCCCAATTAAATACTGGCTGTATTATTCAACCAATAGAATTCTCCTCCGTCATCGCCATGGCCATTTACATCCCACCTCAAGCCCTCAAAGAATTTCACTGGACTATGCGAACTGGAAACCACATCCTGAGGCTGCATTGTATTGTAGCTGGGGATTTTAACAAATTAAATCTGAGGACTAGGCTGCCAAAATTCTATCAACATATTGACTGTCCTACTCGTGCTACTAAGACTCTCGACTATTGCTATTTAAACTTCCGGGATGCTTACAAGGCCCTCCCCTGCCCTCCTTTTGGCAAATCTGACCATGACTCCATCTTGCTCCTCCTGTGCTATAGGCAGAAACTTAAACAGGAAGTGCCCGTTCTCTGTACTATTCACCGCTGGTCTGACCAATCGGAATCCACGCTTCAGGATTGTTTTGATCACGTGGACTGGGATATGGTCCAGGTAGTGTGCAAAAATAATCTATACTCATATACGGATATGGTGACTGAGTTCATAAGGAAGTATATAGGAGATGTAGTACCCACTGTGACTATAAAACCCTACCCTAACCAGAAACCGTGGATAGATGGTAGCATTCGCGCGAAACTGAAAACTACCACATTTTAACAATAGCAAGGCGACTGGTAATATGGCAGAATATAAACGGTGTAGTTATTCACTCCGCAAGGCAATCAAACAAGCTAAACATCAGTATAGAGAAAGTGAAGTCGCAATTCAACGGCTCAGACACGAGACGTATGTGGCAAGGACTACAGAAAATCACGGACTACAAAAGGGAAAACCAGCCACGTCTTCCTTCCGGACAGGCTAAACACATTCTTTGCACGCTTTGCCACCGATGCAGCCCACTACCAAGGACTGTGGGAAGCCCTGTCTCCTTCTCCGTGGCCGACTTGAGTAAAACATTTAAACGTGTTAACCCTCGCAGGGCTTCCGGTCCAGACGGCATCCCTAGCCGCGTCCTCAGAGCATGCGCAGACCATCTGGTTGCAGTGTTTGCGGACATATTCAATCTCTCCCTATTCCAGTCTGCTGTCCCCACATGCTTCAAGATGTCCACCATTGTTCCTGCAAAGGTAACGGAACTAAATAACTATCACCCCGTAGCTTTGAGAGACTAGTCAAGGATCATATCACCTCTACCTTACCTGCCACCCTGGACCCACTTCAATTTGCTTACCACCCCAATAGGTCCCCAGACGATGCAATCGCCATCACTCTGCCCACTGCCATATTCCATCTGGACAAGAGGAATATATATGTGAAAATGCTATTTATTGACTATAGCTCAGCATTCAACACTAGTACCCCCCAAGCTCATCATTAAGCTTGAGTCCCTGGGTCTGAACCCCGCCCTGTGCAACTGGGTCCTGGACTTCCTGACGGGCTGCCCCCAGGTGGTGAAGGTAGGAAACATCACCTCCACTCCACTGATCCTCACCACTGGTGCCCCACAAGGGTGCATGCTCAGCCCCCTCCTGTACTCCCTGTTCACCCATTACTGCGTGGCCAAACACGCCTCCAACTCGATCAAGTCTGCAGACGACACTATAGTAGTAGGCTTGATTACCAACGATGACAAGACAGCCTACAGGGAAGAGGTGTGGTGCCTGGAAAACAACCTCACTCAACGTCAACAAAACAAAGGAGATGATCGTGGACTTAAGGAAACAGGGGGGTGTACCCTCTGCTATCTACATCGACTGGACCGCAGTGGAGAAGGTGGAAAGCTTCAAGTTCCTTGGTATAGACATCACTGACAAACTGAAATGGACAACCCACACACAGTGTGATGGAGGCCCAACAGAGCCTCTTCAACCTCAGGAGGCTAAAGACATTTGGCTTGTTACCTAAAACCCTCACACATTTTTATCACCACCTGCTACGGCAACTACCCCCGCAAACGCAAGGCTCTCCAGAGTGGTGTGGTCTGCCCAACACATTGCCAGGGGCAAACGATCTGCCCTCCAGGACACCTACAGCACCTGATGTCACATGAAGGCCAAAAAGATCATCAAGGACATCAACCACCCGAGCCACTGCCTGTTCACATCGCTATCATCCAGAAGGCGAGGTCAGTACAGGTGCATCAAAGCTGGGACCGAGAGACTTAAAAAACAGCTTCTATCTCAAGGTCATCAGACTGTTAAATAGCCATCAGTAGCACATTAGCGGCTGCTGCCTTTTACGCATATACTAGGAATTACTGGCCACTTTAAGGAATGGAACACTAGTCACTTGAATGTTTACATATCTGGCATTACTCATCTCGTGTATATACTGTGTTCTATACTATTCTACTGTATCTTAGTCCGTTCCGCTTGGACATCGCTCGTCCATATGTGTATATAGTCTTAACTCATTCCTACTTAGTTGTGTGTTTTTGGTGTAATTTGTTAGCTATTACTTTTAGATATTACTGCACTGTCAGAGCCAGAAGCACAAGCATTTCGCTATACATCTCTAATCACGTGTATGTGACCAATAAAATTTGATTTGACCTGACCAAGAAAAAGTCCTGGTCATAGTTACATAATTGTTCCTGGTCAAGTCAGTCAGCAAAATCCTGGGTACTAGTGATAACAGGATAAACCCAGAAAGTTTGTCATGCAAGCGAGGATTCTTACAGTGCCTGCAATGTTATGTAGCTCACACAGCGGCCACAGACAGTTGGAGTTAGCACTAAAAGGGCAGAGTGTGGTAGCTAGCTATCTCTGGGTTGATCTTATCTCAGTGGCCAGATATGGGGAGTAGAGGTGTTATGAAGTGTGAGGAGCTGCTACTGAGATGTTTTTAGTGTCAGATCCACACTCTCTGCACTCCATTCTTACTGCATGTCTGTCTGAGGTGAAGTGGAGTGAGACGTGGTGTGTATGCATTATGGATGCACATGTGGCAGTCTTAACTCGCTCTGTCTCTCTCTCAGATCCGATGGGAGAAGAACATTACACTGGGGGAGCCCCCTGGATTCCTACACTCATGGTGGTGGTACGTACATTTTCTTCTATGTAGAGTCTCATTTAAACACCACAGTTTACATACACACACACACACACACACACACACACAGTGCCATTCACGACATGTGTAGGAGTGGGGAGGTAATTGCTGGTAACGACAGGTACGTCTTCTGATGTGTGTGCACTACTCTCTTCACTGGGTGATGAGCAACAATTGTCCTGATCCCATGTGGCTCAGTTGTTAGAGCATGGCGCTTGCAACGCCAGGGTTGTGGGTTCGATTCCCGCGGGGGACCAGTGAGAGAATGTATTAACTTACTACTCACTCTGGATAAGTGTCTGCTTTCAAATTTGAACAGAGTCGGTATTTCTTTTAAAGGTTAAGCTATGATTACAGCATGCGTAACTGTAAATAAGTTTTATACTTTCTGTTTGTCGGAGTTGAAAACACCTAACCCGTTATGGTCTCTATCTATGCTATTTGTAGAACCAGCTACGGTTGTATTCTTCCTCTTGTAGCGGACTTGTCAGACGTTTTGATACCAAATAAATACTTCAGTGTATTCATGACCTGGATGCAGTCGCCTCTGAACTGACAGGCTGACATGTATGTCTCACTGGATGAGAAGGAAACACCCATGCCTGGGCTCCCCTCCAGCTGACGGAGGGAAATATAGAGAGAGCGAGAGATAAAGGAAAGAGCGCGACTGGGAGAGAGGGAGTGAGTTCACAGGCAGTTTTTGTTTGCCCTCTGTCCTGTGCTCCTCATCCTGAAAATCCCCTCTACCCTCCACCGCTGAACAGGGGCATTTTTAGCGGCATTCTGCCCCCTGAATCGCTGACCTGTTTTAATTGTAAATCATGTTTACACAGCTCATAATGGTCCTTAAGACAGGCTGTGTTCCCTCCGTCTGACAGATTTAACTTAAATCTACCAGAAGCACAAGACAGATTGACATACACAAACATAGTTTTTGAACAAGTTTACTTTCATGTTGCCTAACCCTCAAAGTTTTAAAGTCTCCGATTGCTGAGGCAAGTTTGAGGGAACCCCCTGTGTGTGTGTGAGCAGTTGCAGAGGAGAGAGATTATTAGCTGAACAGGGCCCCAGTGTGGTGTGACCCAGTGGAAGGGTGTCTGTCTGGGGCTGCAGCATGTGGACGGGGAGGCTCACTGGGGGGCCTCCCCCTCCTACGTCAACCCCCTCCCCCAAACAAAAGGTCCAGATGGTAAGGGAAAGCCAACCACTCCCCCTCCCTCAACCTTTGTCTGAAGGCCTGTCCTTTGTTTGCGGAAGAGACCCCAAACGGATTAACTCCTTACATTCCAGTCTCCTTTGTGTTAAACAGCCAAATCCCCCACCCTGGGTTTTCTTCCCTGCTTCTGTCTCAAACAGTTTCCTGTTGGGCTGCGCAGGGCTGAATGGGTTGAGGGAGGGGGTCAGTCATCCACATCTGTTGTTATGGACGCAGAGATAAAGCCAGGGCTCCGAGAGGGGTGCAGGTGTTGATTGTGTCATTAGCTCTCTACATTGGTCTGCCAAATCAATTGTTTTAGCCAGTTTTCACTGGACATACACTCTGTCACCCTCTGAGAACCTCACCACAATACTATGTACACGGATCATCCCTCAAATTGCTTCCAGCTGAAATTCCTCCTTGCGAGGGGCAAAGAAAACACTCCAGCAGAACAGACTTGCCCCATCCTAGCTCTCCTGGTTATTCTGTATCAGGCAGGAACCTGGGGCTTTGTGGTTCCTTTCAGCCTGTCTGTGTCAGGCAGAGTAGAGCTGCTATACCTGACCCAGAAAGACACTAGATCATCTGGCCAGAGCTTTCCCCTGGTTAAATAAATAAAGGAGTAATCTGTTCCTCTCATCTTTAACAAGATGCGCACACATTTTTCCTTTATTCTCTCCGGCCATTTTCAGATGTTGAATTTATTAGTTATTAATCCGAGGGGAGGGCTCCTGTGGAATTCTAGAACAGATTTACATGGCGTGCTGTTTTAAGAGATGGGGAGTGCCTGTTTCTCTTGTGGCCTCACATTGGTACCAGGAGAATAGCAAACCTCAGTAGGGTAATAAAAACCGAATGTTTTTTTTTTTTGATTGCAGGTTTTGTCCCATTTAAGAGCAGCTCAGGCTGATAATAATAGTAGTAGCAGCCATAGTCAACATGTCTCCTCTCTTCTCCTGTCCGATCCTCTCCTTAGCCTGGCTGCTCTGTCGCTCCAGCCACATCACTGTTGATTTAATGCCCAGGTCCTTACAACCACTTGTCTGTGTTTACTCTGCCCATAATGGCGGAAGGCACATTGTTACCACCAGGCTTTGTCAGAGAACAGTTAATTGCAGTAATTATCACAATGGCATTTCATTTTTGTAATTGTCTTATGAATGTTGATGCTGTGGAAAGTGTGTGTGTGTGGCCTGTTTATGCTGCCAGTCCACATTTCCACATTGTTTTGACTGGCAGTTCATTTGGATATGGCAGAATTTGCCCTCTTAAGCTGGAGTATGAATCTCACACCGACTAATCTTAGGGATTCCACACAGCCAAGTTAATTTATTTAAAGAGATTGAGCGGTTCTTTGGCGACTAGTAAGTTTATTTACTTTTTAAACCTCCCGCTTTGGGCTGGATGTGTCAATGTGTATGTAGTTCATACATGCATATAATCCATGAGCAGAATTACGGTTTTTACCTCAATTAGCCACGAAATCCGTAGTTTTAAAAGCTACTGTTTTCTGGAAGCTGTGTAGCGCCATGTTCCCCCACGTGTGCCAGCCCCCTAGTAATTTGAGTTTCAGCCAATGAGCTTCAGCCCGTTGCTATTTGAGTGACCGCTAGCAAAAGGCTTGCCCAGCATTATCCAATGAGTTTGCAGGATGGGCATAATGGCTCGTTGGACACAGCAGAGTTCAAGTGAGAGCGATGACATGGTGCACATATCTGCACATACAGAGTGTACAAAACATTAGGAACACCTTCCTAATATTAAGATGCACCCTCTTGCCCTCGGAACGGCCTCAATTCTCGGGTATGGACTCGACAAGGTGTCAAACGTTTCACGGGGATGCTGGTCCATGTTGACTCCAATGCTTCCCACAGTTGTTGTGTCGAGTTGATTGGATGTCCTTTGGGTGGTGGACCATTCTTGTGAGCACTACATTCAAAAACGACTGGCTGAAATTATACAAAGGTTTGACATCTTTAAGGCGAGAATGCATCCACAGTATAAATATTTCCAGCTTTTCAACCTATTGTTAGCTAGTTTAAAGTAGGCTTGGCTACCTTCAGTCATGCACCAGTGTTGCATGTACAGTCTCACTGAGACAAATCAACTTTGCTATTTCAAACTTTGGAGGGTGTCAGGTTACGATAACCCTGCTCCCCAGTCCCCATCCCCTGGTTTGCACCTAGTTGCAGCTTTCCAGTAACAAACTATAACACGCGTTTTATTTCATTTCCCAGAGAGCTGATTGGATTTGAGACGGTCCCTCTGTCTCCCTTCGGCAGGCGCGGCTCTGACAAAGCTGCAATCTCTTTAACGGCAGCTGATAGATATGATAATGCAGCCTGGCTTTATTGTCAAGTGACTGAAGGGCAGGCTTCATGGGCCCCCTCACACACACACACACACACACTCGGGCATAAATGCTCGCACATGCATAGATCCACACGCATGAACCCGCATACACACACTTCTCTGTTCTCCAGCTTTCTCTACTCTGTTTCTCTGTGCTATTCATCAGGAAGTACAGGAGGACAGCTGACCCAGACAGTGCACACCTGAGAGCAGAGAGCAGTAGAAAGTCAAATGTGTTATTATATAAAAACAGAGGTAGTTGTATCTTTGCTATACTTCACTGTGCTTACACTGTAATGAGAACGTACATATGAATATACCTACCGTGTACAATAAATGCAGAGTTTTACCACCACTCCTATAAAAGTGTGACAATATACAAGTACCAGTCATAAGTTTGGGCACAAATCAAAATGGTATTAGTCACATGCGTCGAATACAACAGTGAATTGCTTACTTACAAGCCCCCAACCAATAATACAGTTTAAATAATCAGAATAATTCATTAAAGAACAGCATTTAAATAACAATAGCGAGACTGTACCGGTACCCCCTGTGTACAGAGTCAATGTGCAGGGTTAGTTAAGGTAATTGAGGTAATATGTACATGTAGGTAGACTATGCATAGATAATAAGAGAGTAGCAGTGGTGTAAAAGAGGGGGTGGGTAGGCAATTCAAATAGTCTGGGTGGCCATTTTGATTGCTGAACAATTAATCATATGGCTTGGGGTAGAAGCTGTTTAGAAGCCTCTTGGACCTAGATTTGGCGCTCCGATACCGCTTGCCATGCGGTAGCAGAGAGAACAGTCTATGACTGGGGGGGCTGGAGTCTTTGACAATTTTTAGGGCCTTCCTCTGACACCGCCTGGTATAGAGGTCCTGGATGGCAGGAAGCTTGGCCCCAGTGATGTACTGGGCCGTACGCACTACCCTCTGTAGTGCCTTGCCATCGGAGGCTGAGCAGTTGTGATACTCTCGATGGATCTGAGGACCCATGCCAAATCAAGTCTCCTGAGGGGAATAGGTTTTGTTGTACCCTCTTCACGACTGTCTTGGTCTTGATCACATTGAGGTTGTTGTTGTTCTGGCACCGCACGGCCAGGTCTCTGACCTCCCTATAGGCGGTCTCGTTGTTGTCGGTGATCAGGCCTACCACTGTTGTCATCTGCAAACTTAATGATGGTGTTGGAGTCGTGTCTGGCCATGCAGTCATGAGTGAACCGGGAGTACAGGAGGACACTGAGCATGCACCCCTGAGGGGCCCCCGTGTTGAGGATCGGCGTGGCGGATGTGTTGTTACCTACCCTTACCACCTGGGGGTGGCTAGTCAGGAAGTCCAAGATCCAGTTGCAGAGGGAGGTGTTTAGTCCCAGGGTCCTTAGCTTATTGATGAGCTTTGAGGGCACTTTGGTGTTGAATGCTGAGCTGTAGTCAATGAATAGCATTCTCACATAGGTGTCCCTTTTGTCCTGGTGGGAAAGGGCAGTGTGGAGTGCACTAGAGATTGCGTCATCTGTAGATCTGTAAGGACGGTATGCAAATTGGAGCAGGGCTAGGGTTTCTGGGATAATGGTGTTGATGTGAGCCGTGACCAGCCCACTATGGGGGTCTGCTTAAAACATATTGGTATTACAGACTCGGACGGGGAGATGTTGAAAATGTCAGTGACGACACTTGCCAATTGGTCAGTGCATGCTCACAGTACACGTCCTGGTAATCCCTGTGGCCTTTTGGCCTTGTGAATGTTGACCTGTTTAAAGGTCTTACTCACATCGGCTGTGAAGAGTGATCACACAGTCATCCATATCCGGAACAGCTGATGCTCTCATGCATGTTTCAGTGTTATATGCCTCGAAGCGAGCATAGAAGTTGATTAGCTTGTCTGGTAGGCTTGTGTCACTGGGCAGCTCTCGGCTGTGCCTCCCTTTTGTAGTCTAATGGTTTGCAAGCCCTGCCAAATCCGACGAGCTTTGGAGCCGGTGTAGTACGATTCGATCTTAGTCCTGCATTGACTCTTTGCCTGTTTGATGGAGGGCATAGCAGGATTTCTTATAAGCTTCTGGGTTAGAGTCCCACTCCTTGAAAGTGGCAGCTCTAGCTTTTAGCTCAGTACGGATGATGTTTGTTATCCATGGCCTCTGGTCGGGGTATGTACGTACAGTCATTGTTGGGACGACGTCATCGATGCACTTATTGATGAAGCCAATGGCTGATGTGGTGTACTCAATGCCATCGGAGGAATCGCGGAACATATTCCAGTCTGAGCTAGCAAAACAGTCCTGTAGCTTAGCATCTGCTTCATCTGACCGCTTTTTTATAGACTGAGTCCCTGGTGCTTCCTGCTTTAATTTTTGCTTGTAAGCAGGAATCAGGAGGATAGAATTATGGTCCGATTTGCCAAATGGAAGTTGAGGGAGAGCATTGTATGCATCGCTGTGTGTGGCGTATAGGTGGTCTCTAATTTTTGTTTTATTTTTGATTTTCTCCCTCTGGTTGCACATTTAACATGCTGATATAAATTTGGTAAAACGGATTTGTTTCCCAGCATTAATGTCCCAGGCCACTAGGAGCCCCGCCTCTAGATGAGTGTTTTCCTGTTTGTCTTCCTGTTTGTCTTAAGGCGGAATACAGCTCATTGAGTGTGGTCTTATTGCTAGCATCGGTCTGCGGTGGTATGTAGACCGCTACGAAAAATACAGATAAACTCTAGGTAGATTGTGTGGTCTACAACTTGTCATACTCTACCTCAGGCAAGCAATAGCTCCAGACTTTCTTAGATATTGTGCACCAGCTGTTTACACAGATAGAGATATATATATATATATAGATAGTCCGCCCCCCTTGTCTTACCAGACGCCGCTGTTCCATCCTGCTGATGCAGCGTGCAACCAGCCAGCTGTATGTTGATAGTGTCGTCGTTCAGCCACGACTCCGTGAAGCATAAGATTTTACAGTTTTGAATGTCAAGTTGGTAGTATAATCTTCTTCATAGGTTGTCAATTTTTATTGCATGTTAGCTAGTACAACCAAAGGCAGTGGGGGTTTGTTCGATCGCTTATGAATTCCAGAAGACAGCCCGACCTCCATCCTCTTTTTCTCCGTCTTCTCTTCACGCAAATGACAGGGATTTGGGCCTGTTCCCAGGAAAGCAGTATGTCCTTCACTTCGGGCTCGTCAGACTCGTTAAAGTGAGGGAAAAAAAGCTTCTGACAGTTTGTGGTGAGTAATCGCTGTTTTGATGTCCAGAAGTGATTTTCGGTCATAAGAGACAGTAGCAGCAACATTATGTAAAGAATTAGTTTAAAAAATAAGTTACAAACAATGCAAAATGTTTTACAATAAAACAGTTGGTTAGGTGCACGTAAAACGTCAGCCATCCTCCCCGGCGCCATGATGCTACTCTACTCATTCAAGGGTTTTTTACATTGAAGAATAATACTGAAGACATCAAAACAATGAAGTAAAACATGGAATCATGTAGTAACCAAAATGTTAAACCTATAAAATAAACTCAGCAAAAAAAGAAACATCCTCTCACTGTCAACTGTGTTTATTTTCAGCAAACATAACATTTGTAAATATTTGTATGAACATAACAAGATTCAACAACTGAGATGTAAACTGAACAAGTTCCACAGACATGTGACTAACAAATGAAATAATCTGTCTGTGAACAAAGGGGGGGGGGGGTCAAAATCAAAAGTAACATTCAGTATCTGGTGTGGCCACCAGCTGCATGAAGTACTGCAGTGCATCTCCTTATGGACTGCACCAGATTTGCCAGTTCTTGCTGTGAGCCCACTCTTCCACCAAGGCACCTGCAAGTTCCCGGACATTTCTGGGGGGAATGGCCCTAGCCCTCACCCTCCGATCCAACAGGTCCCAGACGTTCTCAATGGGATTGAGATCCGGGCTCTTCAATGGCCATGGCAGAACACTGACATTCCTGTCTTGTAGGAAATCACGCTCAGAACGAGAAATATGGCTGGTGGCATTGTCATGCCAGGATGAGCCCGCAGGAAGGGTACCGCTGTAAAGCACAGCGGTGAGATTGCCTACAATGACAAGCTCAGTCCGATGATGCTGGGACACACCGCCCCAGACCATGACGGACGATCCACCTCCAAATCGATCAGGCATCCAGAGTACAGGCCTCGGTGTAACGCTCATTCCTTTGACGATAAACGCCAATCCAACCATCACCCTTGGTGAGACAAACTCGACTCGTCAGTGAAGAGCCCTTTTGCCAGTCCGGTCTGGTCCAGCGACAGTGGGTTTGTGCCCATAGGTGACGTTGTTGCCGGTGATGTCTGGTGAGGACCTGCCTTACAACAGGCCTACAAGCCCTCAGTCCAGCCTCTCTCGGCCTATTGTGCGTGATGGATTGTGCGTTCCTGGTGCAACTCGGGCAGTTGTTGCCATCCTGTACCTGTCCCGCAGGTGTGATGTTTGGATGTACTGATCCTGTGCAGGTGTTACACGTGGTCTGCCACTGCGAGGATGATCAGCTGTCCGTGCTGTCTCCCTGTAGCGCTGTCTTAGGCCTCTCACAGTACGGATATTGCAATTTATTGCCCTGGCCACATCTGCAGTCCTCATGCCTCCTTGCAGCATGCCTAAGGCACGTTCACGCAGATGAGCAGGGACCCTGGGCATCTTTATTTTGGTGTTTTTCAGAGTCAGTAGGAAGGTCTCTCTACTATCCTAAGTTTTCATAACTGTGACTTTAACTTCTTGCGTCGAGTCATCCCGGATCCGGTATCGTGACTACAGCCTCAAGCTCATTACCATAACGCAACGTTAACTATTCATGAAAATCACAAATGAAATGAATCTATTTGCTCTCAAGCTTAGCCTTTTGTTAACAACACTGTCATCTCAGATTTTCAAAATATGCTTTTGAACCATAGCTAAACAAGCATTTGTGTAAGAGTATTGATAGCCTAGCATTGCATTAAGCCTAGCATTCAGCATGCAACATTTTCCACAAAAACCAGAAAATAATTCAAATAAAATAATTTACCTTTGAAGAACTTCGGATGTTTTCAATGAGGAGACTCTCAGATAGCAAATGTTCCGTTTTTACCAAAAATATTATTTGTGTCGACTAATCGCTCCGTTTTGTTCATCACATTTGGGGAGGGAAAAATATATATTAAGTAATTAAAACGAGAACTTTTTTCCAAATTAACTCCATAATATCGACAGAAACATGGCAAACCGATGTTTAGAATCAATCCTCAAGGTGTTTTTCACATATCTATCGACGATAAAATCCATCGTGGCAGTTTACTTTCTCTTCTGAAGAAATGGAACGCGCATTGACCTACAGATTACGCACACAGGACACCGGGCGGGACACCAGGTAAATGTACTTTCTTATGGTCAATCTTCCAATGATATGCCTACAAACACGTCACAATGCTGCAGACACCTCGGGGAATAGACAGAAACCGCAGGCTCATTCCTGGCACATTCACAGCCATATAAGGAGACATTGGAACACAGCGCCTTCAGAATCTGGGGCATTTCCTGTATGAAACTTCATCTTGGTTTCGCCTGTTGCATTAGTTCTGGGGCACGCACAGATAATTTCTTTGCAGTTTTGGAGACGTCAGAGTTTTGTCTTTCCAAGGCTGTCAATTCCATGCATAGTCGAGCATCTTTTCGTCACAAAATATCGCGCTTAAAACGGGCACGTCTTTTTATCCAATAATGACATAGCGCACCCATAGATTGAAGAGGTTAATTGCCTACCTTCTGTAAGCTGTTAGTGTTAATGACCGTTCCACAGGTGCATGTTCATTAATTGTTTATGGTTTGTTGAACAAGCATGAGAACCAGTGTTTAAACCCTTTACAATGAAGATCTGTGAAGATTTTTGATTTTTACTCATTATCTTTGACAGACAGGGTCCTAGAAAGGGACGTTTCTTTTTTTTCCCGAGTTTATATTTGAGATTCTTCAAAGTAGCCACCCTTTTTTGCCTTGACAGCTTTGCACACTGGCATTCTCTCAACCAGCTTCACCTGGAATGCTTTTCCAATCGTCTTGAAGGAGTTCCCACATGCTGAGCACTTGTTGGCTGCTTTTCCTTTTCGTCCAACTCATCCCAAACCATCTCAGTTGGAATGAGGTTGGGTGATTGTGGAGGCCAGGTCATCTGATGCAGCATTCCATCGCTCTACTTCTTGGTCAATTAGCCCTTACACAGCCTGGAGGTGTGTTGGGTCATTGTCCTGTTGAAAAACAAATGGAAGTCCCACTAAGCGCAAACCAGATGGGATGGTGTATCCCTGCAGAATACTGTTGTAGCCATGCTGGTTAAGTGTGCCTTGAATTCGAAATAAATCACTGAGTGTCACCAGCAAAGCACCATCACACCACCTCCATGCTTCAAGGATGGGAACCACACATGCATAGATCATCTGTTCCCCTACTCTGCGTCTCACAAAGGAATGACAGTTGGAACCAAAAATCTCAAATTTGGACAAATCAGACCAAAGGACAGATTTCCACCGGTCTAATGTCCGTTGCTCGTCTTTTTGGGCCCAAGCAAGTCTCTTCTAACTGGTGTCCTTTTAGTAGTGGTTTCTTTGCAGCAATTCGACCATGAAGGCCTGATTTGTGAATCAGGCTGCCATAAGGGCGGCACACAATTTGCCCAGCGTCATCCGGCTTAGTGTTTGGCCGATGTAGGCCGTCATTGTAAATAAGAATTTGTTCTGAACTGTCTTGCCTAGTTAAATAAAATCATATTTAAAAAAAACTTGAACCCTGTGAAGCATTTTTTTGGGATGCAATTTCTGAGGCTGGTAACTCTAAACTTTGGTGGTCCTCACGAGAGCCAGCTCCATCATAGCACTTGATGGTTTGTTGCGACCACACTTGAAGAAATGTTAAGTTCTTGAAATGTTCCACATTGACTGACCTTCATGTCTTAAAGTAATGATGGACTGTTGTTTTTCTTTGTATTTAAGCTAATATGGACTTGGTATTTTACCAAACAGGGCTGTCTTCTGTATACCACTCCTACCTTTTCACAACACACCTGATTGGCTCAAATGCATTAAGAAGGAAAGAAATTAAACAAATGAACTAATTTGAAATGCATTCCAGGTGACCACCTCATGAAGCCTGTTGAGAGAATGCCATGAGTGTGCAAAGCTGTCATCAAGGCAAAGGGTGGCTACTTTGAAGAATCTCAAATATAAAGTATATTTTGATTTGTTAAACAATTTTTTTGGTAACTACATGATTCCATGTGTGTTACATCATAGTTTTGATGTCTTCACTATTATTCTACAATGTAGAAAATAGCAAAAAATAAAAATCCTTGAATGAGTAGGTGTCCAAACTCTTAACTGGTACTGTATGTTTTCAAACTGAGGCGATGAATGATTATCTGATACACGCACAGTTATGGGTCATCAGCTCATATTTTCTGCTCCATTTTGCAGTCTGTCATATCAAGTGTCAGACGTTTCACACGTTAGAAGTCTGGTTTTGCCGCCTCAGCAGAAAGAATGTGTATTGTGGAGTATTCGCCTTCGAATGTTTTGGAAAAAGCGTAATGTTTCTCTTGAGCCCCAGTCAGATCAGCAGCTTTTATGTGCTATCCATTAAATCAATATCTTAGGCGCAAGCACAATTTAATGGGGACTAGTTAAACAGGTAATTAATTTCAATTAAGTAATTGAGAGCATTTGGATTGGAACCTGGTGCCCTCTTCAACTCTTAAGGACTGGATTTTCCTTAATGAACAAATATCATAAGTAATTGATCAGTAACCAGCATCTCTGGCCCAGCAGAATGAGAGCCACTGTACATGAGATGGTTCGATTCAATGACACTGCTTTGCTGTAGCTCTGAGGTGGACTACGGGTTGGATTAGAATATTTTAGGAAAATAAACTGACAAAGTTCTTCATTTAAACCCTGGTTATAAAGGGTTTAAGTGAAGACACCTCGGACAACTAACTTTTTAGCTTGATCATGTTTCACTTTGTCATAGATGTGGTCTCCATGGATAGATGGTAATTTAGCTTACACTTCACATCCACATACTGTGTATACATTCATGCATGAGGGAATCAAACCCACAACTGCATGATGTGGCCAGCACCATGCTCCAACCAACTCAGTCATGTGAACAAAATCTGTCTGTTAGTGTAAACTGAAACCATGTCCAACCATGTTCTCTCTCTCCCCACAGTGTATTCTGGGATCTGTACTGCGCTGCTCCGGACCGGAGAGAGACATGCGAACATTCCAGCGAGGCCAAGGCTTTCCACGACTATGTGAGTCAACCTGTCATTGTTGTTGTGTCAGAGGCACACTGGCCATTGTCACGTGGTTGTGTGGGCTACTGAATGTCTAACTGTTATCAATGTTAATTTTGCAACATCAAATTGAGACATTTGCGTGCATGATTGTTTTGGTCATGATATGAATGTAGTGTTGCTTGGTTTCTTACTGCAATGGGTTATATCCTCCTAAGTTTAGTGAAACAGTTTCCTGGCTACCCCTCTCACTACTTCCCTGTGACCCCTGACCTCAGAGCCTTACCTAAACTGTCTGCTGAAGGTGAAATGTCAGGCCTTTGCAAGGTTTTTATTGGCCTTCAAATGGTTTCAGTAAGGGTGGGAGCAAATAAAGCAACTTTGTGAGCTGTTGACCTGGATTAAGTTCAGTGCTGGGGCCGATGCATGGGGCCCAATTGGGGGTGGCTTTGGGGTCATGGGCTTGCCTTCCCTGACCCTCTCATCTGCAGAAGAGCTGGATGTTCCCTGGTGCTGGAATTGATGTGCTGCCTGAACTTGTGAACATTTGTTGAGGCCAATCTCGGACTGCAAATGGCCATGTTAATGTGCCCACTGATTGACCTCTAGCTCATTGGCGGGACCTGAATGAGTTGAAGGTTAAGCTGCAGTCCCCTCGGACTTCATCTGCCTCACTCAAGGCAAATGCGTTTTATTTGTTATCACCGCCATACCATAGTGCAGAATTCTCCTTTTTGGTCATGTTTTGGCTATGCTAAATAGTGGTATGACATACCCTTTAAAATGTTTAAAGTAAGGCTTGTGCAGCTAATCGGTTATGTTGGTCAGACTGTATTACTACCAGTTTGTCGTTCACCTGGCCAGTTAGGGAAGGAGCTCTAGAAATGGATCATGATGGTTCTAATCCTGCAGGTTTCCCAGTTCTGTGCAGTTCCGTACTCTCATTTAGTCTGACAAGTATGAACAGACCAGACCTCCATCCGAACAGACTCATTTGTTGTGAGTGTGTATTGCACAAGATGAACCCTTTTAGAACCCAGATCGGCCGTCGACAGCCTTTCTTAAGTTACAATAGCTGCCGCGAACAGCCTTGTTCTTCTAACAACAATATCTGTGTCAATTTCCAAAAAGAACTTGCGAGCAGCCTGTTATCGTATTCGCGTTTCTGTCGTCATCAATGAGAAACCGGAAACGGGGTATGCTTTCATTTGACTTTTCAAAGTTTTTTTATTTTTTTAACTTCATTACTCAATGACCGTGCCGACGCAGCTTTTCACTGTGATAGAGGGTTTATCTATGTTGGTTGGTGATATGGATTTGCACACGTCCTTGCACTTTGAAAAGCGAGAATGTCCAGGTGAGTGAAATAAGTAAAACTACAGGTATATGTTTGGTGTTGTCGACGTTCGATGCTGTGAAACTTGGGGAATAGCTGACAGATTAGCAAGTCATTCATGATAACTTGGTTGGTACAGGCGAGCACATCAGCGGTGGAGCTCAAATGATTGATTGCTCTGTCTCATGGAAGTAGTTGGTGTTTAGCTGTGTATATAGTCTGCGAACTAGTTGGTTGTTTTTGTCTCGTTTCTACTGATGTAATTCAAATGGAAACGGCCCAAGCTGCTTGCTATAGTTAGCTAGTTAATCTGTCAGGCAAGAAATGTTGTGTGTAGCATTACATTTGGGCTGCGCTCGCGAAGCGTCAACCTCACTCTCACTAGCTAGCCATGCAGATAACCAGCTAACTAGCCACCGACTTGGCTTAGGTTATGGTTTGTCATGTTTGCTAGGTGCAGATATTCTTAGGCTATACATTGCCTTGTTGTTCTATTATTTGACAGCTTAACTGTCATGTTAGGGTTGAGGCCCGCACAGTGGAGCTCATATGATGAGTTGGATATTTGTTTACGTAACTAACAAGTTGCTTGTTTTGTCCTCTTTCTACTGATGCAATTCATTTGGAATCTGTCCCAGCTTCGTAACTAATCAGCTAACATTGGCAAACTCTGTAGTTAGTCTGTTAGCCAAGAAATCGAGAGTTAAGAAAATATTTAGTAAATAAACTAAAGTAACACAATAAAATGACAATACTGAGGCTGTATACAGGGGGTACCGGTACTGAGGTAAATTAGAAAGATGGTTTGTGTGCATGGTTGAGAAAAAGAGAGGAAAAAAGAGCGAGACAGAGGGAGGGAAAGATTATGTTCCTATAATCGTATCCTGGTTGTTGCTCCTCTCCCCGTGTTACTCTGTTCCTTTAGGTCAATGAAAGAGAAGGGAGTGATGTGGAGAGTCAGGGCTCAGCAGCAAAAGGCAGGGAGGAAGAGGAGTTAGAGATGATTGGAGGGAGAGAGGTGGAGGGAGAGGAACATGGAGGGAAAGGAAGAGGAGGGAGATGACGAAGCAGAGGGAGAGCGTACCTGAGAGGGGAGCCTACGTTTCCATGGTGTGTGTCTGCCCCAAGTCCCACCATTCACCCTTGTGCCACACCACTTGGACCTAAAGTGACCGTAGCAGGGGTTTTGGTAGGAATTTGTATCTGTTCCAGAGCTTGTAAGGGATTACAACAAGACAATGGGGGGGTTGACCATCTTGACCAACTGAGGAGCTATTGCAATGTTGGACGCACAGGCAGAAGATGGTGGTAGTATGTGTTTTGGGGGATGCTCAACATTGCCATCATAAATGCATACATTGTCTGGGGGACCCTGCAAAGGCCCCTTCCCAGAAACCACAGGCTCTGGGCCCTGAAGGCATTCAAAATGCAGCTTGTGTGTTCTCTTTGATATGGCTATAGTGGCAGGAAGGGGAGCCAAGTGTGTGGCACCAGGGCGTGTGGATGGAGTTGTAACTCATTGAAAAGTAGGTGAAGTTTGAAGGGCACAAGTGTGGTGTGCATCCGGAGTGGACGCAGGGCAAAGAGTGGGAGCTGTGTATAAACCTCCTTTGGGAAGCTCTATGTGTTCTGAGCCATTTTGCAGGATGGTGTTTTGCTGTAGTGTGAAATATGAATTTGTCCTACAAATCTTTTATTGTCACTGAACAGTTGTTGTGTTTTGTATCTTCTCTCTTTAGCTGACTCAATCTCATACTTGTTGCATTCACTGAATTGTTGTCAAAGTAGACTACTATCTCTTAGTGTCAGGCCTGATCTGTACTAAATCTTATTGCCAGAGGTTACCTACATTTTGAAATCGTCTCCGAATAGGTGTTTGCATTTTTACATTGTTACAGAAGTATGAATCGTTGTTAATCAATTCGTTTTGAAATACTTTCTGAATATTGTCCTCTGGTCACATTTTGGATTATTTATTTATATGTAAATACTTAAGTATAATATATCATACTTGGTACATTTTGCGTGAGTAATTTAGTAATTTACTACAATTTAAATACTCTAGTGTTTTTTGTTGTGTTGTGTGTTAATCATTTTTTGATAGTGAGTGTCTTTACACAATGGAGAAATGTGGGTTGTTCCTATTGACATGAATTTGGTGTCATATTAAAGAAGAGGTCGTTTTCTTTAAAACTAAGTTAACTTGTAATTGTCATTTATTCTTTGTTTTTGAGCCATGTCTGTTTGTTTGAAATGTGAAAAAATTAGCTTTATCTTGAAAATTCTCAGTAATTTACAGCCGCATTCTAGAATTCTATTGGGGTCTAAAGGGTTAATTACATGGTTAATTAAACCCCATGCTTAATTAAAGCTGACATGTGTCCCCAATTAATCCACACTGAGTGCACAAAATATTAAGGACTCCTTCCTAATATTGAGTTGCCCCCCCCACACACTTTTGCCCTCAACAGCCTACTTCAAATCACTTAACTGTCATTTATTCAAATAAAATATTTGTTGTTGTGTATTACGTTTGTTTTATTTGATGAATTTATTTTTTAATTCCAAGTCATCTCTATAGAGCTGCTGCCTAAAATCACTATTCTGTAGTTCAAAGTAAATAAGGCATACTTTCATGACTGTTGAATACCAAGTGTCAATCACTTAGATCATGTATTTTCAGGTAGAGATACTTCACGAAGCAACAGCTGCTCTCTAAATCCCCTCATGATTGTGCATTATTCTTAGTGACGTGTAGTTCGCCAACGATTCGCTCTTTTTGAACTTTTTATGACTTGAGAGTCATGATTTTGGTTTTCCGAGTGATTTGTTCATTTTAGATGTTCATTAGACCTGCTGGCGTCGATGAATTCTACAGCAGGATTAATATGCGCTCGGCGGCTCCGGAGATGTGCTCCAACAACGAACTGTTGTGTGTGTGTGTGTGTGTGTGCAGAAAAATAGATCATGCTGCAGGCAGCATAGAGAAGGAAAATACATGTTTAGAACTGATAAATGACAGTATGGTGCAAGAATGAATGCAATCAATTTGATTATTGAATATTATTGATGGACATCATTTTGTAGAACAAAAACATGCACAGCCTTCCTCTGCTGCTCAACAGTCAAACTCGTGAACAAATTGTTTGGGTGGCTGCTACAGTTCGTAGCCTATTGGGCATATCTCCCTCGCGGCAGTCATTCCGTTCACAATCTAGTCTGGTTGTGGCCGCAAATAGACCTCGTTTTCAAAGGTATCAATAAATAAATAATTGTATTTTTACACCTAGCAATCACAGATTACGGGGGAACAAGAGGCTTGTAGAATCATGATTATTTCAAGTTTTTAGTTCACCAGTAGGGGGGTCCTGCGTGCTCAGGGCATTACTGAGTCAAATGAACGAAGTGAATCAATATTTTTTTATTTTGACTGTACGAGTCAAAGATCAGAGTCAGTAAAAAGAGCGTGACATCCCGTCACTAATTCTTCTGTCTATTCCGTAGCGGGTGTGAAAGAAGCACCGACCTGACAAGTAGATGTGAAATGGATTATGGATCATTGTAGTTAATTACCAAACTTTGTAGAATATTGGCCTGTTGGAAACTACAACTCCCTACTACATTGCACAGTTCAGGCTGGATCTGATTTATGTCTATAGAAACAGTGCAATGTGTGCATTGAGCTCAGAAAGAACTGAACGAAATGGAATTCAAATAATTGAACCAATGTAGGTCAATTAGTTTAAAAAAATCAATATCCCTCCTCACTACTCTCTCGGTAGCTAGCTACCTGTCTCAACCGTCAGCTACCCTCCATGCTAACTCTGACAACCCATTCAGTGAGCTGGTGGCAGGTCTAGTGGTTAGGACTTCCAAGAAAAGAGTTCATACCTACATTTAATGTGATATGGGATGGGACCTGAACAAATAAATAAAGCAATGTCTACTCAGAATTGTTTAGTGACATGCACACACGTTTCAAAACCCGACATGGTTAGGTGCCTTACGAAGACCCACACACCTAAAGATGCATTATGTCCTTAGCTCCAGTGTCCAGATGTGGGGCTCCAGTTGAATGTCCTCTGAGGGGATCTGTCCTACTCCGTGGTCAGCCCAGTGTGGACGCTGTGGGGCTCTGGGGACTGCCACAGGGGCTCAGATGTCCTGCTCTTTTTTGTTCTAATTCAAGGATTAATGGCCAGTTTTCCTTGACCCCACACCTGGTTGAAGTTCAAAGGGTAAAAGTATATCTGCTCGTCCGGGTTCTGTGTGTGAGAAGGGGCTTTGTGAAGTGAACTTTTGTCTTCCTCACAAGAAGTACATCGATATCACTGATCACCAATATCATTTGACAAGAAATTGTTGTTGGTGGCATGAGGGTATGTTATAATTCAACGTTTATCTGTATATATCTACTGGATGGATTGAGCAGATTGGTTGAACTGTATGAAAATGCATAACCCTGAAACTTTTCAATAAGTTTGTCTATAGTCAAATCTTCCCATCTCTCAGTCATGTTCATTTCCACAACTCTGTCTGTGTTGCTGGTGGACCCAGCGTGTCTGTGTGTGTTTGGGGTTACAGACAGACAGGACACAGGGTTAATGTTCCGTGAAGAACCTTACCTTGGGCTGTGGCAGGGGGGACCAGGGTGGGGGTGGAGGCGTGAATCCCCCGGGCCTGTCTCTGTCTGATTAACTCCAGCCGTTCCGATCCCTGTGGACCAGTGGTCTGATCAAGTCGCTGCCCGGCCCGGCTGATAACAGCCCCGTTCCCCCGCCATGTCTCCCAGGATCACAGGGAGAAAAATAACACGACTCCCAGGGGGAACAGTAGACTCTGTCTCCGGTGTTAGACTCTGAGTTTGTATGGGTCCACACATTTTAGATGCCATCTCTCACTGACTGGTTGTGTTTTGTTACTGTGTCAACTGTCCAAGGACATGATGGTGGCCCTGGCTGGGTTTGAAGGAATCCACCATGACCCAAACCCTTTCCTGTTTCCTTCTCCTGGGGCCTAGGAGGTAGACTTTATAGCCCTCCAGATTGGGGAATATAATGTGCTAATCCTGAAATCTGGGGGGTGGTTCATGGCTAATCACTGGATTTTGGTGGGATTCTGACTCTGGCTGGGCTCCCGGAACTGAAAGACTCTGCACCCCTGGATGGCAGATCCAAAGTGGTACAAACCTTCATAAACACACCACACTGGAGATGCATGGAACAGAAAAACACAGCCTTTATAAATGTTTAAGAGGAATTTCCCTTTATTCCTTATTGTTGAAACCATTTCATTGATTCCAATTTTGTCTTCAAATCATGTTTACTTACTGAGAGAAATGCACATTCATAATTCTCTTTCCTACTTCAATTTGAATGTTCCTCAAGAGTGCTTAGAGTGAGGAAATGTTTTGTTTTTCCAAACATGAGACTTCTTTTGGTAATTCAGAATGAATGATGAAAGAAATAGCGGCATGAATGATTAAGAAAGTCAGAAACGCGTGCGCACACACACACACACACACACACACACACACACAGGGTGTAATGCACCCCAAAAATCTTAGGGGTCACAAAGTACATAAGAATGGCTGAAGGGTGTTAGTTGGAGACCTGAAATGTCTTTTTCCTGCAATCTACATCCATAAGCATTATGCTTAATTCTATGTATAAAAAAAATAATCTAAATAATAATTCATATTTTTGTATTTTTTTGTTGTTGCATATCTCATACCTCTTGAGCTGTCTGTGCCTGACTGGTGATTATTTAGTAATTGCTACCAAACTTGCCAGCAGGCATACCAGATAAGCTAGCTACTCAAACTTGATGGACTGAAATGACGTCTTGGTAGCTAGTTATGAGGTAGCTACTTATGAATTTCATAAAATTGCTTTGAGGCTAGTAGTATTATAGAGAAATTACAAAAAAAAACAGGACAAATCTGGGGGGGGCACGTGCTCCTGTGCCCCCTATGGGCATGACGCCGCTGCAAACATACACAAACAAACCCTTCCAGGAAGTAGTAATGCTCCATCGTTAGACTTTGGGTGTGTTTGTAAATTCGCTCTGGCTATCTACTCCGATTTCAGAACACTCTCGCCTAAGTGTGCCAGAGCGCAGAATAATTGATGAATTTACGAACGCTCAACACCGGTTGAATATGGCTGGTGTCTGTAAACGTCTGCAAAAAAAGCATAAGTTGTTGCCAGCAGCACAGTTATAATCACCAATGCTCTGGATAATATGAAGACCGCCTAACCAGCTCTGCTAGGGCAAGTAAAATGCTCAGAGTGAGCTGTTCCTTAATTTGTGTCTGGAAGTAGCTAGCTTGCCACGTTAGCCAGTAAGCTTGGGTGGTTGACTGCCGTCGTGAGGTCAGAACGCTTGGATCAATCCTACTCCTCAGCCAGAGCATCAAGTGTGCACTCTGAGCACTCCAGATTGAATTTACGAACACACCCTTTTTGTTCTTAGCACAAGCTAGAGGTCGTGACCCCACACATCTGCGATTCTTGCCACTGTGACATCAGCGCCTCTGGAGTGTCACTGATTTAGTGACAGAAGTGCGTCATTCACAAAGCCGTGTCTTAATACTCTCTGGATGAGCTTGGCGCTTGTTATTATGATTTTTTTGGGATTGACTTCTCATTCAGACAGCTCTGATGGAGACTCCTGTCAGTGGAAGTGGGGACACGTAAAGGCAGATGCTCATCTAAAAGTCAGCTTCTTGTTTAGTTTTTGTTCAACATGTTCTGAAAAATAGCAACTACTGATCGTTTGAAAACTGAACTGGCCTGTCTTCTTCTGAATATCCATTTCCATTTGTAAGCTTTGATTTGGCCTCTCCCTGAACCTTTTGGTAATGACCAGGACTCCTTCCCAGCTACACAAAGAACTCCAGAACTCTTCCTTTGTTTGCTGTGAGCCTGAAAAGGTCCGATTTGCATCAGGTACAATGACATTCAGGATGTTGGGTCTGTGTGACATGGTTTTCTATTGTAAAATATCACTTTGACACCTGCGCTGACTTGAATACTTAAGTGTCATAACCTCTTGTCAGGCGAATAGAGGGAGTCAATAGAGCTGATGGTATAATGTAGGGGTTGCCTTGTGTCAGGAAAGTGAAATGGTGTGGGATGTCTCGAATGACACTCGTCTATTCTCTTTTACAGTAGGTCGTCAGAAGTGCACTCGATAGGGAATAGGGTGTCATTTGAGAGGTAGCCAAGCTGTGGCAGACTGGAGTGTCCAGCAGGACTGAAACAGGTGGCACGGGGCTGGAGCGCCTCTCTGTAAACAACAACCATTGAGAAGCCATCCTTTGTGTGTACTTTGTCTGACTGTGTGCGTTTCTCTCATCGAGAACAGGTGCTCACTTTCCCCATTTCAATGAGTCGGTTCAATAAACCTTTTGCTTTGCCTCAGCCTTTCCCTTCGTCTCACCTTCTGTCCTTTAAAAGAAATATCTCCATCTCATCCTACGCCTTTCTCTTAGGTCTGGTGCACAGTCCTCCCCTCACTCTAACACCCCCTCGTCTCTACCCCCCTCTTTCTTATTCCTCCCCCTCTCCTCTTGTCTCCCTCCCTCTCTCTCTCAGGAGATTGATTGGGTAATCTGGCTGTGTGCCAGCGGTGCCCGCTCTGCTCAAGGGAAGGAGAGAAGCGGGGGCGGAATGACGACATGGAGGAATTATAATACCATATAGGGAGACGATGTATGGATGGAGAGAGGAGACTGGGGAGGGGGACAGGCAGAGATGAGGTGTAATAGAGGCAGGATTGGCACCGCCATATCTTATTCATATTGTGGTGATATGTACACACTAAAGGCATGCCCCATCTCTCTCCCTCCCTCCCTCCTGCCAGCTCTGTCCCTCTCTTACTCATTCCCTCCATCTCTCCCGCTCTCATTCCCTCTCCCTCTCTCTGGCAGGTTTTCTCCTCTCCACTGTTTTCTCTAGCTATCAGACCGTTTGTGGCTCTTGGCTGCGGGGCTGACATCCGTGACTGAGCGGGGCTGTCTTTCTGCTCCGTGTTTACTGTTGTTGTCTCCCATCCTCTCTTCTCTCT
Organism: Oncorhynchus nerka; assembly: GCF_034236695.1. Lineage (NCBI taxonomy): Eukaryota > Metazoa > Chordata > Actinopteri > Salmoniformes > Salmonidae > Oncorhynchus > Oncorhynchus nerka. The sequence goes on along the minus strand of NC_088419.1, from coordinate 59,824,020 downwards.
GCCTGGAATGCAAGGGCCAGTCCACATCTCACGTCTCTATGTATCTCTGTGTAGACATTTCCTAGCTGAACCTCAGAACAAAGGGTTGAAATCTCTGCCCCTGAGCTGTATGGTCGACTGCGGGTCTGGGAGTGACAGAATTATGGATCCTTTTTGTTTATCATTTGCTTCCTCGCAGGATGATTCTGCGCGCGAGTAACCATGCGCTTGGCTGGTGGTATTTAATCTCAATAGTTCTAAGAGGGAGGGGTGTAGGTGGAGAGGTGCTGAATTAGGTTTTCACTCTGCAGATTACACATTTTTAATACATGCCACACAATGACTTATTTGGGTCATTATCAGCTTGGTCTCAATAGTCCTCTAAGAAGCTGCACAGATGCATCCCTAAATGATTGGTGTCCCCTTTAGGGGGAGTTTAGTTGTTACTCAAACTGTATGTGGGCATGCTGTTGGAAGTCTACTAGCGTACGTGTGTTGATATGGTGTGGAGTTGATTCTATAGGAGGAAGCTACCACAGTGCCCTGGGAGGGGGAGGACACAGGCTGGCGAGGGTCAGGATTGCCCCTGAGTCAGTGGTGTGCATGTAGCCATGCCGTCCTGTCTGGAGCAGCCCAGTCACAGCTCCACTCCTCTCCTGCCACTGTTTGATCTACAGTCACACAATGCTTTGAAGTCTGGGGGCTGGCCACACTCCAACCACATCCACACTTCCACACACACCGTTCTGAAAAAATACCCTGCCTGCAGAAATTGGCATAAATTACTGACATTACACAAATAATGCTGCAGCGTCTGCTTTTGGGAAGCCTCACATTTCCCTAGGCGATGTTCCGACCCAGGCCGGCTGTTTTTATTACGGTGCACTACCCCCCCCGCTGAGGAGGGAGATGGGAAGCGAGGGCGACCTGTTTTAGGCTAGTGGTGAGTGTCCACTCCCAGCTCTTAGGTAGAAGACCCGTGGTCAACCTGGTCATGCTATATATTCTCGCCAACACCTGTAGAGCTTGTTCCTCTTACAGCGAGGCTCATTAGAGAGCTAACACTGATGGTGATATGGCTTGTCAGTTAATTCCACGGGACTGAAATTGATCTCCAGACGTTCACATTTGTTATTGCTGTTGGGAGTTGTAGAGGGAGGCCTTATTTTCTCCCACACAGATCCCCAATCGACTCTACTCACGTTTGAGCTACTGCCTCGGTTAATATAACACACGTTTGATTGCTTGGGCTTTTTATGGTCCGAGAGTACACATCACAATCCAGCTAGGTGTGTGTTTTCAAATGATGAGCAAGGGAGTATATAGGTGTATGAAGTAGTGGTTTGCTGCTGATAGTAAACGAGCTAACAAGCGTCTTTGATATTAGCTTTTTGAGTCACCTAATTTTCCCATTCTGACCTCGACATCCTTCGTTTTTCTTCTGTTTCAACCTCCCTGTGTTCATTGTTCTCTGCTCATCATTCTTGTGCAATCTCTTTTTCTCTTCTTTCTCTCTCTGAGATGAGTCAGTGGGCAGGCTGTGCTGCTGGCAGGCTGTGCTGCTGGCAGGCTGTGCTGCTGGCAGGCTGTGCTGCTGGCAGGCTGTGTGTCTGCTCTGCTGCTAGTGCTGCCTGCATTGGCTGGGCTCTGCCACCCAAGGCCTGCCATTGTACCAGTCTCAAGTACCAGCTGGGCACCCCAATTCGTAATGAAAATAAACCTGCCTCTTTTAATGTGTGTGTGAGTCAGTCAGTCAGTCAGTTGGACACCATGCTCATTGAGTCAAGTGGTGAGACAAACCCACTCCTCCTGAGAATGAATGGCTGAGACGTGCAACTGTCTCAACTCTGCATTACACTGCCGCCCTCCCTGCTAGGATTAAAGACAAAAACAATTAGTCTTATTTGCAATTTAAATTCTCCCTAAATGCAGACTTAATCCCCCCCTTTTTTTTAAACAGGCAGAATAAATGCAGAGATTCAAGTCTGTCTGGATTCCTTTAGCTTTATTAACACGTAGAAGTTATACCGAATAACGGTTGTGCTTTTAGCTTTTTCTATATTTGGAAAACACAATGTTCCTTGTTGAAGGGTTTTGCCAAAATGATGGAAAAAAGGTAAAGAATCAGGATGAGAAGTGAGGACCTCATCACTCATGTTTACAGCATCGCACGCCATTCACCAAAAATGCTAGTACACACACACACACCCTTGAGGAGAACCTAGGGGTGTTGGCGAGGCATCTCTCCAGTAGGTAAAGGGGAAGCCAGGGGGAGCCACAGAGGTAATCACTGGGTCAGTGGGGAGCCATTACACGCTCAGTGAAAGGCTGGGGAAGTATATGGTATAAAAATAATCATTACTGTGCATTACAGTCACTGTCTGTAAATATGCCCAGGATGGCAGTAAAGGAACACATGCGTGCCGGGGCAAAGCTTTCATCAGCACAGTCCCTTGTCCCCACGCAGACATACAGCCTGTGGGAGCCACCGGGCCGGGTTTGTGTGTGTGGGTGTGCAAGCAAGCACCTTTTTGAGGATCTTTGGCTCAAATTCATGCCAGGCCAGCTGAAATGGCACCAAAAACATGCAATGTTTTACATTTTCTTTATTAAATCCCCTTGTTCAGTAAGAACCGGTACTCATTACCCACATAGCAGTGTGTTTTCATCTGTGTGGTGTGTGACAGCCATGCGAAGTCCTTTTCTCTGGCCTGTAGTTGACGTGTGGTTAACCTGGAGCCTGTACAGATGTGTAGGAGATGAGAGGGGGACACATCTGACACAGCACAGAGGGTCTCTCTCTGGGCTTCTGTCATGGCTGCCCAGCACCCCCCTCCCCCAGACTGCAGTTCACATAGAATCTCTCTATGGGCTGGGCTTATGTGAGACTGGCAGGAGATTCACGCGAACACACACACATGCGTGAGGACACACACACACACACACACACACACATGCGCACACACACCGAATGAGAGTCTCTCACCAGTATGGTACTTATTTGTCCTCTCCTTCTGTGCTGAAAGCACTGTGTACTGTTCCCTGTAAAGCCAACCACCGTTCTAATGCTGCGGACTACAGACAGGAGGCTGTCTCATCTCCTGGTGGCATAGCACAACACAGCACAGACCTATCTCTTTCACTTGCTCTCTCTCTTCAGTGACATTCTGTGTGATAGAATCTATTTTTTACTAGATATACAGTATTATTATTAATACAAAACTCAGTGTTGTTTCTCACTTGGTGGTGTTTATGAGAGTGTGTACTGTACTGAAGTACTTCCATAGCACTGTTGCACTGTGTAAAGAGCCATCTGTCATTCGGTGTAGTCAGTCCCTGTGTGTGTGTGTGTGTGTGTGTGTGTGTTTTATTTTTCTTGTGGTGTTGACTGCTGTTCTGTGGTGTTGACTGCTGTTGTGTTGTCATCAGGCTGGCAGGCCAGGGGTTATCTAGGGGTCAATGCAGATCTGTCCTGTTGTTCATCTTAATTATTCTATTTCTGAAAGGACTGGAATCCAAAATTCAAATCACACGTTGCTTTAACTCTGCCATGTCCTCTGTGGTACATTGTGTCCTCGGTGGTACATTGTGTCCTCGGTGGTACATTGTGTCCTCGGTGGTACATTGCCTGAACTTTATGAAGTTGCGAAAGCTTTAGATTAGATCATGTCATTTATACTGCTCCCAAGTGGCGCAGCGGTCAAATGCACTGCATCTCAGTGCAAGATGCGTCGCTACAGTACCTGGTTGGAATCCAGGCTGCATCACATCCGGTCGTGAAGGCTCAGTTCACTGTGGGAAACCAGCCCTGACCCTTATTACAGGAGCACCAGCTTGTCTTTCTATATAGCGGATTGCCAGGACCGCATTTTTCATTCATAAGCCTTGTCGTTCATAAGCTACTCGTGCGTCGTTAACCATTTGTTTACTCTTTGTTCCGCCATGTTACCTCATTGGCCAGCTACTTAGCCACCTGGTAACTTTACCAGTATATCCAAACATTTGGTTGCACAGAAAGGACAAGCTTTTTCAGGAGATCTATGATCATAGCGATGAATGAATGACAGATCTCTTTTATGTCAGTATACCATTTTCAATGTAATGAATCTCAATAGGAAAATAGTCATTTTAGACAATGCAGAGCTGTCCTGTTGTTCATCTTAATTATTCTAATTCTGGAAGGACTGGAATCCAAAATTCAAATCACACGTTGCTTTAACTAATATTCCACAAATTACTTTGTCATTTTAATGACGGGTATTTGTTTCAAAACAGTGTTAGATGTTAGTTTCTAAGGCACAACGTGTGCTTCAAAAGTAGCTTGAATTCATACAGCCTACATTGGGCCTATATCTCAAACAACTGAAGCAGATTTTCTGATAGATTTTTATATAAGTTAGGAGCACCAGTGCTACCAATGGAATGTGTTAATTTAGAGTCCTGAGAACATGGCATTCTTGCATGTTATTGACTGAGCCTTTACATGACTAAGTTTTGTATGTGTGTTATGGCCTGTCGGACTGATGCTGATCTGTTCGTCTCTGTGCTATGCTGGGACCAGCCTGACCTGATTTGGGGACTGTTGTGCTGTTCTTAGCTAGGCTAGACTTGCCTGGTTTGTGGGGCTGCACTGTACTGTTCTACTCTGTGCTGTTCTACACTACGCTGTTCTACACTGCGCTGTGCTGTTGTGCTGTTCTACACTGCGCTGTGCTGTGTGCTGTTCTACACTGCGCTGTGCTGTTCTACACTGCGCTGTGCTGTTCTACACTGCGCTGTGCTGTTCTACACTGCGCTGTGCTGTTCTACACTGCGCTGTGCTGTTCTACACTGCGCTGTGCTGTTCTACGCTGCGCTGTTCTACGCTGCGCTGTTCTACTCTACGCTGCGCTGTTCTACTCTACGCTGCGCTGTTCTACTCTACGCTGCGCTGTTCTACTCTACGCTGCGCTGTTCTACACTGCGCTGCGCTGTTCTACACTGCGCTGTGCTGTTCTACACTGCGCTGTGCTGTTCTACGCTGCGCTGTGCTGTTCTACGCTGCGCTGTTCTGTTCTACGCTGCACTGTTCTGTTCTGTTCTACACTGCGCTGTTCTGTTCTACGCTGTTCTGTTCTGTTCTACGCTGCGCTGTTCTGTTCTACGCTGTTCTGTTCTACGCTGCGCTGTTCTGTTCTACGCTGTTCTGTTCTACGCTGCGCTGTTCTGTTCTACGCTGCGCTGTTCTACTCTACGCTGCGCTGTTCTACTCTATGCTGCGCTGTTCTACTCTACGCTGCGCTGTTCTGTTCTACGCTACGCTGCGCTGTTCTGTTCTACGCTATGCTGCGCTGTTCTACTCTACGCTGCGCTGTTCTACTCTATGCTGCGCTGTTCTGTTCTACGCTGTTCTGTTCTACTCTACGCTGCGCTGTTCTGTTCTACGCTGCTCTGTTCTACACTACGCTGCGCTGTTCTACTCTACGCTGCGCTGTTCTACACTGCGCTGTTCTACACTGCGCTGTTCTACACTGCGCTGTGCTGTTCTACGCTGCGCTGTTCTGTTCTACGCTGCGCTGTTCTGTTCTACGCTGCGCTGTTCTGTTCTACGCTGCGCTGTTCTGTTCTACGCTGCGCTGCTCTGTTCTACGCTGCTCTGTTCTACGCTGCGCTGTTCTGTTCTACGCTGCGCTGTTCTGTTCTACGCTGCGCTGTTCTGTTCTGCGCTGCGCTGTTCTACGCTGTTCTACGCTGCGCTGTTCTGTTCTACGCTGCGCTGTTCTGTTCTACGCTGCGCTGTTCTACTCTACGCTGCGCTGTTCTACTCTACGCTGCGCTGTTTCTACGCTGCGCTGTTCTACTCTACGCTGCGCTGTTCTACGCTGCGCTGCTCTGTTCTACGCTGCGCTGTTCTACTCTACGCTGCGCTGTTCTGTTCTACACTGCGCTGTTCTGTTCTACACTACGCTGCGCTGTTCTACACTGCGCTGTTCTGTTCTACACTGCGCTGTTCTGTTCTACACTGCGCTGTTCTGTTCTACGCTGCGCTGTTCTGTTCTACGCTGCGCTGTTCTACGCTGTTCTGTTCTACGCTGCGCTGTTCTACGCTGCGCTGCACTGTTCTGTTCTACGCTGCTCTGTTCTGTTCTACGCTGCGCTGTTCTACGCTGTTCTGTTCTACGCTGCGCTGTTCTACGCTGCGCTGCACTGTTCTGTTCTACGCTGTTCTGTTCTACACTGTGCTGTGCTGTTCTACACTGTGCTGTGCTGTTCTACTCTGTGCTGTGCTGTTCTACACTGTGCTGTTCTACACTGCTGTGCTGCGCTGCGGAGGCTCTAATCCCCTCAGTGCATGGCCAGATTACTTTCTTCTCCATATTGTCTGGGGGCGGGAGGAGGCTGCTCTAAAAGGCTCAGCACGGATCTGCCCTCTGCCAGGGAAGATGGCTCTTTATTTATTTATCCTGCTAACCAGTTCTTTATTTGTATGTATTTATTTATTTGTTTGTTTATTTATGCACATTAGGCTTGGATGGTATACCATATATACCGGGGCATTTGGAAATAACCAAGGGATTTTTTTTCTTTCAATACCTTCAATACTGTTAACTACTTATTTTGAAGTTTCAGTACATTTTAATATTTGTAGCAATTTTTTAGTAAATACCTGCTGTCAACTTGTGCAATGCAATAGGAAATAAAGCAGAGGGCGTTCCTCATTTCACCTGTCACACTATGCAACCTCCTACATATCCACATTCCCATCTACACATGCAAACAGACTTTTACTGATGCTTGAATGCTCATAACGAAACTTACCGTAGTTCCCCAGAACAGTTGAGCCAGTCACGTGTTTTGTTTGTAAATAGCACAACAGGAGAAAGCGGGAGCAGGTGAGTCCAGCTGTGTATTGACAGGGGTCGTGTTTTATATTAATTTACTTCAATAGTGATCAGGTATATGCAACTATAGTTTTCCTTCACAGAAAATGCATTAGTGCAACACATTCAGCAGAAAAGAAGCTTAATTTTCTTCAGATGACAACAGAAGTGCAACGCTATTTGGTTGGCAGCCACACAAGTAAATGAGCTTACAATGAAAAAAAAGCAAGGTATTTAAAAAAAAATGATGCATGGCCATCCTATGTCTAATGTTTATCATACACTGAACAAAAATATAAAAGCAACTTGTAAAGTGTTGTTTTCATGAGCTGAAATAAAAGATCCCAGAAATGTTCCATATGCACAAAAAGCTTATTTCTCTAAAATATTGTGCCCAAATTTGTTTACAACCCTGTTAGTGAGCATTTCTCATTTGCCAAGATAATCTATCCACCTGACAGGTGTTGCATATCAAGAAGCTGATTAAACAGCATGATCATTACACAGGTGCACCTTATGCTGGGGACAATAAAAGGCCACTATAAAGTGTACTGTTTGTTCACACAACACAATATCATAGATGTCTCAAGTTTTGAGGGAGTGTGTAATTGGCATGCTGACTGCAGGAATGTCCACTAGAGCTGTTGCCAGACAATTTTATCTTTATTTCTCAACCATATGCCGCCTCCAACGTAGTTTTAGAGAATTTGGCAGCATGTCCAACCGGCCTCAACTGCAGACTGTGTATGGCGTCGTGTTGGCAAGCAGTTTGCTGACGTCAACAGAGTGCCCCATGGTGGGGTTATGGTATGGGCAGGCATAACGCTACGGACAACGAACACAATTGTATTTTATCGATGGCAATGTTAATGCACAAAAATACTATGACGAAATCCTGAGAGCCATTGTGAGGCCCATTTTTTTTTTTTTAAGGTATTTGTGACCAACATGCATATCTGTATTCCCAGTCATGTGAAATTCATAGATTAGTGCCTAATGAATTTATTTCAAATGACTGATTTCCTCATATGAACTGTAACTCAGTAAAATCAATGAAATTGTTGCTAGTTGCGTTTTATATTTTAGTTCGGTATAGAAAGAATGTAGCTAGCTACATTTTATTTTTGCATTTTACTGGAGGAAAGTAGGCTGGCTACACTGAGAAAAGTAGCCACACTTCAGTCAGGGCACTGCCTACTGATAGAATGCCCGTTTGTGTATTCTCATCTGAGTGGAGAAGTGCAACTGAATCACAAGATTTGTCAGATGCGTTAACGCAACCCTTAAATTTAACTTGCTAGTTATCTATAAGTGGCTTAATTATTAAGGTGACAGGGCATCATGTTGTTAGCTTTCTGTGGTGTTTGAGAAGTCGAAGCCCTTTTGATGAATTATCTGTATCTTGATTTCCTTGTGTTTTTTTTCTCCTCTCCATTCTCGGCCAGTCTGCTACTCCACCCTCTTCTCCGAGCAGAGCAGTCAGGCATGTTTTCCTAGTGACTCCAGACTCCACACAGACACAGCGTGTACACATGCTGCTCCAGAGCCAGTACTGTTGTTCTAAACTGTTCGTTTGCATAATGTCTCACGTTCACATTCGCTTGTAAATACGCTTGTAAAAACCCTTGCAAACTCGCCAAAAATGACATTTGGTAGCTCCTACCTATACATAACTTTCTGAGCTGGATCCGCCTGTCTTTGCAATTAGTTTATTTTCATAGTTTTGTTAGCATTCTGGTAATAGACGCCCAATTTTTTAAAAACATTTTCTTTTGTTTTGGTGCCCCCTTGTGTACTAAGCCTGTAAATCTCATTGTGTGCAAAGGACGATATTACAATATGAAAATCTGTGTACTGCCTAACCCTTATGCACATGTTGACTTCACGTCAAATATTCAAAAAAATCATATAGGCTATATGGCCTATAGTAGGAGAATTTAGGTTACCCCCCTGGTCCCATATTCAGGGGTTCCATGACATTGTACATTGGCGCAAACGATGGAGAATGTCAAGGCAATCAATAGTGGATGTAAAGTAAGTGTGATGGTGATTGAAGGTTCATCCAAATATAAACACTGTTAACATGTAGTTGTTCACCGACTGTGACTGGCACACTAATAAAGCCACAGTAAAACATTCACTTCTGTGCATTTCAATGACAAAGGTGGTGCTGTATTTTTATGGCCACAATTATACCTTTGATGTACAATATGTGTCACACTAGGCATGTGAAAGTCATTCAAACCTCCTACTCTTGAGGTTAGATGTTCATATGTCTGTAACCTCTGAATAAAGGAATAATTCATTGCTTAGGTTTTTTAGAATATGACCATTTTAATGACTGTAGTAATCACAATGCAATCTAAAGTCATTCGAGAAATTGGCATACGAATTGGTAATATATCCTATACTCTGCAGGTTACAGACGACATCTATCTTGTAAATATCTTTCCCCACAATACTTTTGTATAATACCAAAGTATTATACAAAAATGTAGATTGATTACACTCCTTCTATCACCCCCCCCCCTCTCTCCTCTTTCTCTTGTGCGCCCTTCCTCTCCATCTCTCTCGTCTCCTGTGCACTCCATGCAGAAATGATTTCCATTTCTGAATTAATGAGGTTCTGCTGAACTGAGAAATGGCAAGCCACACACACACACACACAACATTTAAAGACCAGTACGTGCACACGTACATGCAATCTCCTACATATCCAAATTCACATTCCCATATGCACATGCAAACTGACTCTTACTGATGCTTGAATGCTCAATACAATTTATATTCACATATTATTTATCCAGAAGTTAAATGTACACATTGCATATAAAATTGGAAAAATTGGAAAGAATATCAATCATGCACATATACAGATGTTTATAGATGGGTTGTAGTAAACCTGAAGACGAATACGTTCACATAGATCCCCTGAATTACCTAATGATTCCTACATTAGCGAGTCTGAGTGTACTGACTAGTATACATGCACATGCTCAGATCACAGTAACATGCATGCACACAGGGAGGCACTGCCTCATGGGTCAGGCCCCAGAACTGGGCCTAGTCACCATGGTAACACTGTGCTGGGTATGTAAAACACTACAGTGCTTTGGGATCGGTGGAGGGTGTTAACCCCCCCTTACACCACACACACACACCCCTCTCATTCCTCAGCAGCCTCTCTTCTCCCCCTTCTCTCTGTTAGGTTCCATAACACAAAGGAGCACTTTCTAAGCAACGCCCCCATGATAAGGAGTTGAAATGATCCACAGCCACTGAGGCTGTATGTTAGTACAGTATGTGTCGGGATGAGATCCCAGGAGGTAGAAAGCTGTGTTGGCAAGGTGGTCTTCAATGTTGGACTCCCTATCTACATCAGCTATACTGTGGTTAGTACGAGTCTTTAAACACTATTGAACCAACACACTTGTTCTCTATCACTCCACATGCAGTATAGTGTGTAGATGCTGATTCAAGAACAGGACCCAACTTCTAATCTAATTGGTATTTGTTAACCTGCAAAATTTGGGGTCTCTCACACGCGCACACAGAGGGAAACACAGGAGCGCACACAGAGGGAAACGCAGGAGCGCGCACAGAGGGAAACGCAGGAGCGCGCACAGAGGGAAACGCAGGAGCGCGCACAGAGGGAAACGCAGGAGCGCGCACAGAGGGAACCGCAGGAGCGCGCACAGAGGGAACCGCAGGAGCGCGCACAGAGGGAACCGCAGGAGCGCGCACAGAGGGAACCGCAGGAGCGCGCACAGAGGGAACCGCAGGAGCGCGCACAGAGGGAACCGCAGGAGCGCACAGAGGGAACCGCAGGAGCGCGCACAGAGGGAACCGCAGGAGCGCGCACAGAGGGAACCGCAGGAGCGCGCACAGAGGGAACCGCAGGAGCGCGCACAGAGGGAAACGCAGGAGCGCACACAGACACTTAGTTATTTTCTGTCCTGCCTCAGTGTTTTCCTCTCCCATTCATCATCAGCGATCCAAAGGAACAAATTCCAATTTAATTTGTTTTCATTCCATTATTTGATTTGCTTATTTCTCTCCATTCCTTTTTTATTTTGATCCCTGGAAGAACCAGTCAACAGTCAATAATCTGTTAAATGGTATTGATCGCCACCATTTAGTTTCCTGGCCAGCTACTTAGGCTGCAAAGCTGATCAATGCGTTTGAATGGGAACCTCCAAGATAGAGGATTGACTACTGTGCTCGCAGTGCAATCATATCATTTGTCTTCATTTGGCAGTCAATTATTCACAGTAATGGCTTCCGTCAGAAACGGCATCATGAAGCCCTGACACAGACCCACCCTCCTACCCACACTGGAATGTGTGTGCTGTGTGCACCCCTCCTCACCCCTTTCCTTATACAACTGCCTTAGAGGTTTCTACTCTGCCCTGTATCGACCAATAATGCCTGCCTGTTACACACACACGTCAGCAAAGTAGTGTGTTTTGAGTCTTATGAGTGCTGTGAGGCGTTGTGTGGAGAGTATATATATGTGTGTGTGTGGATGAGGTAGAGGCCCTCTGAGCACGTGCAGATGGTGCCGAGGCTGGGCTCTGTGGACTGTGACAGACCCAGACTGGACTTCCTGAGCTGAAGAGCCCTTTCCTGAACCCATCAATCACTGACCGCTGTGTGTGTGTGTGTGTTCTACAGCCTAGAAGGGGTAGAAAGAACCCCTCAACACACCAGCCCTTATCCACACAACGGGGAGAAGCTACCCTGCACATCTGTGTGCCCTTATGTGCTGTGGTGTGTTTCCAGCACTCTGATTTGAAATTGACATTCAAAATACTGGGTCACCTGACGTGCCTCATTTCAACATAAAAGGCCTCCTCTCCTCCCCTCCTCCTCTCCTAGCTCCACCACCCCTGGTTTTATTGGTGTGAAGGAGTATCCCCCCCTCTCTGCCTGTTTTGAAGCAGCCCTGCTCGTATATCACAGACCTTTTTCTCACAGGATATCCTCCTACTTCCTGTCTGACTCTCCCAGGGCTCTCTTTCTTTCTCTCTCACTTTCTTTCTCCTCTCTCCCGCTCTCTCTCCCCCTATCCCCTCCGCTCTCTCTTGTTAAGCCCAGGCGGGATAGAGGTATGGAGGGGTGGGGGCTGAGGGGAATACCTGTTAACTCTATTTCTTCTCCACACTTTAGCACTCTTCCCAAATACCCTGCGGACACGCTCCCACACACAGAGGATGTCTGGGTGAGATGTCTGGGCTACGCTAGTAGGAAGGAGCAGCCTTAGTTCTCTAGTTTTTATTGAAAGTCTATTTTGGTTCCACCTGGGCCCTTCTATGCAGTTCATCATTGTTGTAAATGATGACTGTGAACAGGGGGTCTTATGGCTGGTTGAGAGGGGCTAGAGTAGACCTGTTTATTGACTGGCACTAGTTTGATTGTAAGCAGTGCTGTATCAATCTATACACTCCTTGCTAAGGACGGACGTCAGGTTTCAATCCAGCCATGGATATACAGCATTTCATCTCTTGGATGCTTGAACACTCTGTTACATGGTGCACAACTGTTATGTGTCATCCATTTCCAGCGTTCTTCTTGCTTCACTACTTATCTCTGTCCTTCATATCTCTTCTATAGCATTCAGTATTTTAACCAGTCCTCTTCAATTCCCTTCATTATTGCATCTGTTTTTTTCTTTGCCCTTGTTGTCTTTTACCTCCCCCTTCCTTGTCTCCATCCTCTTTTTCTTCCCCCCTCTTCCCTTTTCCTCCTGCTTTCTCTCTACCCTCTCCCCCATCCCTCTCTCTCTCTCTCTTCGGTTGAGGACAAGGAGGTGAAAGCCAAGCGGATTACAGTGGCAGTTTAATCTGGCCGACCCACCAAGGGATTTCTCTCTACTTTCCTGTGAGGCTACAGGGCTACTGGGGGAGGGGCTGTCTTTGGAGTATTCTTCCTGTTTGGGCCAGGGCGGAGAGCCGCAATGCACACCGGGACGGGCCAGGGAGGAAGGCGAGCTGGGGGAGTGGTGGGGGTGGCTGGCTGGGGGAGTGGTTGGCTGGGGGAGTGGTGGGGGTGGCTGGCTGGCAGGCGAGCTGGGGGAGTGGTGGTGGTGGGGGTGACTGGCTGGCTGGCAGGTGAGCTGTGCGAGTGGGGGTGACTGGCTGGCTGGCAGGTGAGCTGGGGGAGTGGTGGGGGTGGCTGGCTGGCTGGTAGGTGAGCTGGGGGAGTGGTGGGGGGGTGGCTGGCTGGCTGGCTGGCAGGTGAGCTGGGGGAGTGGTGGGGGTGGCTGGCTGGCTTGCTGGCAGGTGAGCTGAGGGAGTGGTGGGGGTGGCTGGCTGGCTGGCAGGAGAGCTGGGGGAGTGGTGGGGGGTGGCTGGCTGGCAGGAGAGCTGGGGGAGTGGTGGGGGTGGCTGGCTGGCAGGCGAGCTGGGGGAGTGGTGGTGGGGGTGGCTGGCTGGCAGGCGAGCTGGGGGAGTGGTGGGTGTTGGGGGTGGCTGGCTGGCAGGCAGGGGGAGTGGTGGGTGTTGGGGGTGGCTGGCTGGCAGGCAGGCGAGCTGGGGGAGTGGTGGGTGTTGGGGGTGGCTGGCAGGCGAGCTGGGGGATTGGTGGGTGTTGGGGCTGGGAGTGTTGGGGGTGGCTGGCTGGCTGGCTGGAGGAGTGGTGGGCGTTGGGGGTGGCTGGCTGGCAGGCGAGCTGGAGGAGTGGTGGGCATTGGGGGTGGCTGGCTGGCTGGCAGGCAGGCGAGCTGGGGAGTGGTGGATGTTGGGAGTGGCTGGCTGGCTGGCTGGCAGGCGAGCTGGGGGAGTGGTGGTGGGGGATGGCTGGCTGGCTGGCTGGCAGGCGAGTGGTGGGGGTGGCTGGGGGAGCTGTGGTTGGGGCTGGGGGTGGCTGGCTGGCAGGCAGGCGAGCTGGGGAGTGGTTGGGGGTGGCTGGCTGGCTGGCTGGCTGGCAGGCGAGCTGGGGGAGTGGTTGGGGGTGGCTGGCTGGCTGGCTGGCTGGCTGGCAGGCGAGCTGGGGGAGTGGTGGGTGTTGTGGGTGGCTGGCAGGCGAGCTGGGGGAGTGGTGGGTGTTGTGGGTGGCTGGCTGGCGAGCTGGGGGAGTGGTGGGTGTTGTGGGTGGCTGGCTGGCTGGCTGGCTGGCTGGCGAGCTGGGGGTGTGGTGGGTGTTGGGGGTGGCTGGCTGGCATGCGAGCTGGGGGAGTGGTTGGGGCTGGGGGAGTGTTGGGGTGGCTGGCTGGCGAGCTGGGGGTGGTGGGGTGGGTGTGGCTGGCTGGCAGGCGAGCTGGGGGAGTGGTGGGCGTTGGGTCTGGCTGGCAGGCGAGCTGGGGGAGTGGTGGGCGTTGGGTCTGGCTGGCTGGCTGGCAGGCGAGCTGGGGGAGTGGTGGGTGTTGGGTGGGCTGGCTGGCTGGCAGGCGAACTGGGGGAGTGTTGGGGGTGGCTGGCAGGCGAGCTGGGGATTGGTGGGTGTTGGGGCTGGGAGTGTTGGGGGTGGCTGGCTGGGAGTGGTGGGCGTTGGGGGTGGCTGGCTGGCTGGCTGGCTGGCTGGCAGGCGAGCTGGGGGAGTGGTGGGTGTTGGGGGTGGCTGGCTGGCTGGCAGGTGAGCTGGGGGAGTGGTGGGTGTTGGGTGGCTGGCTGGCTGGCTGGCAGGCGAGCTGGGGGGGGAGTGTTGGGTGGTGGGCTGGCAGGCGAGCTGGGGGAGTGGGTGTTGGGGCTGGGAGTGTTGGGGGTGGCTGGCTGGCTGGGAGGTGGGGTTGGGGGTGGGCTGGCTGGGGCTGGCTGGCTGGCAGGCGAGCTGGGGGAGTGGTGGGTGTTGGGGGTGGCTGGCTGGCTGGCTGGTAGGTGAGCTGGGGAGTGGTGGGTGCTGGGGGTGGTGGGGCTGGGGTGGCTGGCTGGCTGGCAGGCGAGCTGGGGGAGTGGTGGGGGTGGCTGGCTGGATGGCAGGCGAGCTGGGGAGTGGTTGGGGCTGGGGGAGTGTTGGGGGTGGCTGGCTGGCTGGCTGGCAGGCGAGCTGGGGGAGTGGTGGGTGTTGGGGGTGGCTGGCTGGCTGGCGAGCTGGGGAGTGGTGGGGGTGGCTGGCTGGATGACAGGCGAGCTGGGGGAGTGGTTGGGGCTGGGGAGTGTTGGGGGTGGCTGGCTGGCAGGCAGGCGAGCTGGGGGAGTGGTTGGGGGTGGCTGGCTGGCTGGCTGGCTGGCTGGCAGGCGAGCTGGGGTAGTGGTGGGTGTTGTGGGTGGCTGGCTGGCTGGCTGGCGAGCTGGGGGTGTGGTGGGTGTTGGGGGTGGCTGGCTGGCTGGCAGGCGAGCTGGGGGAGTGGTTGGGGCTGGGGAGTGTTGGGGTGGCTGGCTGGCAGGCGAGCTGGGGGAGTGGTGGGCGTTGGGGGTGGCTGGCTGGCAGGCGAGCTGGGGAGTGGTGGGCGTTGGGTGTGGCTGGCTGGCAGGCGAGCTGGGGGAGTGGTGGGTGTTGGGGGAGGCTGGCTGGCTGGCAGGCGAGCTGGGGGAGTGGTGGGCGTTGGGGGTGGCTGGCTGGCTGGCAGGCGAGCTGGGGGAGTGGTTGGGGGTGGCCGGCTGGCTGGCAGGCGAGCTGGGGGACTGGCGGGTGTTGGGGGTGGCTGGCTGGCAGGCGAGCTGTGGGACTGGTAGCTGTGGGAGTGGTAGGTGTATGTTTTCGAATAACATCCCCAAGAGGTAATATATATAGTGAAAACAATAGTGGTCCTAAAACGGAACCTTGAGGAACACCGAAATTTACAGTTGATTTGTCAGAGGACAAACCATTCACAGAGACAAACTGATATCTTTCCGACAGATAAGATCTAAACCAGGCCAGAACTTGTCCGTGTAGACCAATTTGGGTTTCCAATCTCTCCAAAAGAATGTGGTGATCGATGGTATCAAAAGCAGCACTAAGGTCTAGGAGCACGAGGACAGATGCAGAGCCTCGGTCCGATGCCATTAAAATGTCATTTACCACCTTCACAAGTGCCGTCTCAGTGCTATGATGGGGTCTAAAACCAGACTGAAGCATTTCGTATACATTGTTTGTCTTCAGGAAGGCAGTGAGTTGCTGCGCAACAGCCTTCTCTAAAATTTTTGAGAGGAATGGAAGATTCGATATAGGCCGATAGTTTTTTATATTTTCTGGGTCAAGGTTTGGCTTTTTCAAGAGAGGCTTTATTACTGCCACTTTTAGTGAGTTTGGTACACATCCAGTGGATAGAGAGCCGTTTATTATGTTCAACATAGGAGGGCCAAGCACAGGAAGCAGCTCTTTCAGTAGTTTAGTTGGAATAGGGTCCAGTATGCAGCTTGAAGGTTTAGAGGCCATGATTATTTTCATCATTGTGTCAAGAGATATAGTACTAAAAGACTTGAGTGTCTCTCTTGATCCTAGGTCCTGGCAGAGTTGTGCAGACTCAGGACAACTGAGGTTTGGAGGAATACGCAGGTTTAAAGAGGAGTCCGTAATTTGCTTTCTAATAATCATAATCTTTTCCTCAAAGAAGTTCATGAATTTATCACTGCTAAAGTGAAAGTCATCCTCTCTTGGGGAATGCTGCTTTTTAGTTAGCTTTGCGACAGTATCAAAAAGGAATTTCGGATTGTTCTTATTTTCCTCAATTAAGTTAGAAAAATAGGATGATCGAGCAGCAGTAAGGGCTCTTCGGTACTGCACGGTACCGTCCTTCCAAGCTAGTCGGAAGACTTCCAGTTTGGTGTGGCGCCATTTCCGTTCCAATTTTCTGGAAGCTTGCTTCAGAGCTCGGGTATTTTCTGTGTACCAGGGAGCTAGTTTCTTATGAGACATTTTTTTAGTTTTTAGGGGTGCAACTGCATCTAGGGTATTGCGCAAGGTTAAATTGAGATACTCAGTTAGGTGGTTAACGGATTTTTGTCCTCTGGCGTCCTTGGGTAGGCAGAGGGAGTCTGGAAGGGCATCAAGGAATCTTTGTGTTGTCTGTGAATTTATAGCACGACTTTTGATGTTCCTTGGTTGGGGTCTGAGCAGATTATTTGTTGCAATTGCAAACGTAATAAAATGGTGGTCCGATAGTCCAGGATTATGAGGAAAAACATTAAGATCCACAACATTTATTCCATGGGACAAAACTAGGTCCAGCGTATGACTGTGACAGTGAGTGGGTCCAGAGACATGTTGGACAAAACCCACTGAGTCGATGATGGCTCCGAAAGCCTTTTGGAGTGGGTCTGTGGACTTTTCCATGTGAATATTAAAGTCACCAAAGATTAGAATATTATCTGCAATGACTACAAGGTCCGATAGGAATTCAGGGAACTCAGTGAGAAACGCTGTATATGGCCCAGGAGGCCTGTGAACAGTAGCTATAAAAAGTGATTGAGTAGGCTGCATAGATTTCATGACTAGAAGCTCAAAAGACGAAAACGTCTTTTTTTTTTGTAAATTGAAATTTGCTATCGTAAATATTAGCAACACCTCCGCCTTTGCGGGATGCACGGGGGATATGGTCACTAGTGTAGCCAGGAGGTGAGGCCTCATTTAACACAGTAAATTCATCAGGCTTAAGCCATGTTTCAGTCAGGCCAATCACATCAAGATTATGATCAGTGATTAGTTCATTGACTATAATTGCCTTTGAAGTAAGGGATCTAACATTGAGTAACCCTATTTTGAGATGTGAGGTATCATGATCTCTTTCAATAATGACAGGAATGGAGGTGGTCTTTATCCTAGTGAGATTGCTAAGGCGAACACCGCCATGTTTAGTTTTGCCCAACCTAGGTCGAGGCACAGACACGGTCTCAATGGTGATAGCTGAGCTGACTACACTGACTGTGCTAGTGGCAGACTCCACTATGCGGGTGTTGGGGGTGGCTGGCTGGCAGGTGAGCTGGGGGAGCTGGGGGATAGATGGGTGTTGGGGGTGGCTGGCTGGCAGGCGAGCTGGGGGAGTGCTGGGTGTGGCTGGCTGGTAGGCGAGCTGGGGGAGGGGTGGGTGTTGGGGGTGGCTGGCTGGCAGGCGAGCTGGGGGAGTGCTGGGTGTTGGGGGTGGCTGGCTGGCAGGCGAGCTGGGGGAGTGGTGGGCGTGGGGGGGGTGGCTGGCTGGTGGGCGTTGGGGGTGGCTGGCGAGCTGGGGGAGTGTTGGGGGTGGCTGACTGGTAGGCGAGCTGGGGGAGTGTTGGGGGCGGCTGGCTGGCAGGCGAGCTGGGGGAGTGGTGGGTGTTGGGGGCGGCTGGCTGGTAGGCGAGCTGGGGGAGTGGTGGGTGTTGGGGGCGGCTGGTTGGCAGGCGAGCTGGGGGAGAGATGGGTGTTGGGGGTGGCTGGCTGGCAGGCGAGCTGGGGGAGAGGTGGGTGTTGGGGGTGGCTGGCTGGCTGGCTGGCTGGCGAGCTGGGGGAGAGGTGGGCGCTGGGGGTGGCTGGCTGGCAGGCGAGCTGGGGGAGAGGTGGGCGTTGGGGGTTGCTGGCAGGCAGGCGAGCTGGGGGAGTGGTGGGTGTTGGCGGTGGCTGGCTGGTAGGCGAGCTGGGGGAGTGGTGGGTGTTGGGGGTGGCTGGCTGGCAGGCGAGATGGGGAGTGGTGGGTGTTGGGGGTGGCTGGCTGGCAGGCGAGCTGGGGGAGTGGTGGGTGTTGGGGGTGGCTGGCAGGCAGGTGAGATGGGGGAGTGGTGGGTGTTGGGGGTGGGTGGCTGGCTGGCAGGCGAGATGGGGGAGTGGTGGGTGTTGGGGGTGGCTGGCAGGCAGGCGAGCTGGGGAGTGCTGGGTGTTGGGGTGGCTGGCAGGCAGGCAGGCTGGGGAGTGCTGGGGAGTGGCTGGCAGGCGAGCTGGGGGGGTGGCTGGCTGGCTGGCAGGCGAGCTGGGGAGTGCTGGGTGTGGGGGGTGGCTGGCAGGCGAGCTGGGGGAGTGTTGGGTGTGGGGGTGGCTGGCAGGCGAGCTGGGGGTGTGCTGGGTGGCTGGCAGGGGTGGCTGGCAGGCGAGCTGGGGGAGTGCTGGGTGTGGGGGTGGCTGTTAGGCAGGCGAGCTGGCTGGGTGTGGGGGTGGCTGGCAGGGAGAGCTGGGGAGTGCTGGGTGTGGGGGTGGCTGGCAGGCAGGAGAGCTGGGGGAGTGCTGGGTGTGGGGGTGGCTGTTAGGCGGGTGGGGGGTGGCTGTGGCTAGGCAGGCGAGCTGGCTGGGTGTGGGGGTGGCTGGCAGGGAGCTGGGGGAGTGCTGGGTGTGTGGGGGTGGCTGGCAGGCAGGAGAGGGGAGTGCTGGGTGTGGGGGTGGCTGGCAGGCAGGAGAGCTGGGGAGTGTTGGGTGTGGGGGTGGCTGGCAGGTGAGCTGGGGAGTGCTGGGTGTGGGGGTGGCTGGCAGGCGAGCTGGGGGAGTGGTGGGTGGGGGGTGGCTGGTAGGCGAGCTGGGGGAGTGGTGGGTGTGGCTGGTAGGCAGGCGAGCTGGGGGAGTGCTGGGTGTGGGGGTGGCTGGCAGGCGAGCTGGGGGAGTGCTGGGTGTGGGGGTGGCTGGCAGGCGAGCTGGGGGAGTGTTGGGTGTGGGGGTGGCTGGCAGGCGAGCTGGGGAGTGCTGGGTGTGGGGGTGGCTGGCAGGCGAGCTGGGGGAGTGCTGGGTGTGGGGGTGGCTGGCAGGTGAGCTGGGGGAGGGGTGGAGGGGTTAAGAGATGGAATATTAATGCTACTTTGTCACTAATATGTATCAATCTGTTATCAACTTGCCTTCCGTCTGTGGTTCTACGTTCCGTCTGTGGTTCTACGTTCCGTCTGTGGTTCGACATTGCTCAGATATTACAACACCACCCATAATTAAACCCGTAATTAAACCACACAGAATTTCAAATGTTTGCATACTGTTTTACCCAGTTTATCTACTGTTTTCTAGTATCCTATATAACTACTGCTGTACACACTTAATATTCATATACTGTCCATACTGTTTTTACACACCATTATACACTGAGTCACAAAACATTAGGAACACCTTCCTAATACTGAGTTGCACCCCCTTTTGCCCTCAGAACAGTCTCAATTTGTCAGGGCAATGACTCTACAAGGTGTTGAAAACATGTTGACTTCCCACAGTTGTCAAGTTGGCCAGATGTCCTTTGTGTGGTGGACCATTCTTGATACACATGGGAAATTGTTGAGCATGAAAAACCCAGCAGCTTTGCAGTTCTTGACACACTCAAACTGGTGCGCCTGGCACCTATTACCATTACCCCATTCAAAAACACTTAAATTGTTTGTCTTGATCATTCACCGCCTGAATGGCACCCGTACACAATCCATATCTCAAGGCTTAAAAATCCTTCTTTAACAAGTGACATCAATAAGGGATCACAGCTTTCACCTGGATTCACCTGGTCAGTCTATGTAATGGAAAGAGCAGGTGTTCCTAATTGGGGGGTTATTTGTGGGTGTGCGTGTGAAACAAATCAAAATGATATTTTAGATTCTTCAAAGTAGCCACCCTTTGCATTGATGACAGCATTGCACACTCTTGGCATTCTCTCAACCAGCTTCATGAGTCACCTGGAATGCATTTCAATTAACAGGTGTGCCTTGTTAATTTGTAGAATTTCTTTCCTTCTTAATGTGTTTGAGCCAATCAGTTGTGTTGTGACAAGGTAGGGATGGTATACAGAAGATAGCCCTCTTTGGTAAAAGGCCAAGTTGATATTATGGCAAGAACAGCTCAAATAAGCAAAGAGAAACGACCAAGGCCCTTCTCTCCCGATTGCTCAGTTTGGGCCGGTGGCCAGCTCAAGGAGGAGTCTTGGTGGATCCAAACTTCTTCCATTTAAGAATGATGGAGGCCACTGTGTTCTTGGGGACCTTCAATGCTGCAGAAATGTTATGGTACCCTTCCCCAGATCTGTGCCTCAACACAATCCTGTCTCGGAGCTCTACGGACAATTCCTTCGACCGCATGGCTTTGTTTTTGCTCTGACATGCAGTGTCAACTTAAATCGAGGGGAATTGAGGATTATTTCTGTCTGTAATAAAGCCATTTTGTGGGGGAAAAACTCATTCTGATTGGCTGGGCTTGGCTCCTCGTGGCTCCTCTGCACCCCTTCCCAGTTATGTGAAATCCATAGATTAGGGCCTAGTGAATTTATTTCCATTGACTGTGATTGTCTTATATGAACTGTAACTCAGTAAAATATTTTGAATTGTTCCATGTGGCGTTTTTATATTTTTCTTCCGTATATATTTAAGCAATAAGACCCGCGGAGGTGTGGTATATCGCCAATATACCACAGTTAAGGACGGTTCTTACGCATGACGCAACGCGGAGTGCCTGGACACAGCCCTTAGCTGTGGTATATTGGCCATATACCACAAACCCCCGAGTTGCCTTATTGCTATTATAAACTGGTTACCAATGTAATTAGAGCGGTAAAAATACATGTTTTGTCATACCCGGGGTATACGGTCTGATATACCATGGCTGTTACCAATCAGCTTTCCGGGCATTCCACCCAGTTTATAAATATTTATATACATATAGTATATATATTTATATTCTGGTTTCTGACATTGCTTGTTCTGATATTTCTTAATTTCATTTAGACATTTGAGGATTTTATTTATTATAATTTTTTTTGCCAAGAATGACTGCCCTTTTTGGAGCTAGAAACACAAGCGTTTCGCTGTACGTGACCAATAAACTTTGATTTGATAGATATGAATACCTACCTCAGTTTTTAAATAGTCCATTAGATTTGTACACATCAATATAAAAAATGGTCTTTCTTGTCCGAATCATTCCAATTCCACATCAGTCAAACATGTTTTTTCAATTTTTGTTTTTCCAAATAATTTATAATGACTGGAATCAAGGTTGGAGCTATTTATTTTGGACATTTCGGTGGTAACAGCAATGACCAACAGTAGAACATTGGTTCCTATAGAGAGGTCTGTCTTAATAGCTGCATCAGGTGGCTTTAAACGTTCACAGCAGAGCCTCGTATCCAGGGATGTGTTGGACGGCTGCCCTTCTCCGAATAACTAAATGAACCATATTTTTCCATTTTAAAGATCTAACTAGCTTATTGTACAGTGGCGCAACACAATGCTGGCTAAACGGTGGCTGTGCCCCAGCCTCTTCAGCCTTTCATGTGCCTCATATCACTCCC
The DNA here is from genome assembly GCF_034236695.1 of Oncorhynchus nerka. Taxonomy (NCBI): domain Eukaryota; kingdom Metazoa; phylum Chordata; class Actinopteri; order Salmoniformes; family Salmonidae; genus Oncorhynchus; species Oncorhynchus nerka. The sequence goes on along the minus strand of NC_088419.1, from coordinate 59,802,111 downwards.
TCTTTCATCAGCGCACCCTGCTGTGCCATTTCAGTGGAGGGGTCCGGTCGCCAAACGGGATTAGCTTCCAACTGGTACTTGTTCTGATTTTGATGAAAAGGGGCTTAACTAACCTCCAGCCTCAGAAGCTCCTGTGGGAGTAATGTGCCTCTTCAGTTGTTTACCTTGAAATTAATGCCACGGAAAGGCCTCGCCAAGGAGAGTCAAGTGTACACAATATGCGTTACACTCACTTCATTTAGAAAACGTTAGGTTATTATTTATTAGCCTATTGCAAAAGGTATAGTACTAACACAGAGAGGGTGGTGACTAGGTTGAGTCCTGTGGGGAGGGGTAGCATGGCTCGCCCCATTGCCGCCACCTGCTCTCTGGCAATGGGGTCCACACTGATGGCCAGATCACTGGGTATCTTTGTTGAAATGTTGACACTGGTGCTATCATCTGTTCTGTGTTCCTCATATGTGATGTTGGCAGCCATACTGTAGCAGTGGATGATTAACAAGCAGTGTGAATCTTGGGAAATAATGTTCCCTGGTTTCACTGTATGTTGGAGCCCTGTTCCCTGTCACCGGTGCAATAATATCACCATTACCATAGCTTACAATAATAGAGAAACCAGGAGAATGGCCAAGCAGCTATTAGTTCATATCTGGCTTGCCTAGATGCTCTATGAAGGCTTTGGCATGGTTAGGCTATGGTGTTGCTGCCATATGTTAGTGCCTTGTGTGTGTGTGTTGTATTCCTCTTCATGATGCTGTGTCTGTGATGTTCTGTAGTGTCAGTCTGTGGGTGAGGAGGACTGATGGAGCCCTGGCCCTTTCGTTGACACTGCCCCACTGAGCAGCCTGTCGTCATGCCACGGATCAGCGACTGGGGACCTTATTTTAGGCAACACCAGGTGCAGGGTGTTTCTGGCTTGTTACATGATCCGGAGCGAATCTGCAGGGGGGTCCATGTGCGACCCTCAAAGAGGGAGGAATAAATGTGGGACTGGCCCTGTGACTGGGTCAGCCCTGTCTGCTGGAGTTGAGGAAAGGTCAGAGATTGGGTGGAGGTGCCAGGAATAGGGGTGTGAGATGCCTGGGTGTCTGCAGGCCATGTGAGCCCCGCAGCGGGGAGGCCTGCCCGACCTGGCCCACACACCGCCCTCACCACTCCCTGTGCTCTGCCGTCCCCAACCCCACATAAGCAGAACAATAGCTGGTCAAAGTAGGGCAGTTTTGTCCCTCCTTCTCCTCCCCCTCTCAGTCCCTCACGTCTATCTCTAGCTCTGTTTTTCTCTCTCTGTCTGCCCTCATCTCACTCTCTCTCTCTCGCTCTCTCTCTCTCTCTCATAAACACGATGCTTTCTCGATCTGGGATGCCTCAGGGACAGAGCACAGACAGGACCTGTCACCATGACAACGGCTTCTGTGAGCTGCCTGACACCCAGACTCTATTGGCTGAGGGGTGTTGGGGCAGGAGGAGGAGGGAGAAGGAGAAGAGTGGAGGCAGACGACCCTATTTTTCCTCCAGGGACTCTGCGGCCTGCTCATGTTCACATGCAAAATTAGCATAAAGAGAGGGAGAGAGAGGGAGGAGGAGGGAAAACAGGAGGCAGCCTGGGTACTGTGTGTTAAAGGGTATGGGGGAACATGCATAAGGGATCTCCCCTGGGTCTTAGTGTCTGTTCTTGGCCAGACTGAACCCCAGAAGCCTGCAGTGTCATTTTAAAACTCATGGTATGTTGTAATTTCATGTAGGCATAGTGAATCATAAATTGGTTTCACTGTACTGTAAAATGGTACTCTTAGTGCCTTGTAAGCGCAAACTGTTCTGCGCGTGTGTGCATGCTTGTGCGTCCAAAACCGTATGTGTTTGTTCGCTAACTGACCCCCATCAAATGTAAAACAAGTGGTCTACACAGCATTAGTTGGCCCACAGCATTAGTTGGCCATTAATAGTACTATACCTTAGGAGTGTTCCCTTCTCTTAGCAGAATTTTTACTTCACTACCGATACCAGGTTTAGTATCAAAATACTTGATACCAAAACGATACTGCGCACTTAATCCAGACAGATATACTCAGCTACTGCTTTTAAATCATTGGGCATCTTTTGAGTTCAATATCATTACGATACATTTTTTTGTAAATATTTCTGAGACATCCATGCATTAATGAATAAATTATACCATCATATCAATTTGACTTTGGTAAAAACAATCTAACTACATCACAACATAATGAGAATCATTTATTTGAATAGTACATCTCTTGATAAACTGGATAAATTCACAATACATTTGAATGCATATTGTGTGTGCAGGCATTGAGTTTGTTTTGGCTGATTTCATGGGGCTACAGATGCCAAACAATCTGTTTCCCTTACAATTGGGACTTATTTTATTGTACTGATCAACATTTGCATAGAAGTAGCAATCTCTTATTTTATAAAAGTGTATGCTATAATGACCCAGTAATGACATCATTCACAGGCTTTGCTAACGGAGTCAGTTGTTTAAGTGAAGGAGGAGACATTTACATTTGAGTAATTTTAGCACACACTCTTTCTTCTCCAGAGTGACTTAATGTAGTGAGTGCGTACATTTTTTTCGTACTGGTCCCCCTTGGGAATCGAACCCACAACCCTGTCGTTGCAAGCGCCATGCTCTAGCAACTGAGCCACATGGGACGTGAGGCAGAGATGAGTGGGGGAGATGTTTAAGTGAATGAATAAAGTTGCGAAAATCTGCATATTTTGCATTATGGCCACATACAAAGTACTAGGGTTGTAAATTGATGTTGGCTTCAGCTGTAAGCTGGTAATGAAAACCTACAAAGCTGGACGCTACCTGTAACTTCTTGCATTGTAAAGTGTTCCAGCTTTTATGGACATTGTTTTGCGAACAGTAATTACGTTTCAACATATTTCTACATTCCGTATTTCATTATTCAAGTGTGTGAACTTCTGTGCAACATGAGTGGAGAGCTAAACATGATGCAGTCCAGACTCCCAGTGCAAGTGGATCCTTGTCAGTCAGGACAGGCTAGAAAGCTAGCTCTAGCAATGTGTGGAGCAGGCAAGAGAAATGAACGGTGTGCTTGCACTAGAAGGGGACACTGGCTGCGCTGATAGACAGACTTGATCCTCTCTCCATCAATATACGACGTGAGACACATTTGGTAGAAGTACCGGAAGTAACACATTCTATTACCAAACCGTTTTTCATTATTATAGTATCAAAAAAGTAATGAAGTTTCAATTTATCGTGCAAAACTACCTGCTCTAGGCCCCTCAGATCAGCCTTCCTCCTCATCCCTCTCACACACCCTTTTTGGAGAAGTATCTGGGATCAGATCTAAATTTACTGGATTACGGGGGAACGCATCATACACTGTTCTAGTTTAGAGACACACCGGTAGGATTGTCGACCGTCTGGCTGTCGACACCGTAAGTACTGTCGGCAGGCAAAGACCTTGAAGTCGTCAGCCACCCAGCCTTGTTAAAATACTCAAATCCAGAAAGTGACAGTAGGGTTGTTTGGCAATGCATTTCCACATGTGTTGCTTAGTTTGTCTAGATTCCAATGTTAGCTAGCTGCGCTAATGTTGCTATTTTGTAGAAAAAGCCCTTACTGATTCTAGCCAGATGGCCACAGATAACTAACTAGCAAGATGACGAAGAAACAATTTAACTTCACTCTACGTAATCCCATACTGCCAGTGCCAGCCCATAGCCAAATGTTTAGCTAAGGTTAACATATACGCTATCCAGCACAACATAGCTAGCTAAAGACATTGCACTAACACAGGCAGTTGTTTCATGGAAACTAATCCATAGTGATTTAATAATCATGTCAATTCTAGAAACAGTGGTTAGCTAGCTTGTATTTAGTGTTGTGTGCATTCAGCTGGCTACCATCCCATAGCCTACATTGCATATATATATATATTTTAAAAACCTTTATTTAACTAGGCAAGTCAGTTAAGAACAAATTGTTATTTTCAATGACAGCCTAGGAACAGTGGGTTAACTGCCTGTTCAGGGGCAGAACAACAGATTTGTACCTTGTCAGCTCAGGGGTTTGAACTTGCAACCTTCCTGTTACTAGTCCAACGCTCTAACCACTAAGGCTACCCTGCCGCCCCAAATGCGTGACTGGCTCATGACATTTAACCGTGGATGTACGGGAAAAATCCCCTATTTAAAAAAAAAAAAAAATTGTCACTCCTCTTGGTTCCCCCATGTGGTGGTTTGTGCTCTCTGGTTGGAACCAGGGTGTCTCGTGACACTTCTAGCATTGAGATGCAGTGCCTTAGACCGCTGTGCCACTCGGGAGCCCAAGTGACTACCTCATCTCCGGATGTGATCCAGGTTGCATCACATCTGGCCGTGATTGGAAGTCCCATAGGGTGGAGCACAATTGACCCAGCGTCGTCCGGCCGTCATTGTAAATAAGAATTTGTTCTTAACTGACTTGCCTAGTGAAAGGTTAAATAAAAATATAATAAAATCATATCTCTGTACCCCCACACAAACAATTACCTATAAAGCCCCTCGGTCAAGCAGTGAATTTCAAATACAAATTCAACCACAAAGACCAGGGAGGTTTTCCAATGCCTCGCAAAGGGCACCTATTGATACATGGGTAAAGATAAAAAAGCGCACATTGAATATCCCTTTCAGCATGTTGAAGTTATTAGTTACACATTGGATGGTGTATCAATACACCTAGTCACTATAAAGATTTATTAAGAAAAATTAAAAGTCAGTTAAGAACAAATTCTTATTTACAATGACTGCCTACCCCGGCCAAACCCTGACAAGGCTGCCCTATGGAACTCCCAATCACGACCAGTTGTGATGCAGCCTGGATTCGAACCAGGGTGTCTGTAGTGACGCCTCAAGCACTGAGATGCAGGGCCTTAGACTGCTGGGCCACTTGGGAGATACAGACGTCCTTCCTAACTCAGTTGCCGGAGAGGAAGGAACCCGCTCAGGAATTTCACCATGAGGCCAATTGTGACTTTAAAACAGTTACAGTTTAATGGCTGTGATAGGAGAGAACTGGGGATGGATCAACATTGTAGTTACTCCACAATACGAACCTAATTGACAGAGTGAAAAGAAGGAAGCCTGTACAGAATAAAAAATATTCCAAAACTGCAAAAACATTTGGCAAAGAAATTAATTTTATGTCCTGAATACAAAGCATTATGTTTGGGGCAAATCCAACACATAACTGAGCACCACTCTTTATGTTTTCAAGCATGGTGGTGGCTGCATCATGTTATGGGTATGCTTGTCATCGGCAAGGACTAGGGAGTTTTTTTAGGATAATAATAAACGTAATGGAGCAAACCACAGTCAAAATCCTAGAGGAAAACCTGGTTCAGTCTTTCCAATAGACATTGGGAGACAAATTCACCTTTCAGCAGGACAATAGCCTAAAGCACTTGGCCAAATATACACTGGAGTATCTTACCAAAACAACATTGAATGTTCCTGAGTCCTGAGTGGCCTCGTTATAGTTTTGACTTAAATCGAATGGAAAATCTATAGCAACTTGAAAACTTGACAGAGCTTGAAGAAGTTTTAGAAGAATAATGGGCAAATAGTGTACAATTCAGGTGTGCAAAGCTCTTAAATACTTACCCAGAAAGACTCACAGCTGTAATCGCTGCCACATGTGATTCTAACATGTATTGACTCAGGGGTGTGTTTACTTATGTAAATGTAGATATTTCTGTATTTCATTTTCAATAGATTTGTTAAAATTTCGAAAACGTTTGCACTTTGCCATTATGGGGTATTGTGTGTCGATGAGTGAGGTTTTAAAATATATTTAATCAATTTTGAATTCAGGCTGGAACAGAACAATATATGGAATAAGTCGAGGGGTATGAATACTTTATGAAAGCACTGTATCTGACCATTCAGAATCATAACAAAGCACTGCTTCCTGCACCATCGGTGCGTGCACATCATTTTCATAACAACCATACAGTGCTTGCTGATGTGGCTGAAATCTTCCCAGTGTTTGCGTTACCTGCAGAAAGGCTGTGATATGCAATGCACCATGTTTATGTGTAGTTTGGCAGGCTGCCGCCTCGGCTCTAAGTGAACATGGCTAGTAAACTCTGCGGGAGGGGGGGAGGTATAGGAGGAGAGAAGGAAGGAGTCGAGAAGAGGGGGAGGAAGTGGAGAGAGGCGAGGAGAGGAAGAGGCACTCAGAGTGAGGGAGAGTGACTGGAAGAGAGGGGGAGGGTCTCATTGGCTGATCAGGATGGGCTGCCTCCCTGTGATCACTGACATACAGTGGGGCAAAAAAGTATTTAGTCAGCCACCAATTGTGCAAGTTCTCCCACTTAAAAAGATGAGAGGCCTGTAAAATGAGGGAAAAAAATCCAGAAAATCACATTGTAGGATTTTATGGCAAATTATGGTGGAAAATAAGTATTTGGTCAATAACAAAAGTTTATCTCAATACTTTGTCATTGCCAACAAAGGGTATATAACAGAGGTCAAACGTTTTCTGTAAGTCTTCACAAGGTTTTCACACACTGTTGCTGGTATTTTGGCCCATTCCTCCATGCAGATCTCCTCTAGAGCAGTGATGTTTTGGGGCTGTTGCTGGGCAACACGGACTTTCAACTCCCTCCAAAGATTTTCTATGTGGTTGAGATCTGGAGACTGGCTAGGCCACTCCAGGACCTTAAAATGCTTCTTACGAAGCCACTTCTTCGTTGCCCGGGCGGTGTGTTTGGGATCATTGTCATGCTGAAAGACCCAGCCACGTTTCATCTTCAATGCCCTTGCTGATGGAAGGAGGTTTTCACTCAAAATCTCACGATACATGGCCCCAGTCATTCTTTCCTTTACACGGATCAGTCGTCCTGGTCCCTTTGCAGAAAACAGCCCCAAAGCATGATGTTTCCACCCCCATGCGTCACAGTAGGTGTGGTGTTCTTTGGATGCAACTCGGCATTCTTTGTCCTCCAAACATGACGAGTTGAGTTTTTACCAAAAAGTTATATTTTGGTTTCATCTGACCATATGACATTCTCCCAATCTTCTTCTGGATCATCCAAATGCTCTCTAGCAAACTTCCGACGGGCTTGGACATATACTGGCTTAAGCAGGGGGACACGTCTGGCTGCAGGATTTGAGTCCCTCGCGGCGTAGTGGGTTACTGATGGTAGGCTTTGTTACTTTGGTCCCAGCTCTCTGCAGGTCATTCACTAGGTCCCCCCGTGTGGTTCTGGGATTTTTGTGATCATTTTGACGCCACGGGGTGAGATCTTGCGTGGAGCCCCAGATCGAGGGAGATTATCAGTGGTCTTGTATGTCTTCCATTTCCTAATAATTGCTCCCACAGTTGATTTCTTCAAACCAAGCTGCTTACCTGTTGCAGATTCAGTCTTCCCAGCCTGGTGTAGGTCTATAATTTTGTTTCTGGTGTCCTTTGACAACTCTTTGGTCTTGGCCATAGTGGAATTTGGAGTGTGACTGTTTGAGGTTGTGGACAGGTGTCTTTTATACTGATAACAAGTTCAAACCGGTGCCATTAATACAGGTAATGAGTGGAGGACAGAGGAGCCTCTTAAAGAAGAGGTCTGTGAAAGCCAGAAATCTTGCTTGTTTGTAGGTGACCAAATACTTATTTTCCACCATAATTTGCAAATAAATTCATAAAAAATCCTACAATGTGATTTTCTGGATGTTTTTCCCTCATTTTGTCTGTCATAGTTGAAGTGTACCTATGATGAAAATTACAGGCCTCTCATCTTTTTGAGTGGGAGAACTTGCACAATTGGTGGCTGACTAAATACTTTTTTGCCCCACTGTATTTAGACTATTAATTGAGGAGGGGGAGCATGTCTCCATGAATATAATCCTGGGTGTTGTGTTGGATCTCTGTTGGTATGTGTCCAAACGCACTAGAAGGAATAAACATCTTTAGCTGTGCATGCACACGTGTTAACGTATCCATTTCCAGTAGGCAGCAATGCACAGTGTCACAGAGAGAGATTGAGTGAGTGGGGGAATTGAAGAGAGGGCAAAAGGGCGGTTGATACCGAATCATCAAAACCAGAAGTTGAAAAAAAAAAAAGGCGCAGTGATTGAGGAGAGGAGGCACAGAGAGGGGGTCGCAGCACTGCTTCAGCACAGCTTGTTGGGGGTTGGAGGCCCAGGGGAGGGAGGGTGCCTGGCTGGGGGAGGGGTGCTGGTAGAGGGGGTAAAACACTGAGGAAACAGCTCAGAGAACCGTAAGCATGTTTCACTCCTGCAATGAATACTCTCCACTAAGGAGTCTATTAGGCTTCTTAGCCAAATCCTGGAGCCCCTCTCACAACAAAAGGAGGGTTCTCTCTGAGGGAGCATGATAGTGGTATTCTCTCTTTTTTTAAACCTTTATTTAACCTGGCAGGCCAGTTGAGAACAAATTCTTATTTACAATGACTGCCTACCCTGGCCAAACCCCGGCGACGCTGGGCTAATTGTGCGCCGCCCTATGGGACTCCCAATCACGTCCGGTTGTGATACAGCCGGGAATCGAACCAGGGTCTGTAGTGAAGTCTCCAATACTGAGATGCAGTGCCTTAGGCCGCTGCGTCATTCTGGAGCCCTTAACTCGGGAGCCCCACTAGCCTCACTTATGTGGGGTGAGGCTAGTGGATATATTTATTTATGGCGATGCTGGTGTGAGTTAGCCCGCTTACATGCACGCTCGTGTTATTAAAGAAAGCGAGAAACATTACCACGGGAAACCTTATCACTGCCCCCTCTCTCCTCTTCTTTTCCTCTCGTCCCCCTTCCTTCATTACGATCATCCTGCAAGGTAAATATTTACCCGATAGTGTCCAAACGGCAGTTGGTCAGGCCCAGGAAGTGTGTGTGTGTGTGTGTTTGCCTGCATGTCTCTGTGTTGTGTATTCTAGTCCAGCCCCACCACCAGCCCAGTGAACTCTACTAGGTAGAGTGAGTATGCTGCGGCTGTTTGTCTCTCTCAACCTGTGGTCCGGGGGATGCTGGCCAGGGTGGGTGGACAGAGACGTGGTTTATGGCCAATCTCAGCCTCTCCGACCATACACAAATAACAAATTTTACTCAAATAGTGCTCTGTGGTTGCTCGTGACAGAGACATTTTATGACAGTGTGTGTGTGTGCCTGGTGGTGCGGCACGCAGAACAGTTTGAATTCCTTGAGTTCTGTAATGGCTACACAGGCAGGCAGGTGATGTGACAGAGCGAGAGGGAGAAAGCTGTTCTGTTTCTCAGCTCTCCTCCCCTGTATTCCTGAAAACGAATTCCCTCCATTTTTTACCCTCCTATCTCCCTTTATCCCATCTTATCCTTATCAGTTCCAAACTACAGCCGTGCCAGCATTCCCTCACTCTTACACTTCGTCCCCTATGTGTCCACACTCTCCTGCAGTCGTTCTTGCTTCCTCACTCGCCCTCTGTTCTGTAGCTCTCTGCTCTTTTTCTCTCTGTGCTTCCTTTCTCTCTTTTCTCTCCTATCTTTCTATCTCTCCTCCCTCGTTCATTCTCTCTTTGCCCCAGGCCCTCAAAGGTTCAGGCAGCTCCACAGACCCTCCATTGTCTTGGGAATGCGGTTGCTGCCCCCCCCCCCCCCCCCCCCTCTCCGGCAGGAGCTCTGGGTGCTGTGCTCCTGGGTCCTGGTGGCCACAAGGTTACTGACTCTGACCTGAGGAACAGCACAGAGACCTGGAGAGGGAGGTGTGTGGGGTGTACAGCGGGACATGTTGGCGCTGCAACCTTTGTCTTAGTGCGCTGAAAAGACAGCTGCTGTTTATTAGAAGGTCCCACGTTTGCCTTTTTCTCATGGCTCATGAACTCCTTGTCTCAATCCTGTTCTCTCTAGCTCTGTTGGTCCTTAAAGTATATGTTCACACACCTACTCGATCATTTCCACTTGGGACAATAGCTTTCTAAAAGGCATGTGCATTGTGGGTGAGCACAAGAAAATGAATACCTAGGCCTTTTTTTGTGTTTCTTCGAAAATGTCTTTGTAAGGTTAAAGGTGGAAGACTCTGAAGTGCGTCCCTAGTATAGATGTCACAGTAACACTGACCAGAGAGGACAGCTAGCGCCCCCACTGTCCTCACAATAGATGTTCCCCACGTACTAACACATCCTCACAGGTGTACTATTATGTATATGAGCTGAGGGTTAGTCAACAAAGGACTGGTGCCTCTGTTGGGGGGGGACTGGTGCTCCTGAGTGAAAGGTCGGCCCCCGCCCCCTACGCCCCTCTGGATTTGGAGTGGTGGCCTGGTCCCCTGGGAATGCCCTTCCTGCCAGCCAGGACCGTAATACTCCCCATCTGAAATAGGGTGTCTAGACTGGAACTGGATCAGACTGGACTGGCTGGGACCGTTTTAAATGTCTCAGCCTTAAACACGCCCCTCAACCCCAATCTATCTCCCTCCCAATTTGTGTATGTGTGGCTTTGTGCAGTTGGAGAGGAGTACTGTATTAGCATTCTCAGATAGCACAGTCAACAGGCCCGAGTTGCTGAAAATGGCCACAACATGCAAGTGATACTAGCACCGCCGCCCCCGAAAGTAGCTCTCAGAAACCACACGGTTGAGAGGACTGCTCTCGCCTCTTCCCCTTACCTCTCTCTGTATTCTATATTGACAAAGCTCATTTGACTATTTTACCACATTAGCAGGAGTAATATATGGTAATTATTTTATTGTTGCGAGCAATAGACGTCTCGTTTAGGCTTTTACGGTCCAACCATGTCGCCTTTGGCGTCGTGGAATGTGTGTACCTCTCTAACTTTCCTGCTCTTTCTTTCTTTTTTCCCTCTTTCTCCCTCTCTCTAAGCCCTCCCTCCCGCTAAAATAAAATGCAGTTGTACAGGGATAGTAAGAGAAAAAGAGCGAGAGAGGGGGCGGGGTGTTGGAGATATTGGTAACCAGGCTGCCAGAAAGTCTTTTCATTTTTAATAAGTCCCATAGGAGGTCTTGCCCATAAAATGTATTATATTATGAAAACCTTCTGGCCAAGATGGGTACTGGGATCCCGGTTTGGTGCTACGCTGGCCCTTTAAGTGTTGGAGAGAGAGGCAGTATGTCTGAGTGAGGCCTATAAAATGAGCTCTTTGATCAGGCAGCCTGCAGGTAAGGAACAGTGAATCAGAACTGCTGTGATGATCTCATTGACAGACAGAGATGATCCAGTTCATTCAGGCTACACTAACTGATGTGTGTGTCTGTGTGTGTGGTATTCAATGCTGTGATGATCTCATTGACAGACAGAGATGATACAGTTCATTCAGGCTACACTAACTGATGTGTGTGTCTGTGTGTGTGGTATTCAATGCTGTGATGATCTCATTGACAGACAGAGATGATCCAGTTCATTCAGGCTACACTAACTGATGTGTGTGTCTGTGTGTGTGGTATTCAATGCTGTGATGATCTCATTGACAGACAGAGATGATACAGTTCATTCAGGCTACACTAACTGATGTGTGTGTCTGTGTGTGTGGTATTCAATGCTGTGATGATCTCATTGACAGACAGAGATGATACAGTTCATTCAGGCTACACTAACTGATGTGTGTGTCTGTGTGTGTGGTATTCAATGCTGTGATGATCTCATTGACAGACAGAGATGATACAGTTCATTCAGGCTACACTAACTGATGTGTGTGTCTGTGTGTGTGGTATTCAATGCTGTGATGATCTCATTGACAGACAGAGATGATACAGTTCATTCAGGCTACACTAACTGATGTGTGTGTCTGTGTGTGTGGTATTCAATGCTGTGATGATCTCATTGACAGACAGAGATGATACAGTTCATTCAGGCTACACTAACTGATGTGTGTGTCTGTGTGTGTGGTATTCAATGCTGTGATGATCTCATTGACAGACAGAGATGATACAGTTCATTCAGGCTACACTAACTGATGTGTGTGTCTGTGTGTGTGGTATTCAATGCTGTGATGCTGTACTTGTTGGAGATGGTGTTTCATTTATATTGTTTATTGTTTGATTGTTACCGGGGTTTCGATTTGCATGACTTCATTTTTGAAAAAGGCTTTTGAAAAACCATACACGTACCATTCAAACCATATACTGCCATTGACTGAAGTCTTTCTGTCTGTATGTTCCTCAGTCAATTCTCAGTGTGTTTCTAGAGTCCCCATCAGAGCAGCCAGGATCGGTGGTAACACCTGTGTGAAAGCAGCTGTAAAGGATGTAAAGGAGAGGTGGAGATCAACATCTGACACTTGCTGAGCTCCTGTATACTACACACACAATGGAGTCTCCTAGCGCCAGCCACCCTATTCCCTAATTAGTGGCATTAATAATCTTCAATTAGTCGTGTGTGTGGCTGGTGGCAGTCAGAAGACAGGAGCCTTGTCCTTGTTTAGACTGGAGCTCCATCATGGCAACTTCCTCTACTGGCTGACACTGGCCTAATGAGGGGAGGAAGAGGAGGAGTGCTCACCGTTCTTCACACTATGGGGTGGTGGGGGGTTGCTGTCCTCACCCCTTAGTAATTAAAGAGCAGGGCCAGCGGGGGGACCTGTGGAAGGCGGTCAGTGGAATGAACAGCAGGACATCCTCACCACTGGTCATTAACATCTGACACTGCCAATAAAGGCCTCCATGGCCCTGTGTGTGTGTGTGTGTGTGTGTGTGTGTGTGTGTGTGTGTGACAAGGCCAACAGCAGAATCCGGACACGTGTTGCACCCCACTCACGCGTGTTTATGTCAGTTTCACTTAGGTGTAATTTAACCCTGACACACACGCAGGCTGGGAGAGGTAGCTGCTCCTAAACGCCAACACAACGAGACTGGAGAGAGGTGTGTTGTTGTTTTTACACCTGTAATGTACCACACACATCCCCAGAGATTCTGTCACACGTTAACCCTACCAAGAACATTCACACACACATTATCATCTCATTCATTACTAACTGCCTGTTGGGCTGCTCTACCACTACCGCACATAAATTAGCCAGACACTGACAGATGCACGCTGGTACATTGATGGTTATTGTATGTGTTTGTCTGCTCTCAGCACAAGTGTCAGCCAGTTATTATATCTGCATCAGTGTGTCTGTGATGGGGAGACTGCAAAGCAGCAGGAGCCAAAGCAGGTGCTCCAGGGCAAGATGTGTCCCGACAGTTCCCCAGCCGAGATGCCTCCTCCTGGGCTGACCACTCACAGGGCTGCCTGGGAGGCAGCTGGAGACTCCAGGGGCCCTGATGTGGGATTCTGATGAGGCAGAGGTGTGTGTGGGGAGGGGTCTGGGGATTGGGTTGGACGAGAGGGGCGAGGGGGTTCTCTCTTCCCTCCCTGGCAGATTTGTTTACTGGTAATGAATTTACCTGATTGACACAACAGCTGCTGGAGCAGTGGGATGAAAGCAAGCGGTGTGCTGAGCCGGCCTCCCCTCTCCACTTGTCATGGAGGGCTTTCCTGTGTAGCCAAGTCTGGAGTCAGGTTCCTGAGTTCCTGCACAACGCAGCTCCCGCTCTCCCATTGATTAAAAGGCACATCTGTCAGCCAGCAGCCTCTCCAGCTAATCTTTAAGGAGTTGACTTCAGTGACAGAATGATTGGAGCGTTGACACTGGGACTGAAGAGAGGAGCAGAGTGGGAGAGGGAGGAGCAGAGTGGGAGAGGGAGGAGCAGAGTGGGAGAGGGAGGAGCAGAGTGGGAGAGGGAGGAGCAGAGAGGAGGAGGAAGGGAGGTGATGACAGGCAGCAGTCGCGTGGCCACGAATTCAGTGGTTGGTCCATGGAGATTGACTGAGGCTTTCCAGTCCCAACCCATGCAGATGCACAGCCAAGCAGTCTGTCTGCCAGCTACACTCTGTTCTACTGACTGCTACTATGGTCTCACCGCTGGCCCAGTGTATGGCTGTACACACACACACACATTTACATTTACATTTAAGTCATTTAGCAGACGCTCTTATCCAGAGCGACTTACAAACACACACACACACACACACAAAGCACCCTCTATCTGAAATGATTTTTATTCCAATCTGTCTGGAGCCTCTCACACCTACTCATTAACCCCAGATTTCTTACTTCTAAATCCTCTCATCTTCCAAAAAACCTGAACTAGGACTTCTTAGTATTACCATTAATGTCTGCTGTTCATCTCCAGCTCTGATATTCATATTGTTCCTGTAGCAGGAAGAGACCAGATGTAGCATGGGTGAATAATGTAGGTTTAACACAGTGGCTAAATCCACTCCTGGACTGTGTTTATAGCAGTAGTGTCTGCAGGAGTCGAGCGGTCTCTCTCTCTCTCTCTCTCTCTTGCTCTGTGTTTGTGTTGTGGCCAGCCAGCCAGCCAGCCAGCCAGCCAGCCAGCCAGCAAGTGATCTGTGTTTCCCTGCTTGTCTCAGAGCAGATAAGACTTGGATCTATTACCCCCTGGAACCCAGGTCCAGATCAATGGGGCAGATTGCAACGCTCACTCACTGTCTCATGTCCAGCTAGGCAGCAGGATGGATACTGATAATTAAACAGCGGTAGCTAATTACTTCAGAGTGCTCACAGAACAATCAATGGGTTTGGGTTGGTTGTGTGTTCTTCTTAGGAGGAGATATAAATACAGACCCACTGGAAGGAACCATCATTGACTGTATTATTTATGGCAAGAGGGGAGGGGAGGGAGAGTAAGCAGGACGCAGTGCTACTGCTGCAGAAATACAGGAGAGAGAAGGAGCGGAGACAATGGTGTGTATAAAGGGTTAAATACTGTGGTGGTATTGTGTATCTGCGCATGTGTTTGTGTGCATGAGAGAGAGGGAGCTGGCGGTGGCAAACAGGCCAGCTATCAAAAGCCACAGGCTCCTTTAAACTCCATCTCTCTCCCTCCCTCTCTCTGCTTCTCTCTCTCTCTTTCCCTCTCTCTCTCCCTCTTTCACTCTCTCCCTCTCTTTCACTCTCTCCCTCTCTTTCCCTCTCTCCCTCTTTCCCTCTTTCCCTCTCTCCCTCTTTCCCTCTTTCCCTCTTTCCCTCTCTCCCTCTTTCCCTCTCTCCCTCTCTTTCACTCTCTCCCTCTCTTTCACTCTCTCCCTCTCTTTCACTCTCTCCCTCTCTTTCCGTCTTCCTCTCTTTCTTGCTCCCTGGCCAGGCTGATGATTGACGGCCTGAGGGTTTTAATGGGCACTAGAGAGCAAGAGCTGAGGTCGGGGTTGTCATGGCAACAAGGAGAACAGGCCTTTCGCTGCATTACCTGAGAGTGCAGTGGAGCCTTGCTGGCTGGCTGACTAGCTGGCTGTGTGAAACAGCCCCCCCCTCATCTCTCCTCCCCACCCTGAGCAGCCCAGCCTGCCGTCCATGTCCGATTCTACTGACCAACCGGTCGCCTGCGCTCAGCTCAGCTACCCAGCATGCCACTGATCACACTGCAGATAATGCAGATGAGGCCACCTGTAATTCTCTCTGCTTAGACAGACTTCTGTCTCTCTCTCCATCTGTGTACGTCTGTGTGTTTTAGCTCTGTGTGTGTGTGTGTGTGTGTGTGTGTGTAAGTTTGGACACACCTACTCATTCAAGGGTTTTACTTCAGTATTATTGTACAATGTAGAAAATAAAATAAAAAAGGCATCAAAACTATGAAATAACACATATGGAATAATGTAGTAACCCAAAAAGTGTTTAACAAATCAAAATATATTTGAGATTATTCCAAGTCACCACCCTTTGCCTTGATGACAGCTTTGCACACTCTTGGAATTCTCTCAGCCAGCTTCATCTGGAATGCTTTTCCAACAGTCTTGAAGGAGTTCCCACATATGCTGAGCACTTGTTGGCTGCTTTCCCTTCACTCTGTGGTCCTTCATCAGAGAAAATGACCTTACCCCATTCCTCAGCAGTCCAATCCCTGTACCGTTTGTAGAATATCAGTCTGTCCCTGATGTTTTTCCTGGAGAGAAGTGGCTTCTTTGCTGCCCTTCTTGACACTAGGCCATCCTCCAAAAGTCTTCGCCTCACTATGCGTGCAGATGCACTCACACCTGCCTGCTGCCATTCCTGAGCAAGCTCTGTACTAGTGTTGACCCGATCCCGCAGCTGAATCAACTTTAGGAGACGGTCCTGGCGCTTGCTGGACTTTCTTGGGCGCCCTGAAGCCTTCTTTACAACAATTGAACCTCTCTCCTTGAAGTTCTTGGTGATCCGAGAAATGGTTGATTTAGGTGCAATCTTACTGGCAGCAATATCCTTGCCTGTGAAGCCCTTTTTGTGCAAAGCAATGATGCAATGATGACGGCATGTGTTTCCTTGCAGGCAACCATGGTTGAGAGGAAGAACAATGATTCCAAGCACCACCCTCCTTTTGAAGCTTCCAGTCTGTTATTCGAACTCAATCAGCATGACAGAGTGATCTCCAGCCTTGTCCTCGTCAACACTCACACCTGTGTTAATGAGAGAATCACTGACATGTCAGCTGGTCCTTTTGTGGCATGGCTGAAATGCAGTGGAAATGTTTTTGGGGGATTCAGTTCATTTGCATGGCAAATAGGGACTTTGCAATTAATTGCAATTCATCTGATCACTCTTCATAACATTCTGAGTATATGCAAATTGCCATAATACAAACTGAGGCAGCAGACTTTGAAAATTAATATTTGTGTAATTCTCAAAGCTTTTGGCCACAACTGTACACACACAGGTAACGGACAAAATAAAGAGTGTTTTGTTAATGGTGGTGAAAACGCTGTCTCAGGCGCCGCTCCAGAACCTCTCATAGGTGTTCATTTGGGTTGAGATCTGACTGAGACGGCCATGGAATACGGCTTACATTAGTTTTCATGCTCATGGCAGCAGCTAATGGGGATCCATAATAAATACAAATAGCCATGGTAGCCAAAATAATGTCCAAAAACAATGGCCTACCCAGCATTTTTATACATGACCCTATGCATGATGGGATGTTAATTGCTTAATTAACTCAGGAACCACACCTGTGTGAAGGCAACTGCTTTCAATATACTCTATTATTTTGGTATATGTTTTGGTTGAACAATAATGGCCATCCAAAATGTCATGACCGTCAGAACCCTACGTGACATAGACCTACCTGGAGTCTGGATGAGACAATAGTCTGCAAGGACAGTTCCAGTGTGCCGCCATCATACCTACTTTTGGTTAAGTCTAGTCTGTGTCTCCATGGCTCTTCCATTGGCTCGGCCCTGACATGTTTAACATGCGGAGTGCTGCCGTGTTTGTTTCTAAGGGTTTTCTAGCTTTAACACGATGACAGTAGTGTGTAAATGGCACACGAGGCCAATCAGCCAACATGATGGCTTCACTGTACTGGACTAACCACTGCCATTGAGTAAATACGTGCTGACAAACTCTGTTAACCACCTCCGCTCACTCACTCCCCTCCCCTCTGCCCTCTCGCCTTTCACTCTGCTCTCCCACTCACTCCCCCCTCTCTTTCCTTCTCCCACTCTTCTCTTTTTGTTGTTGTTGAAGCGGCAGAGAAAATGATAATCCACCATTTATACAGTCACTTTTCTTTTCCCTGCTGAATAAAGCAGAATGTATACAGCCTCTGTTCAGTGGCACCTGGTTCAACTGTATGAAAACATCTTCTTTACTGCCATTATCTTGCAATCTCATCACACGTCTTTTATACACGCTGAGGAGGAGAAGCTGTGTGTGTGTGTGTGTGTGTGTGTGTGTGTGTGTGTGTGTCATGGGCTGGCCCCTCTGGGTGTGTTCTGCTCTCAGTCCCTGACGGTGCCCGCGGGGCTTACGGCTTCACACCCTCACACCAGGGGTAGCAGCCATTGTTTGTGTGTGTGCATGTGCCGTGCCTTGTAGTCCCAGGGCCCGTTAGTGAGTTTCTGGGCCGAGGGGGGTCAGGGATGGAGGGGCTGTTTGCTTTGCGGCTGGCTGGGGGGAGGATCTGGTTACAGTGGGGGAGGGGGGGCTCTGGGCAGCTGTGTAATCCCCTTCACTGGGTGCTTCCTGGTGAATAGACAGCCTGGGAAACACACAACAGACCCAGCCACTGCCTTACATACAGTATATACATTGGGGGAGGGGACTCCAAACCCCATTTAACTGCTTAGGAGAGATTTCACCAGAGCCAGACACACATTCCATCCCGGTGTTTTTATTTCCACTCAGCATAAATGTTCACAGATTCATAGACAGACAGATGCTTGTCTTTTTTTAATATGGCCTTAATGCGGCGACGGAGAACCAATCTGAGCCAGACATTCATGTTCCAGATAAACGTTACGCTGTACCTGCATCGTTATTCTCCGCCAATTCCTCCCGCTGTCTGGAAACGCCAAAACCACCCAAAACAATCAATGTCTCGCTAATGTCCTTCCTCATGTTGAAAAAACACACCAAGCAGTGGAAGCTAGGCCACATCAGACTCCTGTGGTGAAAGCCTAGACTTCTATAAATGCATTTTGTGTGTTGTATGACGTATGTGTTGTTCAGAGTAGTGAGTGTGTATGACGTACAGTATGTGTTGTGTGACGTATGTGTTGTTCAGAGTAGTGAGTGTGCATGACGTACAGTATGTGTTGTTCAGAGTAGTGAGTGTGCATGACGTACAGTATGTGTTGTTCAGAGTAGTGAGTGTGCATGACGTACAGTATGTGTTGTTCAGAGTAGTGAGTGTGCATGACGTACAGTATGTGTTGTTCAGAGTAGTGAGTGTGCATGACGTACAGTATGTGTTGTTCAGAGTAGTGAGTGTGCATGACGTACAGTATGTGTTGTTCAGAGTAGTGAGTGTGCATGACGTACAGTATGTGTTGTTCAGAGTAGTGAGTGTGCATGACGTACAGTATGTGTTGTTCAGAGTAGTGAGTGTGCATGACGTATAGTATGTGTTGTTCAGAGTAGTGAGTGTGCATGACGTACAGTATGTGTTGTTCAGAGTAGTGAGTGTGCATGACGTACAGTATGTGTTGTTCAGAGTAGTGAGTGTGCATGACGTACAGAATGTGTTGTTCAGAGTAGTGAGTGTGCATGACGTACAGTATGTGTTGTTCAGAGTAGTGAGTGTGCATGACGTACAGTATGTGTTGTTCAGAGTAGTGAGTGTGCATGACGTACAGGACCAGTCAATAGTCA
Organism: Oncorhynchus nerka; assembly: GCF_034236695.1. Classification (NCBI taxonomy): domain Eukaryota; kingdom Metazoa; phylum Chordata; class Actinopteri; order Salmoniformes; family Salmonidae; genus Oncorhynchus; species Oncorhynchus nerka. Next base: position 59,783,005 of record NC_088419.1, on the reverse strand, counting down.
ACACACCTAATCATTCAATGTTTTTTTTCTTTATCTTTACCATTTTCTACATTGTAGAATAATAGTGAAGACATCAAAACTATGAAATAACACATGGAATCATGTGGTAAACTATTTTTTAAAAACAAACATTTTAGATTCTTGAAAGTAGCAACCCTTTGCCTTGATGACTGCTTGCATGCTTGGGGATGGTGTATCGCTGCAGAATGCTGTGGCAGCCATGCTGGAACTGCTTATGGTATAGGGGACGCTTGCGTCCCACTTTGAGAAAAAAAACAGGGAAAATGCAGGGCGGCAAATTCAAATCATGATCTAAAATCAAACATTCATTAAATCACACATGTAAGATACTCAATTAAAGCTACACTCGTTGTGAATCCAGCCAACATGGCAGATTTTAAAAAGCTTTTCGGCGAAAGCATTAAGAAGCTATTATCTGATGATAGCACAACAGTAAACAAAGAGGGTAGCATACTTCAACCCTGCAGGCGCTACACAAAACGCAGAAATAAAATATAAAACATGCCTTACCTTTGACGAGCTTCTTTTGTTGGCACTCCAATATGTCCCATAAACATCACAATTGGTCCTTTTCTTTCGATTAATTCCGTCCATATATATCCAAATGTCCATTTATAAAGCGTGTTTGATCCAGAAAAAAACAGCTTACTAAAACACAACGTCACTACAAAACATTTCAAAAGTTGCCTATAAACTTTGCCAAAATATTTCAAACTACTTTTGTAATACAACTTTAGGTATTTTTAAACGTTAATAATCGATCAAATTGTAGACGGGGCAATCTGTATTCCATACAGCAAGTAAACAAACCATGCTCCTTTTTACGTCTTGCGCAACTCTCAACAGTGTAACCTTGTTCCAGGATGTGCTTCTTCTTCGTTGCACAAATGAATAACCTCAACCAAATTCCAAAGACTGGTGACATCCAGTGGAAGTGGTAGGAACTGTAAATTGGTTCCTATCAAATATCCCTTGGAAAAGACAACAGAGGGGAACGGTCAGAGGCAAAAAAGAAAAAAATCTGAACAGTTAGTCCTCGGGGTTTTGCCTGCTAAGTTCTGTTATAGTTACAGACATGATTGAAACAGTTTTAGAAACTTCAGTGTTTTCTGTCCATATCTACTAATCATATGCATATCATATATTCAGGAAGTTGAAATAGTAGTAGTTGCAGGAAGTTGAAATTGGGCACGCTATTTATCCAAGAGTGAAAATGCTGCCCCCTATACCTTAAGAGGTTAAGTGTGCCTTGAATTCTAAATAAATCACAGACAGTGTCACCAGCAAAGCACCCCCACACCATCACACCTCTTCCTCCATGCTTCACCCTGGGAACCCCACATGCAGATATCATCTATTCTCTTACTCTGCGTCTCACAAAGACACTTTGGTTGGAACCCATAATCTCAAATTTGGACTCATCAGACCGAAGGACAGATTTCCGCCGGTCTAATGTCCATTGCTCGTGTTTCTTGGCCCAAGAAAGTCTCTTCTTCTTATCGGTGTCCTTTAGTAGTGGTTTCTTTGCAGCAGTTCGACCATGAAGGCCTGATTCACAGTCTCCTCTGAATAGTTGATGTTTAAATGTCTGCTTCTTGAACTCTGTGAAGCATTTATTTGGGCTGCAATTTCTGAGGCTGGTAACTCTAATGAACTTATCCTCTGCAGCAGAGGTAACTCTGGGTCTTCCATTCCTGTGGTGGTCCTAATGAGAGCCAGTTTCATCATAGCGCTTGAGGGTTTTTGCGACTGCACTTGAAGAAACTTTCAGTTCTTGAAATGTTCCGTATTGACTGACCTTCATCTCTTTAAGTTATAATGGGCTGTTGTTTGTTTTTGCTTATTTGAGCTGTTCTTGCCATAATATGGACTTGGTCTTTTACCAAATAGGGCTATTTTCTGTATACCATCCCTACCTTGTCACAAATGCATTTCAGCTGACTATCTCATGAGCTTGTTGAGAGAATGCCAAGAGTATGCAAAGCTGTCATCAAGGCAAAGGGTGGCTACTTTGAAGAATCTGAAATATAAAATATATTTTAATTTGTTGAACACTTTTTTGGTTACTACATGATATATATTTCATAGTTTTCATGTCCTCACTATTATTCTATAATGTTGAAAATATAGAAAATAAATAAAAACCCTTGAATGAGTAGGTGTATCTTTTGACTGGTACTGTATGTGTATACAGAGTTTTAATCTGTGTTTCAGAGTACTAAGCGTGTGTGTGTTTCCTTTGTGTTTTACAGAGTGCAGCCGCTGCCCCCAGTCCGGTGATGGGCAACATGCCCCCCAACGATGGCATGCCTGGCGGACCCATGCCCCCGGGCTTCTTTCAAGTAAAACCTCTATTTCTCTCTCTCTTTGTCCATCCCCTCAAACCCACAACATGCTAAACCTATCCCCCTCTCCACCTCCTTCTTTTAGTCTCTTTAGCTGACCTAATCCCTGTCCAGATCTCTCTCTCTGTGTCGGTCTCGCTCTCTCTGTGTCGGTCTCGCTCTCTCTGTGTCGGTCTCGCTCTCTCTGTGTCGGTCTCGCTCTCTCTGTGTCTCTCGCTCTCTCTGTGTCTCTCGCTCTCTCTGTGTTTCTCGCTCTCTCCGTGTCTGTCTCGCTCTCCCCGTGTCTGTCTCGCTCGCTCTGACTCTGTCTCGCTCGCTCTGACTCTGTCTCGCTCGCTCTGACTCTGTCTCGCTCGCTCTGACTCTGTCTCGCTCGCTCTGACTCTGTCTCGCTCGCTCTGACTCGCTCTGACTCTGTCTCGCTCTCTCTCTGTCTGTCTCGCTCTCTGTCTGTCTGTCTCGCTCTCTCCGTGTCTGTCTCGCTCTCTGTCTGTCTGTCTCGCTCTCTGTCTGTCTGTCTCGCTCTCTCTCTCTGTCTCGCTCTCTCTCTGTCTGTCTCGCTCTCTCTCTGTCTGTCTCGCTCTCTGTCTGTCTGTCTCGCTCTCTCTCTCTCTGTCGCTGTCTGTCTCGCTCTCTCCGTGTCTGTCTCGCTCTCTCCGTGTCTGTCTCGCTCTCTCTGTCTGTCTCGCTCGCTCGCTCTGACTATCTGTCTCGCTCTCTCTCTGTCTCTCGCTCTCTGTCTGTCTGGCTCGCTCTCTGTCTGTCTGGCTCGCTCTCTGTCTGTCTGGCTCGCTCTCTGTCTGTCTGGCTCGCTCTCTGTCTGCCTGGCTCGCTCTCTGTCTGTCTGTCTGTCTGGCTCTCTCCGTGTCTTTCTCGCTCTCTCCGTGTCTTTCTCGCTCTCTCCGTGTCTGTCTCGCTCTCTCCGTGTCTGTCTCGCTCTCTCCGTGTCTGTCTCGCTCTCTCCGTGTCTGTCTCGCTCTGACTCTGTCTCGCTCGCTCTGACTCTCTCGCTCGCTCTGACTCTCTCGCTCGCTCTGACTCTCTCGCTCGCTCTGACTCTCTCTCGCTCTCTCTCTGTCTCTCGCTCTCTCTCTGTCTCTCTCTCGCTCTCTCTCTGTCTCTCTCTCGCTCTCTCTCTGTCTCTCTCTCGCTCTCTCTCTGTCTCTCTCTCTCTGTCTCTCGCTCTCTCTCTGTCTCTCGCTCTCTCTGTCTCTCGCTCTCTCTGTCTCTCTCTCGCTCTCTCTGTCTCTCTCTCGCTCTCTCTCTGTCTCTCTCTCTCTCTCTGTCGCTCTCGCTCTGTCTCTCGCTCTCTGTCTGTTTGGCTCGCTCTGTCTGTCTGTCTGTCTGTCTGTCTGTCTGTCTGTCTGTCTGTCTCGCTCTCTCCGTGTCTGTCTCGCTCTCTCCGTGTCTGTCTCGCTCGCTCTGACTCTGTCTCGCTCGCTCTGACTCTGTCTCGCTCGCTCTGACTCTGTCTCGCTCGCTCTGACTCTCTCGCTCGCTCTGACTCTCTCTCGCTCTCTCTCTGTCTCTCGCTCTCTCTCTGTCTCTCGCTCTCTCTCTGTCTCTCGCTCTCTCTCTGTCTCTCTCTCTCTCTGTCTCTCGCTCTCTCTCTGTCTCCCTCTCTCCGTGTCTGTCTCGCTCTCTCCGTGTCTGTCTCGCTCTCTGTCTGTCTCTCGCTCTCTGTCTGTCTGTCTCTCTCTCTCTCTCTCTCTGTCTCTCGCTCTCTGTCTGTCTGTCTCTCTCTCTCTCTGTCGCTCTCTCTCTGTCGCTCTCTCTCTGTCTCTCGCTCTCTGTCTCTCGCTCTCTGTCTCTCGCTCTGTCTCTCGCTCTCTGTCTCTCGCTCTCTGTCTGTCTGTCTCGCTCTCTCTCTCTGTCGCTGTCTGTCTCGCTCTCTCTCTCTGTCGCTGTCTGTCTCGCTCTCTCCGTGTCTGTCTCGCTCTCTCTGTCTGTCTCGCTCGCTCGCTCTGACTATCTGTCTCGCTCTCTCTCTGTCTCTCGCTCTCTGTCTGTCTGGCTCGCTCTCTGTCTGTCTGGCTCGCTCTCTCTCTGTCTGTCTCTCTCTCTCTCTCTGTCGCTCTCTCTCTGTCTCTTGCTCTCTGTCTCTTGCTCTCTGTCTCTTGCTCTCTGTCTCTTGCTCTCTGTCTCTTGCTCTCTGTCTCTCGCTCTCTGTCTCTCGCTCTCTGTCTCTCGCTCTCTCCGTGTCTGTCTCGCTCTCTCCGTGTCTGTCTCGCTCTCTCCGTGTCTGGCTCTCTCTCTGTCTGTCGCTCTCGCTCTGTCTCTCGCTCTCTGTCTGCCTGGCTCGCTCTCTGTCTGTCTGGCTCGCTCTCTGTCTGCCTGGCTCGCTCTCTGTCTGTCTGGCTCGCTCTCTGTCTGGCTCGCTCTCTGTCTCTCTGTCTGTCTGTCTGGCTCTCTCTGTCTGTCTCGCTCTCTCTGTCTCTCGCTCTCTCTGTCTCTCGCTCTCTGTCTGTCTGTCTCTCTCTCTCTGTCGCTCTCTCTCTGTCTCTCGCTCTCTGTCTCTCACTCTCTGTCTCTCGCTCTCTGTCTCTCGCTCGCTCTCTGTCTGGCTCTCTCTGTCTCTCGCTCTCTCTCTGTCTGTCGCTCTCTCTCTCTCGCTGTCTGTCTGTCTCGCTCTCTCGCTGTCTCTCGGTCTCTCGCTCTGTCTCTCGCTCTCTGTCTGTCTGTCTGGCTCGCTCTCTGTCTGTCTGGCTCGCTCTCTGTCTGTCTGGCTCGCTCTCTGTCTGTCTGTCTGTCTGTCTGTCTGTCTGTCTGTCTCGCTCTCTCTGTCTGTCTCGCTCTCTCTGTCTGTCTCGCTCTGTCTGTCTCTGTCTGTCTCGCTCTCTCTGTCTGTCTCGCTCTCTCTGTCTGTCTGTCTGTCTCGCTCTCTCTGTCTGTCTGTCTCGCTCTCTGTCTATCTCGCTCGCTGTCTGTCTGTCTCGTTCGCTCTATCTGTCTCGCTCTCTCCGTGTCTGTCTCGCTCTCTCCGTGTCTGTCTCGCTCTCTGTCTGTCTGTCTCTCTCTCTCTCTCTCTCTGTCGCTCTCTCTCTGTCTCGCTCTCTCCGTGTCTGTCTCGCTCTCTGTCTGTCTGTCTCTCGCTCTCTGTCTGTCTGTCTGTCTTTCTCTGTCGCTCTCTCTCTGTCTCTTGCTCTCTGTCTCTCGCTCTCTGTCTCTCGCTCTCTGTCTCTCGCTCTCTGTCTGTCTGTCTCGCTCTCTCTCTCTGTCGCTGTCTGTCTCGCTCTCTCTATCTGTCGCTGTCTGTCTCGCTCTCTCCGTGTCTGTCTCGCTCTCTCAGTGTCTGTCTCGCTCTCTCCGTGTCTGTCTCGCTCTCTCCGTGTCTGTCTCGCTCTCTCCGTGTCTGTCTCGCTCTCTCCGTGTCTGGCTCTCTCTCTGTCTGTCGCTCTCGCTCTGTCTCTCGCTCTCGCTCTGTCTCTCGCTCTCTGTCTGTCTGGCTCGCTCTCTGTCTGTCTGGCTCGCTCTCTGTCTGCCTGGCTCGCTCTCTGTCTCTCTGTCTGTCTGTCTGGCTCTCTCTGTCTGTCTCGCTCTCTCTGTCTCTCGCTCTCTGTCTGTCTGTCTCTCTCTCACTCTCTGTCTCTCGCTCTCTGTCTCTCGCTCGCTCTCTGTCTGGCTCTCTCTGTCTCTCGCTCTCTCTCTCTCGCTGTCTGTCTCTCGCTCTCTCTCTCTCGCTGTCTGTCTGTCTCGCTCTCTCTCTGTCTCTCGCTCTCTGTCTCTCACTCTCTGTCTCTCGCTCTCTGTCTCTCGCTCGCTCTCTGTCTGGCTCTCTCTGTCTCTCGCTCTCTCTCTCTCGCTGTCTGTCTCTCGCTCTCTCTCGCTCTCTGTCTGTCTGGCTCGCTCGCTCTCTGTCTGTCTCGCTCGCTCTCTGTCTGTCTGTCTCGCTCGCTCTATCTGTCTCGCTCTCTCCGTGTCTGTCTCGCTCTCTCCGTGTCTGTCTCGCTCTCTCCGTGTCTGTCTCGCTCTCTCCGTGTCTGTCTCGCTCTCTGTCTGGCTGTCTCGCTCGCTCGCTCTGTCTGGCTGTCTCGCTCGCTCTGTCTATCGCTCTCTCTCTGTCTGTCGCTCTCTCTCGCTGTCTGTCTGTCAGTCTCGCTCTCTCTGTCTCTCGGTCTCTGTCTGTCTGGCTGTCTCTCTCCCTCCCTCCCTTCCTGTCTGTCTTTCTGTCTCTCTCTCTGTCCCTCCCTCCCTCCCTGCCTGTCTCTCTCTCTACCCCCCCTTCTCTCTCTGTCCCTCCCTCCCTGTCTGTCTCTCGCTCTCTCTGCCCCCTTCTCTCTCTGTCCCTCCCTCCCCCTGTCTGTCTCTCTCTCTGCCCCCTTCTCTCTCTGTCCCTCCCTGTCTGTCTGTCTCTCTCTCTGTCCCCCTTCTCTCTCTCTCTTCTCTCTCTCCCTTCTCTCGCTGTCTCGCTCTGTCTCGCTCTGTCTCGCTCTGTCTCGCTCTGTCTCGCTCTCGCTCTGTCTTGCTCTCGCTCTGTCTTGCTCTCGCTCTGTCTTGCTCTCGCTCTGTCTTGCTCTCGCTCTGTCTTGCTCTCGCTCTGTCTCGCTCTCGCTCTGTCTCGCTCTCTTTCTCTCTCTTTCTCTCTCTTTCTCTCTCTTTCTCTCTCTCTCTCTCTCTCTCTCTCTCTCTCTCTCTCTCTCTCCTCTCTGTCTCTCTCTGTCTCTCTGTCTCGCTCTCGCTCTGTCTCGCTCTCGCTCTGTCTCGCTCTGTCTCGCTTGCTCGCTCTGTCTCTCTCTGTCTCGCTCTGTCTCGCTCTGTCTCGCTCTGTCTCACTCTCGCTCTGTCTCGCTCTGTCTCGCTCTCGCTCTGTCTCGCTCTCGCTCTGTCTCGCTCTGTCTCGCTCTCGCTCTGTCTCGCTCTCGCTCTGTCTCGCTCTGTCTCGCTCTCGCTCTGTCTCGCTTGCTCGCTCTGTCTCTCTCTGTCTCTCTCTCTCTCTCTCTCGCTCTGTCTCGCTCTGTCTCGCTCTCGCTCTGTCTCGCTCTCGCTCTGTCTCGCTCTCGCTCTGTCTCGCTCTCGCTCTGTCTCGCTCTGTCTCGCTCTCGCTCTGTCTCGCTCTGTCTCTGTCTCTGTCTCTCTCTCGCTCTCACTCTTGCTCTCTCTCGCTCTCTCTCTCTCTCGCTCTCGCTCTGTCTCGCTCTCGCTCTGTCTCGCTCTCGCTCTGTCTCGCTTGCTCGCTCTGTCTCTCTCTGTCTCGCTCTCTCTCTGTCTCGCTCTCGCTCTCGCTCTGTCTCGCTCTGTCTCGCTCTGTCTCGCTCTCGCTCTGTCTCGCTCTGTCTCGCTCTGTCTCACTCTCGCTCTGTCTCGCTCTGTCTCGCTCTGTCTCGCTCTCGCTCTGTCTCGCTCTCGCTCTGTCTCGCTCTCGCTCTGTCTCGCTCTGTCTCGCTCTGTCTCGCTCTGTCGCTCTCGCTCTGTCGCTCTCGCTCTGTCTCGCTCTCGCTCTGTCTCACTCTCGCTCTGTCTCGCTCTCGCTGTCTCGCTCTGTCTCGCTCTCGCTGTCTCGCTCTGTCTCGCTCTCGCTGTCTCGCTCTGTCTCGCTCTCGCTGTCTCGCTCTGTCTCGCTCTCGCTGTCTCGCTCTGTCTCGCTCTCGCTCTGTCTCGCTCTGTCTCGCTCTCGCTCTGTCTCGCTCTGTCTCGCTCTCGCTCGCTCTCGCTCTGTCTCGCTCTCTTTCTCTCTCTTTCTCTCTCTTTCTCTCTCTCTTTCTCTCTCTCTTTCTCTCTCTCTTTCTCTCTCTCTCTCTCTCTCTCTCCTCTCTGTCTCTCTCTGTCTCTCTGTCTCGCTCTCGCTCTGTCTCGCTCTCGCTCTGTCTCTGTCTCTGTCTCTCTCTCGCTCTCGCTCTCACTCTTTCTCTCTCTCGCTCTCGCTCTCTGTCTCTCGCTCTCACTCTCGCTCTCGCTCTCGCTCTCTCTCTCGCTCTGTCTCGCTCTGTCTCGCTCTCGCTCTGTCTCGCTCTCGCTCTGTCTCGCTTGCTCTCTCTGTCTCTCTCTGTCTCTCTCTGTCTCTCTCTGTCTCTCTCTGTCTCGCTCTGTCTCGCTCTCGCTCTGTCTCGCTCTGTCTCGCTCTGTCTCGCTCTGTCTCGCTCTGTCTCGCTCTCGCTCTGTCTCGCTCTCGCTCTGTCTCGCTCTCGCTCTGTCTCGCTCTGTCTCGCTCTCGCTCGCTCTCGCTCTGTCGCTCTCGCTCTGTCGCTCTCGCTCTGTCTCGCTCTCGCTCTGTCTCGCTCTGTCTCGCTCTCGCTCTGTCTCGCTCTCGCTCTGTCTCGCTCTGTCTCGCTCTCGCTCTGTCTCGCTCTCGCTCTGTCTCGCTCTCGCTCTGTCTTGCTCTCGCTCTGTCTTGCTCTCGCTCTGTCTTGCTCTCGCTCTGTCTTGCTCTGTCTCGCTCTCGCTCTGTCTCGCTCTCGCTCTGTCTCGCTCTCGCTCTGTCTCGCTCTCGCTCTGTCTCGCTCTCTTTCTCTCTCTTTCTCTCTCTTTCTCTCTCTCTTTCTCTCTCTCTCTCTCTCTCTCTCTCTCCTCTCTCTCTCTCTCTGTCTCGCTCTCTCTATCTCTCGCTGTCTCGCTCTGTCTCTGTCTCTGTCTCTCTCTCGCTCTCGCTCTGTCTCTCTCGCTCTCACTCTTTCTCTCTCTCTCTCTCTCTCTCTCTCTGTCTCGCTCTCTCTCTCTGTCTCTCGCTCTCTGTCTCGCTCTCACTCTTGCTCTCTCTCTCTCTCTCCCATATGTCCTTGTGTCCACTCCCTCCATCAGTCTGTGTGGCCAGAGAGGTTGGGATGGGAGGGAGATGTGTCTCTGGGTTGTGTTGCTCCTCTAATCCCTCCTGTCATCACTGCTCTCTGATGACTGTCTGGGAGGCTAGGGAGATCACCTGATGATGGGGGCACAAACCCTATCTGACTGTGCATACGCACGCGGACACACACACACACACACCCTAGCTAAAAAATATCCTGAAAATAACACTTGTAAATGTCATGAAGCATTTCGGTGTGGGGGGGGTTCTCGGTGTGGGGGGTTCTATAGGGAGGGGTGTGTGTGCTGGGGTCGTAGGCAATGTTAATGATGTATGTGGAGTGATCAGAGCAGGGAGCTGCTATCTGATGGTGTTGCGTGAGTGACATTGCTTTCCATAAATAGTCTGCTGCGTGCATTGGAGGGAGAGAGGGACAGAGAGAGAAGGGGGGCAGAGAGAGAGAGAGACAGGGAGGGAGGGAGGGAGAAGGGGGCAGAGAGGGAGGGACAGAGAGAAGGGGGGCAGAGAGGGAGGGACAGAGAGAGAAGGGGGGCAGAGAGAGAGAGACAGACAGGGAGGGAGGGAGGGACAGAGAGAGAGAAGGGGGGCAGAGGGAGGGGGAGGGAGGGAGGGAGGGAGAAGGGGGCAGAGAGGGAGGGACAGAGAGAGAAGGGGGCAGAGAGAGAGAGACAGACAGGGAGGGAGGGAGGGACAGAGAGAGAAGGGGGGCAGAGAGAGAGACAGACAGGGAGGGAGGGAGGGACAGAGAGAGAAGGGGGCAGAGAGAGAGAGAGACAGACAGGGAGGGAGGGAGGGACAGAGAGAGAAGGGGGTAGAGAGAGAGACAGGCAGGGAGGGAGGGACAGAGAGAGAAGGGTGGGCATCGAGAGAGACAGACAGACAGACAGGGAGGGAGGGAGGGAGAGAGAGAAGGGGGGGGTAGAGGGAGGGAGGGAGGGAGGGACAGCGAGAGAAGGGGGGCAGAGAGAGAGACAGGGAGAGAGGAGGCTGAGATGGAGGGAGGGAGAGAGGGAGGGAGGGAGGGACAGGGAGAGAGGGACAGAGAGAGAAGGTGGGGCAGAGAGAGAGAGAGAGACAGACAGGGAGGGGGAGAGGGACAGAAAGAGACAGCCAGGGAGGGAGAGAGAGACAGACAGGGAGGGGGAGAGAGAGACAGACGGGGAGGGAGGAGGCTGGGATGGAGAGAGAGACAGGGAGAGAGGAGGCTGGGATGGAGAGAGAGACGGAGAGAGGAGGCTGGGATGGAGAGAGATAAGAGGAGGGGGAGAGGAGGCTGGGATGGAGAGAGAGAGACAGGGAGAGAGAGGAGGCTGGGATGGAGAGAGAGACAGGGAGAGAGGAGGCTGGGATGGAGAGAGAGACAGGGAGAGAGGAGGCTGGGATGGAGAGAGATAAGAGGAGGGGAGAGGAGGCTGGGATGGAGAGAGAGAGACAGGGAGAGAGAGGAGGCTGGGATGGAGAGAGAGACAGGGAGAGAGGAGGCTGGGATGGAGAGAGATAAGAGGAGGGGGAGAGGAGGCTGGGATGGAGAGAGAGACAGGGAGAGAGAGGAGGTTGGGATGGAGAGAGAGACAGGGAGAGAGGAGGCTGGGATGGAGAGAGATAAGAGGAGGGGGAGAGGAGGCTGGGATGGAGAGAGAGACAGGGAGAGAGGAGGCTGGGATGGAGAGAGATAAGAGGAGGGGGAGAGGAGGCTGGGATGGAGAGAGAGACAGGGAGAGAGAGGAGGCTGGGATGGAGAGAGAGACAGGGAGAGAGAGGAGGCTGGGATGGAGAGAGAGACAGGGAGAGAGGAGGCTGGGATGGAGAGAGATAAGAGGAGGGGGAGAGGAGGCTGGGATGGAGAGAGATAAGAGGAGGGGAGAGGAGGCTGGGATGGAGAGAGATAAGAGGAGGGGGAGAGGAGGCTGGGATGGAGAGAGAGACGGAGAGAGAGGAGGCTGGGATGGAGAGAGAGACAGGGAGAGAGGAGGCTGGGATGGAGAGAGATAAGAGGAGGGGGAGAGGAGGCTGGGATGGAGAGAGAGAGACAGGGAGAGAGAGGAGGCTGGGATGGAGAGAGAGACAGGGAGAGAGGAGGCTGGGATGGAGAGAGATAAGAGGAGGGGGAGAGGAGGCTGGGATGGAGAGAGAGACAGGGAGAGAGAGGAGGTTGGGATGGAGAGAGAGACAGGGAGAGAGGAGGCTGGGATGGAGAGAGATAAGAGGAGGGGGAGAGGAGGCTGGGATGGAGAGAGAGACAGGGAGAGAGAGGAGGCTGGGATGGAGAGAGAGACAGGGAGAGAGAGGAGGCTGGGATGGAGAGAGAGACAGGGAGAGAGGAGGCTGGGATGGAGAGAGAGACAGGGAGAGAGGAGGCTGGGATGGAGAGAGATAAGAGGAGGGGGAGAGGAGGCTGGGATGGAGAGAGATAAGAGGAGGGGGAGAGGAGGCTGGGATGGAGAGAGATAAGAGGAGGGGGAGAGGAGGCTGGGATGGAGAGAGAGACGGAGAGAGAGGAGGCTGGGATGGAGAGAGAGACAGGGAGAGAGGAGGCTGGGATGGAGAGAGATAAGAGGAGGGGGAGAGGAGGCTGGGATGGAGAGAGATATGAGGAGGGGGAGAGGAAGTCTTGCTCCAGTGTTCTCCACTGCAGTAATTCCCTCCCTGCTCAGCGGCCAGTCAGGCAAGAGAGAGAGGAGGGAAGGAGTGTGAAACGAGAGCCTGCAACACACACACACACACACACACGCTGCTCCCTCCAGAGCTTCATATGTGTGCTATCAAATTCCCCCAGCAAGTGGACACTGAGGCCGGAACAATGCTGTGGATCAGTGTGTAGTAGTATAGTATGGAGCAACGATGACACCAGTTATTCCCTTGGCATCGTTTTACACTGGTGTACTGTAGAGAGAGAGAGACACACACACACACACACACACACACACACACACACACACACACACACACACACACAGCTCTCTGACAGACTGCCCCTCCCAGTCATGTAGTCTAATGTTGTTGTTGCCTATGCACAGTAAGATCTTGCTAATCATGTGTTACTTCTGTTTGTACTACTATATTTATTATCCAAGCTTAGACTTCTGTAGAGGAGTTGTGGTGTGTTCTGAAAGCTCCCAGTGAAAAATGATAAACACTTCACTGTTATGGGACAAGTGCTGTCTTCTTTCTACTAATGACCTTCCTCCCTCCTTCATGTGCCTGCTTACCTCTCTCTTTTGCTTTCTTGCTCTCGCTCTCTCTTTCTCTCTCTTTCTCTCTCTTTCTCTCTCTTTCTCTCTCTTTCTCTCTCTCTTTTTCTCTCTTTCTCTCTTTCTCTTTCTCTTTCTCTCTTTCTCTTTCTCTTTCTCTCTCTCTCTCTCTCTCTCTCTCTCTCTCTCTCTCTCTCTCTCTCTCTCTCTCTCTCTCTCTCTCTCTCACACACACACACAAACTCCTGTCTGCCCCCTCTTTCCTCTGCTAACCTCTCCTTTTTGCAGGATTCAACTACCTTCCTCTATTTTTTTCACCATTCCTCAATCTTCCACATCCTGCTTCTCTCTTTCTCTCTCCTCATGTCTCCTGACCTGTCTGTCTCTTTCTGTTTGGGAAGGAAGTACATGAAAAAGTATTCAAAAGTAGTGCATAAATCAGAGCGTTTCAGAAGGTGCTTGCTAGGGTGTACAGTACAGCATACAGTATGATTGTGTATGTGGGTGTACAGTACAGCATACAGTATGATTATGGGTGTACAGTACAGCATATAGTATGATTGTGTGTGTGTGTACAGTACAGTACAGCATACAGTATGATTGTGTATGTGGGTGTACAGTACAGCATACAGTATGATTGTGTATGTGGGTGTACAGTACAGCATACAGTATGATTATGGGTGTACAGTACAGCATACAGTATGATTGTGTGTGTGTGGGTGTACAGTACAGCATACAGTATGATTATGTGTGTGTGGGTGTACAGTACAGCATACAGTATGATTGTGCATGGCTGTGTGTGTGTGTGTGTGTACAGTACTGCATACAGTATGATTGTGCATGGCTGTGTGTGTGTGTGTGTACAGTACTGCATACAGTATGATTGTGCATGGCTGTGTGTGTGTGTACAGTACTGCATACAGTATGATTGTGCATGGCTGTGTGTGTGTGTGTACAGTACAGCATACAGTATGATTGTGCATGGCTGTGTGTGTGTGTGTGTACAGTACTGCATACAGTATGATTGTGCATGGCTGTGTGTGTGTGTGTGTGTACAGTACTGCATACAGTATGATTGTGCATGGCTGTGTGTGTGTGTGTACAGTACTGCATACAGTATGATTGTGCATGGCTGTGTGTGTACAGTAGTAGCAGGCAGTGTGTTTTCTAGCATCCGTCCCAGATGCAGAAGAGAGGGGTAATTAACTGCCGTGGTAGCAGCAGCCCAGAGAGCGAAGGCTGGGCGGGGGGGGTAGAGGGGGGGGGTAGAGGGGGCCCCCGCAGCTTCAAGACTCCCCTAATCTGTACCTTACAGGCCAAGACTCAGATCAGGCTCCTGCAGGAGAGGAGAGAGAGAAGTGTGGAAGGAGGACCACAAAGCCTGCATGTTGGCGTCTGGCCCGGATCTGCGATTCTCCCTGGTATAGCAGGGGTCAGCCCGCTTAATAATCCTCACGCCAAAACTCCACTGCAGCAGCCCCTCTGGGAAGGGCAGGCCCAACTCACACTAGGAGAGGACGAGGAGAACCTGCCGGCTCACACTAACAGCATGTTGGCCCAGTGGGGATAGAAGAAAACAATGTCAATCCATTGGTATTACAAACACTGAAGAGGAGTAAACGGTGGTGATAAATGGAACTGGGATGGTTTCTAATCTATATGTTCTGTTACAGGAATGTCTCTCCATAGTCGCTAACTGTCATTGAAGTTGGAGCACAATTGAACATGTCGTAATTCTGTAGCCTGGGTGTAAACTCTAAATCAAGACTGAGTTTGAGGTCAGTTGAATGTGTCGTAATTCTGTAGCCTGGGTGTAAACTCTAAATCAAGACTGAGTTTGAGGTCAGTTGAATGTGTCGTAATTCTGTAGCCTGGGTGTAAACTCTAAATCAAGACTGAGTTTGAGGTCAGTTGAATGTGTCGTAATTCTGTAGCCTGAGGTGTAAACTCTAAATCAAGACTGAGTTTGAGGTCAGTTGAATGTGTCGTAATTCTGTAGCCTGGGTGTAAACTCTAAATCAAGACTGAGTTTGAGGTCAGTTGAATGTGTCGTAATTCTGTAGCCTGGGTGTAAACTCTAAATCAAGACTGAGTTTGAGGTCAGTTGAATGTGTCGTAATTCTGTAGCCTGGGTGTAAACTCTAAATCAAGACTGAGTTTGAGGTCAGTTGAATGTGTCGTAATTCTGTAGCCTGGGTGTAAACTCTAAATCAAGACTGAGTTTGAGGTCAGTTGAATGTGTCGTAATTCTGTAGCCTGGGTGTAAACTCTAAATCAAGACTGAGTTTGAGGTCAGTTGAATGTGTCGTAATTCTGTAGCCTGGGTGTAAACTCTAAATCAAGACTGAGTTTGAGGTCAGTTGAATGTGTCGTAATTCTGTAGCCTGGGTGTAAACTCTAAATCAAGACTGAGTTTGAGGTCAGTTGAATGTGTCGTAATTCTGTAGCCTGGGTGTAAACTCTAAATCAAGACTGAGTTTGAGGTCAGTTGAATGTGTCGTAATTCTGTAGCCTGGGTGTAAACTCTAAATCAAGTCTGAGTTTGAGGTCAGTTGAATGTGTCGTAATTCTGTAGCCTGGGTGTAAACTCTAAATCAAGACTGAGTTTGAGGTCAGTTGAATGTGTCTGAGTCGAGGTACCGATAGGTAGACTTGTCTAGCTTAGGTATAGTAGCTACTCCCTTGTTGAGAATCAGGTGCTGAACTCTGTCGAGTTGGACGACCCATTGTGTTTGGAGATGGCTTGGTCTCTATGGTAGGTTACACTGGATCCTAGAGGTAAAAGTTTGAAAATACTTCATGGAAGAAGAAGTGATGAGTGAATGGGACCACTGGAGAAGGAATGTTGGCATTCCTGGGCCAACCCTTCTCTCTCTCTCTCTCTCTCTCTATCTCTCTCTATCTATCTACCTATCTATCTATCTATCTACCACCCCCAACCACTCTGTTGTTCACTTTATCAACGGTCTGTCGGTAGCCTAGTCTGGAAGTAGCATATCGACTGACATTCCTGACCGCTGAGGCAGGAATCATAGATACACGGCAGTGACTCACAGAAACATGCTAAACGACTGTCAGCGCACTGTTCTCCAGTCTCCCGGGGGGGGGGCACTCGGGGCAGTCTCTCCCCACCGAGCTGACATGTTGCCATGAGCCTGTAGAGCTGCCTCTGTCCGCTGGAATGTAAGAAAGGAATGACAATGAGTGTGTATTGTGCTGTTGTTCATCCAGGCTTTGTTTGTTGTGTTTCAGTTTGGCTTTGTGCTCTGCCTGCCTCTCTCAGTAGTTCCACACTGCCCTCGTGTGGTGGTGGGCGGTACTGTAGATACGGTACATACATACACATGACTGGCTCAGTATAGCCATCCGTTCTGTGTTCAGTGTTACTACCCCTTCAGGGATAGCAGCAGCAGAGGTGTTGTGTTCTTCCTAATGCAGATCTGAGGAGGGGGAGTCTGGGAGTCCGTCGGGGGGGGGGGTTGTTGATGGGTTTGTGGTACGCTGCCAAGCTGTTATCTCCTTAGCTGGGTTGAAAATGATATAATTAATTGCTTCATTTACCCCCCCTCTCTCTCTCTTACACACAGACTCTTACAAACACAGACACCCACACGCAGTCCAGCCACGTTGTTTGTCAGGCGCGGATTGGTCTCGTCCCTTTCTGTCTCTGCAGGCACACATCGAAGGGACCGCAAACCTCATGAATGCCATATGCTTCCAAATTCAGTCCTGATAGCATGGAGACTGAGGGAGTCCAGAGTAGCGAGTGGAGCTCCGTTATAAGGTATTATAGAGGTCCAGATCGAGAGAGGAGGAGCAGGGGCTGCAGGTTACAGCAGCTGGGCTAGTGTTGCCTGGCTCTGCAGGGGTGGCTTGTTAGACACACTGCTACGACAGACTCCCCAACAGTAATAACTCTGGGGTCTGACGGAAGGACGGCAGCACTAGCCCTCCATGCCAACGTGCTGAGGCCAGATAGCGCAGCTGGTGTTAGCCACAACCCAGAACGATCTCAGGACCCACCTCAGTCATTTCTAGAACACTTGCAGTATGTCAGAGCTACCACTCTCTACAGATGCAGTCACATTTGTTACCATTTAAAAATGTAATATTGGTCTCCACTCAATATTGATAAGAATTGGGAATGAAAGCACAAGGCCACTATGGTAAGTGGGTTTTATATACAAAACACATACTTGTGAGGACTTCATGTGAAACGCTCTATTGGGCAACAATTTATGTGGATTCAATACACCCCGCTGCAAACACTTCATCTCAAGAGCTCCTCATAGATCCACAGCTATGTGCCTTTATCAACATGGCTCTCACATGGAGAACCTGCACGTGAGGTGGCTGAGGAGGACAATGGCTGACTGCCTACCCTATTTACCCTGTACACCTCTCAACCACCCAGGTTTGACTTGCTGCTTGACTTCTCGGGCTGAAGCGTTTCTGTAATGAATCTTTTATAAAATACTAGTTGAATGCATCGGAGTCTAGGTTTTTATTCCTTTGTTTATTGTGCTCAAGCAGTGGGTTTTCACTGCTCTCCTCTTGTCAGCTCACCACCATCTCCCTGGTGCCAGAGCTTCTCATGGTGGGTGAGAATGAGAAGATGCTGCTGGTATCTGTGCAGCTGCTGCTGCTTGGTCTGTTGGAACTGAAGAGAGATCTACCGAGGTTTCATCAGACAGGTCGGCTCTTCCTAGTGAGATGACGTTGAATAGTAGAATTGTCTCCTGGCCAGGTGCAAAGACCTGCAAACGTGCTGCCGTGGAAAGATGTTCAGGGGAAATGGGGACGTATGGGCTTGGTACTCATACAGGTGTGTGTCTGGTATTGCTGATTTTGAAAGGGCAGGATTACCAGTCTGCAACATTACTGAAGGCTTCAAGGGTGTGTGTGTGTGTGTGTGTCATGGTTGAGTGCTTCAGGTCTCATGGAGGTTCACAGACTGGTTGATAACACTGTGGACGTGTGTGGTCTCCTCTCTGTACCCTGTATGACTCTGGGTTTACATATGGCTTGTTAAAAGTTGGAACCGGTCCTGTTTTGAACGTGGTTGCTTAGCAGGTTATCTGAGGTTAGTTGTCAGTTGTTCCATATGTCATATGTTTACATAGTTCCTGAATATGATCAGCTCTTTTTTCATCTCTCAGCCATCTTTTTTTTTTTACACTGAGAGAGATGTTCTGTTGGTTAGAAATGAAGTTTAAGAGATTCCTTGTGTTAATTATATTTCATTGGACATATTATTCAACACAAATATGTATGATCCATTTAAATAACTATATTGGAGATCCATAGATTCATCTGTGTTGTGGTAGTGGTCTACGGTATAGACATTATGAACAGTTCGCCATAGTGGTGTATTGTACTGCTGCTGCTGTTATTGTGAGGTAGACAGAGCAGCTACAGCCAGGTTCTGTCCATGGTCCTCCAAGCATCACTGTATCCCTCATCTCCCTCTCTCTTCTCTCTTAAAGGGACCTCCTGGCTCCCAGCCGTCACCCCACGCACAGCCACCCCCACACAACCCCAACAACCCCATGATGGGACCTCACGGCCAGGTAAGACACACTCACACACACCCTGGTCTCTCACACACACTCTGCCCCCTCTCCCTCGCCTTTTGCTGCACAGGCAGGGACAAACCTTTTTTTTCGCACCACGTCGATGCAGATACGCCTGGAAGGGATTTTCTTAGCAGGTTAGAAGAGCATTTTCGCTAACCCGAACCCCTTTCCTAACCTAATTCTCCTAACCTGCCACATTCTCCCTACCTGCTGCATAATTTCTCCTAACCTGCTATGAAAAAGTAACTTGTGGTGTGAAAAGAGTGTTTTTTCACACAGGCAGGCAGTCCCTCTTCCACTTTCTCACTCAATCACTATCTCCCTCTGCCTATCCACTCACACAGAGAGGCCTCTGTTCTCTTCCTCCCTCTCTTTCTCTTCTACACCCACGCACTCCTTATCTGTCTCTCTCTCTTCGTCTCACTCACTCATTCACTCACTCACCCACACCCCCTCTCCACCTACCCCCACTCCTAACCTGACTCCCACCCCCACAACCTATGTCTATACAAACTGCCCTGCTACATAGTTGTGGACAGACAGACAGTGGCCATAATGCTGTAGATAGGATAAATAATTCAGCTGTGTTGGCCCAGCTGTAGGAAGGAGAGGAGGGGAGGAGCAGGCCAACTCTCTCCTCTTCCTAAGCCCAGCACTCACTATCCCATCTCCCATCAATATCCCATTAATATTGCAGCAGTGCCTGACACTGTGGAGCGCTCGTACACAAACTCACCACAACTTGGCTAAGACAAAGGCAGAGGGAGAGAGATTGAGATTGGGGGGGAGAGACAGGGAGGGACCTGAGAGGGGGTGGAGGGGAAACAGCAGTCTTTCCCTTCAGGGCCTGGTCATTATATAAGCTGTCCTCCAGCTGGCCTCGTTTCCCCTCGCCCAACTAGTAGCTTGCGTTTAATTGGCTCTGAAAGCCTGTTTCTTTGTTGTCATGGTGTCATGTTTCGCCTGCCTGTACGCGTTTCTTATAGCGTGATAATGTGTTTGTAATGATTGACTGTCAATCACACTGGTTAGTTGCAGCTTGATGATTATATTATATTTAAGTTTGTTGTCCCTTGATGGATTAAATTATTTTCCGAATGTTATTGTTTCGTTAGATACGTTGAGCTATTTTCTGTGGTTGCAACACACTGTAGAAATGTTTCTTGTAGCTCTCTCTGGTACGATGGTCAGTACAGTGTGTGGATGCATATGGAAAAACAGATGTAGGTGTGTGTATTCTTCACTACCCTCCTGCACACCCTCCCAGCCACATCCACCACCCATCTGTACCCTCATCCGCTACTGTTCCCTCATTCAACATGCTGCGTCACCCACAACCATGTTCACCCTCAGCTATATATCTGTCTCTCTGTCTCTGTATGTTCTATTTGTTTTCAGTATCCGAGGACTGGTCTTCAGAACCCTGACACAACCTTTGCCTTGTGTAGAATGACAACAAAGCACCTTCAAACTTGGAGCTTTTTCTCCAGCACAATTGCTCCCCCTGCTGACAGCTGCAAGTAACACGCATGATGGATAGGACTAACGTTAACATCTATCCTCCTCCCCACAGCCTTTCATGTCCCCACGGTACCCAGGTGGACCTCGTCCCTCACTTCGCATGCCAAATCAGGTAATGTATCTATCTCTGATGTGTACATTTTTAGGGAGTTGAATGCTCTGTGCTAATGTTTCTCTCTCTCTCTCTCTCCCTTCTTCCTTCAGCCACCTGTGGGAGTCCCAGGGTCACAACCACTCCTTCCAAACAGTCTGGATCCCACCAGACCACAGGGTATAACTTAAGGATATGTGCTTGTAGAATGTATTTGGTCTGAAATTGTCCCATGCTGACAACGTTCTCTCAATCGTTCCTCCTCCTCCAGGACATCCAAACATGGGCGGCCCGATGCGGATGAACCCCCCCAGAGGGATGGGCGGCATGGGCCCACAGGTACAGCCAGGCACCATCCCTCTCCCCTAAAGTCTGCTGCTCCACACCTCTGTCCATGAACCCCATGTCCCTTTACAGCACAACACACTGAACACACAAGGTTTTATTCATCTCTACTTTATCCCATAAATTTAGTCTCAACCTTTTTCTATCGGTCTCAAAGCAAGCCTGACATAATACTTCTCAAGTACCACTCTCTCCTCGTTGAGTTTTTAATTCCGCTGTCTAGTTTCCAATCACCAAGTCAGTCAGTTTGAGCATCGTGGCCCTCTGTGCCCTGCTGCCCTTCTCCCCGCCTCCCTTACTGTGTGACTTTGGCAGTCAACAATTCAGCAGCTGGTGCGGCATCTGCTCGACAAGTGTAATCGTCTGCTGAACAAAACTCTACCTCTGAGTGGAGCTGCTCTGTGTCCTGCCCCACGCTGCCATCCTGCCAAGCCCCCACTGTGCAGCCATCACATCACAACTTAGACACACACAAGTCCGCCCCTGTTATCGTTATACACATACATTACTAATCAGGATCGAGTCATTAAAATCGCCTGGCTCAAACAGAACAAATGAGTGTGTGATCCCTGGAATGTATTGTCCTCGGTAGTATGAAAGGTGTGTTCCTCTCTCTGTGTAGAACTATGGTGGTGGAATGAGGCCTCCTCCCAACTCCATGGGGCCAGGAATGCCAGGGATGAACATGTGAGTACAGTCATTCTCCAAAGGCATTTCATCACCTCCGTTTACTTACTATGATGTTTTATTTTGTCCAAATATCTGAATTGCTAATACAATTTCTATTAATAGCACTGATGGGATGTAAGAATATTTGACAAGTAACAATCTGAGGGAATACAAGCTCTCTGTTCTGCAGTGAGCCTCTCTCACACAGCCTCTTCTCCCCTCTGTCTGTGTCAGGGGTCCTGGAGGTCGAGGTTGGCCCAATCCCAACGCAAACTCAGTAAGTCCTGCTCACTCACCTTCTCAATCACTCTAATGCCTTATTGGTTTTAGAGCCATTTCTTTGTTGTGAAAGTCACAAGTTTACTGATTGTGTCCCCTTTCTGTTCTCTCCATAGATAGCCTATTCCTCCTCATCTCCTGGAAACTATGTGGTAAGTCTCAAGCCTAAACAATGACTAGTATTGTTGGCCATAGCTGACATCTGACTGCTACTTTATATGTCCAGATGTTTTGGGAATATCATTCCTCTAAATCTCTCGTCTTTCTCCCAGGGTCCTCCAGGGGGCGGAGGCCCACCAGGAACTCCCATCATGCCTAGCCCAGGAGGTTCGTCCTACTTACTTGTCTCCATGTGCCTCCTCACTCATCCCACTCTAATTCAACTCCCAGTGCTCATTTACTTTGTGGGCACAGCCACACTGACATATTGAGTGATTTGTATGTTAAACAAGCGTAGCTATTTATGTGTCGTCTATACTGGACCTGTGTAAATTAGCAGGGTATTGAGCTGTGATCATCTGACTGTGATCAGTCTGATGTTCCTGTTGAGGACAGCACAGACAGAACAAACTGCTCTGGTCTAACATCCTGTGGATGTGCAGTTTTTGTTCGGGTGTGGAGCGGTTTCTTTTTGTGTCCACTATTCATTATTTATATACATACTTCTATTGTGATGCGTTGCCTGGGCAACCTGTGCACAGTGCTCCTTACACGTAGAGCTGGAACACAGTTTTCCACTGCAGTCGCCAAGGCCCCCCCCCGCACTCCACCACACCCTCGGTCACGACTGCACAACCTGCTGCACAACCTGCTGCACAACCTACACCCAGGGCCACAAACAGGCATCAAACCCCACACTCTCTTTCTTTTTCTCCCCTTCTCTTGCTCCCTCTTTTTCCCCTCTCTCTTTCACCCGTTCTCTCTTATCTATCACTTAGTTTGTAATATACATGGATCTCCTACTCTCACCACACTGCAATGTCAGCTCAAGGTCACCTCTATCATCATATTCTATTCAGGATGGAGACACAAGGAGAGCAACATGATGTGCTGATCCTGTTTACTTCCCACTGGCTCTGTAGTCATCAGGATTTAACCCCAAGTTCATGGAAACATGAGATATGACAATTGTGCGACATTAGGCTTTTCCAATCCATGTGGCTTGATGAATTATAACCTGCATGTGTCTGTATGGAGCATTGTCACATTTGGTGGTTTTGTAAGTTTAATCTCAAAGCTGTCCATGCATGTGGCTGAAGGAAATACAGGACAGCACTGTGTAGTTGTGCTCAGTTACTGTAGCCTGGACTAACTGTTTCCATCTCACCAGACTCCACAAATTCCAGTGAAAACATCTACACAATGATGAATCCTATTGGCCCTGGTGGTAACAGACCTAATGTAAGCGGGCTCTTTGTTTTTCACGGGTTTCCTGTTTTCAAATCGGTAGAGGTGATCATTATACAATTTAATATGATAATGACAACGTTCAGTAAGTTGTAACTTTTTTACAGTTCCCGATGGGGCCGGGCCCTGATGGCCCAATGGGTGGAATGGGAAGCATGGAGCCCCACCATATGAATGGATCACTAGGTGAGTTTTAACAGCAGCGATCAGCTGATCAATCATTTAGAATATTATTCTCTGTCAGCATGTACAACTTTTGTCTGGAATTTGTTTAACCATTGTGATGAACAGGACAATTTACATTTCTGAAAATTGCGTGTCAATATTAGGCAGTAATTTAGAACTACCGTAGAAGTTTGATGTGGTCATCTAGTTTAAGTTGTTGAAAATCGGTAGCCGAGTTCTGTGAGAAGTACCACTTTCCTATTGTGACAATGCCCTCTTGTGGATGGTAGAGGGAATGCTCCCTCCATAGTAGTATTGATTGAAGTGGAAGCAGATTATGTGGGCAGCACGCGGGCACATTGATTATGTAGACAGGTGAGACATGATCGATGAAGCCAATGAAGTTGGGTCTCATCTGTATTTGAAACGAATAGCTTAATTAAAGCACATTAGCTGTGTTAAGTGTTGAATGTGATCCCCAGCCAGAGATGTTGATTATAGCTTTACAGTGATGAGCTTTTCTCTAATGTCAATCTCTCTCTCGTTGTTTTCAGGCTCTGGTGACATGGATGGGTTGCCAAAGGTAAGCCTCTATAAAAGACTCCATATTAGATAGACTTACATTCATTTCAACACACACCCATCAGGTGAAGGTTATCCAAAGAACTTATAATACTGATGATTTGGTTTGGACCCAAAGCTGCCAGAAATTCAATAATGGCACCTTATGATGACATCCAGTCACGAGAAATGGCTGATGAGAGTGGAAAGACCTGTCTGGTAGATCTTGATTTGTTTCTTTCTTTGTTTGTGTAGAATTCTCCCAACAACATGGCAGGCATGAACAACCCTCCAGGAACTCCGCGGGATGATGGGGAGATGGCAGGCAACTTTTTAAACCCATTCCAAAGTGAAAGTGTGAGTTCTCCACAGTGGTTCTCTTCCCTAACCTGCAACCATCAGGCAGCGTGCTTCTGTGAACAAATTCTCATCTCACTGCTGACTTATTCCTATATCCTAAACACTTTCCCTTCGGTCTTTACTTCACGTTGTCGAAATGAGATTTGTTTTATAATGTCAAAGTAGAACATTCCTAATTACCTGGCTGTCTCATAAAGCAGTCTGCTTGTTATGCTTGTTAACACATTTTCACGTTGACTAAATCGTAATTACATTGAGTGAAGTTGCTTATTGCATGTTGAATTAGCATCATATGAACAGTAATCTAGCATTGGCTCATCTATTTCCCCCCTTCCCTTCTTCTCTCTTTGCAGTATTCACCCAACATGACGATGAGTGTGTGATTTATTTTTTATTTTATCTTTTATTCTATTTTATTTTGTTTCTTTTTTTTATCTCTCCCCCTTACCCTCCCACCCCGCTGCATCTTGCATTGCCCCCCCGTCCCGTCCCGTCCCGTCCCGTCCCTCCCCCGGATGGCGTGCTGTGTTTTGCAGCCCCCCGGGATGTCACTGGAGCGCAGGACTCCCATCAAGATCACCCATCCCAGTGTGTGCAAAGTGGGGCTTCTGAGCAGGAAACAGTCTCAGAGGCACAGGAAGAGCCAGCTCAGTGACTCTCCCTCTCCGCCTGGTTTCCTCACAGGCCCAGGACAGTGAGAGTGGGGGACTCTGCAGGAACCCTCCTCAGCAACAGTTCTCTCAGCATCAAGGCTGGTGGCTCCACTCTACTTTATCATGTTATTATTTGTTTGTTCAAATGTTGTTTTTGCATGCAGCAGTTGTGAGGTTTGAGGCTCACCTTCATTCAGTTAATGTGTCCTTGTTTTGAAATGAAAAGCTTAACTGCTGATGCATTAAGGGCAAGAACAGTTTATATGTTTGTATTTTATTAATAATAATGATATCATTTTCATAATTGATATTGTTATTATGATGTAGTTATCATTTCCTGTTAAGGGCACATTGTATCTCAACAACATCGACAACAGAATAAGCACACACTCAAAAAATGCACAATGACACTTCTGTTTACATGATTTTAGGTATTTGATGTTTCTTGTTAGTTTTTTTTTTGTCTCAACGCCCTACGCATACCTCTCTGTTCTTCGCAGAACTTGTAGCCGATGTCTTTACTACCAGAAAACCATGGCACCAAAATGTAAACAGTCAAGCAGAGTGCGATAGGAGTACAAGAATAGCTGTTCACCTGCTTGACATCACTCATCTAGGAATGATCCTTCCTGACACTCCCATCCATGTTATCACTGGAGTTCCCCAAAACGTCAATGTGAAAATGGAGGCGATATCAGAAACTTCTTTATCCTTTGGTACTCTAGTCTGTCAGTCTTCTACATGTCTGGTCACACGTACCCCTCCCAAAATGTTGAGTCAGTGTATATAACTGTTTGTTCAGGCTTGTTGCATTACTGTGCAAAGATGGACTGATCAAATGTAATTTGGACAATTGCTAATTCTACTTTCAGTTCAGGCGGCTTTGAACATGTATTATTCTGTCTTGCGACCTGTGTCCTTCCAATTCAGTAAAGACGGAAAGGGTTTTACAGACCCTCTATGTTCTTCTATGGATTTGCTCTTGCCTGTAAATACAACATATTTAGCTTGTATTGTGGTTGTTTATTTGTTGTTTTGATATACAACTTGTCTGTGAATCCTGAAAGTGGATCCTTCTCCTCCTGCATTGCTTTGACTGTTACCCTGCATACAATCTCCAGGCTCAATCTTTATTTACTGATTGTCATACAGGCCACTTGCTATCGGTTTTCATGCCGTTGTTGGTGTACAAACCTCCATCTGCTTCCTTCCAGTTAGAGTTGACCTCACAGATCCTTATGATCCGGTGTCTGACCCCTCTCACATGCAACCATAGTTTAGAGAGGGGCCAACTCCACAGAGCTCCCATCCACCTGTTCCCTCTGGGTCTGGGCTTGTCCATGGGCTGCTAGATCCTGGGTATGGGGTGGCTGTAGCACCACTGGTGATGGGAGTGTGAAATGACTGGAGTGACTGCACAGTGTGGCTTAATTCACTCTCCCGCTACAAGAAAGGAGTGCTCTATAGAACCGAGTAGCTTTTAGTGCACCTACTCACACTTGAATATGTACTTTGAGAAATGAGAGAATTCCACCTGGTTGGACTGAATTGTGAGTCAAACGATGTCTTTTATTCTAGTTTTTTGTTTTTGTTTTAATTTCTATGAAGTCTATTCAAGAAATTGTGTGCAAAAAAGGCCATAGAATATCTACACCTAAGGAGTGAATTGACCCAAGGCTGTTCCTCAAACTTTCATGTGATTTTCTTGTGTGTTGTGCTAAGCGGCAGATACCGTTTATTTCAAAAAAGTCATTTTTCAACAAGCTACATATTTCTGTTCTTATTTAATATCATTCTGGCCTCTGTCTGTGATTGGTCTTTTGCCAGTGACCTTGCTATAGTGTTGGCAGATACGTTATGGAGTAGCTTGGATTCAGAGCTGAACAGGGACATCTTCTGGGTAAGTTGTTTTGAGGAACGACTAACTCCAGTGTTCCTCTAGCAGACTGACTGGCACACAGCCCTCTGTCCCCCACCCGCCCCCTACAGCCCCATCCTCACACTCTTGAGCCCTCCTTTCCTTTAATTTCCTTTTTTGTAAATACTGTATAATGCATTTTGATATCATTGACATGTTTTGATATGTCAGTCACTACCAATGTATACAGCTGAAAGTAAATTATAAATGACCTGTCCATGTTTTCATAATAAAGAGACGATGTGCTGGACATTTTGATTGGCCAAAACAAAATTGTGGTAAAAATGAAATATGCATGTAAATTTACTTGAACATGTGAACATACAGTAACTGCACCCTAAACACTTATTTCTGGTCGGGATACATATGTGAAAATAAACTGTCATCCATTTAGCTGGGTTTGAGGAGTCGTTTTATTATCTTGTAAGGACCGAGAGGGCGGTGAAGGGGATGTATGATGTCAATGATGCTGTTTATTCTTGCAATTGGAGCGTCCTCACTCTGTCCTTGTCTTCTATTACCAATAGAAATCATCTCAAATGGTTTCTAAGAATGGTTATTGCCTACTCAAAAGGCCATCGTCTCATTAAAACATGTGACCACCTATTATTACAGTTTTTAATATGAAGGATTTTTATCAATTTAAGAACTTTAAAAAGGAAAACATACTTAATGTCATTTTAAATTAAAGAATAGATCAAAAGTAATGCTTATGCGGAAAAACTGTGTCCTTGCTATTCACTCCTGATGAAATAGCGTTGTATATATTGATTCTCACTGATCCTCTCTCAGTCCTCTGTGTATAACAATTGTTGGCCATCTCTGTACTTCTATTGTGATGTATAATACTGTAACATTAGGAAGATTTGCGGGTGATGGGATGGTTGTGTGGGACAGGGGTCAAGGGGAGGGGATATAAATATTATCCTGTACCGTTCATTGTCCTTTCTGATGACATGGCAGTATTCTATATGAAGCAGTCTGTCCCTTGGGTTTGCTTTGTATTTCATAGTAGGATAGTTCAGATCTTGTCTTAGGGAGTTAGGTGTCTTGTGTAGGTAATAAATATGTCCTTTGTATGTTTCTTTATATTGTAAAGTTTCTTTAGACTGAAAGAAAAATGAATAATTTGCTTATCAAAAAAGAAACTGCATCAATAATAAATGTAATTTGATTTTTCCTCGTTGTTCGAGTCTTTTTTCTGTGCACATCTGATCATCAGTGTGTATTTATTTTATTAATTGACACTTCACACAGCCTGACGCTTTTCAAACTTTTGTAAGGACATCATAAAATATGACCGCTCATTTGAGAATAATGTATCCATTAAGAGAATAAAAAGTGATTAATCTCCCAAAGTATCATATACTTGTACTGTAAGACAGTAATAATAATTTACTAAATTATAAATAAATGTGTGGTTTGAACCTATTCCGGTGTTTTTGGCAAACATATAAATTAATTCAGTATTTTTTTTTTTAACCAATTATTTATATATACACTAGATGACTACTGGGTGCTGTTTTGAAGCCGCCGCGCCTCCATCTTGGCACTCCCCCATGATTGTAGCTTTTGGGAAGCTATACGCAGTAAGAACCAAGGTGTGGTATATGTAAGTAAGACCCGAGGTGTGGTATATGTAAGTAAGACCCGAGGTGTGGTATATGTAAGTAAGACCCGAGGTGTGGTATATGTAAGTAAGACCCGAGGTGTGGTATATGTAAGTAAAACCCGAGGTGTGGTATATGTAAGACCCGAGGTGTGGTATATGTAAGTAAGACTAGAGGTGTGGTATATGTAAGTAAAACCCGAGGTGTGGTATATGCAAGTAAGACCCGAGGTGTGGTATATGTAAGTAAAACCCGAGGTGTGGTATATGTAAGTAAAACCCGAGGTGTGGTATATATAAGTAAAACCCGAGGTGTGGTATATATAAGTAAGACCCGAGGTGTGGTATATATAAGTAAAACCTGAGGTGTGGTATATGTAAGTAAGACCCGAGGTGTGGTATATGTAAGTAAGACCCGAGGTGTGGTATATGTAAGTAAGACCCGAGGTGTGGTATATGTAAGTAAGACCCGAGGTGTGGTATATGTAAGTAAGACCCGAGGTGTGGTATATGTAAGTAAGACCCGAGGTGTGGTATATGTAAGTAAGACCCGAGGTGTGGTATATGTAAGTAAGACCCGAGGTGTGGTATATGTAAGTAAAACCCGAGGTGTGGTATATGCAAGTAAGACCCGAGGTGTGGTATATGTAAGTAAGACCCGAGGTGTGGTATATGTAAGTAAGACCCGAGGTGTGGTATATATAAGTAAGACCCGAGGTGTGGTATATATAAGTAAGACCCGAGGTGTGGTATATATAAGTAAGACCCGAGGTGTGGTATATGTAAGTAAGACCCGAGGTGTGGTATATGTAAGTAAAACCCGAGGTGTGGTATATATAAGTAAGACCCGAGGTGTGGTATATATGAGTAAGACCCGAGGTGTGGTATATATAAGTAAGACCCGAGGTGTGGTATATGTAAGTAAGACTAGAGGTGTGGTATATATAAGTAAGACCCGAGGTGTGGTATATATAAGTAAGACCCGAGGTGTGGTATATATAAGTAAGACCCGAGGTGTGGTATATATAAGTAAGACCCGAGGTGTGGTGTATATATAAGTAAAACCCGAGGTGTGGTATATGTAAGTAAGACCCGAGGTGTGGTATATGTAAGTAAGACCCGAGGTGTGGTATATATAAGTAAGACCCGAGGTGTGGTATATGTAAGTAAGACTAGAGGTGTGGTATATGTAAGTAAAACCTGAGGTGTGGTATATATAAGTAAGACCCGAGGTGTGGTATATGTAAGTAAGACCCGAGGTGTGGTATATATAAGTAAGACCCGAGGTGTGGTATATATAAGTAAGACCCGAGGTGTGGTATATGTAAGTAAGACCCGAGGTGTGGTATATATAAGTAAGACCCGAGGTGTGGTATATATAAGTAAGACCCGAGGTGTGGTATATGTAAGTAAGACTAGAGGTGTGGTATATGTAAGTAAAACCCGAGGTGTGGTATATGTAAGTAAGACCCGAGGTGTGGTATATGTAAGTAAGACCCGAGGTGTGGTATATGTAAGTAAAACCCGAGGTGTGGTATATATAAGTAAGACCCGAGGTGTGGTATAAGTAAGACCCGAGGTGTGGTATATATAAGTAAGACCCGAGGTGTGGTATATGTAAGTAAGACTAGAGGTGTGGTATATGTAAGTAAGACCCGAGGTGTGGTGTATATATAAGTAAAACCCGAGGTGTGGTATATATAAGTAAGACCCGAGGTGTGGTATATATAAGTAAAACCCGAGGTGTGGTATATGTAAGTAAGACTAGAGGTGTGGTATATATAAGTAAGACCCGAGGTGTGGTATATATAAGTAAAACCCGAGGTGTGGTATATGTAAGTAAGACTAGAGGTGTGGTATATATAAGTAAGACCCGAGGTGTGGTATATATAAGTAAAACCCGAGGTGTGGTATATATAAGTAAGACCCGAGGTGTGGTATATATAAGTAAAACCCGAGGTGTGGTATATGTAAGTAAGACTAGAGGTGTGGTATATATAAGTAAGACCCGAGGTGTGGTATATATAAGTAAAACCCGAGGTGTGGTATATATAAGTAAGACCCGAGGTGTGGTATATATAAGTAAAACCCAAGGTGTGGTATATATAAGTAAGACCCGAGGTGTGGTATATATAAGTAAAACCCGAGGTGTGGTATATGTAAGTAAGACTAGAGGTGTGGTATACACCAAACATTATTAAATACATGTAATTTTGTCCTTTATTTAGATTTATTTAAAATACTGTTCAATTCCATTCATTCCTATGGAGGACTGCTTCTTCGTGTTGGCTTAACCTGTTGTGACGTTTTGATAACTGTAAATCTCTCTAGGACAAGGTAACTTTTAACAATATATTCACCTGTATATACCCCCCAAAACTTAAATGCGGCAGGTAGCCTAGTGGTTAGAGTGTTGGATCAGTAAATGAAAGGTTGCTGGCTCTAATCCCCGAACTGACAAGGTAAAAGTCTGTCGTTCAGGGGCAGAACAAGCCTACCACTGTTCCCCGGTAGGCTGTCAATGTACATTTGTTCTTAACTGACTTTCCTAGATAAAGAAAGGTTAAATAAACATTTTGAAAATATATATGTAAATAGCTGCTGATATGGCTATCATAAAGAACTACAAATGCCATGATGAGACTGCTGAATCGAGGTAAAGGTAAACTATTAACTATCTAATGCTAGCTAAACATAGTAATGAAGAAATTGGCACCATTTCTTTAAATGGAGAATTCTGTGAACAGTCTTGTGCAAGTTTTTAATTGACACAATTCAATACCTGTTAGCAAAGGTGTCCTGACGTGCAGGAGCTTGCATGGATTTGTAGTTTTGCATGATGTCTACTTTAACGCTAATTAACATTTTCGAATCAAATTAAATAGAGCCGAATATATTGACAAAAGTCACCTTGTCTGAAAGCGATTTACGTGGTTATCAAAACCAGGGTAAGCCGACGTGAAACAGCCCTTAATTTAATTGTTTCAAAAATCCCCTATGGGAAACATTTATGGAACCATTTCCCTATTTGACCGCTAGGTTTTACGGGTAATATGACACCTCCACTGTGGGGTTCGATATGGTGACTGGTGGCTTCAAAGCCTCTCATTTGTCAATGCAGAGCATCAGCAATCCAGGGTTTATATCATTGGTTTGAACAGCCAATGAATATGTTTGACTCTCATCTGGATCTACCAATCGCGTGATCGCTTACAGAGGATGAGCCAATAGAAATAAAGGAACGATGTCAGGCCAAGTCTTCCTACGCCTGCTAAATTAGGTTATTTGTTTTAGGCCCAAGGTGAACTCAGGAAGGGTCTGCAATCGCATGACAGAAACATCAAGCAAAGCTAGCTATTGTCACAAACTCTTCGATCAGGCATTCTGTCCTTTTATCAAGCATATCATAAGGTAAGGGTACTCACTGTAGCATCGTTAAAATAAACATGAAGGACACAATTACAGAGGGGTAATTTTGTTTAAGATAGCAACTAACTAGCTATCCTTCTAGCAGGCAAGCTTGGTCGCTAGCTAACTCACAACAACAAACTTCTCAAAGTATTCGAAACACCCACTGAAATCCTGAACATGTATTGCTAACTAACTAAACTAGCTACTGTAGCAAGCTAGCTAACTGACTGTTTTCGAACGTTTTGTTTTGAAACGCAATGCGTCTTCACTGTTATGGTGACGAGCTAACATTACCAGACCCAGAATCATAGATGAATCTGGTCAAACCACAGCAATCCATTCTTTCTAAACAAGATGCACTGTATAATTCCAGTGTGTATAGCCAATAACACCCCTTTATTTGAAAGGCACAGTTTATGCTGTTTACCAAAACATGATTGTCTTTTCTCTGCTGTATTTCTAAATCACATTGACATTTCAACAGATGACTGACAAAGAGGAGGTGACTGGTGCAGGTGATAACCCACAGACGATTCTAACAGGGAAGAAGTCAGGGAAAGCATCGCTGCTGGACAGTGGGGAAGACTTTGAGATGTTGGATGATGATGAAATTGATGATGACCCTCCTCCTTTGGAAGATGCTGGGGGTGGGAAGAAGACTAAAAGGGAGCCTGCAGAGGACCAAGATGCTAGCCCTTCATCTCTAGTAGATGAGTGGATGGATATACTAGGTAACAAAATTACCCTTCTATTTACTATGGGTCAAAGAAAAAGGACAATGATCACGTATTGACAGTCGTCACCATTTGGTTAAGCTTATTCTCACTTATCTATTTGCAGGTAATGGCCAGCTAAGGAAGAAAGTTCTGCGGGCAGGGAATGGGCCAGACAGCAGGCCCACAAAAGGCCAGAATGTCGTGATTCACCTGAAGACTTCACTGGCTGATGGGACTCTTATAGAAGAGCAACCGGAGCTGTCTTTCACTCTGGGAGATGGTGATGTCATCCAGGTACATTCTACTTAGTATTTTAAGTGACGGCAAATCTGATCTGATTCTATACAATGCAGTGATGTGAGTAGATATGAGAAATGTAAATGGAACAAATGTATGTTTCAAGTTCAGTGTTGCTTTTATCCACCAGCAATGCCTCCAACTTTGATATTTGATTTAAGATGAGAAGTAGAACTATCAGGTTTTAACTCTTGTGTGCTTTCTCGCAGGCTCTGGATCTCACAGTGCAGCTCATGGAAATGGGGGAGACGGCCCTCGTCCAAGCCGACGCTAAATATGCATATGGTGCCCTGGGGAGGTATGGAGGGTTTCTTAATCTTGCTGGTTCTTTGTGGTTTCACTGGCATGTCTCGTTGCTGTTACCCAAACAAGCCATCTATTCTAAGATTGTAATTACCTATAAAGATAACTCTTCATGACGTCAAACTAGATATCATTAACCCTTGTGTCGTCTTAACATTCTGTATACTCCCCTTTTCCTAAGGGACAAAAAAAATGACCCGCCTTCACTAAACCCCTCAAATAAAGCAGCTTAATTGAATTTTAAACCCCAACTCTATTTTGCATGAAGAAACAACCTGTCATTCATCACAAACTTTGTGAATCTCTGGGTTTTCCCTCTTCACAATGCAGAAAGACTGCATTTAATCAGTGGACACCACTCGTTTTTATTACAACACCTGTCATAAGAGGTTTTTTATTATTATTGCTAAAGGTACTGCATAGGTGTAAACACATTTTTTTTTGCAAGAGATGGCACTTGTATAGCCTAAGAAAGTAGCAGAAATGTGCAGAAAGTAGTTTTGAATGCATTTTATTTAGGGAAACAATAAGTCTTGAACCTTTTTTGCAACATAATGATATATTCTTATATACTGTACAATGAGGAATTCAACTACATAATACATAGTCTTCTCCCATTTTTGGAACCATTGCCCTCACCTACAAGGTGTATAAACAACAACAATAAAATAAGGTAATAGATACACAACAAAAATGTGAAGAACATCAATCAACTCTAATTAGCACATGTGTGCAAGTGTGTGTGCATGGACTTTGCAGATGTATTTCTCACATGTGCAGCACATAGTATTTGTTTTACAGTCCTTCTTTGGGTGGCAGAATTGTCATCTCCTCATCTTGCCTGCTGCAGCCTCAGGCCAATATTCAGCCTCCTGAACAGCTTGATCTTGTTCCATATCACGAAGGCTTTGTATGAGGACACATCAATTATGTTATGGAAGATTTCCCGCTGGCCTCTAGTCATCATCCCCCTGCAGCTATAAGTTCCAATCACCTTGTCCAGGTTGTCCACGCCACCTTTGTTGTAGTCCAGGATGATGGCTGGCTTCCTGTCCTCACGATCACTGATCTCAGCCGTTTTGTGCAGTGTGCTCAGGAGGACCACATTATTGTTCCTCTTTGGGAGGTAGGAAACTAGTGGTGGTGAAGGCAAAATTTGATGAGAAGGCCTCTCTCCCCCTTGTTGCGAGGAGTGCAGGGGGGAACTCAGGATTGTTCTTTCTAACTGTGCCAACCATGGTGATCTTCCTCTTCAGGAGCTGCTGACTGAGTTCATAAGAGGTGATGAAATTGTCACACATGACATTGTTCCCCCTCAGTCCATCTGTCACATCAAGCACAACCCGCATCCCCTGGTTCTTCTCCGGGCCTCCGCTGGTTGGCTTCCCTGTGTAGACTAGCATCTTC
Source organism: Oncorhynchus nerka (assembly GCF_034236695.1). NCBI lineage: Eukaryota > Metazoa > Chordata > Actinopteri > Salmoniformes > Salmonidae > Oncorhynchus > Oncorhynchus nerka. The sequence goes on along the minus strand of NC_088419.1, from coordinate 59,749,421 downwards.
CAAGCGTAGCTGGATTGTGTGTCACAGGCTACCCATATCTTGATGCTGTACTTTGCTGGGCATATACTGCTGGAAAGGACAGTGACCTTTTGACAAAAGAGATTAGTATCAGTGTCACAGAAAACAATCACATAAATCAGTGCTATTACAGCAATACATAATACAATTATCAGTGAAAATCACTTGCATTACAGATATGAAAATAAAAATGTACCTCTGAATGGAACCAGTTGCTCATCCACTGTTACTTCAGGCCCAGGGTTGTAGATGTATGGCAGACGCTCCCCCAACTTCTCCTAAACGTCTCTTATGGCCGCCAGTTTGTCTCCCGCACGTCTTGACTCACGGTTATCAAATCGTAGCATTCTTGAGAAAGTGTGAAAGACTTTCAGTGGCACGGAAAATCGCCCTTCCACTCTCGATCGCAGAGACTACATGTAGCCTCGCCTCTGGACCTATACACACCCGCTAAGATTAGCAGCCCTATGTAGGCACGCAGGTCAATCTCATCCATCCTTTTCCAGTTGTCTCCATATTTACGGGAACCCTCCATTTGTAATCTCCAGACTGATTTTTCTTTTTTTCGATGGCTGGTGTGGTGAACATGTAGAATGTTGAGGCAATGTCCTGGGCATATTTTGCTATTCTTTGACAAATGTCTCCTTCAGTTTGGGTATTTCTTCTTCATCTGAAGATGATGCATCGTGCTCTGGGTTGTATTATTCCCCATCTTCTTCAGACACCTCTTCTAAATCATTGTTCTCTTCTTCCTCCTGGACATCTGAAAACATCAGCTCTACGACCTGTTGTGCACTTATGGCTTCAGCAAAGAGAGAACTGAGGGGGGAGGGGGGGGGGGGGGGGGGGCGGGCTGTCGCCGTCATCTGCAGCACCTTCATAGCCTCTGACTGCATTCCACATTAGTAAACCATGTTTATTTTGTCTGTGAACTTGAATCATGTGGAGGGGAGATCCTGCACATGCACAAAGTTTTAATTTGGTCTGTGTGCTACTGATTTACCACAATCTAAATTTTGTGTGTGTTTTTGTGGTGTAAATGATTTTAAAACTGCCGGGTCAAAAATAACCATAAGACAATCTTTGTACCCTGGTGGTGTACATCTTTAATGGAAACATAAACAGAGGCAACGTTTCACTTTTTCTAATGTTGGGGTCACTAGGAAAAGTGATCAAATTTCAAGTTGAAAAAATATAATTTAGGGGGATTTCTCTGTTAACCTTTCTAGGGCTCGACAACATTCCGCTGAAAAGGCAGCGCGCAAAATTCAAAAACATTTTTTTGTAAATATGTCACACATTAACAAGTCCAATACAGCAAATGAAAGATAAACATCTTGTTAATCTACCCATCGTGTCCGATTAAAAAATGCTTTACAGCAAAAGCACAACATGATTATGTTGGGTCAGAGTCAAGTCACAAAAACACACACAGCCATTTTCCAGCCAAAGGTAGGAGTCACAAAAATCAGAAATATAGATCAAATGAATCACTAACCTTTGATCTTCATCAGATGACACTCCTAGGACATCATGTTACACAATACATGTATGTTTTGTTCGGTAAATGTGCATATTTATATCCAAAAATCTCAGTTTACATTGGCGCGTTACGTGCAGTAATGTTTTGATTCCAAAACATCCGGTGATTTTGCAGAAATACTCATAATAAACATTGATAAAAGATGCAATTGTTATTCACAGAATTAAAGATAGACTTCTCCTTAATGCAACCGCCGTGTCAGATTTTTTAAAAACTTGACGGAAAAAGCATAATCTGAGAACGGCGCTCAGAACCCAAAACAGCCAGAGGAATATCCGCCATTTTGGCGTCATCAGAAGCTAGAAAAAACACAATATTCACTTATCTTTGATCTTCATCAGAAGGCACTCCCAGGAATCCCAGTTTGACAATAAATGACTGATTTGTTCCATAAAGCCCATCATTTAGCCACTTGTTAGCGTGTTCAGGCCAGTAATCCATCTTCGCGAGGCGTGAGCACTTCCTCCAGACAAACTCAATGTTCCGTTACAGTCCGTAGAAACAAGTCAAATGATGTATGCAATCAATCTTTAGGATGTTTTTAACATAAATCAGCAATCAGGTTCCAACCGGAGAATTTCATTGTCTGAAGAAAAGCATTGGAACGAGAGCAAACTCTGTCGGGAGCGCGCGTCATGAGACCGAGTCTCTCAGCCAGACCACTCACTCAAAGAGCTATTATGACCCCCTCCTTTATTGTAGAATCCTCAAACCAGTTTCTAAAGACGGTGACATCTAGTGGAAGCCCTAGGAAGTGCATAATTTATATCACTGGGATTTCAATAGGCACTGTTTTGAAAATCGATTTCACTTCCTGTTTTGTGATACTCAGACATCATTCAAACAGTTTTAGAAACTTCAGTGTTTTCTATCCAATACTAATAATAATATGCATATATTAGCATCTGGGACAGAGTAGGAGGCAGTTCAGTCTGGGTACGCTATTCATCCAAAAGTGAAAATACTGCCCCCTATCCCAAGAAGGTTAACCTGTTACTCCTACCCCCTACTTTTTCGAACATTCTGTTAAAAATCGCGCAACATTTCAGCGCCCTGCTACTCATGCCAGGAATATAGTATATGCATATGATTAATATGTGTGGATAGAAAACACTCAGACGTTTATAAAACTGGTTAAATCACGGCTGTGACTATAACAGAACGTGCGTTTCATCGAAAAGCGCAGGAAAATCTGATCACTGAAAATGGGAAAATATATCCATGCGCCACTAGAACATATTGTTGAATGTGAACCCATTAAATGGGGCCGAGGTTGCAATACCTACAGCTTCCACACGATGTCAACAGTCTTGTCATTTGCCTACGATTTGTTTCTTGGTCAAACGGACACGAGGCAGTGCATTTCTTCCGGTCTCTGACCGGATATTTTGGTTGAGATTTACCCGGACATTATTTCCAGACGTACAGCTATAGAATATACATCGCCTCGTGATCAATTTGATCGATTATTAACGTTTACTAATACCTAAAGTTGCATTACAAAAGTATTTCGAAGTGTTTTGTGAAAGTTTATCGTCGACTTTTTTAATTTAAAAAAATGACGTTACGTTATAAAACGCTATTTTTTTCCTTGATCACACAGTCTTCATAGATCGATATCTAGGCTATATATGGACCGATTTAATCGAAAAAAAAGACCCAATAGTGATGTTTATGGGACATCTAGGAGTGCCAACAAAGAAGATGGTCAAAGGTAATGAATGTTTTATATTTTATTTGTGCGTTTTGTGTAGCGCCGACTATGCTAATTATTTTGTTTACGTCCCCTGCGGGTCTTTTGGGGTGTTACATGCTATCAGATAATAGCTTCTCATGCTTTCGCCGAAAAGCATTTTAAAAATCTGACTTGTTGCCTGGATTCACAACGAGTGTAGCTTTAATTCAGTACCCTGCATGTGTATTTTAATGAACGTTTGAGTTTTAACGAGTGCTATTAGCATTTAGCGTAGCGCATTTGCATTTCCAGATGTCTAGATGGGACGCCTGCGTGTCGGGTAGGAGCAAGGGGTTAACCTGTTGCGACGAGCAATCCCGTATCCGGGAGCGTAATTATAGCCTCAAGCTCATTACCATAACGCAACGTTAACTATTCATGAAAATCGCAAATGAAATTAAATAAATATATTGGCTCACAAGCTTAGCCTTTTGTTAACAACACTGTCATCTCAGATTTTCAAAAAATGCTTTTCAACCATAGCTACACAAGCATTTGTGTAAGAGTATTGATAGCTAGCATAGCATTAAGCCTAGCATTCAGCAGGCAACATTTTCACAAAAACAAGAAAAGCATTCAAATAAAATCATTTACCTTTGAAGAACTTCGGATGTTTTCAATGAGGAGACTCTCAGTTAGATAGCAAATGTTCTGTTTTTCCAAAAATATTATTTGTGTAGGAGAAATCGCTCCGTTTTGTTCATCACGTTTGGATAAGAAGAAAAAAACGAAAATTCAGTCATTACAACGGCAAACTTTTATCCAAATTAACTCTATAATATCGACAGAAATATGGCAAACGTTGTTTAGAATCAATCCTCAAGGTGTTTTTCACATATCTATTCATGATAAATCACTCGTGGCAGTTTGGTTTCTCCTCTGAACAAAATTTAAAAATGCACGCACCTGGAGATTACGCAATAGTTTCGACGGAGGACACCGAGCGGACACATGGTAAATGTAGTTTCTTATGGTCGATTTTCCAATGATATGCCTACAAATACGTCACAATGCTGCAGACACCTTGGGGAAACGACAGAAAGTGTAGGCTCATTCCTTGCGCATTCACAGCCATATAAGGAGACATTGGAACACAGCGCATTCAAAATCTGGCTCACTTCCTGTATGAAATTTCATCTTGGTTTCACCTGTAGCATTAGTTCTGTGGCACTCAGACAATATCTTTGCAGTTTTGGAAACGTCAGTGTTTTCTTTCCAAAGCTGTCAATTATATGCATAGTCGAGCATCTTTTCGTGACAAAATATCTTGTTTAAAACGGGAACGTTTTTCATCCAAAAATGAAATACTGCCCCCAGAGGTTCAATAGGTTAAACAGTGGTGGGTCATTTTTTTTACACTTAAGACAACACAAGGGTTAACTTGTGTTCCTCTTAATGGGAGCTAAACTCCTCAGCACTCTTCCCTTTTTTAAGAAAGAGCTGTGAGTGGAATGCTGCTGTCTTGAGCTCACTGCTTATAGTACACGACCTGACTTTGCTCTTTGATTGTGTGCTCCCTGCCCTGGCCTCCACCACTGTCTCTACTGGCAGCCTTGCCCCTGAGGTGCTTCCCAGTGCTGATCTGGCCCTGGAGGTACAGCTGCTGGATGCCACTGAGGCCCCCGACCTTGAGCTCCTCTCCCCCCAGGAGAGGGTTGCCCTGGCTGGGCAGAAGAGGGAGAGGGGGAATGTCTACTACCAGAGAGGAGACTACGCCTTCGCTGTAAACTCTTATGGCTTTGCCCTGCAGATCACAGAGTCCAGCTCTAAAGGTGACCGTAGTGACAGATTTTTTTTTTGTTATTTGCGAAAGCACTGTTTTTGGATGGGCCTTGGCATAAGGCTCCCTGGAATTTACTAATCAAATCAAATGTATTTATATAGCCCTTCTTACATCAGCTGATATATCAAAGTGCTGTACAGAAACCCAGCCTAAAACCCCAAACAGGTGCAGCTGTGGCTTGGAAGCACGGTGGCATGGAAAAACTCCCTAGAAAGGCCGAAACCTAGAGCGGAACCAGGCTATGAGGGGTGGCCAGTCCTCTTCTGGCTGTGCGGGGTGGAGATTATAACAGAACATGGCCAAGATGTTAAAATGTTCATAAATGACCAGCATGGTCAAATAATAGTAATCACAGTGGACAGGTCAGGGTTCCATAGCCGCAGGCAGAACAGTTGAAACTGGAGCAACAGCACGGCCAGGTGGACTGGGGACAACGAGTCATCAGGTCAGGTAGTCCTGAGGCATGGTCTTAGGGCTCAGGTCCTCCGAGAGATAGAATTAGAGAGAGCATACTTAAATTCACACAGGACCCCGGATAAGACAGGGGAAATACTCCAGATATAACAGACTGACCCTAGCCCCCTGACACAAACTACTGCAGCATAAATACTGGAGGCTGAGACAGGAGGGGTCACGAGACACTGTGGCACCATCCGATGATACCCCCGGACAGGGCCAAACAGGCAGGATATAACCCCACCCACTTTTCCAAAGCACAGCCCCCACACCACTAGAAGGATATCTTCAACCACCAACTTACCATCCTGAGACCAGGCTGAGTATAGCCCACAAAGATCTCCGCCACGGCACAACCCAAGGGGGGCGCCAACCCAGACAGGAAGACCACGTCAGTGACTCAACCCACTCAAGTGATGCACCCCTCCTAGGGACGGCATGGAAGAGCACCAGTAAGCCAGTGACTCAGCCCCTGTAATAGTCGTTAGAGGCAGAGAATCCCAGTGGAGAGAGGGGAACCGGCCAGGCAGAGGCAGCAAGGGCGGTTCGTTGCTCCAGTGCCTTTCCGTTCACCTTCACACTCCTGGGCCAGACTACACTCAATCATAGGACCCACTGAAGAAATGAGTCTTCAGTAAAGACTTAAAGGTTGAGACCGAGTCTGCGTTTCTCAGATGGGTAGGCAGACCATTCCATAAAAATGGAGTTCTATAGGAGAAAGCCCTGCCTCCAGCGGTTTGCTTAGAAATTCTAGGGACAATTAGGAGGCCTGCGTCTTGTGACCGTAGCGTACGTGTAGGTATGTACGGCAGGGCCAAATCGGAAAGATTGGTAGGAGCAAGCCCATTTAATACTTTAGTTTAGCAGTAAAACCCTAATCAGCCCTTGCCTTAACAGGAAGCAAGTTTAGGGTGGCTAACACTGGAGTAATATGATCAAATCTTTGGGTTCTAGTCAGGATTCTAGCAGCTGTATTTAGCACTAACTGAAGATTATTTAGTGCTTTATCAGGGTAGCGGGAAAGTAAAGCATTGCAGTAGTCTAACCTAGAAGTAACAAGAGCATGATTAATTTTTCTGCATAATCTGTGGACAAAATTTCTGATTTTTGCAATGTTACGTAAATGGAAAAAAGCTGTCCTTGAAACAGTCTTGATATGTTCGTCAAAAGAGAGATCAGGGTTCAGAGTAACGCCGAGGTCCTTCAGTTTTATTTGAGACGACTGTACAACCATCAAGATTGTCAGATTCAACAGAAGATCTCTGTTTCTTGGGACCTAGAACAAGCATCTCTGTTTTATCTGAGTTTAAAAGTAGAAAGTTGCAGCCATCCACTTCCTTATGTCTGAAACTCATGCTTCCAGCGAGGGCAATTTTGGGGCTTCACCATGTTTCATTGAAATGTACAGCTGTGTGCCATCTGCATAGCAGTGAAAGTTAACATTATGTTTTTGAATGACATCCCCAAGAGGTAAAATGTATAGTGAAAACAATAGTGGCCCTAAAACGGAACCTTGAGGAACACCGAAATTTACAGTTGATTTGTCAGAGGACAAACCATTCACAGAGACAAACTGATATCTTTCCAACAGATAAGCTCTAAACCAGGCCAGAACTTGTCCGTGTAGACTCATTTGGGTTTCCAATATCGCCAAAAGAATGTGGTGATCGATGGCATCAAAAGCAGCACTAAGGTCTAGGAGCACGAGGACAGATGCAGAGCCTCGGTCCGATGCCATTAAAATGTCATTTACCACCTTCACAAGTGCCGTCTCAGTGCTATGATGGGGTCTAAAACCAGACTGAAGCATTTCATATACATTGTTTATCTTCAGGAAGGCAGTGAGTTGCTGCGCAACAGCTTTTTCTTTAAAGTGTTGAGAGGAATGGGAGATTCGATATAGGCCGATAGTTTTTTATATTTTCTGGGTCAAAGTTTGGCTTTTTCAAGAGAGGCTTTATTACTGCCACTTTTAGTGCATTTGGTACACATCCGGTGGATAGAGAGCCGTTTATTATGTTCAACATAGGAGGGCCAAGCACAGGATGCAGCTCTTTCAGTAGTTTATTTGGAATAGGGTCCAGTATGCAGCTTGACGGTTTAGAGGCCATGATTATTTTCTTCATTGTGTCGATATAGTACTAAAACACTTGAGTGTCTCCCTTGGTCCTGGCAGAGTTGTGCAGACTCTGGACAACTGAGCTTTGGAGGAATACGTAGATTTAAAGAGGAGTCCATAATTTATTTTCTAATGATCATGATTTTTTTCCTCAAAGAAATTAATGAATTTATTACTGCTTAAGTGAAAGCCATCCTCTCTTGAGGAATGCTGCTTTTTAGTTAGCTTTGCGACAGTATCAAAAATAAATTTTGGATTGTTCATTTTTTCCTCAATTAAGTTGGAAAAATAGGATGATCGAGCAGCAGTGAGGGCTCTTCGATACTGCACGGTATTGTCTTTCCAAGCTAGTCGGAAGACTTCCAGTTTGGTGTGGCACCATTTCCGTTCCAATTTTCTGGAAGCTTGCTTCAGAGCTCGGGTATTTTCTGTTTACCAGGGAGCTAGTTTCTTATGACAAATGTTTTTAGTTTTTAGGGGTGCAACTGCGTCTAGGGTATTGGAGAAACATTAATAGCCACAAAATGTATTCCATGGGACAAAACTAGGTCCAGAGTATGACTGTGGCAGTGAGTAGGTCCGGAGACATGTTGGACAAAACCCACTGAGTCGATGATGGCTCCGAAAGCCTTTTGGAGTGGGTCTGTGGACTTTTCCATGTGAATATTAAAGTCACCAAAAATGTGAATATTATCTGCTATGACTACAAGGTCTGATAGGAATTCAGGGAACTCAGTGAGGAATGCTGTATATGGCCCAGGAGGCCTGTAAACAGTAGCTATAAAAAGTGATTGACTATGCTGCATAGATTTCATGACTAGAAGCTCAAAAGACAAAAACATTTTATTTTTTTTGTAAATTGAAATGAGCTATCATAAATGTTAGCAACACCTCCACCTTTGCGGGATGCGCGGGGGATATGGTCACTAACCAGGAGGTGAAGCCTTATTTAACACAGTAAATTCATCAGGCTTAAGCCATGTTTCAGTCAGGCCAATCACATCAAGATTATGATCAGTGATTAGTTCATTTACTATAACTGCCTTGGAAGTGAGGGATCTAACATTAAGTAATGGCAGGAATGGAGGTGGTCTTTATTCTAGTGAGATTGCTAAGGCGAACACCGCCATGTTTAGTTTTGCCCAACCTAGGTCGAGGCATAGACCGGTCTGAATGGGGATAGCTGAGCTGACTACACTGACTGTGCTAATGGCAGACTCCACTAAGCTGGCAGGCTGGCTAACAGCCTGCTGCCTGGCCTGCACCCTATTTCATTGTGGAGCTAGGGGAGTTAGAGCCATGTCTATGTTCTTAGATAAGATGAGAGCCCCCCTCCACCTAGGATGGAGTCCGTCACTCCTCAACAGGCCAGGCTTGGTCCTGTTTGTGGGTGAGTCCCAGAAAGAGGGCCAATTATCTACAAATTCTATCTTTTGGGAGGGGCAGAAAACAGCCATGAGAAAGTTGTCCGGCTGCGGGGACTGTCCGAGGGGATTTATACTATTATCTGTACTTACTGGTGGAACAGACGCTGTTTCAACCTTTCCTACACTGAAATTACCCTTGCCTAACGATTGCGTCTGAAGCTGGGCTTTCAGCTCAGCTATCCTCGCCGTAAGGCAATCTTTCTCTTGTATATTATGAGTACAGCGACTGCAATTAAACAAAAAATATAAACGGTTAGTAAAAACCGTGAAGTTGTCAGGTAGCAAGGTTGGAAACAAAACGCACAGCAGCACGTAAACAAGTCTGCAAGTTGTGACCTGAAATGATACGTATCAAACTAGGCGTCACGTGGCTCCAACTGATGGTGTGTGTGACTGCTGTTTCAGTGGACATTAGCCCGGAGGAAGAGGAGGAGCTGATGGACATTAAGGTGAAGTGTCTAAACAACATGGCAGCTGCCCAGCTCAAGTTGGATCACTACGAAGCAGCACTACGGTCCTGTGTTTCAGTGCTGGCCCACCAGCCAGACAACATCAAAGCCCTATTCCGCAAAGGCAAGGTAGGTATCACACAACTGAATGTGTGGATTTGAGTGTGCATGTCTGAAAGCATCACCATGGACTTCTGTATCTGTAGGTATTGGCCTTGCAAGGAGAATATGCTGACGCTATAAGGAATTTGAAGATGGCCCTGAAGTTGGAGCCAAGCAACAAGGTACTGCACTCAACATTCACAAAATCATTATTTAGAAAGATGTGGAATGAAAACAAATTCTCAGGACCACATGTTTTTGCAGTTCTTTCTGACATCCACCAGGTGGTGCCACATTCTCTAATATTGGTGATGAAGGAAACCAGGTGGACTGCAGACTCATCATTTTGGTGGATCTGATTTCGTGTTGTTGCTGTAAATAGGTTGGTTTATCGATGCCCAGGTGATATCTAAGCATTGCTTAGACATGTTGCTCCCTGCACAGGGAGAACCAGGGCGAACCACAGCGCGTTTGCTACTTGGACCATCTGCATGTTAATACTTAACACTCATGACCCCACCACCCCACTCACTCCTGCCGCCTCAGTATTTTTTCAGTCCAACACACCAATGTGAAATCATGCTCTGACAGAATGCCTTGTACAATTGTCCCATACAGTTTTTTTCTTCTTCTTGGACACTAATGTAGTGCATGAGTATGTTGGGCCGGTAGTTGTTCATATGTTGACATTTTCTATTAGCATTAGACAAGCTCTTGCATTCTGAACTGGGCTGCAGGGTGCACCACAGAGTTGGTTACACCATCTCAAGTGTGGCTCCCTGGGAATGTTTATGGTGGTGTTTTTGCTGAAGTGTTTTAGATTAGGAGCAGTAAACCATTACAAGTAGAATCTCAATGGTCTAGATTAGAAGATTGCATATTTATATGCAAAAATTGTGGTCCACTCCCTACTTTTAATTTGAAGGATGTTAGGGTTTTCTTGTCTGAATTCATTAATTTAATTAACACAATTTGCCTTTATCTTCTCAATACAAACGTTTTTGTAAAATGGGGAAAGATGACAAGAACTGCAGCAGTTATGTAATTTCTGTCCTCAAACATTACTATTGTCTACATGACCAGAAGTATCGGCTGATTTGAACATGGGAATGCCAAGGGGGGCCCTGTAGAAACCTGATATTGTGAAGCACCCATTTAATCTTGTCAGCAGTGAGAGATGAAACCCTAAGAGCGGAGACTTACCCAAACTCTCTACCCTCCTCTGTCCACAACACAGTGCTTGTAAGTGGCTCCTTGGAAGCTGTAATGGACATTTTGGCCAGTACTGTGAAAATGTCCTAAATTTCCCACTCACAAACCCTTGAGACGAATGACTAAGACTTGATATGAGGGGGCTGCCTCATGCAGGGAAGCTGTTAACTTACTACCCTTTTGTTGGCTGGATTTGTATTGGCATGAATATTCATTTTACAATAGCATCAATTGCTAATAATCAAGCCACCTGCAGTTAACAGAACACCTGACTATTATGGTGCATAGGGAATGGGTTGTCATCAGTGAGTGTGTTTTTATATACACAGGCTATGTGATTGTGGGAAGGGGGTAGAGTAGTACGCCTGCAGCTTATTCTCACACTTTGCTGTCTCCTGGGGTAGACCATCCACTCAGAACTCTCCAAGCTGGTGAAGAAGCACTCTGAGCAGAAAGGCGCCGAGCAGGCCATGTACAAGAAGATGCTAGGCAACCCAGGCAGCGGTGGCATGCAGAAACACCAGGCCAGATCATCATGGGTGAGACGGTCCTCACATGAGGCTTAACCTGCTCATGTCAACAAACTGATGCTAGCATAAAATGTTATTTGAACCCAGCTGGGGATCAGAAAAATATGTTTTGAGGTGTACATGGATGTCTTACCTTTTGAATGCATTTCAAAGTGAGGAAACAGTTTTCCAAGTCAACATAAAGCCTCACATTTTGTTTTCTTTTGTCCCCAGGATGTCAGCTGGAAATGGCTGTTCGGTGCCACGGCTGTAGCCATCGGAGGTGTCGCCTTGTCAGTTGTCATAGCTGCCAGAAATTAGATAAGACAAATACTTTTTCTGGTGATTGCCTGCACCCTCCACGGTGGGACCTCACAAAAAGCAACTGGATATCTGGCAGTGCCTGTTGGAACTGGTAAAAAAAAAAAAGTGGGAAGGAAATGGCTTTATCTGCCACAACCTTTAGTGTGACGGTCCATAAGTTTCTCACACTGTTCTGTCACTGCTTGGGAGAATTATGACAAATACTATACAATAAACATTTGTATATGAAAAGTACTTACCACTTTTTAAATGTGCATATGGCCATTTATTTCCAGAGACAAATTGTTAATTGCTCCTATATGGTAATGATTCTAAATATAAATTCAGCACTCTGAAATGAGAATTCTATGAATGATTGGTCAAAGTTATTTAAAATTAGCGAATGTGATATGGTCCTATATTTTTAAAGGATATGATTGTGCAATTATTTGCATTTTGCTTTTGCTCTTTTACTGGGACAGTGCCAATGATGGGTATGAGATGAATCTAGATGCTGTATTATCTGACCCTGGGATCCACACAGTCTTGGTCGACAGAAACTGTCACGTTCTTTTAAATGGCAGAAAGAAGGAACTCTTAAGTCAATGGAGAATAACTCACTTTTGATAATTCTGAGACATTTTGAAGGGTGTACCTTCTAAATCCAATTTTAGGTCAGTTTAACAAAACATCTAATTGATCATCTATCATTTTGTTAAATTCAGGATACTTGTTATATTCATGATATGTGTTATATAAGACAGTCAAGTGTTGCAGACATTGTTTGAGTTTCTCACATTCCTTTATTTGTTAATTTTGTATTTATTTCAATAAAAGTTTGTCAATTCTGGTACTATGAGCCACACCCTTTTTTGTATAATCAACCTTTTGGTATCTAATCTTTACGATGTCTTGTCACCCGTACAACTGTCAATCTCTGACAGGTTGGGAGCACTTCATCTGTTATTACAGTACATGGACTCAACGCCTACACACTTAAGTCAAATGAGAGCTTCTTACTGTCAAAGAAAGTAAATGGATTTATAGCACTACAGGAGGTAGAAAACACTGATTTTGTTTGTCTATTTTATATTTGACACTATGCTCCTTTTCAACATAAACAATATCTGTGTCAGAGGACAGGTACTCATTTGCTTAGAGCAAGGGGTGTCAAATTCATTCCGTTGAGGGCAGTGCTTTTTCTTTCAATTTGTGTCCAATTAAGCGCTATACAGCCAGGTGAGGGGAATTCTTAACTAATCCGTGATCTTAATTCATCAATCAAGTACAATGGAGCGACCCTCAGTGGAATGAGTTTGGATCTATTTTGCTGGTTGGCTTTACAGCTAGCAAACTAGAGCATTTCCTCATGTCCTATTTTTTTTTTGTTGTTGTACCAATTTGTTATTGACTGGACATTCCCAACTCATGGATTCAGTCAGACGTTGAGTAGTCCAGTGACCTAGTGTTTCCCTCTTTCTTGCAGATCTCTGGTGTGTATCATCTGTACCCTGGTAGCCACTGACTAGACATGTCTCATGTTTTTAATGATTCACATATTCTCAATGCCTCATATTTAAGTAAATAACCCGTTTATGATTAATCCTCTTTATACATGTGTCGACCTTATGTCACGTGGATATGTTTATATATAATTTATTTTCAATTTAACTTGTGACTTCATCACGCCATGCACGTACCATGAATATTCATTGTAAAGCTAAGGTTTGTGCGTTTACGACACTGTGCTGTTCGTGCGTGAGCGTGGAGGAAATGGTAGCAAGATGGCGGCGTTGAAGGAGGAGCAGTGCTACGGATTGTCCTGTGGACGAGTGAGCAATGGCAGTAATGTCTCCGTCTTTCACGTAAAACTCACTGACAGCGCCTTGAAAGCATTTGAAGGTTATCAGAGCAGCAAGGTAAGTTAACAACTCAAGTACATTATTTAACTTCAAGTTGGGTCTATTTTGCTGGGTGGCTGACAGAGCTAGCCGCTAGCAGTGGATATGGTAACGTTACTTCGCTGCCAAACCATGCCAGCTCAACTAGAACTAGCCAGCAAGCTTATTTGGTTCGATAGTCACTTAGCCAACGTTTAGCTATTTTATTTACATGAGTTAGATGGTAGTTCATTACTCACTAGAAAAGTTAGTTCTTTTAAGCTAAGCAACTGAGTTATAATTTTTATTTTTAATACAGGTTAACTTTTTTAAACCTTTACGTAGTGGCAAACGAGGCTGGTAACGTTAGCTGCCAATAATGCTTTTCAGATATAACACTAGCTAGCTTTATCCCGAAGGCTCGCTAACTCGCATAACAAGTGCTCTTGTCATCATAGCTGAATTCCTACCTATCTAGTTTGTCGTTACCACCACTAGTCGGAATCGATTAGTTAACGGTCAACTTAATTAACTCGCTAGGTAGCAAAGTAAGCTAGTTAGCCAACATTAACTAACCAACTTGTTACCTAGATTTGCTGTTAAACATTTTATTCGGGGTCTGTAATGGAGCTAGGGGCGAACGTCATAAAACCAACCATATATTGTATGTAGGTAACTGTTTTTAGCTAACTAGACCGCTAACGTTAGCGAGTGGTTTGAACAGGTAACTTGGCCAATCGATGCCATTTGGCAAAGTTTAGTAGCTAGCTAAGTTTGCTGAGTTAACATTAAACTCTGGCGAGCAATGTCATCAGCTAGCTACCTAGCCAGCTATGCATGAATTGTGATCCACAAGTAAAGTGCAATAAAAAATCCTTAGGTTACGTTGCTTTGCTCTGTTGCTTCTGGAAGTCCTGAAAAGTGAGTTTGGAGGCTAGCCATCAGTAGCCCAAAAACTGCAAGATCTAGCAGGACATTTTTCAGTTTAACCTCCCATTTACAGCGATTCCCATTTTTAAAAAGCTAGTAAATAATAATGTTCTTGAGGTGATGATAGTCAGTCATGGACTTGGCGAGTTATGTTAGCTAGCAATATAAAAGTTCCCCTCCCTACCGTTGATTCTACTCCTCCCTTGCTTGATTCTAATTGGTGAGCTGGCTGGCTGGCTCATTATATATTTGACTAAGAAAAGCCTGGTCATGCAAGCTAGCTACAGTATAACAAACTAATTTTATAGGTAGACTGGCAAGTGTTTTCATGATGGTCTTTAAATTAAGTTAGGGAAGAGGAAGTGCCCAACACAGCCAGTGATATTTGACGTCAGCTACCTACCCTGGTAACACTTAACAGTGTCCTTGATGTAGGTAATAAGAACATGGATGATATCCTGCTGTGCTCGTCTTTGAAGCACATTGCCTATTAGTATCACTAGGGTGGCTGGAGTCTTTGACCATTTTTAGGGCTTTCCTCTGACACCACCTGGTATAGAGGTCCTGGATGGCAGGAAGCTTGCCCCCAGTGATGTACGAGCAGTTGCCATACAAGGCACTGGTGCAGCTGGAAAACCTTTTGAGGATCTGAGGGCCCGTGCCAAATCCTTTGTCTCCTGAGGGGAAATAGGCTTTTGTCGTGCCTTCTTCAGGACTGTCTTGGTGTGTGTTGACCATGATAGTTTGATGTGGACACCAAGGAACTTGAAGCTCTCAACCTGCTCCACTACAGCCCAGTCTATGAGAATGGGGGCGTGCTCGGTCCTCCTGTAGTCCACAATCGTCTCCCTTGTCTTGATCATGTTGAGGGAGAGTTTGTTGTCCTGGCACCACACGGCCAGGCCGCAGACATGCTCCCTATATGCTGTCTCATCATTGTTGATCAGGCCTACCACTGTTGTGTCATCGGCAAACTTGATGATGGCGTTGGAGTAGTGCCTGGCCATGCAGTCACGAGTGAACAGGGAGTATAGGAGGGGACTGAGCACGCACTCCCGAAGGGCCCCTGTGTTGAGGATCAGCGTGGCAGATGTGTTGTTACCTACCCCTATCACCTGGTGATGGCCTGTCAGGAAGTCCAGAATCCAGTTTGAGGGAGGTGTTTAGTCCCAGGGTCCTTAGCTTAGTGACGAGTTTTGAGGACACTATGGTGTTGACTACAGCTCAGCATTCAATTAATAGCATTCTCACATAGGTGTTCCTTTTGTCCAGGTGGGAATGGGCAGTGTAGGGTGTGATAGAGATTGGGGCGGTATGCAAATGGGGGGGGTTAGAGTTTCTGGGTTTATCTGAGCTATGACCAGCATTTCAAATCACTTCATGGCTACAGATGTGAGTGCTATGGGTCAGTAGTCTTTTAGGCAGATTACCTTGGTGTTCTTGGCCCCAAGGACTATGGCGGTCTGCTTGAAACTTGTTATTTCAGACTCAGTCAGGGACATGTTGTCAGTGAAGACAATTGCCTCTTGGTCAGCGACTGCTCGGACTACACGTCCTGGTAATCTGTCTGGCCCTGCAGCCTTGTGAATGCTGACCTGTTTAAAGGTTTTACTCACATCGGCTGCGGAGTGCATGATCACACAGATGTCCGGAACAGCTGATGCTCTCATGCATGTTTCAGTGTTACTTGCCTCGACGCGAGCATAAAAGTAATTTAGCTTGTCACTGGGCAGCTTGCGGCTGTGCTTCCCTTTGTAGTCCGTAATAGTTTGCAATAGCCCTGCCACATCCGATGAGCGTTGTTGCCGGTGTAGTAGGTTTCAATACTATTCCTGTATTGACGCTATTCCTGTTTGGTGGTTCGTCGGAGGGCTTAGCGGGATTTCTTACAAGCTTATGGGTTAGAGTCCTGAAAGCGGCAGCACTAGCGTTTAGCTCAGTGCAGATGTTGCCTGTAATCAATGGCTTCTGGTTGGGGTATGTACGTATAGTCACTGGGGACGATGTCATCGATGCCCTTATTGATAAACCCAGTGACTGATGTGTACAGAAGAATCCCAGAACATATTCCAGTCTGAGCTAGCAAAACAATTCTGTAGCTTAGCATCTGCTTCATCTGACCACTTTTTTATAGACTGAGTCTCTGGTGCTCTCTGCTTTCATTTTTTTTTTGTAAGCAGGAATTGGGAGGACAGAATTATGGTCATAATTGCCAAACGGTGGGTGAGGGAAAGCTTTGTACGCGTCTCTGTGGAGTAAAGGTGGTCTAGAGTTTTTCCCTCTGGTTGCATATTTAACATGCTGGTAGAAATGTGCGGTAGTTAAACTGGAGTGATTGGACCGCTGTGATCTGTGGCGATGCGGGATAGCTTTTCTCATTTATTGCCCTGCCTGAGCTTGGTGCAGATTTTAGAGGATGTAGCCTTGTAGTTGATGAATAGTAGCACTTTTTAATGCCTTTCATCCCAAGGCTCCATTGTCCACTGCTGAGGGAATTGTTTTGAAATGTCTCTCGTAGAGGTTAAGAGCGTTGGACCATTAATCCAACGGTTGCTTGTTCGAATCCCAGAGCCCGCTAGGTGAAGAATCTGTCTGTACCCTTGAGCAAGGCACCTACAAGTCCTCCCGTACAGACATGCCGAGTAATACCTTAAAGGGATATTCACCAAAATTACACAATGACATATTGGTTTCCTTACCCTGTAAGTAGTCTATGTACAAGGTATGAAAGCAATAAATGCTTTGGTTTTATTTCCCTTGCTCTTTTTCCAACTGTTAACATTTTAGCATTTGTTTCACATTCAAATCATGGGACCGATATTAGCATTGTCTAAATCATCTGAAATTATCTAATATTTGAGTCGCAACAGTCACTTATAGATTTGAACATGATGTGTGAGAAAAGCTAATATCGGTGTCATGACTTAAATATGATTTGTGCCATATATGGGATTTGGGCAAATGTTTTTGGAGAAGGTGCCAGGTAAACCAAAGCATGGATTGCTGTAGTTTGGGTGAAATATCCTTTTAAGCTATGTCAGTATGTAATAGTATAAACCTCATCCTATATTCACTGGTATTTCACCACAAAGGCGTCCTCAGGCTTCCCAGCTGAAACAGTTCGGAAGAGTTTCTGCATATAATTTGTCATTTTGATGAGTTTGGCAAAAACTTCAATTACTGACATTTCTTATCTTAGATTATTTCTGACTCTTTTGCCTACAGCATCTCAAAATGGACAGACAGTACTGAACTCAGCAAAAAAAAAAAAGGTCCTCTCACTGTCAACTGTTTATTTTCAGCAAACGTAACATGTGTAAATATTTGTATGAACATAACAAGATTCAACAACTGAGACACAAACTGAACAAGTTCCAGACATGTGACTAACAGAAATGGAATGTGTCCCTGAACAGGGGAGGGGGGGTCAAAATTAAAAGTCAGTTCTTGCTGTGAGATGTTAACCCATTCTTCCACCAAGGCACCTGCAAGTTTCTGGACATTTCTGGGGGGAATGGCCCTAGCCCTCACCCTCCAGTCCAACAGGTCCCAGACGTGCTCAATGGGATTGAGATCCGAGCTCTTCGCTGGCCATGGCAGAACACTGACATTCCTGTCTTGCAGGAAATCACGCACAGAACGAGAATTATGGCTGGTGGCATTGTCATGCTGAAGGGTCATGGATGAGCCCGCAGGAAGGGTACCACATGAGGGAGGAGGATGTCTTCCCTGTAACGCACAGCGTTGAGATTGCCTGTAATGACGACAAGCTCAGTCCGATGATGCTGTGACACACCGCCCCAGACCACGACGGACCCTCCACCTCCAAATCGTTCCCGCTCCAGAGTACAGGCCTCAGTGTAACACTCATTCTTTCGATGACGAACGTGAATCTGACCGAATCTTACCTTCTGTAAGCTGTTAGTGTGTTAATGACCGTTCCACAGGTGCATGTTCATTAATTGTTTATGGTTCACTGAACAAGCATGGGAAACATTGTTTAAACCCTTTACAATGAAGATCTGAAGTTATTTGGATTTTTACAAAAGACGGGGTCCTGGAAAAGGGACGTTTCTTTCTTTACTGAGTTTATCTGCTTTAAAAAAAATATTATCAAAGGTCTTACATTTATTTCACCTTTATTTAACCAGGTAGGCTAGTTGAGAACAAGTTCTCATTTGCAACTGCGACCTATGCAAGCACACTCGTTCGTGGTTTCTGCGAGCCAAACTAAAGCATGCCGATGCCTTAAGTGACAGGTTGGCCAGCTCGACAGCGTTTACGTCTGAGGGAGCCATTGATAGCCTTTTGACCCCTCTGGGTAATGTGCAGTGTTTTAGAATCTGAATCTGGGAGGTCTAAAGGTAAATACTGCATCATTAATAGGGTGTTTTCCCTCCGCCCTGTAGTCAGCTGGCCACAGACAAAGTAAGATCCATCTTGAGAAAGCTCAGACACTGAAAAGAAAGGAGGGAAGTTAAGATGACAATACCTTGTGCTCCAGTTTTGATATCTGTGCCCAGGACTCCCGAGTGGTGCAGCGGTCTAAAGCACTGCGTCACGACAGACACCCTGGTTCGATTCCAGGCTGTATCACAACTGCTGTGATTAGGAGGCCCATAGAGCAGCGCACAATTGGCCCAGCGTCGTCTGGGTTTGGCCGGTGTAGGCCGTCATTGTAAATAAGATTTTGTTCTTAACTGACTTGCCTAGTTAATTTTTTTTTTTAAACATCTGTGAAGGGAGTGCCCAAGGTCTGGCTGGTCCTGTTTTTCTTCAGTCTGGGGACTTCTGTCTATTCCAAACACACTGCAGAATGACTCATCTTTTATTGCTTCTTGCTTTGTGAAATTAAATATTGGTTGTAGATGGAATAGAGTTCAGCACTACCAGTTCATTTAGGCCTCTTGCCCCATGTTGACCAGGAGGAAAACCTATAAGATAGTATATAGAAAGTATTGTTTTAACACATCCTGTTTCACCATCCAATAATAAATTATTTCCTTTTCTAGGTCTGGTCCTCCTCTGAGAATGGTATTATACAGTAGGCTTGGGCGGTATACAGATTGTCATACCGACCTTGTGCCATTCCAGGATATTCGATAACACCCGCGTTGAACACAAGGGGGTGCCAAAAAATTGCCGCCTTACCAGAATGCTAACAAAATTAGCACAAGTATTGGTGCGTTTTCAAAGGAGGCTGCTAGCTAAATATGCTAACAAGCGCAAATGAAAATAAACTAATTGCAGAGACGGGTAATCCCGCTCCATAAAGTGTATAGGTAGGAGCAACCAAATTTGATTTTTGTTGAGTTGGGACATTGACAAGCAATGTGAATGAGAAACATTGTGCAAATGAACAGTCTTGACAAATGCTTGTCTGAAGGAAGACTAGTACTGGCTCGGAACAGAATGTGTAGGCTTCACGCTGTCTGTGGAGTCTGGCGTCGCTAGGGCAACGGGCCTGCCTGCTCTGCTCAGAGAACAGGCCGAGAACGGAGAAGAAATGTAAGGAAATCAAGATAGCGGCTGCTGTACAAAGACTCATCCAATGGGCTTTGACTTCTCAAACACGGCAGAAAGCTAACATATTATGCCGCATCACTTAATTAATTCAGCCGTGTACTTGCAAGTTAAATTTTAGGGCTCACTGTTTTCACGCAGGATAAAAAAGAATGCGTAAAATATCTAGTAATGTTTTTATACACGTAGATTTAAAATGCTTATTGTAATTTCTGCTCGGCATCAAGACTAATTTCGCGCTTCAGTTGCACTTCAGCACTCAAAATGCGTTTGCAAATTCTCATCTATCAGCAGACAGACAGCACTCTGTGTAACTACTGTTCTCCGGGAAAATGCAAGCTGAACTTTAAGCAAAACATGAAATGAAGCTGGCTGCAATCTTTCTATGATAAACATTACAAATATGATGGCTGTGCAATTTATTTGCTTTTTCATAGTAAGCTCATTTATCTGTGGCTACCAGCCAAATAGCGTTGCACTACTGTTATCTGATAACAGTTAAATGTTCTGCTGAATGTGTTGCTCTAATGCATTTTCTGTGAAGGAAAATTATAGTTGTATATCCTTGATCACTCTTGAAGCAAAAAACACTGTTGGCTTTCAATATAGAACGGGACCCCTGTCAATACACAGCTGGAACCCTGCTCCCACTTTCTCCTGTTCTGGTATTTAAGTGATAATGCCCTAGAAGCCGGTGGTTGGGGGATTATATTGGCAAATGTATTGCACAAGTTGACTGAAGGTATTTACTAAAGTAGCTACAAATATAAAAATGTATTGAACTAGTTTAAATGGTATTTCCAAATACACCGGTATACTGACCAAGACTCACGAGGCACTGTTTTTTATCCTCACTGAGGCGCTGTAATCCGGAAGTTACCAATGCAAACAACTACATGTAAAATCACAGAGAATGCGAACAAGTACATTGCAAACATTTTATACAGTCTCTGACCTAAACTGTACAAGTAACTAAAATGCTACTGTTTGCTACTTGCTCAAAACACATTAGACAGCATGGCTTTTGATCTAGGAGAGGATTCTCTGCTGTTACCAAGCAGAGACTGATTTTGGATAAACTAACCACTTTAGCAAGATGTCGAACTAGCTACTAAATTAGCAAACTGAAAACGACACCAGTGCATTTTTAGCATCTTTTAGACAGTTAACTTAACTATTAAGGTACATGGCTGGCAAATATTTATTTGTGAATTCCATACTAGATCACCTCTTGTCGTTGTGCTTGTAAACAAACACCACATCACTCGGGACTACCGGTAAGCTTCATAAAGAAAAGAGTTAGACCGATGAAGTGACTAATGTGATCTTTATCTTCTAACATCTTGCACAAGTTGACTGCAGGTATTTACTTAGATACAAATACTCAATTTTATAATACAAAAAAGCAAATAAATAGTTTAAACATGATTGAAAAATCTGTTATTTTCCAAATACCCCGGGAATACGGTATACCTCCCAATCCTATTATACAGCATTTAGAGCGTTGTGCTTTCAAAGTGCGTTGTGCAATAGTCCTCAGGTAGCATGGCAGACTGTTATCCATGTCTGACTTGAGCAGTGCCAACGACAGCACGTTCCTCTGCTTGAATATCTGAGCGGAAGTACAGAGTGAACTCGAGCTCCATTCTGGGGATTGCCAATCTGGAGACTAACACACAAGGAAAAATAAGACCTAATGCGATATTTTATCCTTTGAAGCTTTGATATAAATGGACTGCAAAGTGTTAACGTGGCCTCTTTTATGATGCAGTCGTTCTCTACCCTACATATCCCCCAATTGTCAGACAAGCGCAGGTTGTAAAGAATTGAATACCGTCCAAGACCTTTTCAGAACATTCTACTGTACCATCTTTTGTTTTTTGATAGGCAGTGTTTATTCAAATGGCTGCTGGTTTTCATCAAAGTATATTTTGCTGCCAGATGCCCCCAGTTACTAAAGCAGTAACCTTTTTTTAGAAAAGCAACCAGTGTATGAAATCATGCCAAAACCTTCAAGATTGCACCTACAATAGGCTATTTCAGCAAAATGGATAGAAATTGAGTTGAGCTTTTGGTGTCCCTCTGTGGGATGATTTACACTGTTTTGGCCCAAAGCCTTTTGGTTTCAATGTATGAGGTAAAGGCCAAGTTATTCTTGTCTTCTGTGCAGGCAGAATTAATTTTCACATTACGTTCCTTACACAGCATTGAGCTCTACGTATGATTAAAGGATGAAGAGAAGTTTATAATTTCTAACCAGTTTTTCATTGATAAGCTGAGTAAAAACATGTTTCTCACATGTGATCCAGTCTTGCTCGTAAGCTTAGATGTTTGCTACAAGTAGCTTCACAAACTAGCAGAGGAGTTGCGTCATATCTTGTCATTGGAAAGCCTTTTAGTTTGCTGGCGGGCTCAAGGAGAACTGTTAATGCTCTGGGTTGGCTTTTCCCCTTGACACTAAAGACAAGGGACTGATTGAGCTTTAATGAGCTGTCCTCTCTCCTGCTTTTTAATTTTACTAGTTGTCAGTTAAGAACAGATTCTTATTTACCATGGCGACCTAGTGGTACAGTGGGCAGAAGGACAGATTTTTGCCTTGTCAGCTCGGGGACACAATCCTGCAACCTTTCGGTTACTGGCCCAACGCTCTAACCACTAGGCTACCTGCTGCTTCACTTAGTATGCACGTTTGTTGCCTCCGGTGAAGGCCTTCGATTGGCTGTCACTGGAAATGGTGTATTCCAGCCTCATAAAGACATGTTTCCACCCAATCGTGCAATCTGTCAGTTGATATAAGCCAAAATAGAATGTACTTTCTTACTGCTTTTTGCCCATTTGTTAAACAGTAGTCCATATTTTGCATTGTCTGAAACTCATGTCATTTTCTTATTTGTCAAGGAATGCACTTTGAAAGTTTGTCTCATGCCATCTGGGATGATACAGGGAAGGTTTCGGACCCTATGGGAAGTAACAGCGACTGGTCTAGATTTTGTTGCTTCGTGCTGGTCAGCCAGCCCTGGTGCCATGGATATTTAAGGAATGCTGACTCCCCAGTTTGAACAGAACGAATGGGCCGTGGGCAAGTCACACTGGACGGCCTGGTGTCAATGTGTACAGAGCAGACCTAACCTGCATTCTTGCTACGTCTCGTGTCTAGTCATTGCACTGTAAAAGACAAATGACCCAGTAGTCAAGTGTTGGGAGCTGCCCCAGATAATGTCCTGTCCTGCTGACAGCTGGTCTGGTGCTGTTGTTGGATCTTAACACCATGTCTGAGGCCCTGGGCCCACGTGGGAACGTCTCTGTTCCACTGCCCTCTGACCTCACAGATGAGTCCTGGACAATTCAGGAGGATCCTGATCCTCATAACAGCATCTGTCATTACTTTTATTTCCTTTGTCACAGGTTAGTTAATGTCCCATAATTGGATGGTATTATGTGTGTAATTTGACTTGTGCTGATAAGCACACAACCCTGAGGGTCCCCCGTGTTGAGGGTCAGCATTGAGGTGTTGACTACCCTCACCGCCGGGGGCAACCTGTCAGGAAGTGTAGGATCCAGTTGCAGAGGAATGTGTTCAGTCCCAAGGTCCTGAGCTTAGTGATGCTTTTGTACTTGACTATTGTGTTGAACGATGAGTTGTTGAACATTGAGTTTAACTTGCTACCAGAGAGAAACAAGTACCAGAGAAAAGTGTACACCAGTCGGAGCGCTGTATGGTGATTAAAGCCTGTTCGTGAATGGTAGAATTTGATTGGTCAAGACGAAAGCAGAGATTTATCTGACCCAGAGAAGTGCAACTGAAACACAAAATGAATCCTTTTACATTCATGATTTGGAGCAAACTCTGACTGACGCCGAGCAGTTTTTCCAATAAGAATAATTTTAGATCTGTGATCTGTGTCCTTTTCTGCCAGAAAAACGCATAATCCGTTATGTCACATCTTGATTAGTCTTCCCCACTTCAACCTACAACTGGAACTCCCAGCAAAGAGTTCCTTTTTAATGCATTGAGATTTTTCGTAGTTCTAAGTAAGGTGTATGTATCTCAAGTTCCAATTTCTGTTGTTTGTAGAAGCTTCATAGACATGTCACCTTCACTTTCCTACTGAAATTTTCTTTCTAGGGAATTTGATTGCTCAGTTCCTCTACAGACAGCTGTTGCAAACTAGCCTAACCCCGTAGTATTTTGATTTCGTTTTAAAGAGTGGAACAATAGTGTTATGTCGTCACTATTTTCAAACGTCACTGGTACATGAAAAAATGTTATCTATCCATGTGGAAACGGCCTCTTCTGTCAATCATTAATTTAAGCTGTTTTAGGCCTATGTGGTTTAATACATTAAGCAGTTTTATGTAAAGTAGTACATTTTTTGGCGTGATTCCAAATAAGCCAACACAATGACCCTCATTGACCCTCATTGATTTGTGAGCGTTTGTTACATTGAGTTTAAACTTTAAACCAGTGTTTTATAGTAGTGCAAATATCTCCCCAGAGAGATGAGGGGAAATACACCACTACACTATCTATTGGGATGTTTATTTGGTTAACATTGAGGCCTGCCATGTTTTAGGAGTAGCTCTCCTACTGACCTGACACATGACAAGCTAGTCTTGTTACAGGCAGGTTCATGTGGATGGGGATTAAGACTAACTATTATTGTCTCTTCTAATGCAGGACTGTAATCCAAATAGAATGTACCCCTAATGTTAAAAGGAGAAAGCACCAGTGAAAACATTGTGCTTTTGCTTTGGCAGGAATGGGTCTGTGCATAGGTCTTCTCCGCATATCTGTCTTCTCTTCGCATGCAGGTAACCCGAGACTCAGACAGCTGACACTTTGCCAACTAGTCTGCAGGTCAATAACTTCCCCGTGTCCAAACCACTCATTCAAGTGCCAACAAAAGGTGAATGTTGAAGGATCACCATCGCTCAACTCTCTATTCTAACCTTGTGTTATCAGTCTTTGTCTTACGAAGGTACTCCCCGGGGAGTAGAAATCTTGGGCCTAGACTCAATCAGATTTGTCTCTTTGTTGCATGACACCAGATGGTGGCCATTCTCTGGTGTTGTGTGAACTTCCATGGCCCTGTCATTGAGTGACGGTCAGAATTAGGGCTGTGACTTTACCAGTATTGCAATAGTTTTTCCATGGCAAAAATTTAAACACAAAGCAGGCAACACTTTGGTCCTTTTTAAAACCTGCTGTATGTAAAATATTGTGTGCTATAGCTTGAAAGTAAATGTCATCTAGTCACATGTAATCTTTGTTTCCATGATTGGGGCTGTTTTCCTAAAGAAGTTAAATGTGCTTTGTTTTTTTTTGTTTCTTTGCCGCAACACTAACGAGTATTGCAATACTGCTATCGCCCCAGACCTAGTCAGGGGCCACATTCTGTCCTAAGGTTAGCTCTGTAGAACATTCTGGGCTCCAGTCCCAGAGAATAGTGACATGTCAGCAGCCCATTCAAATGAACAGGCTGAGTGTTGCACTCTGTCAGTGGAGGGGGATGGGGGAGCTAAATTCGGTGCTCTATTTTACATTGCAGTGGTGGGGGGGGGGGGGACTGAATGTGCAGGCTCCATTAAAGGTCTGGCTGGCTAGTTGGACTGAGCACACACGTCTAGGTAAAACCAGAGGGGCTCTCTTGTCCGGAAAGGGAGGGGTTGTATTGGAGAAGATCTCTATTCTCTTGGTTAGAAATATGAAGTGCCTGTTTCAATGACTGTTTGGTATTGTTACTTGTGAAATTTAAATTCTCACATTGCATCACACATTCCAAATCATTCACTCAAATCTGACCACGGGTGATGGTTTTAATACATTCCTTGTGCGTTGTCTTTATGCCCAATTTGCACTGAATCTGCATTCACCACATAGTTTGTTCAAGTTAGCACCTCATTCTCATAAGGATGTGGCAAAGGAAGAACCTGAACCTTTTTGATGTGTCAAAAGTCACCCATGATTTGAGAACACTAAAAAACATAATTATATGACTAATGGGAAAGTACGCATGCCAGGGGCTACCCTGTTCAGTGCCATGTTCTCAGCTGCCAGTGTGTGAGCTCTGGCTGTGTTCAGTAGGGCCCTATAAAATCTGCATTGTGGAGAACGTGGACGCAATCACGGAATCCAGACATTAAAACGGAATTCGACAATATAAAATGTATGGAACTAAGTAGGAAGTCAACTAAATGTATTGAACTTAATCATGACAAGAAAAGGCATCAGTGATTTCATATTTTCTAGCCTCTTTCTGAAACCTGTGTGTAGCCGTTAGCGACGCTAATGATAACCTTCTGGTAGATGGAAAGGCTTTTCGTAAAGCGTTCTTAATTAAATGTCAACTTCAAAGTAACCTATGCCTACCTGGCAGAATGAGATCATGACTATTGACATAAATCCAGTGTCCATTTGTTTTGCAAATCAAATTTTATTTTTCATGTGCCAAATTAAGCAGGTGTTTTATTTGTATATTTTAATTTCACCTTTATTTAACCAGGTAGGCTAGTTGAGAACAAGTTCTCATTTACAACTGTGACCTGGCCAAGATAAAGCATAGCAGTGTGAACAGACAACACAGTTACACATGGAGTAAACAAGTCAATAACACAGTGGGAAAAAAGAGTCTATATACATTGTGTGCAAAAGGCATGAGGAGCTAGGCGAATAATTACAATTTAGCAGATTAACACTGGAGTGATAAATGATCAATGGTCATGTGCGGGTAGAGATACTGGTGTGCAAAAGAGCAGAAAAGTAAATAAATATAAACAGTATGGGGATGAGGTAGGTAAATTGGGTGGGCTATTTACCGATAGACTATGTACAGCTGCAGGGATCGGTTAGCTGCTCAGATAGCAGATGTTTGAAGTTGGTGAGGGAGATGAAAGTCTCCAACTTCAGCTATTTTTTTTAATTAAAAAAAAAAAAATTTTGCAATTCGTTCCAGTCACAGGCAGCAGAGAACTGGAAGGGAAGGCGGCCAAATGAGGTGTTTGGCTTCAGGGATGATCAGTGAGATACACCTGTTGGAGCGCGTGCTATGGGTGGGTGTTGCCATCGTGACCAGTGAACTGAGATAAGGCAGAGCTTTACCTAGCATGGACTTGTAGATGACCTGGAGCCAGTGGGTCTGGCGACGAATATGTAGCGAGGGCCAGCCGACTAGAGCATACAGGTCGCAGTGGTGGGTGGTATAAGGTGCTTTAGTAACAAAATGGATGGCACTGTGATAAACTGCATCCAGTTTGTGGAGTAGAGAATTGGAAGCTATTTTGTAGATGACATCGCCGAAGTCGAGGATCGGTAGGATAGTCAGTTTTACTAAGCTAAGTTTGGCGGCGTGAGTGAAATAGAAAGCCGATTCTAGATTTGATTTTGGATTGGAGATGTTTCATATGAGTCTGGAAGGAGAGTTTAGTCTAGCCAGACACCTAGGTACTTATAGATGTCCACATATTCTAGTCGGGCGTGCGGGTGCAGGCAGCGAACGGTTGAAAAGCATGCATTTGGTTTTACTAGCATTTAAGAGCAGTTGGAGGCCACGGAAGGAGTGTTGTATGGCATTGAAGCTCGTTTGGAGGTTAGATGGCACAGTGTCCAAGGAAGGGCCAGAAGTATACAGAATGGTGTCGTCTGCGTAGAGGTGGATCAGAGAATCGCCCGCAGCAAGAGCAACATCATTGATATATACAGCGAAAAGAGTCGGTCCGAGAATTGAACCCTGTGGCACCCCCATAGAGACTGCCAGAGGACCGGACATCACAGGAGCGCTACAGAAACATCGCTTACCAATGGTCTCTTGCTAGTGCTCACTTGCATTAACCCTTAGCCTACAATGGTCACGCCCCTGTGTAAAATCAAATTAACATTTTTAAAAATCTACATTAAAATGCGTCTGTTCAAGCTGCGTCTCAATCCGCCTATAATAACGCATCTGAGGTGAAAGGTGGCAGAGCTAAAGCGGTGTTTGTTAAACCATGAGACATCCCGAAAATCAGTCTTCTCACAAAATCGAATGTAGCGTCCAAACGGTTTGGCCCTCAAACTACACTCTTGAAAGATGAGATTCTCACGAACACGATGATGTTCTCTGTTTTGCTCTAGGGCATTCACAAGCCTCAATACTCGTCTGAAGGTTCCCAGGGATCGATTAGCTGCTCGGATAGCAGAGAGAGTGCCTAAAATAAGGGCATAAATGATTGTAAAAAATGTACTTATCATATCTCTGACAGACACATAATAAAACACATTTTGTAGGGCTCTGTCAGTGGTTGGGTGTTCTGCAGTGCCAGCATCCCCTCAATGGCAGCACGACCCTGCTCTTTCCAAAGGCTGCTCTGGGCAGGCTAGCCTCACTTTATGGTTCACGTGAGCTCCAGACGTGTCAATGAGGAAGGAAACCAGATGGACTTCCTCTTGCTTGTCAGTTGTCAAGTATTTTCCCTCCGAATATTGTTCATTACATAGGCAGGCTGACTTATAGAAGCTTGGCACTGCTTAGTGGAACATTTTTGTGCTTTGTCTGCCATCAGGAAAATCATGTTATGCTCTTAAGTCTCATCATGCAACCAAAAGTTTCCTCGGTAGTGGTATGTTAATGGCTATGTCTGCTTGACTTGGATAGAGTAGGCTATACACTGACATATGCCCAGCTGTCTGCTGTGCTGCTACCATGGCTTCTTTAGCAGTAATGGTGTACACCATTGTGTAATAGGTTTAAAGCTTAACCAAAGGTGGAAAGGGGAACTTGTTCTTCAATCTTATTTTTCTCTCACACATTCAGATACGGTCAGGCTTTGTTGTAGGTTGAATGGATGATAACACTGAGGCTCCAAAACCCCACATGCTTTGGATGGAAGATTGTGTACAACTTGTTTACCAAAGTTATTTTGCTCATAACATTAAAGAATTTGATCAAGTTTTTTTGTTTATTCTATTAGGCTTTTGATGAAGTGTTTCTCATGCCTATTCGCACAAATTATGTCGATTTCTTAAGTCTGCCTATGTCGTGATGCATTTGATATCATTTTACTGTCCTGTTGGGTACATTGTGGTATCCAGATGTCCATACCGTGCCAGTGCCATCCTGGGATATACAGTTTTACCAGTAGTGCACACAAGGGGCGCTGTTTTATTTTTTTTCCAAAGTTTAAAAAAAAAGCCCACAAAACATCACTTACCAGAATGGTAACAAGTACTAAGAAATTCTCATAGCGGATGTTATGTAAATGCTAACGAACACATGCAATCATTTACTACTAGGACAGGCAACCCAGCTCAAAGTTATGCAATTATCTCAAAATGCAGTTTGCAGCACACACAAAACAAATATTAGACAGCATACAGGAGGGGATTGTCTCTGCTACTGTTACCAAGAATCTTTATCTTGCAAGTTAACGTTAGCCCCTTAGCTGAAGTTAGAGAACCCAAGCTGCAGAGAATGTATTTGGCACATATTAACTTAACTTACGAGATATATAGTTGGCAAACATTAGTATTGAATTTCAAGTGTAACTTGATCACCTCACTTAAGTTCCCCTGCAGGAGTGACTCACCTCACGAAGCTCCCATTTTGCTATTTTAGTTTCTTTGTAAACAAACACGACTGCCTTACACTGTTGTAGGCTTCATGACTTCATCATAAAAAGTTATCTAGCGGGCAAAATGAACGTGTTCTGCATTATTTATTAGTGCACAATTTGACTGCTTGTATTTATTTAAAAAATATTCATATTCAAATCCCCAAAAACGTCACTTACCAACAAGTACGAAGAGGCAGTGGTTCCTAAACTTTTTATAGTCCTGTACCCATTCAGCAAACATTCAACCTCCAGCTGCGTACTGTTTCTAGCACCAGGGTCAGCACGTTCTCAAATGTTGTTTTTTGCCTTCATTGTAAGCTTGCCACACACACTATACGATACATTTAGTATTCATAAGAATGAGTGTGAGCTTTTGTCACAACCCGGCTCGTGTGAAGTGAGAACGAGCTCTTATAGGAACAGGACATAAAAAAATAATAATTTTATAAAACATTTTGTTCATTGAAAATGGTGAATAACTCACAACAGGTTAATGAGAAGGGTGTGCTTGAAAGGATGCACATAACTCTGCCATGTTGGTTTGTATTGGAGAGAGTGTCTTAAATCATTTCCCACACAGTCTGTGCCTGTATTTAGTTTTCATGCTAGTGAGGGCCGAGAATCCACTCTCAAATAGGTACGTGGTTGCAAAGGGCATCTGTGTCTTTAACGGTGCAATATGCCAAGGCAGGATACTCTTGAGCACAGCTCATTCCAGAAATCTGACAGTGGCTTCTGATTTTAAATTCAATTTTCATAGAACTGCTTGTTGCAATTTCTGAGGCTCAATTGTTCAGATATCAGTAAGTGGACTGGAGGCAGGGCATGAAAGGGGTAACGAATCCATTTGTTTTTGTCATCCGTTTCAGGAAAGTACCTGGGTAATTGCACAGCAAAGTCACTCTGGTGCTTCGCTATATCACATTTGACATTGTCCATAAGCTTGAGCTCATTTGCACACAAAAAAATCATACAATGATGGAAAGACCTGTTGTCCCAAATGCAGACCGAGGAGAGCTCCAACTTCTTAATCATAGCCTCACTTTTGTCCCGCACGTTGAATATACAGTTGAAGTTTACATACGCCTTAGCCAACTACATTTTAAACTCAGTTTTTCACAATTCCAGACATTCAATCCTAGTAAAAAATTCCCTGTCTTAGGTCAGATAGGATCACCACTTTAATTGTAAGAATGTGTAATGTCAGAATAATAGTAGAGAATGACCTTCAGCTTTAATTTCTTTCATCACATTCCCAGTGGGTCAGAAGTTACACTCAATTAGTATTTAGTAGCATTGCCTTTAAATTGTTTAACTTGGGTCAAACATTTTGATTAGCCTTCCACAAGCTTCCCACAATAAGTTGTGGGAATTTTGTCCCATTCCTCCTGTCAGAGCTGGTGTAACTGAGTCAGGTTTGTAAGCCATTTTGCCACAACTTTGGAAGTATGCTTGGGGTCATTGTCCATTTGGAAGACCCATTTGCGACCAAGCTTTAACTTCCTGACTGATGTCTTGAAATGTTGCTTCAATATATCCACAAAATTTCCCCTCATGATGCTGTCTATTTTGTGAAGGGCACCAGTCCCTCCTTCAGCAAAGCACCCCCACAACATGATGCTGCCACCCCCATGCTTCAGTTGTTCTTCGGCTTGCAAGCCTCCCCCTTTATCCTCCAAACATAAAGATGATCATTATGGCCAAAAAGTATGATCTTTGTTTCATCAGACCAGAGGACATTCCTCCAAAAAGTCCAATCTTTGTCCACATGTGCAGTTGCAAACCGTAGTCTGGCTTTTTTATGCCGGTTTTGGAGAAGTGGCTTCTTCCTTGCTGAGTGGCCTTTCAGGTTATGTCAATAAAGGACTCGTTTTACTGTGGATATAGATACTTGTATAGCTGTTTCCTTCAGCATCTTCACAAGGTCCTTTGCTGTTGTTCTGGGATTGATTTGCTCTTTTCTCACCAAAGTACGTTCATCTCTAGGAGACAGAATGCGTCTCCTTCCTGAGCAGTATGACAGTTCCGTGGTCCCATGGTGTTTATACTTGCGTACTATTGTTTGTACAGATGAATGTGGTACCTTCAGGCGTTTGGGATTTGCTCCCAAGGATGAACCAGACTTGTGGGGGTCTACAATTTTGTAGGCCTTGACATACATCCACAGGTACACCTCCAATTGACTCAAATGATGTCAATTAGCCTATTACACAATATTCTGGAATTTTCCAAGCTGTTAAAGGCACAGTTAACTTATTCTATGTAAACCTCTGACCTACTGGAATTGTGATTAAGTGAAATAATCTCAACAATTTTTGGAAAAATTACATGTCATGCACAAAGTAGATGTCCTAACTGACTTGCCAAAACTGTAGTTTAACAAATGTGTGGAGTGGTTGAAACACTTAGGTTGGAGGCATACCAACTAATTTACGTAAACTCCCTGTAATCCTAGATTCAGATCCTTCAGGAGAGGGAAAAAACATCACCCAGATAGTTTTCACACGACTGGCCTATGGTCTGTAAAGAACTTAACTCGTCTCTCAATCAACTCTCAAAGAGTTCGGTGGCCTTGCTTTACAGTGGAAATGGTTAACTTTGTTCGTGTCCAAAACGTCTTTCAAGCTGTCAGGCATTGTCTTTGCAGCAAGAGCCTCTCAGATGCTGCAGTGTACCCAAGTTGTGTCAGGGGCAACAGCTTCCACACACACGTTACCACTCCACTATGCCTCCCTGTCCATGGCTTTTGCACCATCAGTACAGATACCAACACATGTTAACCACAAGTCCATTTGATGTCACAAAATTGTCCAGTACTTTCAAAATATCCTCTCCTGTGTTGTCTTGGTTTCCAGTGGTTTGCGGAAGGTGTCTTCCTTAATTGACCCACCCATAAACGTAACGGACATATACCAGGAGCTGTGCCAGGCCCACCACGTCTGACTCATCCAGCTGTAACGCATAGGATTCACTGGCTTATAATAGACGCAGTAATTGTTTCTAAACATCTCCTTGTCACTGATGCGTCGTGAATCAGTGTTTGATGAAGGCTTTCTCTAGTTTTTTGTCCTTTTCCCCCCCAAGATTGTCCCAGCCATATCTGTGGCAGCAGGAAGAATTAAGTCCTCCACAATAGTATGGGGCTTGTCTGTAAGCCATTCAGTAGCTCACCATTTATGATGCTTTTAGCCCCATCTTATTAATAGTATGTTTTTTATTTTAGCAAATCAATTAATGAATTGTTCATCAGCCTAATCGCTTGGGGGTAGAAGCTGTTTAGGAGCATTCTGGTCCTAGACTTGGCGCTCCGGTGCATCTTGCTGTGCGGTAGCAGAGAGAACACTCTATAACTTGGAGTGACTGGAGTCTGACAATTTTATGGGCTTTCCTCTGACACCACCTATTATATAGGTCCAGGGTGGCAGGAAGCTTGGCCCCAGTGACGTACGCCTTATGGTCAGATGCTGAGTAGTTGCCATACCAGGCGGTGATGCAACCGGTCAGGATTCTGTCGATGGTGCAGCTGTACAACCTTTTGATGATCTGGGAACCCATGCCAAATCTTTTCAGTCTCCTGAGGGGGAATACGTTTTTTGTCGTGCCCTCTTCACGACTGTCTTGGTATGTTTGGACCATGATAGTTTGTTGATGTGGACACCAAGGAACTTGAAGCTCACAACCTGCTCCACTACAGCCTCGTCAATGTTAATGGGGGCCTGTTCGGCACGTCTTTTCCTGTAGTCCACGATCCGCTCCTTTGTCTTACTCACATTGAGGGAGAGGTTGTTGTCCTGGCACCACGCTGCCAGTTCTTTGACCTCCCTATAGGTCGTCTCATCGTTGTCTGTGATCAGGCTTACCCCCGTTGTCGTCAGCCAACTTAGTCTTACTACTCGAAAGTCGTCTTAATTCTCACTCAAACTCCCGTGTCTTATTTTTCAAATTAAGCATGCTTTTTTTCTAAAATGTCTGTGCAAGAGTCAAGGTTTCATTGAGTTGAGTACTTTTGCGCACCAAACATGGAAGGAAAGGCACTTCTCCCAATATAAGTGAACCCCAAATCAATGTATTTCGAATATTTGCCCCTTTTCGATGGTCCAAATTCCTGTCTGTTCGGTGCTCTCCCGGGTAAGGGGAGGGTAGCTCTTCAGCTGCATCAGATTCACAACTGTCAGTGTCCGTGCTAGCTGGGCTAACAACAAATGTACAATTACTGATGCTAGCGTTGGTTGTGCTCGTGGAGGCAGAACAACTTGCCGTCAACAGGTGAAGTACTGCTGGTAGTAACAGTTCTACCAGTAGAGCTGGTATGGGTCTCTATTAGAGGTTGACCGATTATGATTATGGGAGTTGATAGGACAAAAAAAGCCGATACCGATTAATCTGCCAATTTTTATTTATTTGTAATAATGACAATTACAACAATACTGAATGAAAGCTTATTTTAACTTAATATAATACATAAATAAAATCAATTTAGCCTCAAATAAATAATGAAACATGTTCAATTTGGTTTAAATAATGCAAAAAGAAGAAAGTAAAAGTGCAATATGTGCCATGTAAGAAAGATAACGTTTAAGTTCCTTGCTCAGAACATGAGAACATATGAAAGCTGGTGGTTCCTTTTAACATGAGTCTTCAATATTCCCAGGTAAGAAGTTTTAGGTTGTAGTTATTATAGGACTATATCTCTCTCTCTCTACCATTTGTATTTCGTATACCTTTGGATGCTCCTACCTGGGCTCGAACCAGGAACACAACGACAACAGCCACCCTCGAAGCAGCGTTACCCATGCAGAGCAAGGGGAGCAACTACTCCAAGTTTCAGAGCGAGTGACGTTTGAAACGCTTTTAGCATCCCGCTAACTAGCTAGCCATTTCACATCATCGGTTACACCAGTCTAATCTCGGGAGTTGATAGGCTTGAAGTCATAAACAGCAGAGCTGTTGGCATAACGCACGGAAGTGCTGTTTGAATGAATGCTTATGAGCCTGCTGGTGCCTACCATCACTCAGACTGCTCTATCAAATCATACTTAATTATAACATAACACACAGAAATGCGGGCCGTAGGTCATTAATATGGTCGAATCCGGAAACAATCATCTCGTAAACGAGCCAGGCGGCCCAAACTGTTGCATATACCCCGACACTGCGTGCAATGAACGCAAGGGAAGTGACACAATTTCACCTGGTTAATATTGCCTGCTAACCTAGATTTCTTTTAGGTTTAAAAATATATACTTCTGTGTATTGATTTTGAGTAAGGCATTGATGTTTATGGTTCGGTACACGTTGGAGCAACGGCAGTCCTTTTTCACGAATGCACACCGCATCGATTATATGCAACGCAGGACACACAACTAGTAATCTCATCAACCATGTGTAGTTGCGACTAGTGATTATGATTGATTGTTTTTTATATGATAAGTTTAATGCTAGCTAGCAACTTACCTTGGCTTCTTACTGCATTCACGTAACAGGCGGGCTCCTCGTGAGGCAGGTGGTTAGAGCTTTGGACTAGTTAACCGTAAGGTTGCAAGTAGTGAACTGACAAGGTAAAAATCTGTCTTTCTGCCCCTGAACAAGGCAGTTAACCCACCGTTCCTAGACCGTCATTGAAAATAAGAATGTGTTAACTTACTTGCCTAGTTAAATAAAGGATAAATAAAGGTGTAAAAAAATAAAATCTGCAAAATCGGTGTCCAAAATGACAGATTTCCGATTGTTATGAACTTGATATAGGCCCTATTTAATCGGTCGACCTCTACACCCCCCCAACGGCGTACCCCACTTTGGGAATACTTGTAATAAGGAATCGTTAGACAACGCTAACTAAATGTTAATGAGGACATTTTGTACGTTTCTGACCTAAACGATCCAATTTAACTCAAATGCTACTTAACCAGCAAGGCTCTTGTTCCAGGAGAGGATTCTCTGCTGTCAACAAGCGAATACTTGATTTTTGGAAGAAAACCACTTAACTAGCTACTAAATTAGCAAACCAAATGTACAACTGCAGAGCATTTAGGACGTAATATTTATAAAATATCTAGCTGGCAAACATTTTAGTTGTGAATTCCATACTGTGATTAGATCACCTGGCGCATGCTGCACAACCGTGTGACTCACAAGGCACCAGTATCTTGTCATTGTGTGCTTGTAAACAGTGACTGGGGACTACAGTAAGCTACTGTACGTAATGTGACAGATGAAATGAAGAACGCGATGTTCTTTATCTCCTAATGTATTGCACAAGTTGACTGCAGGTGTTTACTTAAAGTAGCTACAAATATTAAAATAGATTTGAATGCTTAAAATAGTTTTGGGGGTATTATAAAACCATCCCATGGCTTGTTCCAAATACCCCGGTATACTGGCCAAGCCTATGGTCATCAGGCTATGCTCAATGCTCGTCTGATTTCATGGGTGTGCTTTGCGAAAATCTAGAGGATGTATTGACTGTGTTTGTACCCCACAACTTCATTTATCAGCCTCATCTGGGGGCTGCTAACAGCTAAATATTTAGAAAAATGTCAGCACCTTGAACACTATACTGATTGACTGGCTGTTGTAATGAACGGCCTCTGTGCTATAAAACAAATGACTGCCCAGGTACTGGCATGCTGCTTTTTATGCGTACAGATTATCTGATGAATATGCCTGTGTATCTGTCTGCTTGTGTATGTATATAGGTGAACACATATGAAAAGGAGGAAGCTCTGCTGATTGAAGTTGATAGCCTGCTGCTTGCTTTGCATTTCAATCCTGTCACCCTCTAAAGGGATGGTTTAATGGGTTGAGCGATAGCAAGGCCTCAACGTTTAGAGTTTGGCGCGTTGCGAGGCAATTTCCACTGCACGGGGGCAGGTCCAAAATGAACTCCAATCTGAGTGCTTGATGTGAAATACAGACTGTTACCCCTCATCCAAAAATGACATTTTTAAAAGCTCATGCTGACAGTGATCCACTGAGTTAGTATACATATGGGAAATAAAGGGACTACTTCCTCACCTGTTGCTGCTTGACATATTAGTTCTATCATAATGTTCAAAGGACATTAGCTAGATTATCAAGATGAATCTTTTTGTATGACTAGACTTTTTGAAGATTCATAACAAGGGTAATACGATGGTGATTTCGAGATGGTTAGATTTCTCTATTGCACAGTGCTTTGTGCAGTGTGCCAGTCACTTGAATGGGCCTTACTGAACAGTCCACTACATTTCCCCACCAAGCAGGATCTATGAAGTTTTACCCGCTAAATTTACTTGTTCAGTATGATCATTTTTCAATGTGACTGTGTTAATTTGTTCTCGTCCATCTCTCTCAGGGCCTGTCTTCACAACCGCTGATACGATTTACTGGAAGCCAAGGGGTAAGTGCAGTCGTAGTTTTTATAAACCTTTTAATTTTCTATCTGTCCCAGTTAAATTGGGATCACTGTCTTCAAATGATATGTTCAGTTTGCACCACTTATCAGTAAAGAATGATTAACTCAGTGACTGTCCTGTGTGTATAACCAGGCACTGACTAAATTGCCTCTGTCACTGCAGTGAGCTGTATTTGTTGTCTGCAGGTGACTGGCAGGATTAGATTTTCCTGTAATTTTAGGGTGGCTGCACTGAGCAGGAAGAGCACAATTGTTCTCACAGCCCTGGAGTAGTGGTTCCCCTCCCAGTGTGGAGGGAAAGGAAAGGAAAGCTACCTGAGAGACAAGGACCCAGACCAGCCCATCACTCTTCCAGTTCTAGCAGCAATAGCCTGTACAATTCACCCATACATTCTGCAGTAGCATTAAAATAGTTTTTTTTCTAAGGTGAGCGTTGTTGCATTCTCATTACGAGCAGCATTGTATGCATTCAAGACATTTAGCTCTGCTAGTCCAATGTTTCTCCACCAAACGAAAGCTTACTAATGTGGGTCACAGTGGAGCAGACTCAATGTCAGAGGTAAAACTTTTCAAACAGTTCATGTCTTGCCTTATACCCTGTGGTGTTTACTGTGTAGATTAATATATTTGTTATCATGTCAGAGGTCTCCAGAACTTAAACTGGAGCGGTGCCTCAGATCTTGCTAACGTGTCTAATTTATTGGTTTGGATAAGCTAGGTAGGCCTTATGTCTAATCAGTACTGTTTAGGACTAGATAAGCTAAAGCTAGGTGGGATGCCTGAACAGTAGCATGTAGAGAAGGAAGGTGGGTCCTAGCAATCCAGGGAGTGATTATAGAAAGGTTTGTGGCCATTGGATTGTTCTTTTTAACTTCTCTCTTGAATGTCTTTAACCCTCAGTCTGTAATATTTGATAAAGCCAGAGTATTGAAGGAGCAGCTGATTTATTCTTATTGTGTTATATCTCCATCAGATGCCTGCATTTTCCCTCCCTGGCTCATTTCAGATGCTTGTATTGGGAGAGGAGGGATCAGTAATTGGTCCTATCAACTTGAGATCAGAGGGTTAGAAAAGATGGTGTTTTTCCGTGATGAGTTATGGCTGGGCTGGGTTTGAACCATTTTAGAGTTCACTGGAACGCTAATGAGAGCGGGTAATGAGGGGGGAAAGCTGCTAAATGATGTCGGCTGCTCCGTGAGTCCCATAACATTAACATTCATTCATATTGGCAGAGCTTTCATTCACAGCCACTTCCAGGGTCAGGGTGGCATAATAGAACCAGCTCAAAGAACAGCCAGGAAAGGTAAACATCCTGTTTGTATCAGTGTTCCTCAGGCTGTGTGTCTGGCTGTATTTGGCGAGGACCGGTATGTGCCAGCGGCGATGGCCCCCCGCTTTACACAGCCTCTCCTGCCGCAGTTTAATTAATTATAGTGCTGAGGATGAGACCAGAGGAGCTGCAGTGACGGGCCAGTCCTCTCGAGTCCCCCTGGCCTGAAGAGGCTTTGTTTGCAAAATAAGAGGGGAGAAGGGGGTTGAAAATGGTTGTTAAAATCCACTTGCTTTTCAAATGTTAGCGGGGTAGGGTGGGGGACCGTGTCTGGGCCAGAGGGTACACTGGAGTGTGCTGTTCATTCAGCTTTTTGTTGAGGATGAACTTCCCCTCTTTCCATGCTCCCATTTTTTCATTTGAACATTTGCTCCATGTTTTGGTAATGCATCATTTTGTTTTAGCATTTCCTCTGGGAGATGGCTGCTTCCAAACTTTCTGGTTTGGCTGGATGCAGTGGTTTTATGGAGGGGCACTGTTTTTTGTGGATTAACAAGGCTTTTAAAGAGGGTTGTCAGTCACCACCTGATGGTAACATGTCTACGTGAAGTTCCAGTGTACATGGATAACTGCCAGTATGCTCAGCCAGTAGCCCATTACTGCAGCAATACTTTGGTTGGCCCCATGCCTGCAATGGGAACAGGGCATCTATTACGCGAAGTCTTAGTCAGGCCCGGTTCTGTCATCCTGTAGTGTCAGACTGACTCACCCCTCTGCCTTCGTGAGTTCCATTCCCTCTTAGTCATCTTGGGTTACACACACACACACACACACTTCCATTATATGTTTTGTGTGTGTGTGTGTGTGAGTGTAACATACTCCTACCGCTGAGGAAGATTTCAACGTAAGTGTATAGTGTGCACATATGCAGTGTCACCTCAGTTAACAGGAAGCGGTGAATGTTGATAACATTCAGCGGAACCTTTGAGTGCGGAAGCATGACTGTTTTCCTGTATTTGTTTTGTTCTTGTGACGTAAGATTAATGTAATATCCAGGCTACCTCAACTGGACGTTTAGTAAATGGGGCTAATCCCATTGAGTTTCATATAAACTTACAAGGCAATCCGTTGATAACTCTGCACTGTGAAAGGCTAGATCTCTTCATGTGGAGCATGTAAGGCAGGGTTTTACTGGAGCGGAGGCTCAGCATCTCACGTAACAGAGCCCTTGGCTCCCAGGAAGGCGGGGACACTGTTTATTTATAGATGGCCACCTGCAGGCTTCACATGTGTTGGGACCTTGGGTAAACAGAGCCGAGTGAATCACTGATCTCCAACACTGCAGGGAGCCGCCAGGGGTCTGTCAGCCAGCCAACTACCCCAACACAGCCCTTGCCCTGCCTCACTCCTCTCCTGTTAGACAAGACAGACTAGCTCACATACCCAACTACCCTCTACCCCAGCAAGCATAAGTCCAGGATCAAATTAGGACATTTGTTGATTTATCTGTTCCTATGTAGGAGAAGAGGGACGCTTATGTCTGTTCATTCACCACTAAGGTCTAAGGGGCCTGGTTTCTACTAAGGGTGTGTTTGGAAATTTGCAGAATCTATTAATTTACGAACACTCCACACCCATTGAAAATGGACTGTGTCAGTAAACGTTGGCAAAAAAGCATAATACAATTTTCAGCCGCACAGTCTGGATAACCTGAAAACAGCCTAACCAGCTCTTCTAGGGCAAGTAAAAGGGTCAGTGAGGTGTTCTCTCATTTTGTGTCTGGAAGTAGCTATCAAGCTTGTCAACGTTAGCCAGTTGCCTTGGATACTTGACTGCCATTGTGGGGTCAGAAAGCTCAGATCAACCCTACTCCAGTGTGCGCTCTAAATGCTCTGAATTTACGAACGCCCAGAACGCACTCTGAGCACACTGTCACTCCAGATTGAATTTACGAACCCATCTTAAACTAACATATGGAATTGTTTTAAGATTGTCATTCCAAGGATAATTTACCTCTTTGATTTGGAATTTTAGTATAAAAATGATTTGTTTGAATTTGGCCTAACTGCTATTAGCCCATAGAAGAGCATATTCCTACATGGCAAAACAGATGGTCAAAATATCTATAAAAAAGGAAGTATGTTTTGAAGGGTCTGTCCTATATCAGAAGGGATTTTTTTTTACACTAGTACTTCCATTATTTGTTTTAACTTGTACCGCGCTACCTTCAGACGAGGCTTGTGGGCATCCTAGAGAAAAACGTGTTTGAGAATCTCACCTTTCGATGGTGGTGTCATATTAGTGTGTAGCCCAAACTGTTAGGACGCTTCAGACAGAAGGTGGTGGTGGTGGTGGTGGTACCAACTTCAGACGAATCTTGTGGAGTTCGTATTGTTTGAGTCCTATTAGTTTGTCGGCCAAACCTTTCGGAAGCTAAAGAATGTTTTTGTGACGACACGATTTTCGGGATGTCTCCTAGTCTGACACCACTGTAGCTCTGCCACCTTCCACTGCAGATGCGGGTGGTCGATTTGAGACTCAGCCCATGGAAAAACATCTAGATTAAACAGATATTTGCTTATGCTAATTAATTTCCATGGGGGGCGTGGACATCGACTCTAGGTTAATGCCAGTTTAGCCTACTCACTGTTTCTCTAAGATTGTGGTGTTTGTGTCCTAGATACTGAACTCTGACAGCTCAGCAACACCTGTCTAAATGAATATTGGTATTTTCTTGTTGCTGCTTGCATTTTACAAATAGTTTTCCCTCTTTAAAAAAACAGTGTGGCCCCTGTCATTAGATGCATCTGGACCTCATCGCTGGGCGGTAGTCATTTCCAAGTTTGCCTAGAAGTAACACCTGTAATGTTGGCACAGCAGAGCAATTGTCTAAGTGTGGGGTGGGGTGGGGGGTGAGACTCGGTTGCGTCTAGCTGGCTGTGTATTTGCATTTACTAAGAATGTTACAGCACGGAACATGTGGGCTAACCTAGCTCGGCCATGCACCCCTGTATTAGCTTGAAGCCAAGCACCCCTGTATTAGCTTGAAGCCTCACCCTTTACTCATCCCACACCACCACGCGGAATGAATGACACACATACCTATACTGCACATTTGTTTGTTTAGTACACATACAGGCAACTTCCAAAATAATAGCACAGCTTCATTGGCACAGATTCTACAAGTGTCTGGAACTCTGGAGGGATACAACACCCTTCAGTCTCAGGCGCTGTTCCAGAGTATCCCATAAGTGTTCAATTGGGTTGCGATCTGGTGAAACACACACTTGAAATCCCCTATGCTCCTTTG
The DNA here is from genome assembly GCF_034236695.1 of Oncorhynchus nerka. Classification (NCBI taxonomy): domain Eukaryota; kingdom Metazoa; phylum Chordata; class Actinopteri; order Salmoniformes; family Salmonidae; genus Oncorhynchus; species Oncorhynchus nerka. The sequence goes on along the minus strand of NC_088419.1, from coordinate 59,707,871 downwards.
AAACCACTCTTTCGAAGTCCAAGATCTCTTCTAGCCATGGCAGCCAAAATAATGGGCAACTGGGAATTTTTATACATGACTATAAGAAAATTAAGCAACCAACATCTCATTTAACTTAGGAACCACACTTGTGGAAGCTTGAAATATACACAGTGTACAAAACATTAACACCTTGCTAATATGGTGCTAATATTGCTAATATAATTCATCAGACCAAGCCATGTTTTTCCAGTTCTCCGGTGTCCAATGGTTTCATTCCTTAGCCCAGCCCGCTGCAACTGCAGTTTCTTGTTTTTTAATGAAAGAAGTGGAACTCTGTATGGTTGTCGGCTGCCATACCCTATTCATGTCAAGGTACCATGAGTTATGGGTCTTGGGCACCGATGTTACGACTTTTACTTCCTCTAGATAGTTTTTAAGTTTGATAGTCTTCTTGGCGTGTCACTGGGAACCTTTTTTTTTTCTTCTTTTGGTTAGACTAGTTTGATCCCAGGCTCACTCTTGGGGTGGCAAGTACTCTAGTGGTTAGCGCGTTGGACCACTAACCAGAAAGTTGCAAGATCGAATCCCCGAGCTGACAAGGTCAAAATCTGTAATTCTGCCCCTGAACATGACAGTTAACCCACTGTTCCTAGGCAGTCATTGAAAATAAGAATTTGTTCTTAACTGGCTTGCCTAGTTAAATAAAGGTAAAATTAATTAATTGTCTTAATTATGGTTTTACTGTATATGGAGGGCAGTGAGAGATTCGGCAAACTGCTGTATGAATAATTCTCTAAATCTGTCACAAGCTGGTGGTTGTATTGATTGTAACAGATTATGGATGACCTTTCCTATATTTATCATTAAATGCACTCTCAGGGAAGGATGTTAACCATTTGATTTATTATTTTCTCTGTCCACAGAAAATCTCAATACCGTGGTCGGAAAATCCGAATGAGCTGCGACTGTTTACTTTCTACTTGTCCAATGTGGGTAGAGACAACCCACAGGGCAGCTTTGACTGCATCCAGCAGTACATCACCAGGTGAGGGACCACAGAGGAACTGGCCTCATCCCCTCTTTGACATATAACACATGCACACATTCGTCACTCATTCACGCATTATATATACATTTAACACCCTTTTAAAGAGTTCTGTTTTGGATTGAAGCTTCTGTACCATGGCCCCAAGGGGAGGAGTTTGTTAACATGGTTAAGAGCTGAACAGGATTGTTTTTAGGAGACTACTATCTGCTCTAGTGGTCTTCTGCCTCTGGAGTCTGATTGAAGAACAATGTTGTGCAGATGTATTGAATTGAGTCAGATGTTTGCGTATTGACGTAAGGAGAGGAACTAAGTCTCGGCTCTGACTGTCTGGTGTTTTAACACCGATCATGTCCTCAACCATTTCTAATGAGATTTGTTTGGCTGGAGATCACCCATCACCCTGGATGCTTATGAGCCCCTAATTCCAATATAAACCAGAGGCAGAGCTGCCAACTTTATTTCATCCTCTGCCAAACCATCATCAAAGTTAGGAGGAATTAAAGGAGGAAACCAAGTCAAAACCAGGAAAGATTAGGATTTAATGCAACGTTGGTTTGTTAATGTGTGAATCAACTGTTGAATAGAGTATCAAGTTATAATGCCCTCAAGGCAGTGGTATGTCATGAATATTAACCCGGCTGGGAGCGTTGGGCATAAAACGTTTACTGAATGTACTTCCTCACTAGTATTTATAGGCAGTACAGTGTTTCACATAAGTTTTTTTCCTTCAGTGGTAGCAAGGGTAGGGGGTCACTTACTTGACCTTTCTCTTATGTGTTGTCTCAGTGAGGGGAGCATTCAGCTGGACTGCCTGGGTGGAATCCAGGACAAGATCACGGTGTGTGCCACGGACGACTCTTACCAGAAGGCCAGGCAAAGCATGGCTCAGGCAGAGGAGGAGACCCGCAGCAGGGGTGCGATCGTCATCAAGCCTGGGGGGAGATACGTGGGTAAGGCCCTTATGCATTGTCTACACTGAGCTGTGGTCACACCCAAATCAGTCAAAAACATGAGCTACTAATTTAGCCCTAGTCTAGGATGGATGCATACAAGATTTATCAAGTTTATTTTTTGAGAAATGTTCCCGCATGTCTGTTTACATCCAGGGTGAGTGAATGCTGACTCAGTGGGAGGGACATTTTCATGTGAATGCCGCTCCCTGGTAAACTGTCTCATATCAGGGTGTGGAGCACGCCAGGCAGTCAGAGCAGTAGCATGCTCATCAGCCAGGCTCTTATTGAACATGTGGGTTATTTCCACATCAGTCAAGCGCTCCAACCTCCTAGTGTGGCCCTGTCCAGTGGGAAAGATTTTAGACTCTTATCCAGCCTCCTCCAGGGTAGATGCCATTTCCACACTGAAAACACACACGCAGGGCTGCTTCAAGTGAACATCAAACATACTGTGTGGGCTTTTTACTAGTCACTGGAGAGCTGCATACTGAAACTGGTTCTGCTGCAGTTCAGTAAAGGCCATAGCAGCCCTGAACAGAAACAAATGTACCTAGAAATCAAACCGCAGAATCTCTTTTATGCATTGTTGTTTATGATTAAACTTTTAGGATACACTGCAATTTACTTGTTGGAGAGGAAGTTAAAACGGTGTAGTGTCATTTCCGTTCACTCCCAAGCTGTCTTAGTCACACTCTTATCTCCACATGACCTTAATTCTGGTGAAAAGTGGCTGAGCTCTTTGTGTAATTGCAGGCTCATGGTTCCCTGTGTAGGGCCCAAGGGGCTGACTTGGCAGGATGTTTAGGAGCTCAGAGCTTCACAACGTCACGCCTGTGACTTGGCACCAAACCAATTGCCTAACTGCCCAGTCGCCACAGAAACGCCATCATAGGTTCACAGATATGTTTAATGTAGCTGTTTGGCCAGGAAGCAGCTTGTTCAACTACTTGTACTGTGGTGACTATATAGACTAGTTGGGTTCATTTATGATGTTCACCCTGATATTATAACAGGTACTGCTCGATGTGTACTTTTCGCTGTTAAATATTTTGATGGCTTTTAAGTGGCTTTGTGAAGATGTACTGTAGATTGATTACGAACAACTTCTCACTACAAAGCCAACCTCTCATGGTTATGTCACACAAGCCCAACCTTTCTGACACACAACCATGTCTCTGTTCTAATCAGGTAAGAAGGTGCAGATCCGGAAACCGGCACCTGGGCTGTCTGACATCGCTCCATCGCGGCGGACGTCGCGGCCTGTCATCATCTCTAGCAGTGCGGCGAAGAAGAGCACGGCGCAGCAGAGGCCCCTGAGGGAGCGCCTCACCCACCTGCTGGCCCTCAAGCCTTACAGAAAGCCTGAGCTCATCCTGCGCCTGCAGAAGGATGGCCTCTTGCCCTTTGACAAGGACTCTCTGGACAGCCTCCTGCAACAGGTTAGTTAAGTCAGTCACGCTCCTAAGGTACGGTGTCTTTCACAACAGGTTAGTTGTACTGGAGCTTGGCAGACCCATGGCCCTTCTGAGCCCAGTGTCCTCAACAGATAAGTTAGTCACAGGACCCAAACCACCTCCTAGAAGTCCCTTAGAGCCAGCCCTCCAGCCCACTGCAAACAACTCACTGCCAGTGTTGCAGGGTATTAATGGTGCGTTTCTTGAGGATAGGTTTAGAAAATGCATTCCTCCAGAATACTGTCATGGCATTAATGTCATGTATTGATTGCTGTCTATAGGTGGCTAACCTAAATGTGAGAGACAACACCTTCACATTGAAGGACTCTTTGTTCAAGGACATCCAGAAGGACTGGCCAGGCTACACTGAGGGAGACCAGCAACTTCTGAAGAGGATCCTTGTTCGGTATGTGCTAGGTGGTGCTATATTACTATATTGCATGCCATATTAAAACCAGTTATTTTGTGTACAGTTCCACATGTCAACAACTGCCAGTGGCATGAACCAGCAATAATGGAATCCTCTTCACTTTGATTTGTGTACTTTATCACCTCAGCTTTGTGTTAGTTTAAACAAATTGCCTTAGAATCCCAGGTGCTGTAGTTCCAGATATCCTCAGGAATAGTACAGACTCAAGTCTGAAACCAGGCCACTGCTCACCATGTGTGGTTTTCTCTCTGCCCTGTGTTCTTGACAGGCCTAACTGGCTTTTTTACTGGTGAGACCAGGGGGGAAAAAATCTGGTTTCTCAAGATCTGGGGCAGTAAGGAAATGCAGCTCGCAGCTAAATATAGAACAGGCATTGCAGCATGCTTAGTTGGGTTTACTGAGTTGACCCAAAATTGTTGGACTCAATATAACAGGGAATATTTCACATTCTCAATGATTAAATGTTTCTGTGGAATTCATCCAAAAGCAAGAGATTCCTACCGTATGTCTTTTTGGACTGCACTTTGAGCCTTGGCTAGCTTATCAGCTAAACACCCTCCCACAATGTTTGAACACCAGCTATGGTCATGCAAGTGTAGTGCAGAAAAATGATTGGAAGACATGTGATGCAACACTGTTCCAGCACATGCTGATCCATGTGTGAGGTGGCACTGGTTCAAGGTCCAGGCTTGACGCTTGAGTCGAGGCTCCTTAGTCTTCAGCTGTGACAGGACCACTGCACAGCAGCTAGCCTCTTCCCTAGGCTGTTCTCCCCACCCCTCTAGTGTTTCTTACTCTTTCGCATTTTTCTCCCCCTCTGTAGGGGCAGGACTTGGATAATTCCCCACTGTATCCCACTGCCCCCTACTGTCAACACTCTACCAACATACGCAAATAATATTCTGTTGATGTACACATCACACAACCTCTGTATACCGTGTTTTTATTTAGCAGCTGATACTTAGCATCTCACCCAAGGCTTTGCCAGATATCTATTTATGATGTCTGACTTGTTTAACCAGGTCAGTTAAATGTGTATTTCTGTCTGAGACAAGGAAAATAACAGAATGTAGAGCAAGGCCACCATAATATGGTCATGTGCCAATGTCACAGGTCCTTTGGAACTGTGAGTCAAATCAAATTGTATTGGTCACATACATGTGTTTAGCAGATGTTATTGCAGATGTAGAGAAATGCTTGTATTTATAGCTTTAGCAGTGCAAGTAAGGTCTAACAATTTCACAACTCACACAAATCTAAGGTAATAAGAAAATATAGAGAATTTACCTTTGAGTTGGTGCTTTGAACACACTGACTCAGAACTAGTTACATGGCAGACTTGCCAACTCGATGAATGTACTTGTGCACTAGATTTAACCTGAACACAGGAAGTTTTTCCAAAATAATGAATGTCTGAATTGGGCTCACGCAATGTATTATTTATGTCTGTGGTGACTCAGCTTCTGACTTGTTTTTTTTAGGAAAATGTGTCAGACTCCAAGCACCACCACAGTGGCTCCTCCAGCTGAGGTCCCACTCCCAGTGAGCCCTCCCAAAGAGCTGGCTAGCAGCTCCCCATCGCAGGTGAGCCATTTCTTCTACTTCGCATCTCCATGCCCCTGCTCCTCCCCTTCTTATAACCACTTACTTCCCACTCCTTACAGAGTGTCCTCATAGGGCCTTCCACTGTTTGGTCCCATTAAGAGGAGTTACTGTAGTTACTCAGACTCCCCTCTGAGTTTTCCTGAGACACTGCATGTCCTTTGTTTCCTCCCTTAAGCATTAGCAAGTACACCCCCTCCTCCGTACACATACAGTTGGTTCTGGTGTTCATTGAAAAGAGGGTGTTTTGGAACACTCGCTGTAAACATAAACAACTGCTCCTCGGTGGGTTTTTGTGGCCAGTCTGGGTTTGGTGAGAGAAGTTCGAGGAGTTCTACCAAACTAAACAGGTTATGCTGCCGTGACGGTCCACAGGGCTCCAAACTGTACCCAGTGTTATTTCATAACAAAGTACTTTCTGCTCCACTGTGATTTAGGTCAGCCACTTCCAAAGTTGTTAGTGTAGGTTGGGTCAAATGTAGTCTGTTAGTAGTACAGTACCATGCACTGTGTGGAAAGGGGATGGTCATCCTTGGGGATGGGCATTGTTTTCCAGATATCTGAACAGATGTTAGTATTCTATTACTTGAGAGGGTGTTGATTTTTGCAGATCTTTTCTTTAAAGGCCTGTTTTGACAATGAAAAAGCTTTGTTATAAATGAAATGACGTTATCCTTGTGATATTACCCACAAGGATATACCATGACATTTGAAATACTTAATCTAATATAGCAAACTTTTGAATGTAGTTTTTATAACTGTGTTGAGCTCCTGCAGCGCATTTAGCCCTCTACTCCAGTCTGCCCTGACATTGGTATTCTATTTTCCCCACTTCAAATGGTCAAGGCACGCACCTAACAGTTTCCACAAGACCTGACACAGATCATTGCAAAACACATTTTTTGTGACTGAATAAGCCCAATCAAGGTGAAAATCAGACTTCTCTTTGACTTGCTTTTAGTGGAAAAACTACAGAGAAAAGCAGTGTCTGCTGTTTACTTCTGCCATATGCATTTGTCATTCTGGTCAAGAGAAAAGCATGTGTTTGGGGGGGCTATCCTGCTATCTGGAAAGAAATGTCTTTGAGATTATTTGAATAGTGAAATGCCCATCCCTAGTCATCATACTCCCAATGTGGCTGAGATCCCTTTCACTCTGACCTTCTCTGCTTCACCAGCACGAGCTTAAAGTTAATACTCAGGATTTTAGTAGATATTCTTTATCTTAATCTGTCAGTGATAGTTATCTGCTTGTGTTTTTTCTTCGAATCCTTAGTTGAAGTGAGTCCATTTTTCAGTTTTTAATTTTCTGCCTTAAACTCTGTTTATGCCAGAAACGACCTGCTGCAGATTTCATCGATCCTCTGGCCAACAAAAAGCCCAGGATATCACACATGGCTAACAAAACAGCGGTGCCAATAAATGGCAAGCAGAGTTCATCCAATGGAAAGGAGGGGAGTGGGGCAGTGGTTGTGGCGCCAGCGGTTGAAGGCGTGACGTCCAGCTCCCAGCTCCCCCTACTTGACATCCACCGGCCCTTCGACCCACTCTCCGACGTTAGTAACGACTCCAGCCACAATGGCCGAGACTGTGAGGGCCAAGAGGCCGCTGTAGCAGAGAGACTGAGCCAGCCACCAGTCTTCTCTGGGCCCGCAGTGCTGTCCGTACCAACCCTGGGCCTCTCGTCCCTCGGACACACCGGCCTTGATGGGCCCCAGAGCAAGAGCACCTTGCCCTCCCTGCATGGCAAGTCCAAGAAGAAGTCCAAAAAACACAAAGACAAGGAAAAGTCCAAAGAGAGGGAAGGGAGAGGGAGAGAGAAGGAGAGGAAAGGAGCAGAGGAGCGTGTTCCTGAGCCAAGAAAAGCCTGTGACATCACCTCCAGCCCTGAGAACCTGAAGAGCAGTAGTATTCCACACAGCAGCACAGGTGAGACATGTACAAGCTATGGTGTGGATCTCATCCTCTCTAAATGTACAGAGAAAAGTCTGTGTCGTTGTACTATTAGATAAACGATTGGCAGAAGGGATACCTGTTAAGCATGATTCCATCATGAATTTCGACCTTGGTGATAAATGAGACATTTTGCAAAATGTTAAGATTACATTATCTACTCAACATATCCGTCCCAATTTGAATTGAATTGATAAAATGGATGAATGAATCCTATACCTACAGTACCAGTCAAAAGTTTGGACACCTACATTCTTTATTTTCACTTTAATTTTTTTAATTTTTTTATTTCACCTTTATTTAACCAGGTAGGCTAGTTGAGAACAAGTTCTCATTTGCAACTGCGACCTGGCCAAGATAAAGCATAGCAGTGTGAACAGACAAGAGTTACACATGGAGTAAACAATTAACAAGTCAATAACACAGTAGAAAAAAAGGGGAGTCTATATACATTGTGTGCAAAAGGCATGAGGAGGTAGGCGAGTAATTACAATTTAGCAGATTAACACTGGAGTGATATATGATCAGATGGTCATGTACAGGTAGAGATATTGGTGTGCAAAAGAGCAGAAAAGTAAATAAATATGAACAGTATGGGGATGAGGTAGGTAAAAATGGGTGGGCTATTTACCGATAGACTATGTACAGCTGCAGCGATCTGTTAGCTGCTCAGATAGCAATGTTTGAAGTTGGTGAGGGAGATAAGTCTCCAACTTCAGCGATTTTTTTTTTTTTTTTTGCAATTCGTTCCAGTCACAGGCAGCAGAGAACTGGAACGAAAGGCGGCCAAATGAGGTGTTGGCTTTAGGGATGATCAGTGAGATACACCTGTTGGAGCGCGTGCTATGGGTGGGTGTTGCCATCGTGACCAGTGAACTGAGATAAGGCAGAGCTTTACCTAGCATGGACTTGTAGATGACCTGGAGCCAGTGGGTCTGGCGACGAATATGTAGCGAGGGCCAGCCGACTAGAGCATACAGGTCGCAGTGGTGGGTGGTATAAGGTGCTTTAGTGACAACGGATGGCACTGTGATAAACTGCATCCAGTTTGCTGAGTAGAGTGTTGGAAGCTATTTTGTAGATGATATCGCCGAAGTCGAGGATCGGTAGGATAGTCAGTTTTACTAGGGTAAGTTTGGCGGCGTAAGAGAAAGAGGCTTTGTTGCGGAATAGATGGAAAACTCTAGATTTGATTTTCGATTGGAGATGTTTGATATGAGTCTGGAAGGAGAGTTTACAGTCTAGCCAGACACCTAGGTACTTATAGATGTCCACATATTCAAGGTCGGAACCATCCAGGGTGGTGATGCTTGTCAGGCGTGCGGGTGCAGGCAGCGAACGGTTGAAAAGCATGCATTTGGTTTTACTAGCGTTTAAGAGCAGTATAATAGTAGTGAAGACTTCAACTATGAAATAACACATGGAATCATGTGTTAAACAAATCAAAATATTTATATTTGAGATTCTTCAAAGTAGCCACCCTTTGCCTTGATGACAGCTTTCCACACTCTTGGCATTCTCAACTTCTTGATGCACCTATCCTGTTAGCGGGATCATTTTCGTCAACAACCGCTGAATTGCAGACAGCCAAATTAAATTACAAAAAAATATGTCATTTTCATGTTATCACAAGTGCAATATAGCCAAACGCAATTTAGCTAGTTGTTAAACTACCTGGCGTGTCAGATTTCAAAAAAGCTTTTCGGTGAAAGCATACCAAGCGTTTATGTAAGGACATCTCTCTCAGCAGACAAAGCATTACAAACAGCTAGCAGCCAAGTAGATTGGTCACGGAAGTCAGAAAAGCAATAAAATGAATCGCTTACCTTTGATCTTCGGATGTTTGCACTCACAAGACTCCCAGTTACACAAATGTTCATTTTTGTTCCATAAAGATTATTTTATATCCAACGTACCTCCATTTGGTTGGAGCGTTATGTTCAGAAATCCACGGTCACGACCGGGCAGACAAATTCCAAATAGTATACGTAAAGTTCGTAGAAACATGTCAAATGTTTTTATAATCAATCCTCAGGTTGTTTTTACAATAAATAATTGATCATATTTCAACTGGACGATAGCTTCTTCAATAGGAAAGAGAGAGAAAATGTCTGCTCCAAGCTGTTGCGCATGCAAAATGCTGCTGGCACCCAGCCATCCAACGACGCAATGTGATCTTTCTCACTCGTTTTTCAAAATAATAGCCTGAAACTGTCTAAAGACTGTTCACAACATGTGGAAGCCATAGGAAAATGAATCTGGTTGGTATCCCTTTAAATGGGGCGGCAGGGTAGCCTAGTGGTTAGAGCGTTGGACTAGTAACCGGAAGGTTGCTAGTTCAAACCCCCGAGCTGACAAGGTACAAATCTGTCGTTCTGCCCCTGAACAGGCAGTTAACCCACTGTTCCTAGGCCGTCATTGAAAATAAGAATTTGTTCTTAACTGACTTGCCTAGTTAAATAAAGGTAAAAAAATAATAATTAAACAGCACTTCCGGGTTGGATTTTCCTCAGGTTTTTGCCTGCAATATCAGATCTGTTATAATTACAGACAATATTTTGACAGTTTTGGAAACTTTAGAGTTTTCTATTCTAATCTGACAATTATATGAATATTCTGGGCCTGAGAAATAGGCAGTTTCTTTTGGGTACATTTTTCATCCAAACATCATAATACTGCCCCCTACACACAACAGGTTAACCAGCTTCATGAGGTAGTCACCTGGAATGCATTTAAATTAACAGGTGTGCCTTAAGCTAATTTGTGGGGTTTTTTATGCGTTTGAGCCAATCAGTTGTGTTGTGATAAGGTAGGGGTGGTATACAGAAGATTGCTCTATTTGGTAAAAGACCAAGTCCATATTATGACCGCTCAAATAAGCAAAGAGAAACGACAGTCCGTTACTTTAAAACATGTCAACGTTTCTTCAAGCGCAGTTGCAAAAACCAGCAAGCGCTATGATGAAACTGGCTCGTGAGGATTGCCACAAGAAAGGAAGACCTGGGGTTACCTCTGTTGCAGAGATTAAGTTCATTAGTTAGCATCCTCAGAAATTGCAGCCCAAATAAATGCTTCAGAGTTCAAGAAACAGACACATCGCAACATCAGCTGTTTAGAGGAGACTGAGTGAATCAGGCCTTCATGGTCAAATTTTTGCAAAGAAATCATTACTAAAGGACATCAATAAGAAGACTTGCTTGGGCCAAGAAATATGAGTTATGGACATTAGACCGGTGGAAATCTGTCTTTTGGTCTGATGAGTCCAAATTTGAGATTTTTGGTTCCAACCACTGTGTCTTTGTGAAACGCAGAGTAGGTGAACGGATGATCTCTGCATGTGTGGTTCCCAAGGTGAAGCATGGAGGAGGTGGTGCGGTGGTGCTTTGCTGGTGACACTGATTTATTTAGAATTCAAGGGCACGCTTAACCAGTGTAGCTGCCGCAGCATTCTGCAGTGATACGCCATCCCATCTGGTTATGGCTTAGTGGGGGCTATCATTTGTTTTTCCACAGGACAATGACCCAACACACCTCCAGGCTATGTAAGGGCTATTTGACCAAGAAGGAGAGTGATGGAGTGCTGCATCAGATGACCTGGCCTCCACAATCACCCGATCTCAACCCAATTAAGATGGTTTGGGATGAGTTGGACCACAGAGTGAAGGAAACGCAGCCAACAAGTGCTCAGCATATGCGGGAACTCCAAGACTGTTGGGAAAACATTCCAGGTGAAGCTGTTTGAGAGAATTCCAAGTGTGCAAAGCTGTCAAGGCAAAGGGTGGCTACTTTGAATAATCTCAAATCAAAAATATTTAAATTTAACACTTTTTGGTTACTACATGATTTCATAGTTTTTAGATGTCTTCACTGTTATTCTACAATGTAGAAAATAGTCAAAAGTAACGAACCCTTGAATGAGTAGGTGTCCATACTTTTGACTGGTACTGTATATTACTGCGTTCTTGTGAATGGAAGCCCTAATTGATCAGTGAGTTTATTAGCTTCAATTAAGAAAGTAGGGCTGGGAATTGTGAGGGACCTCACAATATATTATCACGATACTTAGGAGCAGATACGATATGTATCGCAATTCGATTCTTCAATAATTAGCGTAATTTGATGTTCCTAAAATATTGCTCACTGTCGGCTGCAGATGAACAAGCGGGCCATAAAACGAGTTTTGATCAGTGAAAGTGTTGAACATGTTGGCTCACCATTTTTTTTATATATTTGAGGACAAACTATAGGAGGAGAAACACCTAAGCTTTGTCACCGGTACAGTAGACTAGCTGTAGCTAATATTAACTACCTAGCCAAAAAAGTTTTACTTGGTGTCATAGAATCGATATATTGTTAAACTTCACTTACAAAGTAACCTTGTGCTTCCTTTCAGATCTCAATGGAATGTGCAACAACACCAGTGTTCCTTCGTCATCGACTGAGATGGCAGACTATTTATTGTAAGCACTTCCTACCTCTTATAAAACCACATGTATTAGGAAATTGTGCAATTGAAAGCTATTTCATTGAAGTACTCCACTCTTAGTTCTGCATTCTTTTTCCTCTTTCTGAACAGGGAGTATACAGTGATTGGCTCTTCCGAGCAGCGTCAAACATACAAGAATTACTTTAATACTGAGTATAGTGAGTACCGGGGCCTCCACGCTCGGATAGAGGGCATCACCCGGCAGTTCACTGTGCTCGACACTGAGCTTAAGCAGCTCCAACAAGGCACAGACAAGTACAAGGTACGACCCCTTTGGCCCACTGAAGCATACTGTCTACGGTTCTACCTAAGCTGCAATATGGTGTTATTGTTCCAATGTTCAACTTCAGGATTCAATATGGTGTTGTGTTGTTATTATTATTACAATGTTCAACAGAATTAATTTGTAGTTAATGTTCTGACAATCACTGATTGACACGTTTATTAATTGTTTTGCCATTTTGTCTTTTCTTTTAGACAATCCACAACCAGATACTCCAAGAGTATCGTAAAATAAAAAAGGTAATCTTTGCATCTGACGATTTTGCTTCTCATAAAGCTGCTCAGGTCATTTTTTAACAAACACTGATTTTTTAAAAACTTTCCTTCACAGACTAATCCAAACTATAGCCAAGAGAAGAACCGCTGTGAATATCTACACAGCAAACTGTCACATATAAAGAAACTTATAGCAAAGTATGATCAACAGCAACTTCAAAACTGGACTGGTTGACATTTTCTCTTTTCTCTCTGCAAACCGAAGAAAGAGAAACTCTGGATTCTGTTAGCTCTAAAATAACTTATTAAAGATGCCATGAAGGGAGGGATTATTCCTAAATATGCCATGAAGGGATGGATGATTCCCCTCATTGGGGCCAAAAGCACTAGTGAGGACAAAGCAGACCACATTTCTTTTTTTTTCTTTTTTCGAAGATGTGACACTGGCATGTTTGGCCAGATCTCTGTGTAGCTACACTGCATCCGGAAAAGCTTTGCGTGCTGTTTCTCATACTCTTTCTCATACTCTGTCCTAAGTGCACAGAGATCTCTCGAAATGGAATAAACACATTCTTTGGAGATCTCCAAACAGCCTTTCCTGGTTTGTAGACGGCCGTGGTGGTGACACTGAAATGGAGTCGGCAGATCTTATGCCAAATGCAAATAGTTTGTTTGAGAACAGATGAAATGTAATGAATTATGGTATCACATTTTTCCCCATAAATTTAAATGGAAGATTCTAAACTCTTATTTTACTGTTTTTTTTATTTATTATTTCATGTTTGTTCTTCTATAGGAGTAACAAGTTCTGTTATTTTACACTCCTCAATATCAGTACTACAAAGCAGTGTCTTGGTTTTTTTTTTTTTTCACATCTTGAATGTTAGTCAGTATTTTATGCAAAAACTGCCTTGGCAATCAAATTGTCCATCTGTTGCAGTTCATTATTTTCTTTCCTTTTTAAAGAGATGCACCTATCCCCATCAATTTAATAAAGACTATGCTATACAAAATCCAGTCAGGCATAGGTGCCTCTGCTTGGCTTTTCTTACATATTGTTCAAATGTCTTAACCAGAAGGACATCATGTAAGAGCAGCCTCAGGTGATAGGAGCTTACTGAATTGAAAGGGTTAACACAAGCTGGGAAAGTGTTTTCTTTTCACCACCAGGGCAAGCTCTGATTTTGTTTTTCATATGGTTACGGTGATGGTACTTGGCTATGCCTGTATGCAATGGGTCGAGGTTGTTTTCCCTATGCAGTTAAACCAGTTCACAATGGTGTCAGACTCAATTTGCCAGACCAACTGCCATGTACACCAGGCAAATTTGGATCCTTGTATTTTTATCAACTAATGCATACAGGGAAGATGAAATAATCGGTGCTTTGACCTAACGTAGTCTGTTTAATCACAAGTTGGAAGATACAGTATTAGTATACCCCATGCAGCAGCTTTTACCATTGTATCCGTTTTCTTTGCGACTGTTTTAAAGTGTACATGAATATATTGGTAGTATAATTTCCCTCTAATTCATGCAAACAATTGGCTCTTAAACAAGGGTTTTATTTCCTATATCTAGTACTTGTTCATCTACATGATTGTCAAGACTGTTAACCCAAGACCAGCCTCGCCTATCTTCCAAATGGAGTGGATGACTTATCTTTGTATCTGCCAGGCTAAAGTATTCCAGATCTTTTGTGTCCTGAACTCCTGAAATGATCAGGAACGCTGTAATGTTTTTGGAATCTGTCACTGAGCTCTATCGAAATCACTGTTCAGTCAATTTTGGTCTAGTCAACTAATGCCTTTCTGCTCGACCTTTCTACGTGAAAATGGTTGATCTTGTTACTCTTACCTGGGTTTTGTCCAAATGAGACGTTTCCCTTTGTCCATCAGAGTTCGTGCTTTATGAATGTTACAATGACCAGTATTTGTATCTTTACTTAAAACCGCTTCCTAAGGAAATACAAATCCAAGCAAAGGCCTGATAAAACCTCTATGGTAACTATTTCTGACCAGCATTAATAGCAAAATAATGCTCTCCCATGAATCGAGCAAACAGCAAAATCATTTGATTATGTTCTACTTACCATTGACAAAGAATTGTTGATTTAGTTGATGTCATTTGCCCTATGAAATTTAGTCTTTGGTTACGATGTGAGAGGGGGCTCTTATTCACTTCAAATGGGATATCCATGCGCTCAGATGTTTCAATGTAATGTATCATCACCACCTGAAATCCAAACATGGCCAATGCTCAGAGATTAATTTATCACAATGCTGATTATTGGGGATGATTTGAGATGGCCTGGATGGAATGTTTTGTGACCAGAATCAATTCTCAGCATCACCCAGTACCGTGGAACCCTTTGAATAAGTGACTTTTCATCTCGGAGTGAGTTGTTTTTATAGTGACATTCTGAAAGGATTACTGTATACATTTCTCTTGCGGTCAAATCTATTTTGATGCCGTTCTCATCAATAAAGATGGTTACGGCATTTATTTGCTCAGATATGGAGCTAAGTTGTTTTTAGTATGAATTGCCAGTCTAGAACACTATGGTATGAGTTGAATGTGCCAAATGACCTGTTGTATAGGTTTTCATATGACTAGAAATGGCTTCGGAGGAGAGTCTGGGATATTGGCACTTAAACCCAAAGCACGCTTTTTGAAACCATAAGGGATTAGGTCTGGAATTGACATATTTCAATAAAAATTCTTTCAAATCCTTATTTTGGGTCATTCTGAGGTGGTTATTGCACTTTATTGTATCGCATTTGAAACACACAAACCACACATTGAGTTTGAGGGAAGAGTTAAATATTACAACTGTCAAATTCTAAACATTCGTGATCATGATTTTCCTTACCCCTTTTCAGTCATAACCTGAGATTTTACTGAATACAAAAAGGGGTTACTTTCTATAGCAGTTCCTTTGGTTCTAAATTGTTCCTCCTTCCTAGTACCTTAATTGCCCAGGGTCGTCAGTTGTTTTACTGATAATTGTACTGTTTCCTGCCCCATTTCTAAATATGATTTCCCCATGATAATTTGCCAGGAAGCCTATATTTAGCCCTGTGGACATGAATCATTGGCGCCTGATAAGAAATTGTGGCAGACGTTTGACTTCTATTGACTAAACAATTAGTATCTGAATTTGTTTGGCTCCATTGTATCTTGTCTCACCTGTCCTTGATTAATATGAATACCATTGTAAAGAAGCAACATCATGGCATGTAGAGATATTGAGACAGTACAGTATTGACGTCAACAGTGAAACTGGATGTATTGCCTCACAATCCTCTTGGGGGCAGCAGTACTTTGTTTTTTGATTGCAGTTTGTGTCCATGACTATCAATCAGGAAACTTCTATGTGCAGCAACAATGCTATTTGGCCTTGGAGCGAACACTGAGGCTACATTAGTGTGAGAGGTTCCGTTACCACAAAAATCTATCTCTTCAATATCAGGGGTCTTCAATATCGGGTTGGTAAAGCCCAGGAAAGCACAATCATGTACTTATCAGAATACCATTCCATAGGCCATATGTATGCTGTGTATTTCTGGTTCTGTTGAGCTTCATTCTATCCCACAGGAATGTTTAGTTTTCCTGCCTGATACACTTGAAATTTGACTCTAATAAAGGCATTGGCATGGCTGTGTGGGCAGAAGATGGCTAACAGGAGGGCCGCAATCTGACGCACTGTGAAAGATCTCAGAAATCCATACATTTATCCAGTTGGCCAGGCTAAGCTGCCTTTGGCTCCCGTCTGAATGTTGGCCTCAGCTCAGGGAGCTGGAGGGGTGTCAGTGAGTTCAGTTTGGCAGCTTGCCCTGTTCCTGGTGGACTCCAGGCTTGCCCCCTCCCTCCCTCCACTCAACAAACACTACCACACACTATTCAGCCTCTCTATAGAGCCCCTGACATGTTTATAACTACACCAGAGATTAAGGGCTTTGCCTGTGTGTTCATTGGTCTGTCAGTAAGGCATAATCCTCTCAATTGTCTGTCCTAAAGATAGGGCTGAGATATGATCTGTAGATTAGAAGTACAGATCACCACCCTAATTTGGGAAAGTAGGTAATGTTTGTATCTGGCTGATTTAAATTACCTCTACACACCTCCATATTTGATCATTACACAACGGGTCCATGCATATGTACATTTACATTTAAGTCATTTAGCAGACGCTCACTGTTGGAGGAGGAGATTACATAAATACAAAGTGTTGATCATTTTAATTTGGAAACAAAAATGAGCTTCCATTCTGAGCCTCCCATTCCCCCACCCATTCAACCACCCTTCCCTCGCAACCACCACTTATACCTAAAATCCACCCCTTCCCTGTGGAAGCAAAGAATGTAAAAAAACGTAAAAATGTGCATGGCTGTCCATGTGGGTGCCGGAGTGAGAAAGACACAAGTGAACCAATCAGCAAAAAAGCACAGCCATCTTCATTAGATGCATTGTGCCTATAACATCAAGGACCCTTTCTAGACTCTGAAGTCAGGAAGACTTCGAGTTTGGTATCAGCCAGACTAGATTTCGGACCCGTGCTGTTGAGTGTATGTGCATTCAGACGCGGCTGCAGAACTGGCAGGAGTGCTCCTCATACTTCTTGTGTGTACGACAGTGCTGCAGGTAGGTTGAGCGATGGCTGAAGTCGCCCTCCACAGCACTCCTCTGGGCAGACAAAGGTCATCCCACCCTTGTGGAAATGCAAATGGTCTTTTAGTGACACCTCCCATTTAAAGTTGCACCCACAGATGGTGCACCCGAAGGGATCTTCTGTGGAATTTCTTATGCTTTGTCAGGCAGGCTGCCTGCTTGAAGCCTTTATCACACTAGGCACAGACGAAGGGAAGAATGTCTTCATGCACCACCTGATACTTGTCAACATCAGCTTGAAGCTTTTGCCACAGATGGGGCAGGAGTATGGTCGTTGGTCAGAGTGGACCAGTCTGTGCTTGATGAGGTCAGAATTTCAAATGAAGCGCTTGTAACACTGAGCACTCGTATGGCATCTCTCCACTATATATCTGCGGATGATCCTACAGGACATAATGCAAAAGAATATACACTTTTTGACAAGGAATCTACGGGTGTGTTCTAAATTGCCCATAAGCAGGATTCAAATGTTTTACAGTAGCATCCATGTTCTATTGCTACTGTGATCTCTGCATAATGTAAAGAATTTCTCTCCCAGATCATTTATCATTTTGGCGTGCACTTCTTGGGAGTTCCACATCTTACATTTCTGGTTCTAGTTTTAGTGGTACTACAGTGACCATTTCTCACTCTTTTACTCTCTCATTTTGTCCTGCTGCATTTGTTGAAAGTTCCAAGTCTTCCTTTGAGGTTTTAGTTTTACAGTGACTCTCTGATTCTAACTATCCTGTTATCCTGTATACCTTGGTCACATTTGTTGTTTGAGGTTCTTGTTGTGGCACTACAATGATGTGTAATTTCTGATTCCTCAGTGACACAAGTGTCCTGAGTATTCTAATTTCACCGAAACATCATAGTGACCTTCGGGTCTGTTTCACTGGGGTATTGTTCTCAGTGTGACTATCACAACTATTTCTGCTGATCACATTCTTCCTCTTCGCTTTTCACCTTCGTTATCCTGCAAAAGAAACAACAATTTGTTAAATTCTTGTTTAAAATGAATGATTATATTGCAAATAACTAACGGGTCACTGTCATTGGGCGTTAATATCATTCTCTTCCCTATGACAAGTATATCTTAAGGGTCAAAATCACTGGGTCAGGGTATCTCTGTTGGCTCTCCCACGATGAAATGCTGTAATATAACAGTTCTGAGTCACTGATGGGTTGTTAAATCCCAATGTAGACACTGAACTACAATGTAAAATGCAATGTAGTTTACGAAAGTTCAACAGAGAGGCTGGTCTGAATGCTCATTTAACTTCAGTAAGAGTAACAATTCACTTTGTTTCCTATTCTATCAGCATAGTGGGAATGAATACAAACGTATCATCAGCATAGCATCTTGTTTCTTCTTTTTCCTGTTACCCATGTGCGGAATATCATTCACCTTTTTACCTTATAGCCTAAGCACGGCACAATAATGCTCCTTCCTCATGCTTGCTATTTAACTTATGGGCTCACTCTGGCATTGTTCACCTTTCTCAAGCTCAACCAATGGGAGTAAATCTTGGGATGTATTTGTATGTCAATTTACCCTTTTCTCTCACTTGCTGATTATCAGCAACAGTTTTGGACAACCCCACCACCTATAACCTTAAGGCCAGTCATTGGAAAACCCTTCACCCAGCATGGCAGTTTGGATGCCAGCAGCCCCACATGCCATCACCTGGCTGAAGATCTTCCCTCGGAAATGAGACCGTTCCCAAAACTGTTTAATAAAATGTCATATTACATTCAGTATTTGTTGTTCATTCAGTTAAGCCTCTACTTGACTGAAATTACAGCAGTGAGGCTCAGAGTCAAATCTGAGCAGTAAAATTGGGCGTCAGGATTAGAGCCCTGGAAACCCAGCTACACTGGTCGTGACACTCAGACCCTGATCCTGTGTGTTGTGGCGGAACACTATGTTCTTTTTAAAAGGAACCTAATTGCAAGCAAGGAGCAATGGGGAGGATGGTATAGCGGAAGCAGATGTGGAACGTTCATCGGATGGGGGTGGCAAAAGGATGAATTGACTTTTGTACAAAATAAATGGGAAAAGGAGCCAAAATGCTGTGTAAAATGTCAAGATCTGTTCATACTCCATATCTGGTAGGAGTGCGTTTTTTTTAAAATAATGTATGCCAGACTTGGTGAATCTGTTTGAAGCATTTAAAACGGTGGAGAACACTTTGGGTAAAGTGAAATCGGTGAAGATCACGAGAAGTGGGCTTGTTTTCATTTTGTGTGTTTCTGCGGATTAGAAAAGGTGTGTGTTGGGTCTCACCCAAATGTATGCATTTTCTTTGATCTACAGAGCAGGGCACCTGTCAAAGGAGTAATTTCTGGAGTCTCGACATGAGGTCACTAGCTGTACGGTATTTCCTCCAACACTGGCTTCAGGGTTAAATGAGCAGTGTGTCAAGAAGCAGTGCGGCTTGGCGGGGATGTGTTTTTGGAGGATGCATGGCTCTCGACCTTCGCCTCTCCCAAATCCGAACGGGAGTTGTTGATGCACGAAGGACGAATTGTGTGGTAAATGGCATGAAGTTTTTCCTGTTAAAAAAAAAATGATGCGTAGTGTCTCCCTACCCGAGTGGAGCTGGGATAGGTCTACTATCTTGTGGGAGCCTTTATATCCAGGCCTTTACAATGTAACTGCTGTAAAATGTCTGGACTTGTAGCGAGTGTCTGCACATGGGAGAAGCCAAGCTGTGGGAAAGATTATGATGATGGAGACTGTTTAGCAGAAGAGAATAAACAAGGAGCAATGTGTTGTAACTGTGGAAGAGAACATGAAACAAAGTAAGGGCAGTTCAGAGAGTCTTAAGCAGAGGCTGTCAAAAAGGTTGAAAGAAGAAATGGTCTCTGAAGGTCCCATAGTGAATACTGTAGGCCTACAGTACTGTTGATCATGCCATTTTATTATACCAGTTGTCCTCGATTGGCCTGAACTCCTGTTCATCTTAGTGACAGAACTCATTGTGATTGATGGGTTTAAGTCAGAATTTCTTGAAGTACATAAAGGTGTTCCACAGGGGTAGATACTAGGACCTGCTCTTTTCACTATATATAAAATTCCATTGCTCAATCTGTTAAAAAAAAAAAAAGTATAATTATTATATGTGTATCATACTTATGTACTCAAACTGCCGACCTGGCTGTGACAAGGCTACAGTCCGATTTTGCAGTTGTGCAGGAAGCCCTTACTGATTTAAAACTGGTCTGTGGTTATAAGGCCTTTTGGACGTACTGCCAAATTCTCTAAAACGGAGGCGGCTTATGGAAGAGACAATATTCAATTCTGTGGCAACAGCTCTGGTGGACATTCCTGTAGTCAGCATGCCAATTGCACGCTCCCTCATCTTGAGACATCTGTGGCATTGTGTTGTGACAAAACTGCTCATTTTGGAGTGACCTTCAGATGCAATCGTTGTGCAAGAAAGAATGAAAGTCTGTGCCACCAGTAAGTACAGATAGTAATATAAATCCCCCTGCATAGTACCCGCAGCCGGACAATTTTCTCAAGGCTTCTGGAAAGAAATACTTGTCAGCATGCTCAACCGATGTTGGTCATTCAGCTGACAAAAACTTTCAACTGGTTGTCCCCATTCAGCAAAGTCTCTCCTTCACCCGTTGGACAACTTCCGGCGCCGACTGAGATGGCCGCCTCGCTTCGCGTTCCTAGGAAACTATGCAGTTTTTTGTTTTTTTACGTGTTATTTCTTACATTAGTACCCCAGGTCATCTTAGGTTTCATTACATACAGTCGAGAAGAACTACTGAATATAAGATCAGCGCCAACTCACCATCAGTACGACCAAGAATATGTTTTCCGCGACGCGGATCCGGTGTTCTGCCTTACAAACAGGACAACGGAATGGATCGCATGCAGCGTCCCAAGGAAACGACTCCGAAAAAGAGGGAAACGAGGCGGTGTTCTGGTCAGACTCCGAAAAAGGGCACATCGCGCACCACTCCCCAGCATTCTTCTTGCCAATGTCCAGTCTCTTGACAACAAGGTTGACGAAATCCGAGCAAGGGTAGCATTCCAGAGGGACATCAGAGACTGCAACGTTCTCTGCTTCACAGAAACATGGCTTACTGGGAAGACGCTATCCGATGCGGTGCAGCCAACGGGTTTCTCCACGCATCGCGCCGACAGAAACAAACATCTTTCTGGTAAGAAGAGTGGCGGGGGCGTATGCCTCATGACTAACGAGACATGGTGTGATGAAGGAAACATACAGGAACTCAAATCCTTCTGTTCACCTGATTTAGAATTCCTCACAATCAAATGTAGACCGCATTATCTTCCAAGAGAATTCTCCTCGATTATAATCACAGCCGTATATATCCCCCCCAAGCAGACACATCGATGGCTCTGAACGAACTTTATTTAACTCTTTGCAAACTGGAAACCATTTATCCGGAGGCTGCATTTATTGTAGCTGGGGATTTTAACAAAGCTAATCTGAAAACAAGACTCCCTAAATTTTACCAGCATATCGATTGCGCAACCAGGGGTGGTAAAACCTTGGATCATTGTTACTCTAACTTCCGCGACGCATATAAGGCCCTGCCCCGCCCCCTTTCGGAAAAGCTGACCACGACTCCATTTTGCTGATCCCTGCCTACAGGCAGAAACTAAAACAAGAGGCTCCCACGCTGAGGTCTGTCCAACGCTGGTCAGACCAAGCTGACTCCACACTCCAAGACTGCTTCCATCACGTGGACTGGGACATGTTTCGATTGCGTCAGATGGAAATATTGACGAATACGCTGATTCGGTGTGCGAGTTCATTAGAACGTGCGTCGAAGATGTCGTTCCCATAGCAACGATAAAAACATTCCCAAACCAGAAACCGTGGATTGATGGCAGCATTCGCGTGAAACTGAAAGCGCGAACCACTGCTTTTAATCAGGCAAGGTGTCTGGTAATATGTCCGAATATAAACAATGCAGCTATTCCCTCCGCAAGGCTATTAAACAAGCTAAGCGTCAGTACAGAGACAAAGTGGAATCTCAATTCAATGGCTCAGACACAAGAGGCATGTGGCAGGGTCTACAGTCAATCACAGACTACAAGAAGAAACCCAGCCCAGTCACGGACCAGGATGTCTTGCTCCCAGGCAGACTAAATAACTTTTTGCCCGCTTTGAGGACAATACAGTGCCACTGACACGGCCTGCAACGAAAACATGCGGTCTCTCCTTCACTGCAGCCGAGGTGAGTAAGACATTTAAACGTGTTAACCCTCGCAAGGCTGCAGGCCCAGACGGCATCCCCAGCCGCGCCCTCAGAGCATGCGCAGACCAGCTGGCCGGTGTGTTTACGGACATATTCAATCAATCCCTATACCAGTCTGCTGTTCCCACATGCTTCAAGAGGGCCACCATTGTTCCTGTTCCCAAGAAAGCTAAGGTAACTGAGCTAAACGACTACCGCCCGTAGCACTCACTTCCGTCATCATGAAGTGCTTTGAGAGACTAGTCAAGGACCATATCACCTCCACCCTACCTGACACCCTAGACCCACTCCAATTTGCTTACCGCCCAAATAGGTCCACAGACGATGCAATCTCAACCACACTGCACACTGCCCTAACCCACCTGGACAAGAGGAATACCTATGTGAGAATGCTGTTCATCGACTACAGCTCGGCATTCAACACCATAGTACCCTCCAAGCTCGTCATCAAGCTCGAGACCCTGGGTCTCGACCCCGCCCTGTGCAACTGGGTACTGGACTTCCTGACGGGCCGCCCCCAGGTGGTGAGGGTAGGCAACAACATCTCCTCCCGCTGATCCTCAACACGGGGCCCCACAAGGGTGCGTTCTGAGCCCTCTCCTGTACTCCCTGTTCACCCACGACTGCGTGGCCATGCACGCTCCAACTCAATCATCAAGTTTGCGGACGACACAACAGTGGTAGGCTTGATTACCAACAACGACGAGACGGCCTACAGGGAGGAGGTGAGGGCCCTCGGAGTGTGGTGTCAGGAAAATAACCTCACACTCAACGTCAACAAAACTAAGGAGATGATTGTGGACTTCAGGAAACAGCAGAGGGAACACCCCTATCCACATCGATGGATCAGTAGTGGAGAGGGTAGCAAGTTTTAAGTTCCTCGGCATACACATCACAGACAAACTGAATTGGTCCACTCACTCTGACAGCGTCGTGAAGAAGGCGCAGCAGCGCCTCTTCAACCTCAGGAGGCTGAAGAAATTTGGCTTGTCACCAAAAGCACTCACAAACTTCTACAGATGCACAATCGAGAGCATCCTGGCGGGCTGTATCACCGCCTGGTACGGCAACTGCTCCGCCCTCAACCGTAAGGCTCTCCAGAGGGTAGTGAGGTCTGCACAACGCATCACCGGGGGCAAACTACCTGCCCTCCAGGACACCTACACCACCCGATGTTACAGGAAGGCCATAAAGATCATCAAGGACATCAACCACCCGAACCACTGCCTGTTCACCCCGCTATCATCCAGAAGGCGAGGTCAGTACAGGTGCATCAAAGCTGGGACCGAGAGACTGAAAAACAGCTTCTATCTCAAGGCCATCAGACTGTTAAACAGCCACCACTAACATTGAGTGGCTGCTGCCAACACACTGTCATTGACACTGACCCAACTCCAGCCACTTTAATAATGGGAATTGATGGGAAATTATGTAAATATATCACTAGCCACTTTAAACAATGCTACCTTATATAATGTTACTTACCCTACATTATTCATCTCATATGCATACGTATATACTGTACTCTAGATCATTGACTGCATCCTTATGTCACTAGCCACTTTAACTATGCCACTTTGTTTACTTTGTCTACATACTCATCTCATATGTATATACTGTACTCGATACCATCTACTCTATGCTGCTCTGTACCATCACTCATTCATATATCCTTATGTACATATTCCTTATCCCCTTACACTGTGTATAAGACAGTAGTTTTGGAATTGTTAGTTAGATTACTTGTTGGTTATCACTGCATTGTCGGAACTAGAAGCACAAGCATTTCGCTACACTCGCATTAACATCTGCTAACCATGTGTATGTGACAAATACAATTTGATTTGATTTACGTGGTCTGACCCACAGAAGCCTCCCACCATTAGCTCTGACAAATTGAAAACCCAAGTCATTGGTGACTCCATTACCCACAATATTAGACTTAAAAAGAACAATCCAGCGATCATACACTGTTTACCAGGGGGCAGGGCTACCAACGTTAAGGTTAATCTGAAGAGGGTGCTGGCTAAGGCTAAAACTGGCGAGTGTAGAGAGTATAGGGATATTGTAATCCACGTCGGCACCAACAATGTTAGGATGATAGTCATAGGTCACCATGTGCAAATTAGCTTCAGCATGTAAATTAGCTAGAAAGATGTGTCGGCATCGAGTAATTGTCTCTCACCCCCTCCCAATTAGGGGGTGTGATGAGCTCTACAGCAGAGTCTCACAACTCAATCGCTGGTTAAACTGTTTTCTGCCCCTCCCAAAATAGATTTGTTTTTGATAATTGGTCCTCTTTCTGGAACCATCAAGCCTGGCCTGCTGAGGAGTGACGGACTCCATCCTAGCTGGAGGGGTGCTCTCATCTTATCTATCGACATAGACAGGGCTCTTACACCACAATGAGATCGGGTGCAGGCCAGGCAGCAGGCTGTTAGCCAGCCTACCAGCTTAATGGAGTCTGCCACTAACACAGTCAGTGTAGTCAGTTCAGCTATCCCCATTGAGACCGTGTCTGTGCCTCAATCTAGGTTTGGCAAAACAAAAACATGGCGGTGTTCGCCTTAGCAATCTCACTGGAAAAAAGACCTCTTCCATTCCTGTCATTATTGAAAGAGACTGAGGCAGTCATAGTCAATAAACTAATCACTGTTCATGTGATTGGCCTGACTGAAACATGGTTCAAGCCTGATGAATTTACTGTGTTAAATGAGGCCTCTCCTCCTGTTTACAACAGTGACCATATCCCCACGCATCCCGCAAAGGCGGATGTGTTGCTAACATTTACGACAGCAAATAAAAATGTACAAATAAATGACTGTCCTTTGAGCTTCTAGTCATAATCTATGCAGCCTACTCAATCACTTTGTATAGCTGCTGTTACAAGCCTCCTGGGCCCTATACAGTGTTCCTCATCGAGTTCCCATCAGAACTTGTAAACTCAGCAAAAAGAGATTGCCTGCAATGACAAGCTCAATCCGATGATGCTGAGACACACCGCCCCAGACCATGACGGACCCCCCACCTCCAAATCGATCCCGCTCCAGAGTACAGGCCTCGGTGTAACGCTCATTCCTTCAAAGATAAACTCAAATCCGACCATCACCTCTGGTGAGGCAAAACAGCGACTCATCAATGAAGAGCACTTTTTGCCAGTCCTGTCTGGTCCAGTGACGGTGGGTTTGTGTCCATAGGCGACATTGTTGCCGGTGATGTCTGGTGAGGACCTGCCTTACAACAGGCCTACAAGCCCTCAGTCCAGCCTCTCTGAAACAATTGTGGACAGTCTGAGCACTGATGGAGGGATTGTGCGTTCCTGGTGTAACTTGGGCAGTTGTTGCCATCCTGTACCTGTCCCGCAGGTGTGATGTTTGGATGTACCGATCCTGTGCAGGTGTTGTTACACGTGGTCTGCCACTGCGAGGATGATCAGCTGTCCGTCCTGTCTCCCTGTAGCGCTGTCTTAGGCATCTCACAGTACGGACTTTGCAATTTATTTGCAGCATGCCTAAGGCACGTTCACGCAGATGAGCAGGGACCCTGGGCATCTCTCTTTTGGTGTTTTTCAGAGTCAGTAGAAAGGCCTCTTTAGTGTCCTAAGTTTTCATAACTGTGACCTTAATTGCCTACCATCTCTAAGCTTTTAGTGTCTTAACGACCGTTCCAGAGGTGCATGTTCCTTAATTGTTTATGGTTCATTGAACAAGCATGGGAAACAGAGTTTAAACCCTTTACAATGAAGGTCTGTGAAGTTATTTGGATTTTTACAAATTATCTTCAAAAGACAGGGTCCTGAAAAAGGGACATTTCTTTTTTTGCTGAGTTTAGTTATGGCAGATAATATACATTTTTGGTGACTTCAATAGTCATATGGAAAAGTCCACAGACCCACTCAAAGGCTTTCGGAGCCATCAACTCTGGGTTTTGTCCAACATGTCTCCGGACTTACTCATTGCCACACTCATACCCTGGATCTAGTTTTGTCCCGTGGAATAAATATTGTGGATCTTAATGTTTCTCCTCATAATCCTGGACTATCGGACCACCATTTTTACATTTGCCTCGCAAAAAAATTATCGGCTCAGACCCCATCAAGGATCATCAAAAGCCGTGCTAGAAATTCTCAGACAACCCAAAGATTCCTAGATGCCCTTCCAGACTCCCCTCCAGCTACCAAAGGATGTCGGAGTACCAACATTGTTTAACCACCTAACTGAAGATCTAAATTGAATCTTGCGTAATACCTAGCTGTGATTTTTTTTAGCATAAAAATCTTGGTGGGCCCCCAAAAAATTGAAGCATGCCAGCAAAGCCACTACACAACACTAAACAATACATTAATTGCACTATAACGGTGACAAACGGTAACCACAAACTGTTAGGGCCTACATAATGCTGGCCCAACATCTTACCACTGCTACACCTGGCTATCTGGCAGTGAAATAGTTAATTCGGCCTCATTTACTGCCTTTAAAAAAACATAGCTGATATGGCTGACTTGCTTAAACAAATGTGGTTTCTACTGACAATTGAGAAGTACAAACTATGTCATAAAGGGACGACAAGCGGATAAGAGGCGATCCGTAATTTCAATTAAGACAATGGGCGAGCTAGGATGGACATAGTCAATATAACTATTTGTTTAGCACTTTTGAAATGTACAGCGACAGAATTCAGAACATGGGCCATTCTTACAGTGTTCTCCCTGAACACCAAGTAAGAACCGTAAGATAAATAAAGGGGGCATATAAGCAGACAATGAAAGCTCTTAAAATATTAAATGATTACATTTCTCTAAAACCGATTTATAGCCTACATGTGCACCACCAAGTCAGAACAGTAGGCAAAATTAAGAGGGGTAAATAGACCAAATTATTAGGGTGAGGCACATGGGCTACTAACATCTTACTACACAACATACACTTAGTATTATTATTCAAAGGTGAATTTGCGATTTCCAACTTGTTGTGTAATGTTTATGTCCAATGGACGATGAGCACCGATACATTTTATCTATAATTTCTCTTCATATGACAAGGATTAAAAAGGATTTGCCAGTAGATTGTCGGACTTGACTCATGATGATGACTGCTAGATAAGATTTTGAAAGTATGATGTTGACACGATCAGTCCAATCAAAGCTATTGTAGATATATCGTCATTTAAATTTTTTTTTTTTTTTTTAATTTTACCTTTATTTAACCAGGCAAGTCAGTTAAGAACACATTCTTATTTTCAATGACGGCCTGGGAACAGTGGGTTAACTGCCTGTTCAGGGGCAGAACGACAGATTTGTACCTTGTCAGCTCGGGGGTTTGAACTCGCAACCTTCCGGTTACTAGTCCAACGCTCTAACCACTAGGCTACGCTGTCGCCCCAAAACACCATTTGACGGCATCTGTGGCCAATGACCTCGAGCCTTCTTGGATGGGCACTTCCAATGTAACGCTATGGCAGCATCCAAGGGGCTATAATGTGAGGTCTACCCTTAGACTTGGCGGTTACGTAGTGTCCCCATTAGTGACAGAACACTGAGCCAACCACGGCGCAATGCTCTGTATTTTCTGCTGGCTTGCCCCACCACCACAGAAAGCACTGAGCTAGGCTGAAACACCTGCATTTGAGCGGCCTTACCCAAGAAAACAAAAACTAGACCATGTTTGTATTTTTTATTGTTTGCAAACTGATATGTGACACATGAATGCCAAAATAACATGTAAAACAGGCAAGAATTTTTTGCAACAAATGTGGGGCTCAAAGCCCCACCTGCCCTGAATGATGGGTCGCCACTGGTAATACCATAGATGCAGTCGCACCCCTAAAAACAAAAACTAGCTCCCTAGTATATAGAAAATACCTGAGCCCTGAAGCAAGCTTCCAGTAAAAATGGAACAGAAATGGAGCTCCACCAAACTGGAAGTCTTCTGACTAGCTTGGAAAGACAGTACTGTGCGATATCGAAGAGTCCTTACTGTTGCTCGATCATCCTATTTTTCCAACCTAATTGAGGATAAGAACAATCCTAAATGTATTTTTAATACTGTCGCAAAGCTAACTAAAAAGCAGAATTCCCCAAGAGAGGGGATGGCTTTCACTTCAGCAGTGAACTTCATGAACGTCTTTGATTAAAAGATCATGATCATTAGAAAGCAAATTAGACTCCTCTTTGAATCTGCATGTTTCTCCAAAGCTCAGTTGTCTTGAGTCTGCACAAAACTGCCAGGTCATAGGATCAATGGAGACAGTCAAGTTTTTTGATCCTGCAATGGAGACAGTCAAGTTCTTTTTATCCTGCAATGGACACATTCATGAAATCCACACATTCATGAAAATATGAATGGCCTCTAAACCTTCAAGCTGCATACTGGACCCTATTCACACTAAACTACTGAAAGAGCTACTTCCTGTGCTTGGCCCTCCAATGTTGAACATAGCACCCACAAAACACCATTTTCAAAGTCAACAGCGAAGAGAAGGCTTCGGGATGCTGGCCTTCTAGGCAGAGTTCCTCTGTCCAGTGTGTTATTTTTCCCATCTTAATCTTTTATTTTTATTGGCCAGTCTGAAACATGGCTTTTTCTTTGCAATTCTGCCTAGAAGGCCAGCATCCCGGAGTCGCCTCTTCACTGTTGACGTTGAGACTGGTGTTTTGCGGGTACTATTTAATGAATCTGCCAGTTGAGGATTGAGGCATCTGTTTCTCAAAATAGACACTAATGTACTTGTCCTCTTGCTCAGCTGTGCACCGGGGCCTCCCACTCCTCTTTATATTCTGGTTAGAGCCAGTTTGCCCTGTTCTGTGAAAGGAGTAGTACACAGCATTTTACGAGATCTTCAGTTTCTTGGCAATTTCTCTCATGGAATAGCCTTCATTTCTCAGAACAAGAAAAGACTGACGAGTTTCAGAAGAAACTTGTTTTGTTTCTAGCCATTTTGAGCCTGTAATCGAACCCACAAATGCTGATGCTCCAGATACTCAACTAGCCTAAAGAAGGACTGTTTTATTGCTTCTTTAATCAGAACAAAAATGGATAAACTGATAAACTTGGATTAGCTAACACAACATGCCATTGGAACACAGGAGTGATACTTGGTGATAATGGGCCTCTGTACGCCTTTCTAGATATTCCATATAAAATAAAAGCCCATTCCAGCTACAAGTCATTTACAAGATTCACAATGTCTACACTGTATTTCGAATCAATTTGATGTTATTTAAAAATGGACAAAAAAATTTGCTTTTCTTTCAAAAACAAGAATTTCTAAGCGACCCCAAACCTTTGAACGGTAGTATATGTACTACCTCTTGGTGATGTCATTCGGAAACATAATGTTAACTTTCACTGCTATGCGGATGACACAGCTGTACATTTCAATGAAACATGGGGTGAAGCCCCAATATTGCCTACCCTGGAAGCCTGTGTTTCAGACATTAGGAAGTGAATGGCGTCTTTTTTAAAAACTTTTAAACTCTGACAAAACAGAGATGCTAGTTCTAGGTCCCAAGAAACAAAGATGTGCGGGTGGATGACAATCTTGATGGTTGTACAGTCGTCTCAAATAAAACTGTTAAGGACCTCAGCGTTACTCTGGACCCTGATCTCTCTTTTGACAAACATAAAGAATATTTCAAGGACAGCTTTTTTCCATCTTCATAACATTACAAAAATCTGAAACTTTTTGTCCAAAAATGATGCAGAAAAGATAATCCATGCTTTTTCCACTTAAAGATTAGACTACTGCAATACTCTACTCTCCGGCTAAATCACTAAATAAACTTCAGCTAGTGCTAAACATGGCTGCTAGAATCTTGACTAGAACCAAAAAAATATATATTACTCCACTGCTAGCCTCTCTACACTGGCTTCCTGTAAAGGCTAGGGATGATTTCAAGGTTTTACTGCTAACCTACAAGGCATTACATGGGCTTGCTCCTACCTATCTCACCAATTTGGTCCTGTTGTACATACCTACACGTACGCTACGGTCAAAAGACACAGGCCTCCTTATTGTCCCTAAAATTTCAAAGCAAACAGCTGGAGGCAGTACTTTCTCCTATAGAGCTCAATTTTTATGGAATGGCCTGCCTGTCCATGTGAGACACACGCAGACTCGGTCTCGACCTTTAAGTCTTTGCTGAAGACTCATCTCTTTAGTAGGTCCGATACTTGAGTGTAGTCTGGCCCAGGGGTGTGAAGGTGAACGGCAAGGCACTTGAGTGAGGAACTGCCCTTTCTGTCTCTGCCTGGCTGGTTCCCCTCTCTTCACTGGGATTTTCTGCATCTGACCCTATTACGGGGCTGAGTCACTGGCTTACTAGTGCTTTTCTATGCCGTCGCTAGGAGGGGTGCGTCACTTGAGTGGGTTGAGTCACTGACGTGATCTTCCTGTCCGGTTTTGCGCCCCTCAGGGTCATGCGTTGGAAGATATCTTTGTGGGCTTTACTCAGTCTTGTCTCGGGGTAGTAAGTTGGTGGTCTGTTGATATCCCTCTAGTGGTGTGGGGGCTGTGGGTGGGGTTATATCATGCCTGGTTGACCCTGCACGGGGGTATCGTCGGACGTGACCACAGTATCCCCCGACCATCCTGTCTCAGCCTCCAGTATCTATGCTGCAATAGTCTATGTGCCGGGGGGCTGGGGTCAGTCTGTTGTATCTTGTGTAATTCTACTGTCTTATCTAGTGTCCTGTGTGAATTTAAGAATGCTCCATCTCGCCCTCCCAGAGGAACTGAGCTGTCCCCAGTCCACCTGGTCGTGCTGCTGTTCCAGTTTCAGCTGTTCTACCTGCGGCTATGGACCACTGACCTGTTCACTGGATGTGCTACCTTGTCCCGGAACTGCTGTTTTTGACACTCTCTCTACTGCACCTGCGGTCTCGACCTCTGAATGCTTGGCTATGAAAAGCCAACTGACATTTACTTGCATCCTCTACAACCACTGTGATTATTATTTGACCCTGCTGGTCATCACGAAGAACAATCTGGCCGTAATGGCCATGTACTATTATAATCTCCACTCGATGGAGCCAGAAGAGGACTGGCCACCCCTCAGAGCCTGCTTCCTTTCTTCCTGCTGTTTAATCAGCTTCTTCATATGTCACACCTGTCAAGTGGATGGATTCTCTTGGCAAAGGAGAAATGCTCACTAACTGGGATGTAAAAAAAAATTGTACAAAATTGAGAAATAATCTATTTGTCCGTATGGAACATTTCTGGGATCTTTTATTTCAGCTCATGAAACATGTTGCGTTTATATTTTTGTTCAGTATAAATGATTGTTGTATTCAAGTTCTCGTAAGATAGTGCAGATGTAATCCATCTGAGACAATCGGATGGGTCTATAATCGAACGAATACCTGCGCTCTTTCTGTTTACAAAGCCCTGCTCAACAAACCTGACTTACTTAACGTCACTGTTAAGATTTAAAATGACAAGTTATCAAACTCGTTCACAGGGTTGGTTAATAACTCTGGAGACTCCTTTGATGTCTCGAGAGTTCGGTAGATCAGCCTTTGGTTTCCTTGAGCCTTGTGTGTAGAATGATCTACAATGCACTTTAAAATTGGAGGAATCGGTGCCTCTAGAACATTTCAGACAGTTGTTAAGGGACCTTTTTACAGAAGATTGTTTTGCTTTTTGTGTATTGTATGCGAATGTGTAGTTCAATGTGTTTATTGTATTTTGACATATTGTGGTGCTATACAGGGCTCATATTGAAAAGAGACTTTGGTCTCAGCTTTGACTTTTAAAATAAAAGATCAAATAAAATGGCAATGGTGGTAAACGGCACAGCTTAAGTTGAAAAGAAGTCAAGATTCACAGCTATGAAACTGAACATTTCTCTTGGGCAAAATGTGTAGAATTGTAATAAGTTAGCTGTTTTCCCAACAACAACTTGTGTGGTGTGGGGGGGGGGGGGGCAGCGGGGTCCCTGAACTACAGCATTCCCTCTCTCTACATTGGTTGGCTACACTGGTGGCAGCAGAGGGATGCCTATAGGCATTTGTGTAGAACCTTACAATGCCTAAAGTCAAGCAACATCAAGAGGTTTGGACCTCTTAGCATAATTTGCAGTGACAGCACAGATACAGTAATCTTTGGTGACAGGGACCATGGTTGAGCCTTCCCCACCACCACCCACCCTGAATTTGAAACACTGGTGTAAGAAGTGGGATAGCACCCAATTGAGTGTGTCTCTTGTACAAGATCCATCACCACCTCTGAACCTGAAATAAGGAACGCAAACTACTTCGAGGTCTGCCTCTCTGCTCCATAACAACAAAAATATTACTTTCGAAATTCACTGTCACAGTGAGTAATCAAGTAAAATTGTATTTCCCGCCAGTTGGCCGTTATTGCTCCCGGGAAATCCCAGTCTTACAGAAGATAATGACTCGTTGTTTTCGTCATGGTCACTGTTCGAAATGTAACAATCCGGTTGTACACTCCCGGTAACCGTATACTTCCCCTGCTCTAAGTCCCCCCTCCCTGACGATTTTGTCACTTTGGTAGAGGCTGTTTTGCCTTTTTTTTCACGCCGAGCGGAGCAAGATGGCGGCTGTACTGCCGAGGACGAGGTGTAGTAGCCGCTCGGCATGAACATTTATTTTTGAAATAAATTTATTAAAACCAGACGGAAATATTTGAACGTCGGACTACAAGGGTCGTGTACTACTTCACTCCATTACAATAATCGCCATTTTTTATATTGTGTTAAGAATTTTCTTTCTGACAACATGATCACATTGTAGTAGCTAGCTCACTAAACTAGCAAGCATAGCCAGCCTACCACCGTAGCAAACGCAGGAGAAAGTGTAGAATGGGAGAAAAGCTAGAACTCAAGCTGAAGTCGCCGGTTGGAGCAGAAGCTGCTGGTTATCCGTGGCCGTTACCAGTATACGTAAGTATTTCATCAGACCAAACAATTTGCCAGTTAATGTATAACTTGGGCAACCAAGTCAGCACTGGAATTATTAATCTACAAACGATAATTCGCTAACTGTAGCTACTAGCTAATGATCCGCTTGCTAGCTAAGGTTACTTACGAAGCCACGGCAAGACATGCAGGTCAGACAGACGGCCCACCAGTGTACCACCACTGAGTTAGCAATACAGTGTAGATAATACATTTTCGGAGCTATCCAGAAGCGACAAATGGGCACTTGGAGTGAAAGTAGATATTGCATTACGGTATAACGTTATCCATCCACTAAGTGGGATAGGCACCTAATGTGGCTACAGACTGAACCTAAAACCAAAAGGCTAATTAACGTTACTGTAGCAGTGTACATAAATCATTAGATAGGATTTCACAAATCACACGAGAAACATTGCACACTTAGCTAACTACATCGGTTCCTCGTTTTCATAAGTCTAGCTGACATTCCACGATAGGTCATTAAGTTAGCTTTAACAATTTTATTTGACTCGCGTTATAATTCTGTCTAACATGCTGACCAGACCCCGTACAACGCGCGGATGTTGATTTTGTCTACCCACAGACGCGATGAAGTCACGCAGGTTTAAATATCAAAACGAACTCTGAACCAACTATATTAATTTGGGGACAGGTCGAAATGCATTAAATATTTGCCAATTTAGCTAGCTTGCTATTGCTAGCGAATTTGTCCTGAGATAAACATGGTTAATTGTCTGCTAAATGACTTAAATGTAATGTATTTTACCAGAAATGGACAAGTCCTCTTCCCTGACAATTAATCCACAGATAAAAGGTTAAACCAAGTTCGTTTCTAGTAATCTCTCCTCCTTCAAGCAGCTACTGCTGCTTATTCTTTGGACTTTATATGGCAGTTGGCAACTAACTTTAAGGTGCATTACCACTACTGACTGGAGTGTGTACCTCAATTCCTGTTTCAATCACCTATGTAGGTATATGGTCCTAAAAACCAATGAGTAGATGGCACGTGGGTATATGCTCCTAAAAACCAATGAGGTGATGGGAGAGGCGGGACTTGCAGTGTCACAAATAGAACCAAGTTCTAGATGCTCGCGAGCAGTGTGGGTGCAATGATTGAATCACATGTATTTGTATATTTATTTTGCAATGCTCACGCACGCAACACGAGCGGTGTGGTCAGCATGTAACGTTAAACATTTAACAAACATTAGCTAGGTTGCAAACTTTAGCACTTGACCTACTTACTAGCACATGCATAAAAATGGGTTGGTTTACCAGTACGTTTCTTTGCTAACTACTTGCCATGTATTTATGTTAGCTAGCAAGTAATCCTTTTTACGTGTGGGTCAGACTCTGTGGGATGTTTTTAGCGAGACCCCAAGTGGTGTAATGTTAAAGTACTTAAGTACTTTACTTTACTAGTACTTATATTTTTGACAACTTTTAATTTTACTCCACTAGCGTTACATTCCTAAAGAAAATAATGTACTTTTTACTCTAGACATTTTCCCTGACACCCAAAAGTACTTGAGGAGTACTTAAATACTGAACAGGACAGGAAAAGGGTCCAATTCACGCACTTATCAAGAAAACAACCCTGCTCATCCCTGATGCTTCTGATTTGGTGGACTCACTAAACCCATGCTTCATTTGTAAATTATGTCTGAGTGTTGGAGTGTGCCCCTAACTATCCATAAATGTAAAAAATATATATAAAAAAATCTTGCCGCCTGGTTTCTCTAATATAAGGAATATTTTTTATGTAATCTCTATTTAACTAGGCAAGTCAATAAGAACATATTCTTATTTACAATGACAGCCTGGCAAAAGGCCTCCTGCAGGGACGGGGGCTGGGATAAAAAAAAAATATATATATATAAATATAGGACAAAACGCACATCACGACAAGAGTCAACATAACTACATAAATCACAGTAATCACAACTGTGGGAAGAGGGACATTCTTCCTACCAAACCACATGACCTTTGTTTTGGAGGTGTTCAGAACAAGGTTAAGGGTAAAGAAAGATAGTTGGACACTAAGAAAGCTTTGTTGTAGAGCGTTTAACACAACATCCTAGGAGGGACTATCTGCCTGAGCTATGTTGTTGATGAAAATTGAGAAGAGCATGGGGCCTAGGATTGAGCCTTGGGGTACCCCCTTGGTGACTGGCAGTGGCTGAGACAGCAGATTTTCTGACTTTATACACTGCACTCTTTGAGAGAGGTAGTTGGCAAACTAGATACCTCAGAGACACAAATACTCCTTAGCCAGCCCACAAGAATGGAATGGACTACTGTATCAAAAGCTTTGGCCAAGTCAATAAGAATAGCAGCACAACATTGCTTAGTATCAAGGGCAATGGCGACATAATTTAGGACCTTTTAGGTTGCAGTGACACATCTATACCCTGAGTGGAAACCAGATTGTATACCAGAGAAAATACTATAGACATCAAGAAGTCCAGTCAGTTGACTATTGGCACGTTTTTCCAACACTTTTGATAAACAGGGTAAAATATGATTAGGCCTATAACATTTAGGATCAGCCTCATCTCCCTCTTTAAATAAATGATGAACATTGGCTGCCTTCCAAGCAATGGGAACCTCCCCAGAGAGGAGAGACGGGTTAAAAAGGTTGGATATAGGCTTGGCGATGATAGGGGCAGCAACCTTAAAGAAGAAATGGTCTAAACCATCTGACTCAGATGTTTTTTGGGGGTTAAGTTTCAGGAGCTCCTTTAGCACCTTGGAGTCAGTGACTGCCTGTAGGGAGAAACTTTGTTGTGGGGCAGGGGAAAAGGAGGGAGAAGCATTGGGGATAGTCTCATTAGAAGGGGTGGGAGATGAGGAAATGTTGGACGGGCAAGAAGGCATGGCTGAGTCAAATAGGAATCCTGACTTAATGAAGTGGTGAAATGGTTTATATTTTTACAATGGTTTATACTTTTACTTTTGGTATTTAAGTATATTTTTGAAATTACATTTACTTTTGATACTTAAGTATATTTAAAATGAAATACTTTTAGACTTTTACTCAAGTAGTATTTTACTGGGTGACTCCCTTTTACTTGAGTAATTTTCTATTAAGGTATCTTTACTTTTACTCAAGTATGACAATTGGGTACTTTTTCAACTTCTGGAATCTCCCCTCTCATTTGCAATATGTGGAATTCAACTCATGTATGCATTTCATTTTGCCAAAACTTTCAGTAATGTTAGCTATAAAAAAAGGGGGGGGGGATTTGTTTAGCAAAATATTGTGCAGAAAAATTACAGCCACTGTAGTAGCTAGCTGGACTATAGCTGACTAAACTCAACACAATGGTGAAGGAAGTTTCTGATGAACTCCACCAACAGAGTTGATCAGAGATCAGGCTTTGTGGAATTCAGCTCTTGACGACAAGGTCAAAAGCATTTCCTTTTACTTATGTTGGTCCTCTGTATTTACATGCCTTTCTTTATTTGCTGAAATCATACTTTTTAATAAAATGTTAATCAAATACAACCACCTACTGTTTCATCATTGCTGTTGCTCTAAGGGGGCAACTCAGCATGAATGTACATGTGCCAAATTAATCTCAACAAGGAAACATTTAGTGGCTGTATTTGATTAACGCTTTATTAAAAAGTATGAATTCCAGCCAACAAAGGCACGCAACTACAGAGGACAAACTTAGGTACAGGGTATGCATTTCATAATACAATTTATTTAAAATATTGACCGTAGGCGAATAGATGTAGTCGGAGCTGAATTTCACAAAGATTATTAGAAACTTCCTTCACGATGGAGTTGAATTTAGTCAGCTAGCTGGAATCCAAATGCAAATTGTTCTGCATGGTGATCACTGCCTTTAATGACGTCTACTGTTCCTGTTATTGCATAGAAAGATTGTTGCACACTCTTTGGTATCTGGGGGATAGCTGGCGACTGGGCTTGAACCGTTTTGCAACTTGTTTGGATGAATTATTACACCCCTGCACTCATGAGACAAAGCACCTTCTGTGCCAATAGGAAGAATGAGCACATCAGAAGCTATAATTTGCAACTGCATAGAAGGAACGCTACACAATTCCCCATAACTGTAGTTCCTTATATTTGTGTTTCAAATGGCAAGTTGTGGATGGCAAAAGTCTGCACCCACTATGGTTATATTTAGCCTTTTCACTGGGTCACAAGAAAACAATGAAAATTAGGGATATACCATCCCATGTCACTCCAACGTGTATCTCAAATTGTTTGATCACAAATATCCATCCCAATTTTGAAACCAGTGCAGCAAATTCAGGGAATTAGCTGAAAGAGTTGAACTTGAAACCTAGTCACGAACATAAACGTTAACATCCAATACAATATTGCGAACGGAGTTGAGTCTACTCAAACATGTTTTAGTGCAGAGGCGACTACTAACAGCCAGCAGCAAGGGTGTGTTAGACTGAATACTAATTACAACTATTTTGGGATCCAGAAATAGCCTATATAGCTTGAAGAATATATGGAGGACTAGGCTACGTTTGGGTTGTTAGATGCAAATGCCACTGGATAAACCTGTAGGGTAGGTTGAATGTGGACAATAGTCTACTACATTCCATGTTTTTTTTTTAAAGCTTTTGCAGACTGGTGATCCTGGGTAGATTTAAAAACAATGAATCAATGCTGAGTGTTCTTTATGATGTTAACACCATGTAGGGTTGGACGGTATACCGTATTTTACGATATACCGGTATGGATACACGGACCGGTTTGGGTTTTAACTTTACCTTCTATAATGCTATTTGAATGTTTGGTTTGTTAAATGTGATGTAACTTCTGTTTTTATAGTTTACTTCGCTACTTGAGTCAAATGTAATTCGAGCAAACACAATTAGCTATACAGTCTGATAATACCAGTGATGGTATAAACTTAAATCAGTATTTTGTTTGTGCAACAGTATCTTTTTAATCAAAGAGGAATACATTAAGCATGAATGTTAGCTACATGAAGAATCTAAGAGAGAACATTAAATGTAGCCAAAAATCATAGGGTCCCCAAGTTAACACTTATCAACACTTTGGTTCCTACCCTGTCACAAAAACTCCTCCCTGGCATGTTCTTTCATTTTCATGTAAAACAACACTGTATTCAAAATGCCCACTATTTATATTCTAACTATAGAATTGGAATAAACATTCTATTTCCATGATTCCAACTGTTCACCCAAGTTTTTTTTATCTAATTCGCAAGTAAATATTTGCTTAAAAATAAGGCCTATATTTTTTTTTAAATTTTTTATTTCACCTTTATTTAACCAGGTAGGCAAGTTGAGAACAAGTTCTCATTTACAATTGCGACCTGGCCAAGATAAAGCAAAGCAGTTCGACAGATACAACAACACAGAGTTACACATGGAGTAAAACAAACATACAGTCAATAATACAGTATAAACAAGTCTATATACAATGTGAGCAAATGAGCTGAGAAGGGAGGTAAAGGCAAAAAAGGCCATGGTGGCAAAGTAAATACAATATAGCAAGTAAAACACTGGAATGGTAGTTTTGCAATGGAAGAATGTGCAAAGTAGAAATAAAAATAATGGGGTGCAAAGGAGCAAAATAAATAAATTAATAAATACAGTTGGGAAAGAGGTAGTTGTTTGGGCTAAATTATAGGTGGGCTATGTACAGGTGCAGTAATCTGTGAGCTGCTCTGACAGTTGGTGCTTAAAGCTAGTGAGGGAGATAAGTGTTTCCAGTTTCAGAGATTTTTTGTTGTTCGTTCCAGTCATTGGCAGCAGAGAACTGGAAGGAGAGGCGGCCAAAGAAATAATTGGTTTTGGGGGTGACTAGAGAGATATACCTGCTGGAGCGCGTGCTACAGGTGGGAGATGCTATGGTGACCAGCGAGCTGAGATAAGGGGGGACTTTACCTAGCAGGGTCTTGTAGATGACATGGAGCCAGTGGGTTTGGCGACGAGTATGAAGCGAGGGCCAGCCAACGAGAGCGTACAGGTCGCAATGGTGGGTAGTATATGGGGCGTTGGTGACTAAACGGATTGCACTGTGATAGACTGCATCCAATTTGTTGAGTAGGGTATTGGAGGCTATTCTGTAAATGACATCGCCAAAGTCGAGGATTGGTAGGATGGTCAGTTTTACAAGGGTATGTTTGGCAGCATGAGTGAAGGATGCTTTGTTGCGAAATAGGAAGCCAATTCTAGATTTAACTTTGGATTGGAGATGTTTGATATGGGTCTGGAAGGAGAGTTTACAGTCTAACCAGACACCTAAATATTTGTAGTTGTCCACGTATTCTAAGTCAGAGCCGTCCAGAGTAGTGATGTTGGACAGGCGGGTAGGTGCAGGTAGCAATCGGTTGAAGAGCATGCATTTAGTTTTACTTGTATTTAAGAGCAATTGGAGGCCACGGAAGGAGAGTTGTATGGCATTGAAGCTTGCCTGGAGGGTTGTTAACACAGTGTCCAAATTGTGCAGTGTTTGCCCATATTGTGCAGCCCTAGGTAGCAATGTGGAAATGATCTCAAATGAGTGCCTAAAATGCAGAAATGTATGACAATGCTGAAAATAAATTTTGGTTGAAGTTGAATTGAACAGTATAAAACCATCAGAATGGAGAAAGACCCATTGAAATCACTTAGAATGTATGTGTTAACACCCTAGGGTCACTCACTACTTATAAAGTAAATGTAGAACTTTTATTAATCGAAACATAAAATACTGTCAAATACCATCAAACCGTCCGTCCAATATGTTTTTTGTACCGTGATGTGGTATTTTGGCTATATCACCCAGCCCTTGGACCATTACCAAGCTTCTTTGGATTTTGCATCAATATACTTTAAAAAAATTGCACAACATGCTGCTGTAATATTTTAACCTATGTCTGACTTACTAGATAGAACATATGTTGAAAATATTTATCCTAGTTTGGGCCCTAGTACAACTCCAACAACACATTTGCTGGCAGATTTGAGTGTGTTTAGACCTTGCATGTGCAGCATGCCTTGAACATATCCTTTAGCTGAATGCTAAAGTTTAGCAGATTGTACAAGCGAGAACAGAAATGGAAGCAGATTAAATGGTTGTGGTTTCTCTGGTGGCTTCAAATGTGTTTCAGGTGTATTTCTCATTTTATAGTAAATTGTGGTGAGACTGTGCTAAAAAAAATGAATAACCCGAAGCAGAATTTCTCAGAACAGCACGGTGGAGTGTTGTCTGTTTGGGGCCTGTAGTGTCACACTGGGTAATGCTCCTTTACGTCAGAGTACAGGAACTAGGCAATGCTGCTGCTGACGCAGTCCTCCACAGTTGGACTCGGCTGACATCACTCCATTACGCCAGAGACCGATAAGAGCACTGTTGCATGACTGGCCTTTTCTCAGGAAAAGGCATTTTGCAAACTGTTTAGAGCTGCTGGTGCCTCAGTTATTCTGTCGAAGTTGGTGTCTTGATATCATAAATATAGACTTTAAATATCATAGGCATATGTCCTGTACTGAGTAACGTGGCAGCCAGTGCTCATTATCTGTATGTGTGGAGTCTCAGCACTGTTTTCAATAAGGACCTAGACAATTCCTCAATATGCACTTTGAGGACATGAAGGGGCGTTAAATAAGAGTAGGATTACAACACACTTGATTCTACTTGAGTCTCCAAATCACATGCCCTTGATGTCTCATTGTGGCTATTTTTGCACAGTTTGATCTATGGAAGAGGACTGTAATGACGCTTGAGCAGACTACTTCATTTCCATGAGTATGTTACTGTGCAATATGTCACTATTCAGATTAAGTTGTATTAATAATGCCGCCCACTGCTCTCCACCACAAAAGATACATCACACATATTCCAGTACTTCTGACTCCCGAAGTGCAACCCAAATCGCCCCATTCACCCACAGATAAACAACGCACACTGTGCTCTTGTGTTGTGCAGTGAACAACAACAGAGTTGTGATATATGCTGCCTGCGTGTCTCACCACATCGACGCTGTTACCACCACATGCTTGAATACTCTTTCTCTCACACACCCAGTCACCATCTGCAGATTTAAATCATCCGTAACTGCTTCCATATGAAGTACACCTCTTCTGCTGCAGAGGCCTTTGTTCATTTTTTTTCTTGGTGCTTTAACTATAGCCAGAATGCCTTTAAATAAGACACTACTTGAATCAATGTCATCTTGCCTAGTTTGTGTTGTCGATAGCCTAGCTAATGGTGTTCATGTGTTCCTCTCAAGTGTGTTTGAAGTTCAACTTTGTAACAAGCGAATCACTCCTTAGACAAACCATGTGACCTGTGTTATCAGTGAATAGGATAAGGCAGTATAAGGCAGTTCCACCTGCCTCCCTCACCTACTGAACAACATGCGGGTGAAAACGGATACTGATAAAGACAATAAGTCACTGGCCCATAGTCCAAAGCTTTAGAAGCCTGTCACCATGTTCTAGAACAGGCAGCGCTTTGAAGAAAAGGGTTTTGACGGAGTCAGTTATCTTTCTCTGTGGTAATGATATCACTGTTGCACACGGTTAGTTATTTGATTATTGGCCGTTAGTAATGCGTAGTGAAGCAGGCGTTATGCCCGGCCGGCTGTGTGTCATGATGAGGTGAAGAGAGCGTGAGAGGGAGGGAGGGAGTGGGTGGTTGCATCAGTTCGGTCATGTAGCCCACAGCAGGGGGTCAGGAGGAGCGGAGGAGAAGAGAGAGTGTGGGATTGGCTGAGCGCTCCTATCTCACGTGCCACACGCTCTCTTTCTCTTAGCCAGAGTTTATTTTTAGCACCACAGTGGGTGTTGCTGCGTGCGGTCTGTGTGAGCGGCAGGAACACCCCCCTCTCGCCGCCTCCGCACACACTGCTGTCAGTCTGGGACTAGCGCGTTAACCCTCGTTTTGGCTGCATGTATTCTGTGATGGTTGCATTACTAGGCTATTCATAGCAGCGTTTGCTCCTCTTGTGAAACGCTTTGCCTTCCTTGTGGCGGGAGATTTTATTTCATACCCTCTGTGGTGCTATAATCTCAGGCCTGGTGTTATTGGCAGCGGTGCCATGGCGGGAGTTGTGGCGCTGTTGAGCGGAAAGCGCTGAGCCTAGTAACTGGAGGCTGCTACTGTGCCAATACCAATCCAGCTGAAAGCAGCTGGGCCTGGCTGGCTGGAGGTTTCTCTCTACCTTCTTCCCTCACTCCCACCCTCCGTCCCTCCCAGGCCCTGTGCCGGAGC
Organism: Oncorhynchus nerka; assembly: GCF_034236695.1. Classification (NCBI taxonomy): domain Eukaryota; kingdom Metazoa; phylum Chordata; class Actinopteri; order Salmoniformes; family Salmonidae; genus Oncorhynchus; species Oncorhynchus nerka. The sequence goes on along the minus strand of NC_088419.1, from coordinate 59,665,424 downwards.
AGGACACAGAAAGTGGGTCACTGGGTCAGCTCAGGCTGCCAGCAGCCAGTGTGACTGAAATCCTGCAGTTCCTCCCATGCTGCAGCAGTGCTCTGACAAAACCCAGCTATCCTAAGTGATAGTGCTTCACATGCTCACAGTCTCCCAGACCACATCCAGTTAGAGGATGTCAGCTTGATAACAGTGATACACTCAGTGGTGTCTCCTGAATTGTTATGCTGGCAGTCATACTAAGTGTGTCACACTAACGACTATGGTTTGCGCTGTGTGTTGATTATTAAGTAATTGAGTGCTGCTGGCCTTATCTGACCCGGCTGTCTGAACTCGTGTTGGTAGCTGTTAGCATATTTGTGTACATTTTTGGGATATCCGTATTTAGTTTTTGGTTCCTGCCAGTCTGTTATATTCTGCAGTAAGTCAGTCTTTTTATTGCCTGTCAAGAAATGCTTTTTGCATAAACAAATTGTACTGAGAGTACCCAATCTCTCTTCTCCTGTGTTCACTTTCTGTCTCCAGGACAAACACCACGATGCTGCTCATGAAATGATTGAGACCATTCGGTAAGTAACTAGTACCTTTCTCCTAAATCTCAAAAGCATGGTGCAGTGAGTGACTGCACTTCTTCACTGAGTTAGATTAGATCAAAGTGAACTCACCATGTGTTGACCATTGTTCCCAGGTGGGTGTGTGAGGAGATCCCAGACCTTAAGCTGGCCATGGAGAACTATGTCCTCATCGACTACGACACCAAGAGGTGAGCCGAGGGTCAGCCGAGGGTCAGACGATGAGGAAGGAGGATTATGATGCTTTTCTGAAGCACAGAACACCATAGTAACATAACACTTAGACATCCAGAGTATGAACCAAATGGACCTCCCCTCCACTTCACATTTGAAGGATAATTATTCCCAGAAGGTAATAAAGATATTAATGGCAGCGATGCTAATTTAGGAATATTTTTGTTTCCCATGGCAGCAGCCCAAAAGACATGAGAAGGAGTCATGTAGAGGGATGGCAAACTGATATGCAATTAGCATTCCTGTGTCCAGGGTGCTGGACAAACTCACAAACATCAGCACAAACAAAGTCATGGGCTGTTGGTTTCTTGTCATACGATGTTGATGTTATTTCTTTATTTCTATGTGTGTTGTTACAGCTTCGAGAGTATGCAGAGACTTTGTGACAAATACAATAGAGCCATTGACAGCATCCACCAGCTGGTAAGTTGGAATATCTCCAGATGACTTGCGTCAAGCTTATTTGTCCACACATTAATTCAAACAGACGTCTTTCTTGTAGACGTATTGTCACCGTGGGTTAAACCTAGCTCACTTGAGCCCAGCAATATGTTTATATCCTAGCTATGTGATATACTCATTCTAAACCTCTTGTCCCGTATGTGTCACAGTGGAAAGGCACAACTCCGCCCCTGAAGTTGAACAAGCGGCCGTCCAATGGGCTGCTCAGACACATCCTGCAGCAGGTGTACAACCACTCGGTCACGGACCCCGAGAAGCTCAACAACTATGAGCCCTTCTCCCCTGAGGTGTACGGCGAGACCTCCTTCGACCTGGTGGCCCAGATCATCAACGAGATGGAGATGATGGAGGATGACACCTTCGTAGACCTCGGCAGCGGTCTGTGTTTGTTTACGACGTCGATGTTTACTTCTGAATGAGATAACCAGTCTTAATGTGTGTCTCTGTGTGTTGATGTGGGATGTGTCTAAATGAGCAGGTTGGTGCTATTTTTTTACTCGCAATTATCTGTAATTGCAGGGGTGGGACAAGTGGTGCTGCAGGTTGCCGCAGCAACGAACTGTAAACACTACTTTGGTGTGGAGAAGGCAGACATTCCAGCCACTTATGCTGAGGTAAGTTCCCACATCTAGCTTAAGAGTCTTGGTTATCTTGATGATTGTCAGTCAACGGAGAAGGAACAGATTTTTAGAATGACTAGTGTTTGCGGTTTGCCTTTCAGTCTATGGATAAAGAATTTAAGAGGTGGATGAAGTGGTATGGGAAGAAGCACGGGGACTACACGGTATGTGGTATTCTGTTGTCATGACGGACGTGTGTACTCACAAATTGTCCCTGAGTAATCAATGTGCAACTCATGTTCCTCTTTATTACATTTTAAAGCTGGAGAGGGGGGATTTCCTGTCTGAAGTGTGGAAGGACAGGATCGCCAACACAAGGTGCATTACCTCTATGTACACTGGATGATACCACTGTGTATTTACACACATCTGAACATGAAGAGAAACATCAGCACAGCTTCAACTCTAAATCTTTTTCTTCCTCTTCCCCCCTTCTTCCTGTTCCCCGTTTGTCTAGCAGTGTTATTTTTGTGAACAACTTTGCCTTTGGTCCAGAAGTGGATCACCAGCTAAAGGAGCGCTTTGCTAACATGAAGGAAGGTAGGTAGAAAATGGCCCTTTTGTTACCCAGTGTCAAGGACACCCTACCGTATTGTTGTTACAGCGAATGAAGAACCTGGGATCATTTCAATATGTTATTGATTCAGCTGCTTTCATGCATGCTGTAGCTTAATGGCAGCTGTGTCAACTCCACACACTTCACCTCTGACACCTCAGCTGTGTGACCTCCTCCACATGACCCCGTCTTTTAAAAGACAGATATGAGAGGATGATCTATGCTACCATTGATAATGTATAGCAGACACACACAGATCAATGGTTTGATCTAGGACTCATTATAGATCAGTGTTTGTGTTGTTTTCTTTTAATCTGTCAATTTCAAACAACCTTCTCATTAATCTTTGTTTCTCTCTCTTAGGTGCGAAAATTGTATCATCAAAACCTTTTGCACCTCTAAATTTTAGAATCAACAGTCGAAACTTGAGTGGTAAGTCTTCATCGTGGAACAAGTTTATGTTCTGGGCAGACCCCGGAAATGGAACTGCAGAAATGTCAACAGAATTATGTAGATAATGTTATTAACATCTGTCTGTCTGATTCAAAACTAAAAGTTGCACATACATTTTTTTCTTTTTAATCATAGTTGGAGTATTTAGCATCAATTATAGCGCATCTTGGGTCATTTCTCTTGCAACGTTCCGACGTTGCTATGTTCAACCTTGGTTACATTTGTTGCACACCGGTGTTTGTCGTTTCGCCAGCTCAAATAAGACGTTGCCTTCACAGATCGAGATGAACCCCGACATGAGGAAATACTTTTGGTCATGCAGTGTATGTACCTGCTCGTCGAACATCTCATTCCACAATTATGGCATTAATATGGAGTTGGTCCACCTTTTGCTGCTATAGCAGCCTCCACTCTTCTTTACACCACCCGCTTGGCATTGCGCATAGTGATCTTAGGCTTGTATGCGGCTACTCGGCCATGGAAACCTATTTCAAGAAGCTCCCAACGAACAGTTAATGTACTGAAGTTGCTTCCAGAGGCAGTTTGGAACTCGGTAGTGAGTGTTGCAACCGAGGACAGACGATGTTAACGAGCTTCAGCACTCTGCTGTCCCGTTCTGTAATCTTGTGTGGCCTACCACTTTGTGGTTGAGTCGTTGTTGCTCCTAGACGTTTCCACTTCACAATAACAGCACTTAAAGTTGATCTGGACAGATCTAGCAGGGCAGAAATTTGAGGAACTGACTTGTTGGAAAGGTGGCATCCTATGACAGCGCCACGTTGAAAGCCACTGAGCTCTTCAGTAAGGCTATTCTACTGCGAATGTTTGTCTATGGAGATTGTATAGCTGTGAGCTCGATTTTATATGTCTGTGAGCATCAAGTGTGGCTGAAATAGCCAAATCCACGCATTTGAAGGGTTTACCACATACATCAATTTAGTATGTTTCAACTTCTTATCTTGTATTATTTGGGAATTTGTCCGGTGCATGCGTTTTCTTTCTGCAAGCATGGACAACAGAAGTGTACGTAACGAGTGTAACAATTGTATCCAAGATATAACATGACAACATCATGTTAAGGTTTACCCAAATTACCCAAAATGCTACTTTTTAAAATGTATAATATTTAATTAATGTGTAACTTTTATAAGTTGGAGAACACAAAATGATGGGTCACACATTATTTGGATAGTCCGGATAGTCCTTCTGTAGATGCTCTACAGATGGTCATACTAATAACAAACTATCTGTTGATAAGCAACTGCTTGTTAGGATTAGGGTTAGTACATAGTTAGTTGAAATGTTACTGATAGTCTATCCTAATGTAGCAGGCATAAAATAAACGCTAGAAACTTTACTGAACAAAAACATAAACGCAACATGTAAAGTGTTGGTCCCATGTTTCATGAGCTGAAATAAAAGATCCCAGAAGTGTTCCATATGCACAAAAAGCTTATTTCTCTGGTAACATCCCTGTTATTGAGCATTTGTCATTTGCCAAGATAATCTACCTACCTGACAGGTGAGGCTGATGAAACCGCATGGCTATTACACAGGTGCACCTTGTGCTGGGGACAATAAAAGACCACTCTAAAATGTGCAGTTTTGTCACACAACCCACAGATCTAAAGGTTTGAGGGAGTGTGCAATTGGCGTACTGACTGCAGGACTGGCCACCACAGCTGTTGCCAGATAATTTAATGTGAATTTTTCTACCATAAACCGCCTCCAACATTGTTTTAGAGAGTTTGGCAGTGCGTCCAGCCGGCCTCAACCTCAGACCATGTGTAACCACTCCAGCCCAGGACCTCCACATCTGGCTTGTTCACCTGCGGGATCGTCGGAGACCAGCCACCCTGACAGCGGATGAAACTGGGCTTGAAAAACCAAAGAATTTCTGCACAAATTGTCAGAATCTGTCTCAGGGAAGCTCATCTGCGTGCTCGTCTTCCTCAACAGGGTCTTGACCTGACTGCAGTTAGGCGACGTAAACGACTTCAGTTGGCAAATGCTCACCTTCGATGGCCGCTGGAGAAGTGTGCTCTTCACGATGAATCCCTGTTTCATTGTGAAGAGCAGATGGCAGCCGGTGTGTATGGTGTCGTGTGGGTGAGCAGTTTACTAATGTCAACGTTGTGAGCAAAGTGCCCAATGGTGGCAGTGGGGTTATGGTATGGGCAGGCATAAGCTACGGACAACGGACAAAAATGTGTTTTATCGATGGAAATTTGAGTGCACAGAGATACCGTGACAAGATCCTGATGCCCATTGTCATGCCAAACATCCGCCGTCATCACCTCATGTTTCAGCATAATAATGCATGGCCCCATGTCGCAAGGATCCGTACTAAATGTCCCACTTCTTTCATGGCCTGTACTGACCAGACATGTCACCCATTGAGCATGTTTGGGATGTTCTAGATCGACGTGTACGACAGCGTGTTCCAGGTCCCGCCCATATCGAGCAACTTCTCACAGCCATTGAATAGGAGTTGGACAACATTCCACAGGTCCACAATCAACAGCCTGGTCAACTCTGTCGGGCTGCATGAGTCAAATGGTGGTCACACCAGATACTGACTGGTTTTCTGATCCATGCCTCTACCTTTTAGGTAGAGGTATCTGTGACCAACTGTATTCCCAGTCATGTGAAATCCATAGATTAGGGCCTAACGAATTCATTTCAATTGACTGATTTCCTTATATGAACTGTAACTCAGTCAATCGTTGAAATTGTTGCATGCTGCATTTCATACTGGTCTTGACGATAAGAAGAAAAGACTGTCTGGGGAGGTTCTCTTCTGCACCGTTCTACCAATTCAGTAAATATGGAGGAGTTAAGATGGAGTGTGGCTTTGTTAATGTCTCCCTCCATTTCCCATGAGAACCAAACCATCCAGTTGTTGGGAACTCGGGAGAGGCTCCTGATAGTCTGAAGATGTAGAGAATCTACAGATGGACTGTCCAAATAAACTGTTACCAAATGATGTTGACATTTTGCATTTCCGCTTCCTACCTGGGACACAACACCTTTTCTGAGATCTTTTTTTGGTGGGTGGCCCTTGGACAACATATCCTAGTGTGTATTTCAATGAACTAAAACATTTTGTTGATTTCCTTTGTTTCTCCCTAAAGACATTGGCACAATAATGAGAGTCGTTGAGCTGTCTCCGTTGAGGGGTTCAGTGTCCTGGACAGGGAAGCCAGTTTCCTACTACCTTCATACAATAGACCGCACCATAGTGAGTCCTGCTCTCCTCTTTTATACTCACAAAACGTCTTCTCTGTCCCACACACAATGTTGCAATGGCAGTTGCACCATTTAAAGAAGGGTAACCTTGAACTGAACGAATGGCCCACGCTTCAAAGGTCTCCATCAGTTCATCTGTCCTTATTCTGTATGTGTATCAAATACCATGGTAAATAACAAACCCTCGTGATATTTTCTGACAATGCGTACGGTAGCAGTACTCAGAACATGTTTAGTCGGCCATATCCCTGCAGGAAACAACTGCAACTGCTGGTATAGCCCTGCAGTGGACAGAGGAGATGTGGTACAGCGACAGGTGATGGAGCAACCAGCATTCCTACTACATGTTGTACCATGAGTGTTTTCGACTTGTTTAGAAACACTGAAAACAAGACTTAGTACATTTTTTGCAAACAGTTAGTCTAACTGCAAGCAGAAAATCTAACATTTTCTGCCTGTCTGTTGTGGGAGGGCATATTTTGCCAATATAACCTAGAATATGCTCTCTGTTTTGAATATGTTTCGTTTTGATACTTGTCTATACCGGCCCGTATCAGTCTGCTTAAAAACTTAGCCAGTTGTTTCACTTGCTCATTCGAGCAATGAGACGGTTCTCAGTGCTTGAATGCGCAAGTGAAACAACTGGCTGTTTTGAATGTATCCATTCACTTGAGGCAGTGGAAACGGTGAGGTCATCGCTGCATTGTTTCTGTATCCCCCCACTCACATGTACGTGTTGGAGGGCTTATGGATAGTGTCACACAAGGTGACTGCACTAAAGAGAGAGAGGGGAGAGTGTGACCTCTGCTGTCTTCGCCTCTGTGTCCATGTGCAGTACTTGATACTTTCTTTTCTTTTTCAGCTTGAAAACTATTTTCATAGTCTCAAAAATCCTAAACTCAGGGTAAGCTTCTTTTTGTTCCTTTTGGTCACTGTATTATTTTATGTTGCCCACAGAGTATGTGTAATGACAATCTTAGTCACGTCCGGTTTGTCTTTGCACCTGCACCCAGTTTATATGCCCTCCTGAACTATTCACGTGGTAAAACAACACTAAGATGTTCCTATGTGTTTTTAGGAGGAGCAAGAAGCAGCTAGGCGTCGACAAGAAAAGAATAGTAAAGACAGTAAAAACACCACCCCAACCAAGGCAAAGGAGCACAAGGTAAGTCCCTTTATCGTCTTTCACGTCTCTATGCTCAGTTCTTCTCCTGATGAGATCACCACTCTATCTTTGGTTTGTTTTCACTCTGGCCTCTCCCTGTCTCAGGATTCCTGCGGGGAGGATGAGCAACCGAAGCTATTGGCAGTCGTGAAGGCGTCACCCAAACCCCGCCGCGCCAAACTCCTCAGCAAAGGCCGCAAGCTGAGCGCTCGGAAGCGCGGGCGTCCCAAGAAGGCTGCCGTGACTGCAGCCGAACGCAAGAGCAAGAAGAGCCAGAGTGCCCTGGAGCTGCTGCACGCCAAGACCATCTCTGCAGCACCCCCTCAGGGTGAGCCACCTGCTCACTCTCACACACACTCCTACCAGGGCTGAGTCCATATACCCTTGTGCATTTCTGTTTATTTAGCCTTAAACTCTTCATTTTGGTCCATGTTTGTTTAGTTGACTTTCTTTGTTGTTTCTACAGATGCATACAGGTCACCTCAAAGTCCCCTCTACCAGCTACCTCCCAAAGTTCAGCACTATGCGTCTGGGCAACTGCTGCTGGGCCCCACTCCTCCTGGCCTACAACAGCTTCTAGGTGAGCCTCGCTACCCTGACCCGACCCTTCCTTATCACACAGACCTGTCTATTAGTCACAGCCAGCAGAGCTGAAGGCCAGTCCTCTCTGTCTCTCCCCCCACAGACAACATTAAAGTCCAGTACCTCCAGTTCATGACCTACATGAAGACACCTCAGTACCACAATCACCTGCAGCAAGTCCTGGAGCAGGAGAAGGTAAATATAATGTCCAAATCACTCAATCCAATGCAAATAATCCATGTGACAACAGTATCGCCACCTCGTTAAAGAGTAATAAATTAAATTACTGCATTCAGATTCACTCCCTCAGGCTCATACTTCAACTCTCAACCCTCCCTTTATCAGTCATGTTGAAGGAGACTAACCCCCTAGGAATGTTGCCTCTGCTTTAGTCTCAACCTCTAAACCTTTCCCTTTTCTCTTTTGTTCTTCCTTCCCTCTTCCTCCATCTCTCCTCTACCTCTGCAGCTAAAACACAGAGAGCTCTCTGGGCAGGCGGAGCAGCTGCAGACTGTGTGTCAGACCCACAAAGAGAAGATCAAAGGCCTCTTCCACACCAAACTGGATGAGGTAGGCAGATAACGTGGTGAATGTCTAATGAAACCAGCTGGTAATGAGAAGCCAATGTTGGGAGAGTACTCGATCGCCAAACATCTTACCCTGTCTTTGTGTTCCCCTCAGCTGGGAGTGAAGGCCCTAACTGTGGAGGACCTGCTGCAGGCCCAGAAGGAGATCTCAGCCCACAACCATCAGCTGAAGGAGCAGACCAAGCAGCTGGAGAGAGACATGATCGAGCTGAGGGACCACAGCCTGCTCCTGGTGAGACAACCTCGCTACTCCTGGGTGTCATCTCTCTGGCCCTTTTCACATTGGGGTTGATCTTCGTGTTGGGCATTCTGTCAGACATAGCCAGAGACTTGTAACTCACTAACTATAACGGCCTGTTTCAGTTGAAGTCTCGGTGTGAAGAGCTGAAGCTGGACTGGAGCTCTCTGTGTCTTGAGAGCCTGCTGAAGGAGAAGCAGGCCCTACGCAGACAGATCTCTGAAAAACAGCGGCACTGTCTCGAGCTACAGGTACACACCTCTGTGCCCCTTCCTCTCTGTTCCACCTATCTCTACCGACAAAACTTAGAAATAGTGGAGGAATCGGTCATCTACTGTTGTTGTGAAGCATAGTTTTTGTTAGCAAAGTGATGTTCCTATTCCTTACCTTGTGTAACGGCTCCCCCTGGTGTTGGTTCTCAGATCAGCATCGTGGAGCTGGAGAAGAGTCAGAGACAACAGGAGCTGCTCCAGCTCAAGTCCTACAGTCCCTGTGAGGATTCCCCTTACCGTAAGGGCCTCCCTACCCTGGACCACGACACCCCCAAACTGAGCCTGGTCGTGGCCGGCCTCAGCCCCGAACTGTCCATCAACAGCACCGCCTCGCCCTGCTTCGACAGGAGGGCCACCAAGGGAGAGCTCCTCTCCCGCTACCTGCCCATCTCGCCTGACCACGAGATTGTGCCCCCCACCCCGGACGCCCGGCACAGGCAGCTGGGTCACCCCCTCCCTGACTACACCCGCTTCTCCCCAGCCAAGATCGCCCTGCGCAGACACCTGAACCAGGACTCTAGTACTGCACACTTCAGAGGCTTGGGCTTCACTGGTCTCAGGTAGAGTCCTGCACGGGTCCGTTTTTTGGAGCCGCACCCGCCCCGCGCTGGCCACATCAATTCGGAGCCTCACCCGATATCCGACATCAGGACAGATTTTTCTCCGCAACCTGACCCATCCGCGTAGAATTGTTACTAGAAGCGATCCGTGACCCGCCAAAATAACATCGACAACTAACAGAGTTGTAGACCATTCCCTTTCCCTGCATGAATTCATTTGTGTCTATTTATGTCTATTAAAAATGTTTATAAAAGGAAACTATGCACAATGCGATGCGGCACATTGACAACTCAAATCGCTTTGAAAAAGAGCTTTCTAAGTAACCTCCTTATTCCTTATCTAATGTAAGTCTATAGCCAACACAATAAAACAATACCTTTACATTGAGTATTGTTTCCATAATCAAGTAGTTGAATTGAAACTTAAATGAATATTTCCCAGAATCAAATAGGCTACATTTATTTAGTAGGCTATTGGCAACTCAAACTATTACCAGCCGCACAGGTGTAAAATTTCCTGCGTATGGTCTAAATGCACGAAAGCCTGAATTTATGTAATAATTAACTGACAATTAACTGAATTATTGTTAACAAACACCTGCTTGCACTTTTGCAGGCTGTGCATCCATCTACTGGGTTGTTGTCCTCCTTGTCCACAATGACTCCAAAAGCCTTCCAAAACCGAGGATTTCACTCGTGAAGCACCTGTTTCCACGATGGTGTATTCATCATAACCTTTCTTTTTATTTCTCCTGTTTACGTTAACCATTTCCCGTGAGCTAGGAGTCCGGGAAAATAAACTTGCCAATGTATCGTTGTGTGGCAGAAGGGAACATAAGCTCTCTGCACGTGGACAAATTAGGAACGTTTCAGCACCACACACAAATGGACAGTTCCTGCTCCACTCTCTCGCTGCGTGGCTGGTAGCCTAGGCTTTGTCTGCCTCACCACTCACATAGCCTAATTTAATTCACCAGACAAAATTTAACAGAACAAGCTCCAAAAAAGTATTATCTTGATTTAAAACGTTAAACGCAATATAATTGTTCTGAACCGCGAGCCGACCCGCTGGTTGAAAGAATGTTTTCATTCCACCCGCCAGCTGATGTTTTTTTTTTTTTTTCGGATCAACCGCGAGGAACCGTGGGTATCCGACCCGATGCAGGACTCTAGTCTCAGGTTAGTTATCAACAGACTGACATAGTAGATTGTCCTGAAAACATGGAGATGTGTTCCATGTTTGTTGAGGACAGTATTCCTGACTGTGTTTCTACTCCTGCAGGGGGGATATGGGCGCCATCACCTCTCCACTAGGCGCTAAACTGAGCTGCCTGTCTCCCAACTCATCAGACAGTCAGCAGAACAACATACTCAGGAGTGCTGAGAGGGTAACTATCTGTCCTCTCTGTCCACACACTGACACACAGCCTACCTTGTTGACTCACACACAGTATGTACTCAGTCTGTCTGACTGGTCCTCGTGTGTGTGATTGTGTGTGATTTCCAGGGGGGTAAGGAGAAGAGTCCAGCAGGGGGTCCGGGTGAAGCCATCACCAGCCTGCCCATCAGTATCCCCCTCAGCACAGTGCACCCCAGCAAACTCCCCGTTAGCATCCCCCTGGCCAGTGTGGTGCTGCCCAGCCGAGCAGAGAGACAGGTGGGTACATATGGCTCCTATAACTCTGGCTTAGAGCAGTGGTTCCCAAACTTTTTCACTCTGGACAGTTGATCTGGATATTTCTGACAAGTTATAAATACTGTAGCTCACGAAGGTCTGCAATGACTGACATGACACGAGGGAAACTGTTGATTCACTATCCAATTTCGAAGTTGCACCTTGTGCATTCTACGATTACAACTTTCCAAAGTAAGTTGAAAGGCCGACTGACTTTGGGAACCACTGGCTTAGAGAATGGCAGGGCTACAGGTAGCTTTCCGACTGGGTAGTAACGTCCTGTTTGCTGTAATAAACCACTGTGTTGATTCAAGCGCTCCGTGTTTGTTTTTGTAGAGGAGCACACCGAGTCCTGTGTCCCAGACAGGCCAGACCAACGGTAAGCAGTCCCAAATACACTCTATATCATCCATTGAATCCTGCATGTGTTGAGACATATCATGACTGACCAGTGTCCAACCCCCTCTGTCCTTCTTCAGGGTACTCCTCTAGCTTAGGGCTGATGAACGGAGGCTCTCACTCTGAGGAACAGGACGGGGCTGCCCCCTCCCCTCCCCCTCATGGTGCCCCTCCAATGGGACCAACACAAGGCCACACCCCCCCCCTCAGCACCGGAGGGGTCCTCCAGTATGCCGACGGCACCCCCAGAATCCTCCCTGAGGACAGGGCCGAGCGCCAGGGCGAGTCTGACTCTGAGCCCCAGGACAGCGAGTCCAGACGCCGCATGTTCCTCTCTTCTTCTTCTTCTTCATCGTCTTCCTCCTCCTCTGGGGGCGCCGCTTCTCGCCTCCGCCTCGGCTCGGCCAGACAGAGCCAGCATCACCTAGGTAGCCACAGTAACCACAACAACCACCACCACTCGCCGGGCTCCCAACACACAAACTCTCACGGCCATGGGTCTCAGGAGGAACGCAAGCGTGGGAGGAGGAAGCGAAGCTCAACGGGGGCTCAACCTGCCAGTGGCTCCCCAAAGAGGAAGTCCTTTCCTGGGCTCAGCTCCACCAATCACCCATCAGGATCCCCACTCAACATCAACTCCATGGTGAGTCAAGCTACGTTCAGGTTGCTTCCCTGTTCTTTAAAACGTGGTACACGCCTTCAATGGCTAAGTTGGTTGCAGTGCAGTACTTGCTACAAGAGTTGTTTGATTCCTTAATATCTAGGCCCTACTGAATACATATTTTAACTGTAGGCTAAAGATGCACAATGTACAAATCTCTCCACCAATTCTTGGTTTCTAAAATTCTAAGTTCGCCTAATTTCAGTTTGTGACAAAACAAGGAAGTATAGAGTAGACAATAATTGTACCATCCAAACTACTGTGAAGTATCTTTTCCATAACCCAAAAAGTTTTTTTCAGCTTTTTGATGCTGGTGTACAAAACCGAAAGTAATATGCAAAAACAAAACTTAAAAACGGAAGCATAGAGGTAGTGCACATAGAACAGATCTACCGCTTCTTAGACTTGTTTTCTTTGAGAATGACAGATCTATAACTTTGTGAATTTTCTCAGGTCGACCAAAAAGTTACATATTGTAGCTTTAGGGTTAGGGCAGGGTTTCCCGAACTCGGTCCTTGGGACTTGAATGGGGGCGCATTTTTTTTTTTTTGCCTTAACACACAGCTGATTCAAATGATCAAAGATTGATGATTAGTTGATTATTTGAATCAGCTGTGTAGTGTTAGGGCAAAAACCAAAACGTGCCTCACTTGGGGTCCCGAGGACCGTTTGGGAAACCCTGGGTTAGGGCTCATTTATTACTCCAGTGTTAATCTGCTAAATTGTAATTATTCGCTCCTATGGCCTATTTATTTTCTACCTCCTCATGCCTTTTGCGCACACTGTATATAGACTTTATTTTGTTTCTACTGTGTCATTGACTTGTTTGTGTTATTGGCTGTGTCACACTGCGTTGCTTTATCTTGTCCAGGTCGCAGTTAAATGAGAACTTGTTCTCAACTAGCCTACCTGGTTAAATAAAGGTGTGGGGGGGGAAAGGGCTAACCCTGTTTTCTGTGTTTGTCGTGTCAGGTGAACAACATTAACCAGCCTCTGGAGATCGCTGCCATCTCTTCCCCGGAGCAGTCTGGATGTAGCCCCTGTGGTCCAGACATGGACCAGCCCCCTGTATTGAAGCGAGAACGCCCTCTGGAGATGAATGGCTCAGGATGCTACTCCTCCGCACCAAGCTCTGATGACGACTCTGGCTACCCCGCGGACAGCTCCAGCTCAAGGTATAGTAAACGGTGAAGCAAAAAAATAACATGTGGTTGCACACTCAGTTCTACAGAAGAGTACGTTTTGAAGTTGAATTTTCTTGAATTTGTCTTGTTTTAGAATTGAAAGGAAGATTGCCACTATTTCCTTGGAGAGCAGAGATGGACCAGGCAGACCAGGGGACAGGGAGCGCGGTAAGGAACGTCCCAAAATGTGACTGCTGAAGCCTGCATAATTAACATGATATCACTGTCGGCTATCTACTGTGCTTTTTCTTGTGCTCTTTTTAAAATAAAATAAAATTCTCTATTGGGTTAACAGGAAGGAAGTCAGGAGGCAGCAGCAGTAACAGCACAGGAAGTGAGGTCTCCTCTTCATCTTCCTCCTCATCCAACAGCAAGTGGAAATCCACCTTCTCCCCCATCTCCGACCTCAAGCAGCCCCTGTCCGAGGTGAGGCAGGGGGGCTCCCCCTTTGGCACAGGGAGAGAGCCGCGGGGCACGGGTACGGACTCAGACTCTGATCACAAACCGCAGCAGCAGAGGAGGGGGTGCGAGGGGGCCGGGGGCGAGCCCTCAGGGTTTCAGGACATCCCCCTTAACCCCTTCCTTAGCCAGGAGTCTGGGGGCCGGTCGGGGGCAGGGGCCCAGGGAGGAAGCAGCTCTGAGAGGCAGGCCATGCCCAAACAGAAGCCCCGGGGTGAGTGGGAGCTGAAGACATCCAGCAGCATGGGCAACAGCCAGAATCTCTTCATCTCTGCAGCTGTCAGCGGGGGTATCCTGAGCGGCAAGGTAGGGGGCATCCCCGTATCTTCAGCCTCAGGGGCCTCTGTTGGACATTACCTGGGGGCCCAGTTCCCCCTTGGGGGCGCCTCTGTCCTCCAGTCCCTGTTCGGAACCCAGCCGTCCGGAACCTCTGTGAGCGGGTCCCCGCGCCTGGTCAACGGACACTCTTCCCTGGGGAGCTTCTCCAGCGCTGGGCTGGCAGGTGAGGCCCACTGACACACCCACTCTAACCAGTCTCCTTCCATTCAGCAGTACTATTGGGTATGGTTTGGGGTAGACTGAGATCAGAGTCCTCAGATTGGGTGTGTTAGACAGTGGTACAGAGGAAGTCAATCGGAGAGGCCTACTGATGGACACAGGTAAGTGGGAGCCCTGTCCTGCTGCCTGTCTGAATGCTCTTGCTGCTTTGCTTTGCCATGGACTGGCTGAACAGATGCTGAGTTGGACACCCTTGGAAAATGCCTAACATTTTGAAGAGAGCAGATCTTAAGAATGATATACTTGGCCACGGGCATGGATAGTGCCCTTCTATCTGTATACTGTGATATAGCCTACAATTGTCTGTGTTGGTTAGCTATACTGTAATACTCTGAAGTATTTACAAATTACAGTGTTTAGTAATTAATTAAAGGAACTTGATCTGCATTTTCTTTGGGTGTTGGTGTTAATGCTGCTGATCATGTGTGTGTAATTCAGAGACGTTTCACTATGATTAGACTTGTTTTATTTGCACAAAACATTTAGTTAATTTCAGAGGAACGGCCTTTGGTCTATAACAGCTGATTCAGTCGACCCTTTTATAGTGACATGTCTCTGTCTGCTTTCTGTGTGCCTGTCTGTAAGACTCGCTTGGCGCTATACAAATCCTGGCTGAGTGTCTCTCTCTCTGTGTCCTCCCCCATCTCTCCGTCTCTCACTGTTTAATCCACAGACATGTTTCACCACGTGGTGCCCTCAGTGTCCTCCCATCATTTTGGGGCTGCGCTGCCAGCCTCAGGAGGCCTCAGCTCTCTGCTCAGTCTCTCCTCCTCCCAGCAGCACCAACATCCTGCCCCCCAGTCAGGCTCCTCCTTCCTGGCCTCTGTATTCTCCTCCCTCCCCCTCTCCCATTCCCAGCACAGCCGCACCCAAACAGTGCTGCACACCCCTCCACCCCCCACGCTCTCCCTGCCCCCTCCACCACCACATATCAACGTCTCCTCCTCCTCAGTCTCGTCCTCTGACCCCAGTCCCTCGTCTCGCTCTGAGGCCTTCCCCTCTTCTCTCCAGCAACAGAGAGTACAGTCCTCCTCTATCTCGGTCTCCTCCTCTGCTTCTGTCTCCCCCTCTTCTTCACCTTCCTCTCGTAGCTTCACAGTGCACTACCCCCCTCATCTGCCCCCTCCAACCCAGACCAGTAGCTCAGGAGGTGGGGTCAGCATGTGGAGGACTCTGGGCTTGCCTACATCCTACACGTCGTCCTCTCAGCACCCTGGCTCCCGGCCTAGATAGGGCATAGGGTGAGGGGCGGGTGGGGGATGTGGTATGGGGGGTGTGGGTCAATCAGAGGGATAAGAGGAAGAGACTGGTAGGGAGAGACACACAGACAACCTGGTTTTCCTGTGCTTCCAAAGCTGCTATTCAGTTATAACAAGGTGAGTTATACTCCTCTTTCCCGCTGGGGCCACCCATACGAAAAATGTATGATGCATGACGCTTTGGCTAAAAGTAGCTTTGGAGAAAAGCGTCTGCTAAATGGCATTTATCATTATTGTAGGTTTGTGAATAAATCATAACAATACCTGTTATAATCTAAACATTTATTTTTGGTGCTTTTTAACTCTGACAAATCCACTCTTCAGGAGCAGTCTCCTGTCCTGCTTTTATATATGCTAATTGCCAGCATTTGGTTTTGACCCTGGCTCTTTCCTCTGCCTGGCAGGTAACTGAAGAATATCTACCTCAACCCAACGTAACCTATGCAAATGGACAGGTGTGGACCAATGGACAATACTATCTCACTCGTGCTCCTAAGCCTGCTAAACCGCCACTGTACTGGGACTCAACACACACACACACACAGAGCTGAGCACACATACACACACTGCTTCGGCAACTCACGCTGACACATACTCGCAGCATGGCGTCCTGAGCAGAGTTGAGCGGTCACGGGGGTGTTTGTGTTGTGGGTTGAGGCTGATAGTAATCACTGGGTTGTGTTCATCCCATCCTTAATGAATTGGTATGCTGCCTACTCTTAACATTATAGTGACACATGAAACGCACTGTTTCCATGGCAGTAACTTGTAAAGGTACATCACTGTCACCATGTAACGTGGTGCTAATAAGACTTACTAAATATACATAGTTATTTGTTAAAGACTCTATTCACACAGTTGACTACAGAAGAAGTCAGTCAGCAGTGTAGTTTTACATATCACTGATGCCGTTATATTAGTAAAGGCAGACAGTGTGTACAGTGGGAGATTCGTGTGGGTCTGTCATTCTAGTAGACGGCACTCTCCTCTTCTGTCATTATCTGACCACCGGGTGCTATGTTAGACCTCACCCTCCACGCACACCATCACACACACGCTAGACCAGTCTAACCCAGCTCTGATCAGGACTAGGGACCATGCAGCTGTGCCTCACTACATCTCTAGCACCCTGCTACCTAACCTTGAACCCTGATCATTTGTTCAGTGAATGAAATATCATTTGAACACATTAGCTTTTGGCTAAGTATAAAACAGGGGGGAAGCTGTTTGTTCAAATGCACTGGGTAACATATCTGTGTACCCTGTGACAATGTCCCTGGTGCAGGGACAGCACTATAGTCAGCCGTCAGCCCAGAGTAAAAGGTTCTTAGTTATATTGGTGTAATTATGGTCCGTGTCAAGTCAAAGGATCATTTATGTGAATAACGTTCGTGTCTGGACATGAAATGGTCGGCCCAGAGGTTCTCATTCACTTAAGTGCTGCCGGCTGAGCTGTGCGTCAACACATGCATGATGTGAACAGCAGAAGGACTGGAGGATAGAAAGCGGAAACAGGATTCAGTTACTGAGACAGTCCGTTTATAATCACTACTTATAGAGCCAGCTGGAGTGCTAGGGGCGTAGGGACCCGCAACGCAATGTGCATTCTTCACAAGTAGGAATCTCAACTACTCTTAATCTAAGCTTCTTTGTTATGTTTTTATATCCCTGCCGAAACACTGATATGATGAAAATGCAGGTGTAATTTTGGGACTCAAATGTTGTTTGTGTTGTATTCAGGCAAATCTCTGGAGTCACATCTCACTGAGTTCACAGGGTAGAAATGCTGTCTGTACGTGTCACCTTTTGTCCACTAACACTGTAGTGGCGCTTTCTGCAGCCACTTCAACCTGCACACACTGATATATACAAACACCGCTCACACACTGGGAAATGCATGACTAACAAAAACTACTGGGCCATTTTCACAGCTTTTCATTGGATTTTCTATTTCATTTTTGTAAACAGTATTGTACTGTGAATAAGAGACATTCTCTGACTGTATAATTGTGTATAATTTAGATTATTATATTTATGCTGTCAAGTTTCTCCATTTTGTAAAGTTGTGTTTTTGTTTTCCTGAAACACGTGTAACAGTGTAGAATGCAATAGGTTTAAGTGTGTACTTGACTCACAGTCTGAAAACTATGGTGCTACAATCTGTATAACTCTGGACTGTGCCTAATATTATTTATACAATATTAAGAACATCAATAACTGTCAATACTTGGTGCTTGTCCACAGGGACATTTTAAATGCTATTTTCTGGCATTCTTTCTCGTATTTAAAATGCAATTATCCAATTGAATTGTTTTAAGTCTAGCGTACAACTGTAGACACTGCACGATTTGATAAAGCTATCTTCAACCTACGGCTGACTCCGAGTTATGAAAACAGGTAACGCTCTCATTAGATGTGATTTTTCACAGTATTCTTTTGGCATACTGCGAAACACCCTTTTGCTTTCAGAAACTTGCAAATTGTTCAGGACTATTTGTAAATGCATGTGACGCTGTGTTTTGTACAGATAAGTTTGTGTTAAGAATGGTGTGTAGGTGAATAAGAAATGCCTAGATTGATTTTGGGGTATTATATTTGTATTTTATTTTTTATTTTTTCATTTGGTGCTGATGTGTGACCCACATCTACAAGCCTGTCAAACAGGTTGGGCTTGGAAACAAGGGAAACAGCAGTGCGGAGTTGTTTAAATCAGGGCCTTAATAGAGTGAGTGAAACACCATGACTGTTCAGTGTCAATGAGGGCATGCCAGTCACATGGCACCGTCTCCTCTGATATACACAGGGAAACTCTATGCTTGTACTATTATGTGGTTAACACATACAGAGGGAGAGATTTTGAGCTGCAACTAGACTGTCTTGATTTGTTCTGGATTGTAAATCAGATTTACTTCATGCTTTTTAAAGAGAAACTTCTACTCTGTGAAACAACATGTCTTTCAGTCATTGTAAAATAATATATTTTAAACGAGAAAAGGTGCTGTTTCAACCATACAAACTGATTTCAGATAAGGTTCTGGGTGCATTCAAAAGCCAAAACTCATCTTTCAATTCTGCCTGTCCTGGGGTATGTCTTAAAGCCGCCTCCTTCCCATAGTATGAGCATAAT
Source organism: Oncorhynchus nerka (assembly GCF_034236695.1). NCBI lineage: Eukaryota > Metazoa > Chordata > Actinopteri > Salmoniformes > Salmonidae > Oncorhynchus > Oncorhynchus nerka. The sequence continues at coordinate 59,646,561 of NC_088419.1, read as the reverse complement.
ACATCTGTTGTAATTACATGTTAATTGTTCCAATATAACTGTTAGTAGAATAACTAGTATGCGTTACGTGGGTTTGCAACAACCAGGCTCCATTTTGATCTGATTGTCATTTGCCAGTCCTTACTAATTGAGGATGTGAAGCAGGATATTAATTTATCTTCATTGTTTTGTTTGTTTCATCTGTATCTTTGAGGAGAAATAAGACATCACAGCTTTAGAGTCACAATGTTGTCCAGTAGACAACAGTGCTTTGCAATCAGGAATGAGGACAATGATTTGCTCATGTCGGTCATGACCAGAGAAGCTAGTCCCCTGTTATCAGCACTGACAGGTCTTTTGTAATTACTGTTATTGTTGATGTTTTCATTATTTTTTTTGTTTGATATAATTGCAGTTGGTATCAATTATGCTTTTATTATGACATAAGATTCAGATCAAATTGGAATACTCTTAGACAGACCGTACGGTGCTCTCCTACACTTAAAACAAGGAAAATGCAGCTACTGATTAATACACTTCCTCTCCTGTTGTGCTAGAGGAGGGAAAAGGTTTAATAAAATTCAACACAAGCTCGCTTGTTGACTTATTATTAATGTCCCATCTGAAAATATACTTCCTAGTTGGCTGGAGTGGCAATGTGTGTGGGAGAGAGAATAATATTGTGTAGTGAATATTGTTACTTCGACGTACCCCATTTTAAATATGTCCCCTAAAGAAGTACACATGATCTCTGGCAAATTTTAATACCGTAGTGCAGTATACTGCTCTATTAACTTTACAATTAAGACTGTTTCACATAACAAGACTCTGAATCCTGCCAAAGGTCTCACTCAGGAACATAGCAGATATCTTGAAACGATATAACACTACTGTATACGTCACACTTATCTATAAACTATGACTTCATTATCTCTTTCCCTAACTCAGGACCAGGGACCTCTCTTATATGTTGATGTAACTTGAAAAATCATATTGGTGCTTGGAGTTGACAAACTTCCTCGAAGATGTATGTTTGTCTCCTCAATTTCTCACTGTCGCACACATCTAGCCACTCCAGCAAAAGATTGCAGCTTTGTGTTTGACTGGTCTGACAATGTCGTGGAAAATCCTCTTACACTCTCACAAATGCCTCGTCTCACTCCCTCTCTCTGAAAAGGAATTAATGTCCTTTTTTTTAAGTGTTGTGATCCCTACATAGGGAGAACGCTGTGTAGTTGGACTGAATTTGAACTCTATGTGGATCAGTAGAACTAAGGGCAGGTTTGAGGTGCAATAACAGCAAACCCACGTTTCAAAACGCCTTGGGATGTCATGGGAACTCTTGTCTGGTGTTGGTGCTATTATCTTAGATGGGTAATGACAAATTGAAATTTGCTTTTGTTTATTTGCCTTTTTATGATAATTATTAATAAAATGGTTTCTTATAAAGTATTTAATTTGCATCTCTGCTTATTGGTGATATTCTGCATGTTGAAAAGGTGATTTTATTTATGCTTTTTATTCAAAAAATTGTAGGATTTGTATATGGTGCATGATATTTTAGTTTGTTTTCAATGAAGGATTCAGACTATGTAGGGGTGGAATGAGTGTCATTTTTTTACTATCATTATAGTAGTTCTGGTACATTCTGTAATAAAGCTAGGCTTATCATGGTTTTGACCAAAGATGGACAGTAGTGTTTTGAGAATTGTTCTTCAGTTCTGTCTTTAGTGGGGAATACACATTTATGTCCAAAATGTCCACTATTGGGGAATAATTCAACATTCAACGTCATCTTTATGAATACTCTCTGAAATAGTGTTCTGTGATGTTACGTGCATGTTTTCAAGCCATTTAGAAATGATAAACAATTCTTGTAATTTTTAGTGGATGATTTGTGAATCCTTGACTTTATCACTTGGCGCTGTTGTCCACCAAGCAGGACAGACTGAACTGAACGACCTTGATCGTGTGCAAAACAAAGCTGCAGCTGTTGGATTTCTCCATGAAACCAAGGCCGTGAGGCACTTTTCAACCCGAGAAGTCTCAACAGCAGCATCTCATAGTCTGTCCATAGATCCTTTAATCCGTCAAGAACTCTTATTTAGCCAACACTTCTTCTGTATCTATCTGGCATGCAGCACATCCATATTCCATCCACTGTACTTAGTCCAATAACTGCTGAGAACTTTTTAAAGCCAACGTGTCTGTAATCAATCGTCAATTTGCAATCGCATCCTTAGAATTGCATCACAAATGGCTACTTTTATGAAGAACACTCCAATATCTGTTTGTGTATTGGGGGGGGGGTGCGAATTTGGCCACCAAGTTTCCTAAGCATTTTCTTGTATTTATTATTTTGGAAATCTGTAAAGTATTCATATGCAAGGTGTGAAATTAGCATGTTTTAGTCAAATATACCTGTTTGGGCTTCTTGCGGTCAATTTGCAGTCTACAAATGATTTTGTCATTTGTGTATATTCTGTTTTGCCGCTGAATCTAGTTGATCATCCCTGAAGAAGAACTGTATGTAAGAAATGGCAGGACACAGAAGCAATGATAGTGTTGATATGCTGTAATAGACCAGACATTACCTACGAAAGGCCTTTATAGAATTGTCATTACACGCATGGTTTTTCTGTCTCCTTCAAACATCCTCCCTTCCTTTTTGGAGGTGCTTAAATCGCCAGTCTTTTCTCACCCACAGGGAGGGCAGGTGTCTGTCTGCCACACACAAAACACTCCATTGTCTGTCTTGTGCTTCCTTTCCCTAGCCTTATCTCAACCCACCGTAGTATTCACTGTCCCTCCACATCTTACAACATAGGATAGTTTCTCAAGGACACATCACATAGTATGAGCTGTGTATTTGGCAGCCTGTCCTCCTTAGCTGAAAGAGGGGCGGTACATAAAACCCATCTCCCTCGCTGACCTGACCCAAAACAAGTGTTCCATCCAGACGTGACTGGACAGACAGGGTTACCATGAGGCTATGGTGCATATTCTGCTTGATACTGCTGCTGCCCAGCACAATGGTCACTCTGCCACACCAGGGCAGACTGAGTGACAGCCTGCTAGGCCGGTGTCAGGAGGACCCCACGCCAGACCACCCAGGAACAGGGCCAGGTCAGTCACACTATTCACCATCCCAATTACACTGTCCGTACTGCTGTTTGTAACTTGTTGCATTGATATGAATCTGTATGCCTGGGACCTGGCCATAGCTGTGACCAAACATGGATTCATTAGCATTTGCAAGAAAATATTGTATGCATTGTAATGCACAGTTTTTTACTTTGTGCTCTATTTGTTAATTGCATTAACTAACTGCTTATTATAATTTTCTGTAACATAATTTATCACGTTGTGAATGATGCAATATCATCTCTGAATAAGGTCATCTTTTGGCCATCAAATTATACATTTGTCAAAATATTGTTATGGGAATACAGACTTCTGTGACTACATTTAGTCTGTTCTTTCATCCAAGGAGACAACCGTTCAGTGGAGGTTGGAAAAGGTTTGGGAGAGAATGCCTTAACATTGAAGGAGACCATAAACTCCCATCCCAGCGCTTCTCACCTACCTGGGGACACTCCATGTTTCGGAAGGATACCGTCTCATGGAGAGGTTATTGAGGATATGTTTTCAGCACTTCGTGAAGGTTGGGGCCAGGAAGGCGACCTGAGAAAGGAGGATTTGACTCGATTTGGCATTTGCTCACACTCTGATGGTGCTCCAGTACCTGCCTTATCCACACTAGCTGAAGAAGCCAAAAAAGAGAAACATGGGCTACATGTTTGGCACCCAACCAAAGGTACATTTTTGTCTCTTTCCAGATTTCAGCTTTGTAGGTATGGCACAGATATGGATCTGATTCTGAATGTACTGAAATGGGATGTTATGTCTTGTCTATCAGAGCTCATGGAGGGTGAAGTGGAGGGAGGGGGTCTTGTGTTGACCTTCCACCTCCCCCGGCCTCCCCTCTCCAATATCAAGCCCATACTGCTCCTTGCCTTTAGAAACCCCAAAACAGGAGCGCTCGGTGCCATCACTTTCACCAGTCACTCCCTGCAGCCTTACAAACAGGTTTGAATTCATTACCTGCTCAAGAACAACATTCCTGAACTTCTTACTAAGTCTTGTCTTTACCATGATGTTTACAGACCATTAAAGGAAAACTCCACTCAAAAACTATTTTTTCATAAGTCCACTGTTGATACAGTCCCAAATGTTTTGTATGTCAGCTGTCATGTTTTCAAGATATTGTGCTTTCGCGAAGCAGTGTCACTGGCCACATCATCGCCATGATGCATTTCTCACCATGTGGCAGGTGATATTTTGCTTCTTTAGTTTTTGATGTTCTGCTATTATCTGACTCAACCTTTTCCCACTTCTCCCAGACGGTATGTATTTCAGAAGGAACACAGTTCCTCATCCTAACAGGAAAGCAACCCGAGGGCAAAAGTCAACTGAAATGGAGATTCAATGTTGACACAAAAACACCAGAGACAGGTAAGAACATCTTGTACAGCTTATCGTGTTCAAGTTAATACGCTTTCCTTCCATCAACATGTCTCAAGATTATTCACCTTTCGGCAGGACAAAAGCTGTCTGAACTACGAGGTATCCTGATTGGTGACGGAACAAGAAGTGATGTCAGTGTCATTCCCCTGGTGCTTTTCTCAACAAATAGAGGAACTGATGAAAGGTCAGTTAGCATAGTCTTTTTTTCGAATGCGGTACCTATTACTGTCTTTTTCTTTAAGCGATTGAAGCCATAGAGATTCTTAAATGAGTGTAATTGTCTTCCTCAGAGTGACAGAAAAGCTGAGTCCTTCCCCTGCTCCCTCTGGGACCTACACGTTTCTGTGTGAGCTGCAGAAGTTCCTCAGTGACGTCATGCCACCACAGATGCAGTCACAACCATGGGCTGCTTCGGTACCTCTGTACTCTCTGGACTCTCTTCCCCCCCTGTCCCTTGGGGTGTCGTCCAGTGAGACCCTCCTTGCCAGGCTGCTCAACTCCTCAGCTCCCACCCTGTTCTCTTTCCCCACACAGGGCTCTGTGCTCCAGGGGCATCGCGGGGAGCTGTCCCTGCAGCCCGCCCTACTGGAGGTGCTCAGGCAGAGGCTGGAGGAGGTTCTGGTCCAGATGAGGGTGGAGGAGGTGGGCAAAGCAGGAATGGACAGACTGAGGAGACTCCAGGAACTCAGTGTCCTTCCTAAAGAGGGCGAGGAAGCACCAGCAGGTGAGCAGGCCTCAATGTAAATTCATGATCAATGTCTGGGCATTAATTGAATTGCAAAGTCATTTAAACCTTTTTTTTCTTTCACTCACATAGGTGTTGGGAGCCCCAGTGAAACGCAGTACCGAGCCCTGCTTCTGCTGAAGGCCCTGCAGACAGTAGTGGGAGCCTGGGATGTGGAGAGGGGGCAGCGGGCCACCAGAGCAGGCCAGAAGGGCCCAGGGAACCGGCACCTTTGTCGACTGCACAGTCTCACCGTGTCCCTAGAGAAATACCTGCTGTCTCCTCCTGAGGCCACCATCTACAACTGCCAGGGAGTCTGCAGCTTTCCCCTGACCAACGGGAATAACCATGCTATCCTGCTTAACAGCCAGATCCAGAGTGGCCTGGCCCTGGAGCGCTCGCCCTGCTGTGTGCCTGTGGACTATGAGGACCTCAAGGTGGTGGAGTTGGATGAGCATGGAACCAATATCTGCTACAAACCAAACATGGTGGCCAAGGAGTGTGGATGCCGCTGACTCCTCCATGTGGTGCAATGATTGGTATTAAAGGGCCAGGGCACCTGGGTTGTTGCACCATTACTCAATAAAAGTCAAGTAGAATTGCATGTTTTAAATCATTGAGTGCATTTATTTTGTTTATTGTAAATACATTATCACATCTAGTTGTCTACAATATTAGCTGATTTAATACACATTTTGTCACTCAGTTATGTAAATAGAAAACTCATTGGCTCAGTGCACATATTGGATCTTTCAAGTACAATTTGTGCATTATCAATTTGCACCACATGATCGTATTGAAGGCTGAAAGAATATATTGATCATCAAATACGAGATAGGAACCAGCTCATCTTATTGATTTCTGTATACCCTTTAAATATGAAGAACATTTATGCATGATCAGATAAGACTGTATGGTGCATTTAAGATCATTGTGATGTACTGTAAATCATTTTTTTTCTTTTTTTTTTTTACAGTAGTAACATTTTAACTACAATATATCCTTATATTTCAACATAATAAACACACTTTGATTAGTCCTTCAGAAAATGTTTTCCTTTTTTGTTGCACTATCCTCCTCTTTCCCCTCCTTTACCATTCTCCATAATGTATTCCCTCGATCATTCCTTTAACAGCCCTTTGTCAGACACATCTCTATTTCTGATTCTCAAGATTCCCCCTCTTCTCTTTGGATTTCCTTTTCTTCCATCGTCTGAGCCCCAACTCAGCAAGCTGTCCCACAGAGAGGCTGCAGGCTGCAGGGAGGGAACAGAAACACACATAATCATTACATAAGGTTCCAAAGCCCAGCACGTCATTATGTGTTATTCACTGTGTTAGTTATAAGAGGGACACGGGAAGAAAATAAGCTATGAGCTCCAATACCTGAGCTACGCCGTCTGGTTGTAGACCCGTGCCTCCAAGGAACATCTGGGGAAGAACCTTGTCCTCTAGAAGTACATCCAGAGCATCTGAACCACAACAGATAGTGCATGAACTAGTCTGTGTGCATTGAGGTTATGAGAAAATGACTAAATGTTTCACAATGTTTCAGCACTCACCATGTACTTCATTCACCCCTGAGCTCACAAGCACAATGATGATGGCCAACACTATGCAACGGTTCAGAGTAATGCTTTTCCATGGGTTCTCAACCTCACTCAAACTTTGGATGGACAAAATGCGTTCATATGACACTAGAGGTAAACCGAGAGAGTAATAAGTCAACATGGGACAAAATCTATTATTACTGAATGTAGAAATGTAAATATATTGGATAAGGATTGTATTACTCCCGAGGCTCTCAGATGATAATGTTCTGGGTCTGTTGCGTCCTGTAAAGTCAGGTAATATTGAGATTTTGCTACTGCAACATATTTAAAGAGGAAACTACTAACACATTGTGTATTCTGCATCTCAGTAAAGGTTATGACTAAATCTACATTTTTCAACTGAAAATTCACTCTTAAACCACATAGGCTAAAAGGATAGAGCTGAGTACACACATGCATTGGGTTACATTGCATGTTTATGATGTGGTTCAGACCGATTTAAAGCATATGTGGCATAGACCATGTAGCATTGCTAGAAATAGACATCTTGCTGAATCAACAGAGGAAGAGTAATATACAGACAGATAGTCTTTGTCAAATAAATGATTCCCAAACTAGATTATAATGCAAACCTTTAAAAACCCATGCATGACAGATTGAGTCTTACCTGGGTTGACCTTTTTCTCCTATGGAAAGCAATTGATTTCCGTTCACTGGGGTCGGAAAGTGTCTTATAGCCTGCCCTGCTTCAGATGACATGGTTCCTGACAGGCAGGCACAGCTGAGAGCTTATGACAAAAGTAAAAATACATCACTGGAGGGATTGCTGCTATACACCCTGTATGCTATGGACCGGCCGCCCTCATAAACACCATACCATTCTGATCCCTATCTTCGAAGTGTGTCATTGTAGGCTATGGCAAGGGGAAATAGGCAGTATAGCTACAGTTTGTATGCCAGAGACGTGATAACTATGTTTCCATTAAAGGGCATTACATGTCGCTTGCATGAATTATCAGACTGGGTATTTTGTCATTAAAATCATCATAACAACAACACGTCACATGTGTTCAGTGTGAACCTGCCTTCATCTGTGAAGAGCACAGGGCGCCAGTGGCGAATTTGCCAATCTTGGTGTTCTCTGGCAAATGCCAAATGTCCTGCACGGTGTTGGGCTGTAAGCACAACCCCCACCTGTGGACGTCGGGCCCTCATACCACCCTCATGGAGTCTGTTTCTGACCGTTTGAGCAGACACATGCACATCTGTGGCCTGCTGGAGTTCATTTTGCAAGGCTCTGGCAGTGCTCCTCCTACTCCTCCTTGCACAAAGGCTGAGGTAGCGGTCCTGCTGCTGGGTTGTTGCCCTCCTACACGGCCTCCTCCACATCTCCTGATGTACTGGCCTGTCTCCTGGTAGCGCCTCCATACTCTGGACACTACGCTGACAGACACAGCAAACCTTCTTGCCACAGCTTGCATTGATGTGCCATCCTGGATGAGCTGCACCACCTGAGGGTGTCTTGCTAATTGCCTATAATTTCCACCTGTTGTCTATTCCATTTGCACAACAGCATGTGAAATGTATTGTCAATCAGTGTTGCTTCCTAAGTGGACAGTTTGATTTCACAGAAGTGTGATTGACTTGGAGTTACATTGTGTTGTTTAAGTGTTCCCTTTATTTTTTTGAGCAGTGTATATATATTTACACAGGTTGAGGTTGGAATAATACTATAAAATGGTGAGAATGCCCTTTTGGTATAAGAGCTGTTTGAAAAGACTCCCTGAAATTTCAGCCTGTTTTGGTGGGATGGAATTTTGGCCTATCTGGTGACATCACCAGGCGGTAAATTAGTTAAAGATAGACTCATCGAAGTGACGATGCTACGAGTACTGCAGATATTGAGATGAGCTTGATGCAAGACTTTTCTCTCAGTCACACACAGTATTTGCAAGTGGAGCAGCGGTCTAATGCACTACATCTTAGTGCTAGAGGCGTCACTACAGACCCTAGTTGAATTTATTTTCTACGTCATATCCTTGAGTCTACCTTTAATATAACCTAGGAGTCTCTGTCTAGGCTTGATGTGCATTATCGTGGACTGGCTTGTACATAAAGCATCCTTCATTCAAGCTGAAAAGGCAAAACATGAAGCATGACATTATACAGAACATTAATAGACAAGAACAGCTTAAGGACAGAACTACATAAAAAAAAAATGAAAGGCACACGTAGCCTAAATATCAATACATTCACTATCTAGGTCAAATAGGGGAGAGGCGTTGTGCCGTGAGGTGTTGCTTTGTCTGTTTTTTTTAAACCAGATTTGCTGTTCATTTGAGCAATATGAGATGGAACTGAATTCCATGCAATAATGGCTCTATTTAATACTGTATGCTTTCTTGAATTTGTTCAAGATTTGGGGACTGTGAAAAGACCCCTGGTGGCATGTCTGATGGGCTAAGTGTGTGTGTCAGAGCTGTTTGTAAGTTTACTGTGCAAACAATGTGATTTTCTTCACATTAATGTTTCTTATAGAAAGAAGTGATGAAGTCAGTCTTTCCTCAACTCTTAGCCAAGAGAGACTAGCATGCATAGTATTTACAATGAAGAGCAAGACGTGGCGCACTGTTCTGGTCCAGCTGCAGCTTAACTAGGTATTTCCTTGCAGCACCTGACCACACGACTGGACAATAATCAAGATAAGACAAAACTAGAGGCTGCAGGACTTGCTTTTTGGAGTGTGGTGTCAAAACATTAGAGCATCTCTTTATTACGGACAGACCTCTCCCCATCATTACAACCATTGGATCTATAGGTTTTGACCATGACAGTTTACAATCTAAGGTAACACCAAGTAATTTAGTCTCCTCAACTTGTTCAACAGCTACACCATTCATTGCCAGATTCAGCTGAGGTCTAGAACTTAGGGAATTATTTGTAACAAATACAATGCTCTTAACTAACATTTAACTTGCAATACTTTTCTTTCATTATTTGTTTTTTGTATGCATAAATACGATGGCTCACTGTTCGTTGTTGGCATTTCCTGCCTAAGCTTGCCCACTTTGTCAATGAAGTAATCATTCAAATAATTGGCAACATCAAATGGTTTTGAGATGAATAAGCCATCTGATTCGATGAAAGATGGAGTTGAATTACCCTTTCTGCCCATAATAAAATGTATTGTACTCCAACATTTTTTCCCGTCATTCTTTATATCATTGATCTTGGCTTCATAATACAGTTTCCTCTTCTTTTTGTTGAGTTTAGTCACATAATTTCTCAATTTGCAGTAAGTCAGATGTGCAGCCAGACTTATTAGCCATTCCTTTGGCCCGTCTCTTTCTACCATACAGTTCTTCAATTCCTCATCAATCCATGAAGCCTTAACAGTTCTAACAGTCAGTTTCTTAACAGGTACATGTTTATCAATAACTGGAAGAAGCAATTTCATAAATTAATCAAGTGCAGCGTCTGGATGCTCCTTATTAATCACATCAGACCAACAAATATTTTTAACTTCATCCACATAAAGAGGCACAGCAAAATCTTTTGTATGATCTCTTATCAACTATTTTAGGACCAGCTTTTGGAACTTTAGCTTTCCTGGATATAGCCGTTATATTGTGATCACTGCATCCAATGGGTATGGATACAGCTTTAGAACAAAGTTCTACAGTATTAGTGAAAATGTGATCGATACATGTGGATGATCTTGTACCTGTAGTGTTTGTAAACACCCTGGTAGGTTGATGAATAACCTGAACCAGATTACAGGCACTGGTTACAGTGAGAAGCTTCCTCTTGAGCGAACAGCTTGATGAAATCCAGTCAATATTCTGGTCCCCAAGAAAGTAGATGTCTCTGTTTACATCATATACACTATCAAGCATTTCACACATATTATTTAGATACTGACTGTTAGCACTTGGTGGCCGACATCAACACCCCAAAAGAAAGGCTTTAGATGTGACAAATGAATCTGCAACTACAACACTTCAATAACACTTGATATAAGATTGAATCTAATTATTACAGGGATATGGCTCTGAATACGCACAGCAACACCTCCCCCATAAGCATTTCTGTCTTTTCTGTAGATTATATATATCCTTGTATTGCTACTGCTGTATCATCAAATTAATTATCTAAGTGAGTCTCAGAAATTGCTAATATATGAATGTTATCAGATGTTAGAAAGTTATTGATTTCATTAACCTTATTTCTAAGGTGACATACAGTGCCTTCAGAAAGTATTCAGACCTCTTAACTTTTTCAAAATGTTATGTTACAGCCTTATTCTAAAATTGATTAAATCGTTTTTCCTCATCAATTTACACATAATACTCTATAAAGACAAAGCAAAAACAAGTTTTTAGAAATATTTGGTCATTTATATATATTTTTAACTGAAATATGACATTTATATATGTATTCAGACCCTTTACTCAGTAATTTGGTGAAGCACCTCTGGCAGCAACTACAGCCTTGAGTGATCTTGGTTATGACACTACAAGCTTGGCATATCGATATTTGGGGAGTTTCTTCCATTCTTCTCTGCAGATCCTCAAACTCTGTCAGGTTGGATGGGGAGCGTTGCTGCACAGGTATTTTCAGGTCTCACCAGAGATGTTAGAACTGACAACCCCCCCTTTTTTTTTTTACAATGCTGCTACGGGCGGTCTTATCTATGCATAGTCACTTTACCACATACCTACATGTACAGTGGGGAGAACAAGTATTTGATACACTGCCGATTTTGCAGGTTTTCCTACTTACAAAGTATGTAGAGGTCTGTAATTTTTATCATAGGTACACTTCAACTGTGAGAGACGGAATCTAAAACAAAATCCAGAAAATCACATTGTATGATTTTTAAGTAATTAATTTGCATTTTATTGCATGACATAAGTATTTGATCACCTACCAACCAGTAAGAATTCCGTCTCTTACAGACCTGTTAGTTTTTCTTTAAGAATCCCTCCTGTTCTTCACTCATTACCTGTATTAACTGCACCTGTTTGAACTCGTTACCTGTATAAAAGACACCTGTCCACACACTCAATCAAACAGACTCCAACCTCTCCATAATGGCCAAGAGAGCAGAGAGCTGTGTAAGGACATCAGGGATAAAATTGGAGACTTGCACAAGGCTAGGATGGGCTACAGGACAATAGGCAAGCAGCTTGGTGAGAAGGCAACAACTGTTGGCGCAATTATTAGAAAATGGAAGAAGTTCAAGATCACCCTCGGTTCTGGGGCTCCATGCAAGATCTCACCTCGTGGGGCATCAATGATCATGAGGAAGGTGAGGAATCAGCCCAGAACTACACGACAGGACCTGGTCAATGGCCTGAAGAGAGCTGGGACCACAGTCTCAAAGAAAACCATTAGTAACACACTACGCCGTCATGGATTAAAATCCTGCAGCACATGCAAGGTTCCCCTGCTCAAGCCAGCGCATGTCCAGGCCCGTCTGAAGTTTGCCAATGACCATCTGAATGATCCAGAGGAGGAATGGGAGAAGGTCATGTGGTCTGATCAGACAAAAATAGAGCTTTTTGGTCTAAACTCCACTCGCCGTGTTTGGAGGAAGAAGAAGGATGAGTACAACCCCAAGAACACCATCCCAACCGTGAAGCATGGAGGTGGAAACATAATTCTTTGGGGATGCTTTTCTGCAAAGGGGACAGGACAACTGCACCGTATTGAGGGGAGGATGGATGGGGACATGTATCGAGAGATCTTGGCCAACAACCTCCTTCCCTTAGTAAGAGCATTGAAGATGGGTCCGAAACACACAGCCAGGGCAACTAAGGAGTGGCTCCGTAAGAAGCATTTCAAGGTCCTGGAGTGGCCTAGCCAGTCTCCAGACCTGAACCCAATAGAAAATCTTTGGAGGGAGCTGAAAGTCCGTATTGCCCAGTGACAGCCCCGAAACCTGAAGGATCTGGAGAAGGTCTGTATGGAGGAGTGGGCCAAAATCCCTGCTGCAGTGTGTGCAAACCTGGTCAAGAACTACAGGAAACGTATGATCTCTGTAATTGCAAACAAAGGTTTCTGTACCAAATATTATGTTCTGCTTTTTTTTTTTTTTTTTTTTTTTTTGCCCTCTCCTATTCTCGCTATACACCAAGTCACTTGGCTCTGTCATAACCTCACATGGTCTCTCCTATAATTGCTATGCAGACGACACACAATTAATCTTCTCCTTTCCCCCTTCTGATGACCAGGTGGCGAATCGCATCTCTGCATGTCTGGCAGACATATCAGTGTGGATGACGGATCACCACCTCAAGCTGAACCTCGGCAAGACGGAGCTGCTCTTCCTCCCGGGGAAGGACTGCCCATTCCATGATCTCGCCATCACGGTTGACAACTCCATTGTGTCCTCCTCCCAGAGCGCTAAGAACCTTGGCGTGATCCTGGACAACACCCTGTCGTTCTCAACTAACATCAAGGCGGTGGCCCGTTCTTGTAGGTTCATGCTCTACAACATCCGCAGAGTACGACCCTGCCTCACACAGGAAGCAGCGCAGGTCCTAATCCAGGCACTTGTCATCTCCCGTCTGGATTACTGCAACTCGCTGTTGGCTGGGCTCCCTGCCTGTGCCATTAAACCCCTACAACTCATCCAGAACGCCGCAGCCCGTCTGGTGTTCAACCTTCCCAAGTTCTCTCACGTCACCCCGCTCCTCCGCTCTCTCCACTGGCTTCCAGTTGAAGCTCGCATCCGCTACAAGACCATGGTGCTTGCCTACGGAGCTGTGAGGGGAACGGCACCTCAGTACCTCCAGGCTCTGATCAGGCCCTACACCGAAACAAGGGCACTGCGTTCATCCACCTCTGGCCTGCTCGCCTCCCTACCACTGAGGAAGTACAGTTCCCGCTCAGCCCAGTCAAAACTGTTGGCTGCTCTGGCCCCCCAATGGTGGAACAAACTCCCTCACGACGCCAGGACAGCGGAGTCAATCACCACCTTCCGGAGACACCTGAAACCCCACCTCTTTCAGGAATACCTAGGATAGGATAAAGTAATCCTTCTCACCCCCTTAAAAGATTTAGATGCACTATTGTAAAGTGGCTGTTCCACTGGATGTCTTAAGGTGAACGCACCAATTTGTAAGTCGCTCTGGATAAGAGCGTCTGCTAAATGACTTAAATGTAAATGTAATGTAAATGCTTTTCTTAAAAATCATACAATGTGATTTTATGGATTTTGTTTTAGATTCCGTCTCTCACAGTTGAAGTGTACCTATGATAAAAATTACAGACCTCTACATGCTTTGTAAATAGGAAAACCTGCAAAATCGACAGTGTGTCAAATACTTGTTCTCCCCACTGTACAAATTACCTCGACTAACCTGTACCCCCGCACATTGACTTGGTACCGGTACCCCCTGTATATAGCCTCGTTATTGGTATTTTATTGTGTTACATTTTTTATTTTGTTTATTTAGTAAATATTTTCTTAACTCTTTCTTGAACTGCATTGCCGGTTAAGGGCTTATACAGTCGAAGTCGGAAGTTTACATACACCTTAGCCAAATACATTTAAACTCAGTTATTCACAATTCCTGACATTTAATCAGAGTAAAAATTCCCTGTTTTAGGTCAGTTAGGATCACCACTATATTTTAAGAATGTGAAATGTCAGAGTAATAGTAGAGAGAATGATTTAATTCAGCTTTTGTTTCTTTCATCACATTCCCAGTGGGTCAGACGTTTACATACACTCAATTAGTACTTGGTAGCATTGCCTTCAAATTGTTTAACTTGGGTCAAACCTTTCAGTTAGCCTTCCACAAGCTTCCCGCAATAAGTTGGGTGAATTTGAGTCAGGTAACTGAGTCAGGTTTGTAGGCCTCCTTGCTCGCACACACTTTTTCAGTTCTGACCACATCTTCTATGGGATTGAGGTCAGGGCTTTGTGATGGCCACTCCAATACCTTGACTTTGTTGTCCTTAAGCCATTTTGCCACAACTTTGGAAGTATGCTTGGGGTCATTGTCCATTTGGAAGACCCATTTGTGACCAAGCTTCAACTCCCTGACTGATGTCTTGAGATGTTGCTTCAATATATCCACATAATTTTCTTTCCTCATGATGCCATCTATTTTTGAAGTGCACCAGTCCCTCCTGCAGCAAAGCACCCCCACAACTAGACGTTGCCACCCCTGTGCTTCACGGTTGGAATGGTGTTCTTTGGAATGCAAGCCTCCCCCTTTATCCTCCAAACATAACAGTGGCCATTATGGCCGAACAGTTCTATTTTTGTTTCATCAGACCAGAGGACATTTCTCCAAAAAGTACAATCTTTGTCTCCATGTGCAGTTGCAAACCGTAGTCTGTTTTTTTTAATGGCGGTTTTGGAGCAGTGGCTTTGGAGCAGTTCCTTGCTGAGCGCCCTTTCAGATTATGTCGATATAGGACTCGTTTTACTGTGGCTATAGATCATTTTGTACCTGTTTCCCCCAGCATCTTCACAATGTCCATTGCTGTTGTTCTGGGATTGATTTGCACTTTTTGCACCAAAGTACGTTCATCTCTAGGAGACAGAACACGTCTCCTTCCTGAGCGGTATGATGGCTGCATGGTCCCATGGTGTTTATACTTGCGTACTATTGTTAGTACAGATGAACGTGGTACCTTCAGGCGTTTGGAAATTTCTCCCAAGGATGAACCAGACTTGTGGAGGTCTACAATTTTTTTTCTGAGGTCTTGGCTGATTTCTTTTGATTTGACTCAAATTATGTCAAATAGCCTATCAGAAGCTTCTAAATCCATGACATCATTTTCTAAAAATGTTCAAGCTGTTTAAAGGCACAGTCAAACTTAGTGTATGTAAACTTCTGACCCACTGGAATTGTATGTGAAATAATCTGTCTGTAAACAATTGTTGGAAAAATTACTTGTCATGCCCAAAGTAGATGTCCTAACCGACTTGCCAAAACTATAGTTTGTTAACAAGAAATTTGTGGAGAGGTTGAAAAATTAGTTTTAATGACTCCAACCTAAGTGTATGTAAACTTCCGACTTCAACAGTAAGTAAGCATTTCAAGGTACGGTTGTATTTGGAGCATGTGACAAATAAAATGTCATTTGAGCCAAACTTAAAAGTTAGCAAGCTACTAGGTCTCTCTTTATGTAGTGTTGTGGTGTCTCTCTTGTCGTGATGTTTGTTTTGTCAACTATTTAAATGTTTAATCACAGCCCCCGTCCCTGCAGAAGGCCTTTTGGTAGGCCGTCATTAAAAATAATAATTTGTAAACTTTTCAATACAACTTCAAAACATTAAACCGAGCTCTCCCTCATGTAGTCCAGGGTTGCTAGGGCAAAAAACAAAATGTGTATTCCTTGGAGTCCCGATGACTGAGTTTGGGAAATGCTGATGTAGTCTAGTTAAGTTGACAAGTTCTACAGGTGCTTCCTCGATGCCGGGTGTCTTTTGCTGCCATTGCATTGCTGCTCTAACTAGGTGTTGCTCACTATGCTTGCTGTTGTCTGATATCCCACCACCCCATTCTCCACTTGGTTCTGTGTTTCTTCCTTCGGAGAATTTGGTATAGAATATCGTGCTCACTGCCTGTAGTTATTTTATCATATTTATATGATCCTTTGCTCTGGCAGTGAGCTACCCTGAAAGAGCAGAGCCCTAATGCCAAGACTATCATGTTTTAGGGAAGACCCAGATGCAGACAGTGTCAAAGTAACAAAAGTTTATTACTAGAACAGCGGACAAGCAAAACGACAGGTCAAGGGCAGGCAGATGTCAGTAATCCAGATCAGAGTCCAAAACATACAGAATGGCAGGCAGTCTCAGGGTCAGGGCAGGCAGTCTCAGGGCCAGGGCAGGCAGGGTCAGGGCAGGCAGGGTCAGGGCAGGCAGGGTCAGGGCAGGCAGGCTCAGGGTCAGGGCAGGCAGAAAGGTCAAAACAGGAACTAAACACAGACAGGAGCGAGGGGAAAACAGGAGACAAAGGGCTGTAAGACATGGGTTTGATTCTAGACATGAAAAGTGGGATGTTCGTGGAGGCTACGGGGCAACTGAAGATGAACAGCAGAGGGGCTAATGACCTTGGAGATGGGGAAAGGCCTGATAAACTGGAGGGAAAGTTTGCGGGACTGTCCGGCAGATCCCGGGTGGACAGCCATACCTTATGATACCAGGGAGCCAGGGTCTGGTGGTGTTCTGCTTGTCGTTGATACCTGGAGGTGGTCTTGAGAGGGGCCGACCGTGCTCTCTTCCAGGTACGACGACAACGGCGGACAAACATCTGGGCCAAAGGTATGCAGACCTCTTCCTAATGCTCAGGGAAGAGCGGGGGCTGATAACCCAGGGAACACTCAAAGGGCGAGAGATCAGTGGCAGAGAAAGGAAGGGTGTTGCGGGTGTATTCGACCCACACTGCTCTCACTTTCCCGGGATCCATCTGTACACTCCCTGCAGCGATGATGTAACCCAGGAAGGGGATGGTGGAGCTTTTTGCTTTCACAAAAAGCTGGTTCTCCCGGAGGCATTGGAGAACCTGTCGGACGTGGAGCACATGTTCTTGGGCGGAGCGGGAGAAGGCGAGGATGTCGTGAAGGTAGACAAAGTCAATAAGGGGATTATGCGCTGGAGCCAAGAGAATCCCAATACCACGAGAACCTGAGGAGACTTAATGGGCAGGAACTGGATCGTCTCACTGTGGTTCCCTGACACATGTATGTTGATATGGGTCGTATTGTGGGTGACCCGGCCTATAGAGCACCCGTCCAGTGCTCTAACATCCATGGGAATGGAGAAGGGCTGAGTGGAGATGCCCAGCTTGGACGTCAGGGTAGCATCCATAAAGCTCGTGTCAGCCCCAGAGTCGATGAATACCCAGAGAGATTTTGACTGGTTCCCCCACAGCAAAATGGCATGAAAAGGGGTGCGAGTAAGGGGAGAGGAAATTTTCGCAGTATGGCCCACCAGAGTATTCGCTCCTACCGGTGAGCCTGGTCTTTTAGTAGACAGGTGGAGACGAAATGACCAGTAGTCCCGCAATACAGGCAACTCTTAGTCTGAAGCTTGTATAGCCGTTCGGCTGGAGACAGTATAGCTGTGCCTAATTGCATTGGCTCGGGAAGAGGTGAGTTGGCAGACTTCGGAGACTCTCGGGGGAACTCAGGTAGCCTAAGGTTCTCTTGGAAATGGAGCCGTCGGGGACTTCCGGGATACCTCGGAGGCGAGGTGGAATCCTTGGGCGGCCGAGGGAAATCGAATCTCCTCTCCTTCCTTCGTTCCCGTAGTTGCCCATTGATCCAAATGGTCAAGGCGATGAGATAGTCGAGATCCGTCAGTAGTTCCCGGGCTGCAAGCTCATCCTTTACTTCCTCTGATATTCCGTGCAGGAACATGTCGAACAGCGCTTCCAGGTTCCAGGCATTCCCAGCTGCCGACGTGCAGAAATCCACCGCATAGTCTGCCACCCTGAGGGAGTCTTGTCCGAGTAACTTCCGGGCAGCCTCTCTCCCAGACAATGGAGCATCGAAAACCTCTGCCACTAACTCCTCCAGACTGAAACATACGGCCAACTGTTGTTCCCATACTGTCATAGCCCAGGCAAGAGCCCTCCCTGACATCAGCGTGATGAGGTATGCTATCTTAGAGCGGTCCGAGGCGAAGGAGGAGGGCTTCAGCTCGATGATGAGGGAACACTGAGCGAGAAACGCACGACAGGTGCCCAACTCTTCATCGAAGCGTTCCGGGGGAGGTAGGTGGGGTTCCAGGGTGGCCGGGGAGGTGGCGCTGCTAACAGCCGGGATACTGAGGGGCTGGGAGGTTACTGTCGTGGTAGGCTTCCTAACAGACAACCAGCGGAATTGCGCCAGGAATGTGTTCAACGCTCGGTCATGGCGTTCTGCCAAGGTCTGGAACCCTTCCATAAGACCTCGAAACAACTCCTCGTGCCTTTCAATGGTGGCTTCTTGGGAGGAGATGGAGTTGGTCCGAGTCTGCTGGGTCAGTCATGGCCAGTTCGCACTTTCATGTTTTAGGGAAGACCCAGATGCAGACAGTGTCAAAGTAACATAAGTTTATTACTAGAACATGTAGCAGGCAAAACGACAGGTCAAGGGCAGTCAGAGGTCAGTAATCCAGATCAGAGTCCAAAAGGTACAGAACGGCAGGCAGTCTCAGGGTCAGGGTAGGCAGAGATCAATAATCCAGTGTGGTGTGACAAGGTACAGAACAGCAGGCAGGCTCAGGGTCAGGGCAGGTAGAATGGTCAAAACCAGGAAAACTAGAAAACAGGAACTAGCCACAGACAGGCGCAAGGGGAAAACCACTGGTAGGCTTGATGAACATAACGAACTGGCAACAAACAAACAGAGAACACAGGTATAAATACACTGGGCATAATGGGGAAGATGGGCGACACCTGGAGGGGGGTGTCGACAAGCACAAAGACAGGTGAAACAGATCAGGGAGTGTCAAAGACTGCATTGTAACCTTTTCTAATAAATGGTTAAAGGTACACTTGCTGTTTCCTTTATGAACCTTAGTTGTCAAATAATATGAAAATGCTGATGGAAAATAGTGTCCCATAAAGTATGCATATTTGGCCTTCTTGCCATTAAAGCTAGTTAATCTTAAGCCTAGGTGTCCCGCTAGCGGGACAACTTCCGGTGACACTGGAGGGCATGCAATTCAAATAAATAATCATAAAAATTATGAATATTAAACATTTAGGTACATACAAGTGTCTTATATCGGTTGAAATCTTAAATTATTGTTAATCTAACGGCACTGTCCAATTTACAGAAGCTATTACAGCGAAAGCATGCCATGCGATTATTTGAGGATGGCGCCCCACATCAAAATATTTTTGCACAGGTTTCATAAATTCACAAATAGCGGTTAAATATTCACTTACTTTTTGAAAATGTTCCTCTGATTTGTCATTCAAAGGGTCCCAGCTATAACATGTAGTGTCGTTTTGTTAGATAAAATCCTTCTTTATATCCCAAAAAGTCAGTTTAGTTGGCGCCATCGATTTGAGTAATCCACTCATTCAACATACAAAGAAAGGAGTCCGAAAATCTACCCCTAAACTTTGTTTCAACAAGTCAAAATGCATTTCTATGTATTCCTCAGATACCCTAAAATGTAATCAAACTATAATATTTCTTACGGAAAGAAGTATGTTCAATAGGAAACCAATTTTAGCAGCTGCGTCTTGTCTTGGTGCGCGCAAACACAGATTTCCAAAATCTGTACTAAAACTGTTATTTCTTATTCGTTATTCAAGTTTCAAGCCTGAAACCTTGAACATAGACTGCTGACACCCAGTGGAAGCCACAGGAATTGCATCCTGGGAGGTAGAATTGAGTATGCCCTTATACCGGCCATTGCAAGAGCATGGTCTCTCTCTCTCAAAAAAACAATATGGTTGGTTTTTCTTTGGATTTTCTCTTACCATATCTATTGTGGTATACTCTCCTACATTATTTTAACATTTATACAAACTTCAAAGTGTTTTATTTCCAATGGTACCAAATATATGCATATCCTGGCTTCAGGGCCTGAGTAACAGGCAGTTTTAAGAATGGAAATGATGCCGTTGCAGACTTAATGGATGATGCTTTATGTACCTAGGCTAACTTTAACAGACCAATAAGAAAGAGAGTTCCAAACCTCTCTGCCAATAACAGCTAGTTTTCCCCTCCCCACT
The DNA here is from genome assembly GCF_034236695.1 of Oncorhynchus nerka. Lineage (NCBI taxonomy): Eukaryota > Metazoa > Chordata > Actinopteri > Salmoniformes > Salmonidae > Oncorhynchus > Oncorhynchus nerka. Next base: position 59,626,076 of record NC_088419.1, on the reverse strand, counting down.
CCCAGATAGTCCTAGCAAATTTCTTGCTCAAGAAATTGCTCTTTGCTAAGAAGCTATTTTTGTTTATTTTTGACCATTTTAATTTAAAACAATCAGAGTAAGGTACTTAAGTACTTAATTGTTACCAAGAAATGATTTGTTAAGATAAAAACGGCTGCATTGGACCTTTAATTCATCAAACGTCATGTATTTGGTACACTCCCTCTCCTTTGGGACCTCTGTCTCGAGCAGCCCTCCCCTTGTGCTCTGGCAGCCTGAGCCTACGTAAAATCATTTGGTGAGGAGAGAATCAAGAGGGATCTGCTGGCTTGGACGTTGGACTTATGGTTAAATCCAAACGCAAGACGATATTAAATAGCCACTGTTTTGTCAGAGAAAAAGAGAAAACGATATCTACAATGCCAGTTATCGAACTGCCCAGTAATAACCCAGAAAGTGAAAGGTGAGTTATGATAGTGTAATTTAGTTTAATTTATAGCTAGCTAACTCCAGAAGGGCTATGCTAATTCATTAGCCACAGAGGCCTACGCAGCTAACGTTAGTATATAGATGCCACTTGTTTACTCTTTTTACAGGGGATATTAGCTATGTATCTAATAACGAGTCCGTGGAACAATATTGTTCTAAACTGACTTTCGTTATTTATCTTAAAGTTGAATAACTGTATTTAGCTTTGATCGATGCCTGTATAATTGTGCTTATTAAAGTTGGCTGCGGTTTATTGCGAACAATAACTTGTCATTTAGCATTCTGCGGATGTTTTTGGCTAAGGACAGGTGTTCGGTAGCTAACTAGCTAGCCAGTTTACCAGCTAATGTTCGTTTACTAGCTTTGTCGACAATGTACTGTTTACTTGCTTCATATGTGAGATTAAGAAACAAACGATCTAACGTTACGGCAATATGTTTCTCAATAATGGCGGAATTAATGGACTGACCCATGTTATTTCGTCGAATGTTCTGGGAGATGTTAGCCAGCTGGCTCGCGATTTTAAAGCAATAGTCACACAGCCATGTCGTTGTCTATATCCATTCCAGACAAGATGTGGTATGTTACCAGTAAAACAAATATTTAAAAAAGGCAATGTTTCCTAAATACATTTTTTTTTTACTCCATACATTTTCCCTGACACCCAAAAGTACACGTTACATTTTGAAAGCAGGACAAGAAAATTGTCCAGTTCACCCACTTAATGATCGAGCAGACTCACTAAATACAGATATGTGTCTGTATATGAAAAGGATACTAGCTACTGTTACTAGCCATTATAGCAAATATTTAACTTACAACCCTTCAACACTTGTTAGCTGCTCACCTGCCGGTATCAAGATCATATCTGTTCACTCACATTCAATGTGATTTATTAGCCAATAATTGTTTGGCCAATTTAAAGCCTTGATGGCTTGACTGACTGTTATCCTAGTTTAAGAATAACATGAGTGACAGCTAGCTAACTTACCTATTGGTCAGTTCCCAGTCAGTACTTGTGCCTAAAAACCAAAGTAACGGATGTACAGTCTCTAAAAGTAGGTAATTTAGCTAAAAACAACCTAGCTATTTGCACATTTTGTTTTGGTCAAGTCTGGTCCCAATGGGTGTAAAATACTGTTATTTATTGTATGTTAAGTTGGTGGGGCATTGAGCAGCAGTCTGTTTACTAGATGAAGAGGCCTCTTGAAACTTAGTCCCCACCATTTTAAGTGATTTGAGTAGAGGTTAGGTGTCCATGAATGCCTCAAAATGATTTCCCTTTGGCCTAATATCTATTTGTATTTCTCTGCGAGACAGTATTTTTCCACAACACATTCATTCAACTGTTAATGGCTCTTACACAAGTGGTGGAGACTCATCTCCCACCTGACTAAGCCAGTTGTCACAATTTAAGCCTCTTCATGAATATTGCCTACAGTGTAGCAGAATGTAATGGGGATTTTAAGGAGTATTGTGAAGAGGCTTAACTTGGCATAGAATGTTGAATCTGTGGGAACAACGTGCAGGTGGAATGCGAATGGACAGGGATTTGACATAAGGATGCTAGTTGGATATTATTTGCGATCTGGTCATGCAGTTTCCAAAGGAACCTTATTCACTAGAACCACTTATTAGGGATTCCAGTCAATGTGCCGCACAAATGATGAGCCCATGACGCCATCTTGACGATGGTTGAGGTATATCACTGTTACTCAGAGGTTGAGCTCCAAGGTTGACACAATGCTTCTTACTTTGCTTTCACATGCCTGCTCCACATATAACGCTGGAGTGGTGTTTGCGTAAGATCGCGTCCGTGAGCAGTATGCCACCCCTAATGGGGGTTGTTCACTTTTCGACCTCTGAGAATTGGCATACTCACCTCTGCTAGCGCAACCCCCACACAAAAGCTTATTCTGAATCTTAACTAGAACACACACTCACGTTGTGGCTTAAGCAAAATGGCTGATCAGTGGAGTGGGTAATCTGGCATATGTCTCAATGACGTAAGAGGTTGGTGTTTTTGTCCTCAGTGCAGACTTGAATTAGGCCAAAAAACGACACACTATTTTTACCACCCTCATATTTAGCTGAAATTGTTCTCAGTATTTTTCCATTGATGTTGTCACCACCTTTTTTGCCACAAGTAGCAGTCATCTCTCCCCGTAGGCTGCTCCTACTGTGACGGTCCTCTCTGATTAATCAGTGATGTCAACTGGGAATCAATTACAAAGGTAGCAATCAACCTGAGGGAAGGCAGTCATTTTGTCATAACTCATTGGGACATCCTGTTAACGAATGTGCTTTGTTGCCAACAAAGCAAATAAAATATCTCCTGCCTGTTACTTATTTAGCCTCAAACAAAGTGTTCCTTTCCGACATGTAAAGATTTAGTCAGTGGAACAGTTTGAACTTCAATCCTTTGTCCTGGTTAGGGTACCTATTCAAATGACAATGTTTTACCATATTAGTCATGTGAGTTACATGGACTAGAATGATGATACATAGACTTCCAAAGGGACATTTTTCCTGGTCTCCAGTTAGGCTAGCTCATAGTCAGTGAATCCTTGAGGAATAATGGCTCAGTTCTTCTGTGTCCTCCAGTCCGAGGCGGTGTTCCCGCTGTTGCAGTAACCCGTGTCTGGGGCCTCTGTGGTGTTCCTGATGCCCCTCACCCACCCCTAAAGATCCCAGGTGGGCGAGGGAATGACCAGCGGGATCGCAATCTTTCAGCTAAGCTATTCTACTCTGTGAGTCCACTCTTCTCTTTCTCCTTCATCATCTGGTGTTAAGATACCTGTATCAAACCTTTCTTCATACCTGCTAATTTCTCCATTCTCCTGCAGGATGCTCGGTTGCTGGTTCTTGAGGAGCCGCCCCCCGCCAATGGCAGAGTGCGTTTCCTGCTCTTTGAGCCTCGTTGCTCAGAGGGCAAGCACTGTGTCTGGAGGGGGGTGCTGAAAGGGAGGAACATCTACATCGAGATCCCCCCTGGAGCTCTGCCCGAGGGCAGCAAAGACAGGTCAGTGATCCAATGCAAGTACAACCTCTTGTTGTCCTCTGGTTTTACTTTAGACCGTTTTTGTTGTCTTTTCAAGGCGCAATATGCAGAAATCACTCTGCCATTGCCGGTGTGTAAAATTCTGAAATGTTTGCCGAATTTCAGGTGACAACTAGTGTGGAGAGTCATTGTACCATCTAAACTGCTGTGAAATCTTTTCATTAACCAAAAATATAGTATATAGCATATCCAGATGCAAAAAAATGAAATTTTCGGACAGGGACGCATAGAAATGGCACACACAGAATGGATCTACCGCTTATCAGACTTGCTTACAATGAGAATGGCAGCTCTATAACTCAAATTTCTATGTGAATTTGGTCTTGTCGCGCACAAAGATACATATTGCGTCTTCAACTTGTTTGATGTTGTTTCATGGTAGATGGACTTAGTTTCTATTGCTTGCTGACTGCAATGCACTTCCTTCATAACTCATTGACTTACTTAATCTCTCCAGTTTCGCTCTCCTGCTGGAATGTGCGGAAGAGAAGCTGCAGGTTGACCATGTCTTCATCTGCTTCTACAAGAACCGAGACGACAGAGGTAAGTCACTGTGTGTGTCTGCTTCCAGTCAAACACCTCTGTTAATACTTTATGTGCTTTGTTATGAGGCAGTTCTCTCACTGTCCTTTTCTCTCTCCAGCATCTCTGCTGCGTACCTTCAGCTTCCTGGGCTTTGAGATTGTGAGACCGGGTCATCCACTCGTCCCTACCCGCCCCGATGCTTTCTTCATGGCTTACAGAATCGAACGAGACTCCTTCGACGATGAATAATGGGTCACGCACATGCCACAAATGCATATATATATATATATATATATACACGTTAGCTTTTACATACCCTTCCCCATCCCACTTCATCACTTAGGGAAAATAAATATGATCAAAATTCATTAAGGTCAAGGTTTCCTGTGAAATAGTTTATTTACTTTGATGTGATGTATTACAATGACATTTGAACTAGTGTGTAATGTTAAACCAAGAATGTATCCTTATTAAATCTGGGAAATGTTTCCTCAACACTGTACTAATTTCCATGTGTAGTACTGATTTCCTCTCTCCCCATCCACTACAATGATCATCTCTAGGCTGTACAATTTATGGTGAAAATGTCCATGCTGCATATTCATGTTATGTTAGTTATGTTTTCTTGGGTATTTCAAGTAGATTTTCCTGTTTTATATTGATTTGATTTTAATGTGTGCATGAACTTTGATTTCTAGTTTTGATCCACTTGACTGAAATCTGCATGTTGTAACAAGTGCCCGAATAAAAGTGCTCACCTTAACCATAAGGCATAAATCCACTTGTTATGTGTGTAGGAATTGGGGAAAGGGCATTGAAATATGTGTAACGATTTACAAGACGTTGTATTTTGTGGGCACACGTACCAGAGTTTTAGAAGCATCTGTTTAAACTCCATCAGTCTGTGTTGAATTTAACCTAATGCACTTTAAGTTGATATTTTAAAATCTTTAATGGGGCTCCTTGGATCCATGAAATGTTAATTATAGAACACAGTGCATATACATTTGATTTGGAGCTGATATGTAATTTGCCCAATATACTTGGAAAGCAATGCTGTAGAAAAATGTCTAATAAAAAAGCAAACCTTTAATGCCCTGCTCTAATCTAATGTCAAATGTGGATGATATTTAACGTTCATGTTGTCAGAATCTATCTTGAACATCTGGAAGGCAATGTTCAAGAGATTCTGACAACATGAACGTTAACTATCATCCACATTTTACATTAGATTAGAGCAGGGTATCCCTAAGTTTGGGACCCCACCTGGGTGCACATTTAGTCTTTTGCCCTAGCACTACACATCTGATTCAAATAATCAAAGCTTGATGAGTAGTTATTTTAATCAGCTGTGTACTTCTAGGGCAACAAACAAAAACGTGCACCCAGGGGGGGGCCGAGTTTGGGAAACCCTTGATTGGAGGATCATTAATTCAAGCAGTGGACTTCAATTAACAGACATGAGTAATCACAACTTCCTGTCCACTGTTGTGGAGTCCTAGTCGAGCTGTGGCCCTCATCACAGTTTCAGAGTCAGTGAAGGAGATGTACTGTAGACACAGGCAGTGCTCCCAGTCCAGACTGGGCAGGTCCTGGATCAGCCCTCCCTCTGCCAGCTTCAGCATCAGAAGGGCCTGCTTGACTGACAGCCAGTTGTGCAGAGTGGAAGGCACGGGGGGATTTACCCTGAAGAGCTCAACACGTGGACCCCAGAGCAGAGCCTGCAGGACCCCCACTACGTCTGCTATCTGTAGCCCACTACCCTCATCCTGAAGCCAGGAGGCTAGTTGGAGAAGCCCTGGTAGATATGGGGAACTCTGGATGGCGCCATCTGAACTCTGTGTATGTTGAGAGGGAGCATTGTCAGAGAGGTACAGGCAGTACTCTAGCAACACTCCGAACTGAGACTGGATGGATGGAGGTGCATGAGCAGGCTGAAAGAGACTGGGGTCACTGTGACTGGTGTGATTGGTCAACGCCACACGAGGGGTTCCCCACTTTCTCCATAGCTCCTGAATCTCTCCTTTTATCTTCTCTTTTTCATTCTCCAATAACTCAATTTCTTCACTTCTTCCACTTTCTTCTGCTTTGTCTGCCTCTGTTTCCCTCTCCCTTGGCCATACCAGCAAGATGCCTTGAGCCTTCAGCTCAGCGCACGTGGCTGCATTACTGCACAGGTGTTGTAAACCCAAGGCTAACTGTAGCAGCAGAATACTCAGTTGCCTTTCATACACTAATGGTTTAAAGCTCCGCAGGAACCTTCCCTCTTGTACAAAGTCTTCCAAAGTAGCCTGTGGTAAGTCTCTCTCAATTGTCACTGCATATCCCTTGAGCAATAGTGAAGCAACTGTAGGTCCACTGCTCTCCTCAGACTCCGCTTGACTTTGGTCTGCCTCAATTCTGCTCTCATCTGGTGATTCTGTCCCTGTCTGATCAGACTGTGAGGAGTCTGAAGTGGTTGTGTTTTTGGTTCCAGGTTCTTTCTCCAGTGCTGGGCATGATGGGAAAGATACAATGACCTGCTGAATGTTGACATTGGGCGGCACTGAGGTAGGTTGAGACAAGGGGCCAACTTCACTGCTTACCTGGGAATGAAACCGGGGAGGAAATTAGAACAAAAAAAACTTTCACTTCCTTAACAAGGCTTAGTCACATTAAAAGTTGTTTTTCTCCTCTATTGTACAGTCATATCTGATTCATTCACAGTCTAACAAAATACCCCTAATCTAAAATTAGGATTCCCATTAGCTGCTGCTAAAACAGAAGCTACTCTTCCTAATGCTAATAAGCCTTTCTAAGACATGGATGTTTGCTGTTGTCTGTACAGTCTGTTGGGTTGCTCAACACCTGTTGACAGTTCAGAGGAAATGTGTCACTGGAGTCGGGGGTTGCCAAACTTGCTATATAATGGTGCAAAACATGACTGTTGCTTGAGGTAGAGCTTAGAAATGAGCCCTTTTGTTAATTATCTCTTATCTTTGGCTTTTGGCCTGATCGTGGCTTTTTACATTTGGTGCAGCAGTGTTTGAATTCTGCTTGACTTTTGCATTAGCACATAACTCAAGTATGAATACTGCTTGAGCATGATGCATAAACTGCACAAACTTATTTACAACCACAGACAGATGCTGGCACTAAGACCGCAGTCAGTCAGCTGTATAAGGAAATAAGCAAACAGGAAACCACTCACCCAGATGTGGCGCTCCTAGTGGCCGGAGACTTTAATGCAGGGAAACTTAAATCAGTTCTACCAAATTTCTATCAACATGTTAAATGTGCAACCAGAGGGAAAAAAATTCTAGATCACCTGTACTCCACACACAGAGACGCGCACAAAGCTCTCCCTCGCCTTCCATTTGGTAAATCCGACCACAACTCCATCCATCCATCCTGATTCCTGCTTACAAGCAGGAAAATTAAAGCAGGAAGCCCAGTGACTCTGGCTATAAAAAAAGTGGTCAGATGAAGCAGATGCTAAACTACAGGACTGTTTTGCTATTACAGACTGGAACATGTTCCTGGATTCTTCCGATGGCATTGAGGAATACACCACATCAGTCACTGGCTCTATCAATAAGTGCATCGAGGACGTCGTCCCCACAGTGACTGTACGTACATACCCCAACCAGAAGCCATGGATTACAGACAACATTCGCACTGAGCTAAAGGGCAGAGCTGCAGCTTTCAAGGTGTGGGACTCTAACCTGGAAGCTTACAAGAAATCCTGCTATGCCCTGTGACGAACCATCAAACAGGCAAGGCGTCAATACAGGGCTAAGATTGAATCATACTATACCGGCTCCGACGCTTGTCTTATGTGACAGGGCTTGCAAACTATTACAGACTACAAAGGGAAGCACAGCCGCGAGCTGCCCAGTGACTACCAGATGAGCTAAATCACTTCTATGCTCGCTTCGAGGCAAGCAACACTGATGAGGCAAGCAACACTCATGCATGCAACACGCATGCATGAGAGCATCAGCTGTTCCAGACGACTGTGTGATCACACTCTCCGTAGGCGACATGAGTAAGACCTTTAAACAGGTCAACATACACAAGGCTGCGGGGCCAGACGTATTACCAGGACGTGTGCTCCAGGCATGTGCTGACAAACTGGTAGGTGTCTTCACTGACATTTTCAACATGTCCAACATTGAGTCTGTAGCACCAACATGTTTCAAGCAGACCACCATAGTCCCTGTGCCCAAGAACACAAAGGCAACCTGCCTAAATGACTACCGACCCGTAGCACTAACGTCAGTAGCCATGAAGTGCTTTGAAAGGCTGGTAATGGCTCACATCCACACCATTATCCCAGAAACCCTAGACCCACTCCAATTTGCATACCGCCCAAACAGACCCACAGATGATGCAATCTCTATTGCATTCCACCCTGTCCTTTCCCACCTGGACAAAATAAACACTTATGTGACAATGCTATTCATTGACTACAGCTCAGCGTTCAACACCATAGTACCCTCAAAGCTCATTACTAAGCTAAGGATCCTGGGACTAAACATCTCCCTCTGCAACTGGTTTACGCATAGAGTAGGCCTTTTGGGGGCAGGGATAAAACATTTAAGTGGCCCCCCCTCGTGAAGGCAGAGTTTTTGCTGTAGTTAATTTCCTGCAATTATATACAATTTGCCATGGGGTGGAGAGAATATTTTGCAATTTTCTAACACATTTTATGCAATTCTACAAGTTGTGCCATGGGGCGTATAAAAACATGTGCAGTTTTACAGCGAACTTCCTACAATTCTACACATTTGACCATAGGGTGGAGAGATATTTGAGCAGTTTAAAACCACATTTTCTGCAATTCTACACATTTTGCCATGACTTATGGTATCTGAGTGAGAGTGACTAACAAAATCAATGGGGGCCCACTGGTGGTCAGGGTCCCTGGGCTCGTGCCCCGTGTGCCCTGTCAGTAATTAAACCATGATTACTAGCTACAAGTTTAGATAACTGGTCCGACTAATTTATAATCTCATGAAAAGATGAATTGAGAAACTGCACCTTGTGTATTCTACTATTCTAACTCTCAACAGAGTTCCTAAAAACATTAAAAATAATTCATCCTTCTCACACACACACACACACACACACACACACACACACAGCGGCCGCTTAAATCACTAATGCCCTGAGCATAACCTTACCTTAGCTGCGATTATCCTCCCTGGAATCTTTGGGCTATGCAGGCTGTAGTACAGTGAACCTGCTATCTGCTTGGGCTGGTAGTTTTCACACAGTAGGAAATCTTGGGGCTGAAATGCAAAAACGCCTTCGCCGGACACTCTCATCAGGAGAACCCCAGCCTCTATGCGCTGTTCCATACTCCTCAGGAACAGTAGGTGGCGATGCTGAATACCTTGACAAATGTCCCCTTGGTTGTAGAAACTGCTGAAGAAGTAGGTAAGCTGTTCATCAGGTGTATCGAAGTCCAGTTGAGATAGCGGCTGCAAGTTGAGAGGGCTCTTCTGGACTGGTCTTTCTTCGTCTATCTCTACATGGGGCTGAGTGCCTGCGATGGGGACCAGCATGTAGAGAGGGTTGTCATAGTTTTGGTGACTGCAGGGTAGTGGGGAAAGGGGACACAGATAGACCCCTGGTAGGGAAAGGGTTCGAGCCAGCCTCTTCTTGGGCACTGGTGGAGGGGTGGTGCTATCTGAGAAAAACCTCTCTTGATGACAGTAAGAGGGGTCTGAAAGATAAAGGGAAATACAGAACATGTAATAGACTTTCCAGAGAAGTCATTGCCTATTTCCACCCTTATCGAGAACTTCTTTAGAATAAGGTAGAGAAATTACAGAATAGTAATACTCTGCAACAACAAAAACATTTCAGCCAATGTTTATCTCAAACTGTTGTTGGATACGTAGATTAAATATTTGACAGGAGGGGCCTCCCGGGTGGCGCAGTGGTTAAGGGCGCCAGCTGTGCCCCCAGAGACTCTGGGTTCGCGCCCAGGCTCTGTCGTAACCGGCCGCGACCGGGGGGGCGATGCACAATTGGCCTAGCGTCGTCCGGGTTAGGGAGGGGCTGGCCGGTAGGGATATCCTTGTCTCATCTCGCACCAGCGACTCCTGTGGCGGGCCAGGCACAGTGCGCGCTAACCAAGGTTGGTTGGGTTGTGCATCGGAGGACGCATGACTTTCAACCTTCCTCTCTCCCGAACCCGTACGGGAGTTGTAGCGATGAGACAAGATACAATTGGATACCACGAAATTGGGGAGAAAAACGGGGTAAAATTCAAATATATAAATAAATAAATATTTGACAGGACTGTATTCAGTTGAGCTTGTGACAAACATGTGAACACATAAATGTTGTGGCTATGGCAGGTCTTTATCAGCATAGGCCTGGTTTCAGGTGTCACTTCCTCCCATTCAAATCACATGAGAAAAGGGAAGCAGGACAAGGAAGGAAAATGAGAGGGTAAAATACAAGTGCTTTCTATTTAATATTTCAGATGGAAAAAAGCAAATACCTAAATAACTTATATCCTAATCCATTTTATAATTGAAATCAACAGGATAATATAATACTACAGTGTCTGATAAAGGTAGATGTGCGTTGTACTCACCATAGCGCTGGTGAATGGGACACTGCAGTGCATGGCAATCAGTGGCTGCAGAGAACACATCTGTACAGGTAGAGCCCTGGTGCTGATGGGGCCCCAATGGGCTAGAGACACTCCCATCCAACTCCAGGTCCACACTGGAACCCATACTAGAGCCTCGCGAGTAGAGACTCCTGAGGGCGCACACACAGACACAATCAGATTCATTAATTGATCTGCTGTCCTTTGAACTAGTTACCTAAAATAAGCGCCTACAGTACAGAAGCTGCATAGCACTCAGATAGACTCTATGCAGTGTCTTGATAGTTTTTCTGACGAAGCCTACATTTAAAGGTTCAGTCGAACTGTCAAGACACTGCATAGAGTCTGAGTGCTATGCAGTTTCTGTACTGTATGTTTTTGTTTTACCTGCGCTGTTTGATAGGCAACACTGGGGGTCCACTCTGTCTCTCTGCTCCCTGAGTTGCACAATCCATCGCTGCACAATCCATTGCCTGGTTACGGTGTCTCTCACTCAGAATAGCAGTCTGTCAAACTCAAATGGAACTTGAGGTCTCTAATATTATTGCTCAGGTTCACGTTAATATCCTCTCTCCCTCTCTTTCGCTTGCTCTCTCTCTCTCTCTCTCTCTCGCTCTCTCTCTCTCTCTTACTGTCTGTCTGTCTATCTCTGTCTCTCTTTCTTGTGAGAATGTAATTATCTGCTGTTCTGATCTTTGCAGTCTGAGGTTGGTACCGGAAAAGTAGTGCCTGTGTGAGGGCATATCAGCACTTATGCAGTAACCTCAACTACAAAATGAGGAAGAACACCAAAAAGACACCCAACTTCACACACTCTTTTTTTCTCTCTCACTTTCCTTTTAAGTTAGATCCATCACACACTTGGTCTCTGCCTCCCTGGTACTTTGTCTTTTATGGATTGGATCTCAAATCACATTTTTCTTCTTCAATGTGCTAGCCCCCAATTACTTTATGATGCATCTTCTTGGTCAAACATGTGATCAATCTAATTGCATTAGAAGGGCTGAGAGATGAGGAAATGTTGGACTGGAAAGGAGGCATGGCTGAGTCAAATAGGAATCCTGACTTAATGAGGTGGTGATTAAACAGCTCAGACATACGCTCCTTGTCAGTAGCAACCCCATCATCAACATTGAGGGACAAGAACAGCTGTGAGGAGGAGGGTTAATTCTCCAGGTCTTTCCCCGTTTTCCAGAACTTCTTGCGTTTAGACCCACAGAGAGAGAACGGCTATTTAAAGTAACTAACTTTGGCCTTCCGGTTAGCCTGAGTGCACTTATTTATCATTTACCCTGAACGAGAGCCAGTCAGCCTGAGCATGTGTGTGCCGAGCCTTTCACCAAATGGTGGAGTAACTCTGCCAGATCACGGTCAAACCAGGGGTTGAACCTGTTTTTAATTCTCATTTTCTTTATGGGGGTTGTCTGTTAACAATACCACTGAAAATATCAAAAAAGAAGGTCCATGTGTCTTTGACAGAGGGCCAGGTCATGAAGGAAGGCTTGTTCATTAAAGTTTTTAAGCAAGCGTCTATGACAAATCAGGACAGGTCGTTTAACTGAGAAGCCATTACGAAAACAGTCTGTAAAACAGTGATCACTAAGGTCATTAAAGAAAATACCAGACTGATACCTATCAGGATTATTTGTGAGGATAACATCGAGGAGAGTAGCCTTTTCTGGGTGTTTGGAGTCTTGGGATTGGTAATAATCTGAGAAGGATTTAGGGAGTTGTTTTAGGACTTGGTCAGGTGGTTTAAGCATGTCACAGTTTAGGTCACCCAGCAGGACAAATTCAGACAAATTCAGACTATGTGTAAGGGGCCAGGAGAGACCTTAGGGCAGGTAGGGTACAGGCCAGTGCTGATGGAGGACGATAACCCAGCAACAGTCAACAAATAGCTATTTGAAAGCTTAATGCTTAAAACCAGCTATCAAATTGTTTGGGGACAGACTTGTTGGAGACAACAGAGCACCGAAGGCATTCTTTGGTAAAGATTGCCACTCCACCACCTTTGGAAGATCTGTCTTGACAAAAAAGGTTCTAACCAGAAAGGTTAACATCAGTGTTCAAAACACTCTTTCTTAACCACGCCTCAGTAATGACCAACACATCTGGATTAGAGCTGTGAACCCAAGCTTTCAATTGATCCATTTTAGGTAATAACCTTCTAGTGTTAACGTGCAGAAAACCCAGGCTTTTACGAGAGCAGAAATCAGTGAAGAAGTTATCAGAGCACAAGTAAGAATTGGGGCTAGCAACAGTAGACGGGCCAGGGTGTACATGCACATTTCCAGATATCATCAGCAGTAATACAATCAGGGCACGGCAGAGGACAGGGAGAGAGTGTTGATTTTTTAATGATATTTCAATGTGCATCAGATGGCAACAAGATCCTATTGTACAGCAATTTCATCAGGTAACATGAATACAAAGCTGGCGAGATGTAGTTAGAATAGGATGGGAGGCCAAGAGTTCATGTAACCAATGGAGTCTGAGTCGCGAGTGTGGGGTGAAAAAACTTCAGTCCCATGGTTGGGTAAACGATCAAGTTCATAGTCAACAAAGCACGCAAAAGTCATGGGGCAAATAGGATGAAGCACAATAAAAAAAAATTACAGCTTGGGGCAATCCCATTGTAAGTTCAAAGAGTCACTCGCCCCAACGAGATAACTTGAGAGTAGCTCTCTATGAGTCCAATATGCTATAAAAGTCTGAGATAAAAAATAAAAAAATAGTAGGCCTATAGTAGTTCAAGTGTTTCTGAGTAAGCTCACGTAATAAGCATCACAAGTTAATTCATACAAGTATGATCAGTCCAAAGTCTACAATGTGTGTACAGTGGGGCAAAAAAGTATTTATTTAAAAAGTATTTATATAACTATGACAGACAAAATGAGAAAAAAAATCCAGAAAATCACAATGAATTTATTTGCAAATTATGGTGGAAAATAAGTATTTGGTCACCTACAAACAAGCAAGATTTCTGGCTCTCACAGACCTGTAACTTCTTCTTTAAGAGGCTCCTCTGTCATCCACTCATTACCTGTATTAATGGCACCTGTTTGAACTTGTTATCAGTATAAATGACACCTGTCCACAACCTCAAACAGTCACACTCCAAACTCCACTATGGCCAAGACCAAAGAGCTGTCAAAGGACACCAGAAACAAAATTGTAGACCTGCACCAGGCTGGGAAGACTGAATCTGCCATAGGTAAGCATCTTGGTTTGAAGAAATCAACTGTGGGAGCAATTATTAGGAAATGGAAGACATACAAGACCACTGATAATCTCCCTCGATCTGGGGCTCCACGCAAGATCTCACCCCGTGGGTTCAAAATGATCACCAGAACGGTGAGAAAAAAGCCCAGAACCACACGGGGGGGACCTAGTGAATGACCCGCAGAGAGCTGGGACCAATGTAACAAAGCCTACCATCAGTAACACACTACGCCGCCAGGGACTCAAATCCTGCAGTGCCAGACGTGTCCCCCTGTTTAAGCCAGTACATGTCCAGGCCCGTCTGAAGTTTGCTAGAGAGCATTTGGATGATCCAGAAGAAGATTGGGAGAATGTCATATGGTCAGATGAAACCAAAATATAACTTTTTGGGAAAAACTCAACTCGTCGTGTTTGGAGGACAAAGAATGCTGAGTTGCATCCAAAGAACACCATACCTACTGTGAAGCATGGGGGTGGAAACATCATGCTTTGGGGCTGTTTTTCTGCAAAGGGACCAGGACGACTGATCCGTGTAAAGGAAAGAATGAATGGGGCCATGTAATCGTGAGATTTTGAGTGAAAACCTCCTTCAATCAGCAAGGGCATTGAAGATGAAACGTGGCTGGGTCTTTCAGCATGACAATGATCCCAAACACACCGCCCGGGCAACGAAGGAGTGGCTTCGTAAGAAGCATTTCAAGGTCCTGGAGTGGCCTAGCCAGTCTCCAGATCTCAATCCCATAGAAAATCTTTGGAGGGAGTTGAAAGTCCGTGTTGCCCAGCAACAGCCCCAAAACATCACTGCTCTAGAGGAGATCTGCATGGAGGAATGGGCCAAAATACCAGCAACAGTGTGTGAAAACCTTGTGAAGACATACAGAAAATGTTTGACCTCTGTCATTGCCAACAAAGGGTATTTAACTAAGTATTGAGATAAAAATTTGTTATTGACCAAATACTTATTTTCCACCATAATTTGCAAATAAATTCATTCAAAATCCTACAATGTGATTTTCTGGATTTTTTTCTCATTTTGTCTGTCATAGTTTAAGTGTTCCTATGATGAAAATTACAGGCCTCTCTCATCTTTTTAAGTGGGAGAACTTGCACAATTGGTGGCTGACTAAATACTTTTTTGCCCCACTGTATGTGCACTGGAGGCAAACAAAACGCTCAGGAGAGAGGGGGGAATGTGGCGGGGGCAAGCCAGGGCAGATGTCGGGGAAAAGATCGCCATGTGGGATCAAAGTAACAATGCAGCAGGTAAGGCGAGTACATTTTAACATCTTAGTAATTTAGCAGATGCTCTTATCAGAGCAATTAGGGTTAAGTGCTTTTCTCAAGGGAACATCGGCATATTTTTCAGTTACTGGCCCAGACCTGAGGCTGAGTAGGAGAGGACGCGTTAAACCCTACTTGGACATTCAGTCTTTGGGACGTGGAAGGTTGTTGTTGTGCAGAGAGGGATTAGAATTCATACAGTTATAATAATAGCACACTGTAGGCCTATTGGTTAGCATGAATAGATTTAAACAATAAGGCTTGTAAGTTCATACATTTACGTAGACGCTCTTATCCAGATCGACTTACAGGAGCAATTAGGGTTAAGTGCCTTGTTCAAGGGCACATTGACAGATTTTTCACCTAGTCAGCTCAGGGATTCCAACCAGCAACCTTTCAGTTACTTGCCCAACGCTAGGCTTCCTGCTACCATACTTTCTTACTTTGCAGTAAGCATTATTCTGAAAATGAATATCTTGTTCCATTATAATATCATTGAAATATATTAGGTCAAGTGCTCTTCAGACAAAGGGTTTTTGTGATCTATTTTTAGAAGTAGGTGTCGTATTTATTCCACAGTGAGGCACAATTCCTCTTCATGATCTATGAGAGAGGAGGCATAATGAGTATCAGTAGAAGGTTGCAGAGTAAACATCATTAGGCCCTAGTGTCCTTTCTCTCAAGAGCCCCTTCATATGCTAAGAGCCACAGAGAACAGGGTCTCCCTACCTCACATACAGCAGATGTTGCATCAGCACACATTGAACAACATGCAGTTAAGATTTACAGACTGTTGGACATGCTGAAATGCATCATCCTTTTATGATATGTAACTTTAAATTGTCATCTGAAGAGAGTAATACACCATTGAATATATTCAGGTATCAAATGTGTTGTTAATGATAGTGTATGGTGGATTAGGATTTCTGTTAAATTCAGTTGAGAGGATTAAGGTTTAGATTACGCCCCTTAAATAAAACATACAGATGTAAGGCTAGCCATAGCGGGGATCTACAGTATAGTATTCTGGATTTCATGAAATATTGAACTGTCTTGAGAGGAGAATGTTTATGAAAGGATCAGCTTTCATATTCATACAAATGTTTCAATGAGGAGGTGGAGGATGAGCCTGAGGAGATGGTTCATAGTATCTCCTCCTTTGGTGCTGATTCAGTCTGTGAGATACTATATTCTATGGACAGTAGTTGCCCATCTGGAGGCATTGGGTTTAATGTGAATGGCCTGTGTCGTGTGGTGAATGCTGTCTTTATCCTTGTGTAGGCGCCAGATCCCAGTTTGGAAGAGCAAATCAAATCAAATCATATCAAATCAAATCCAATTTTATTTGTCACATACACATGGTTAGCAGATGTTAATGCGAGTGTAGCGAAATGCTTGTGCTTCTAGTTCCGACAATGCAGTGATAACCAACAAGTAATCTAACTAACAATTCCAAAACTACTGTCTTATACACAGTGTAAGGGGATAAGGAATATGTACATAAGGATATATGAATGAGTGATGGTACAGAGCAGCATACAGTAGATGGTATCGAGTACAGTATATACATATGAGATGAGTATGTAGACAAAGTAAACAAAGTGGCATAGTTAAAGTGGCTAGTGACATAAGAATGCAGTCGATGATCTAGAGTACAGTATATACATATGCATATGAGATGAATAATGTAGGGTAAGTAACATTATATAAGGTAGCATTGTTTAAAGTGGCTAGTGATATATTTACATCATTTCCCATCAATTCCCATTATTAAAGTGGCTGGAGTTGGGTCAGTGTCAATGACAGTGTGTTGGCAGCAGCCACTCAATGTTAGTGATTGCTGTTTAACAGTCTGATGGCCTTGAGATAGAAGCTGTTTTTCAGTCTCTCGGTCCCAGCTTTGATGCACCTGTACTGACCTCGCCTTCTGGATGATAGCGGGGTGAACAGGCAGTGGTTCGGGTGGTTGATGTCCTTGATGATCTTTATGGCCTTCCTGTAACATCGGGTGGTGTAGGTGTCCTGGAGGGCAGGTAGTTTGCCCCGGTGATGCGTTGTGCAGACCTCACTACCCTCTGAGAGCCTTACGGTTGAGGGCGGAGCAGTTGCCGTACCAGGCGGTGATACAGCCCGCCAGGATGCTCTCGATTGTGCATCTGTAGAAGTTTGTGAGTGCTTTTGGTGACAAGCCGAATTTCTTCAGCCTCCTGAGGTTGAAGAGGCGCTGCTGCGCCTTCTTCACGACGCTGTCAGTGTGAGTGGACCAATTCAGTTTGTCTGTGATGTGTATGCCGAGGAACTTAAAACTTGCTACCCTCTCCACTACTGATCCATCGATGTGGATAGGGGGGTGTTCCCTCTGCTGTTTCCTGAAGTCCACAATCATCTCCTTAGTTTTGTTGACGTTGAGTGTGAGGTTATTTTCCTGACACCACACTCCGAGGGCCCTCACCTCTTCCCTGTAGGCCGTCTCGTCGTTGTTGGTAATCAAGCCTACCACTGTTGTGTCGTCCGCAAACTTGATGATTGAGTTGGAGGCGTGCGTGGCCACGCAGTCGTGGGTGAACAGGGAGTACAGGAGAGGGCTCAGAACGCACCCTGTGGGGCCCCGTGTTGAGGATCAGCGGGGAGGAGATGTTGTTGCCTACCCTCACCACCTGTGGGCGGCCCGTCAGGAAGTCCAGTACCCAGTTGCACAGGGCGGGGTCGAGACCCAGGGTCTCGAGCTTGATGACGAGCTTGGAGGGTACTATGGTATTGAATGCCGAGCTGTAGTCGATGAACAGCATTCTCACATAGGTATTCCTCTTGTCCAGGTGGGTTAGGGCAGTGTGCAGTGTGGTTGAGATTGCATCGTCTGTGGACCTATTTGGGCGGTAAGCAAATTGGAGTGGGTCTAGGGTGTCAGGTAGGGTGGAGGTGATATGGTCCTTGACTAGTCTCTCAAAGCACTTCATGATGACGGAAGTGAGTGCTACGGGGCGGTAGTCGTTTAGCTCAGTTACCTTAGCTTTCTTGGGAACAGGAACAATGGTGGCCCTCTTGAAGCATGTGGGAACAGCAGACTGGTATAGGGATTGATTGAATATGTCCGTAAACACACCGGCCAGCTGGTCTGCGCATGCTCTGAGGGCGCGGCTGGGGATGCCGTCTGGGCCTGCAGCCTTGCGAGTCTGTAGGCCATCTGAGAGCTCTGACTCAGGGCGACAAAGCCATATGGTCTGGTGACCTTGGCAAGGTGAGGCAGAGACAGGGCAACTCTGGCGGTCGGGTCGGGCCAGTGCTCATTCTCCAGGAAGGTACAGGGGTAGGATCTCTCCCTGTGGAGGGGAGAACGCTTGTAGGTGAAGGGGTCTGAGATGGTCCAGTGGGCTTTTCGCTCAGGTGAAAACCCAAATCTGGATGATGACGTTGATGTAGAGAGTGAAGAGGATGGTAAAATACATAAACAGCAGGTGTCCACTTCAGGGCTCCCAAAGCCTTCCTATGCCTCCTCTCCATCATCGCCTTGGGAATGGTGAAGACTGGGAATTGTAAACTGGAACTCCCGAGAGAGCGCATGCTGGAGCGCAACTGTGCCTGCACAGCATGGAGAAATCCCACATTTCTGCAGCATTAAAGTGTTTTGTGCTACTGCCAATAGTTCCAATGCTGATGGTGCTGTCATGTTTCTCTTCGTTGTGGCTGTTGTTTGTGTGCGTGTGTGTGTAGGCTAGCCTATGTGTTTCTCTCTCTCCCTTTCAGCAGTGCTATTAGTTTGTGTCTTGGGTAGGTTAGATTGGTCTGGAGAGAAAACAGTGGGGCTTTATACCTGTGACTCCCCCTGGAGTACCGTTGGTTCTTTCAAGACAACTATTTGGGGGGAAAAACGAGGTCAAATCATGACTTCAGTGATCTTCAGGTCGGAAACTCGGAGCTCTCGAAAAATGCCAGAGTTTCCGACTTCTAATTACGAGTTGGAAGACCGTCCAAAACGATTTTCGCAGTCGGCGCTTGTTTTCTTGTCTTCGACTTCCCAGTTGTTTTGAACGTGGCAAGTGTGTGCGTAAATGTGACGTGTCTGCCTAGTGGCGGAAGCTCTAACCAAGTTTGGTTATCCCTGTTCAGATGGATGGATACCACAAAATAAAATAAACACCTTACTGTTTACAAAATAAAACAAAACAAATCAATAATTTCCCTTGTAAATATTATAATTAGTAGTTGTCATTTTCGTTCAGTTTATTCTATTTATTCAATTCTCACTTTCAATAACATTAGCCTGTGTTTACACAGGCAGCCCAAATCGGATTATTATTCCACTAATTGTTCTTTTGACCAGACAGATCAGTTATTTTTGCCTGTGTAATGCTGTGTTCACGTGCTTAGTCGTAACTCTGAAATGTCCGACTTGCTAACTGGTTACCTAGTTATACACATGCCGCATTCAACGAGTTAGCAAGTCTCACATTTCTGAGTTTAGTTCCGAATAGCATATGAACTAGTCACATTTTGCCTACCGAACGTGACAGGCTATTGTCGGCCTATCTGATGTTGGCCCATACCTTTCTACAGATGCTGCCATAATTCATAATTTCGCTAATTAGTGATTCGATAAATGGTCACAGTTAGCCTAATTGTTTGTGTGGGGTGATTGGCTCATCTTCTGCTATTCCGGGGTTCATAAGAACACTGATCACATACCGCTGTTATCAGCTTCCTTCCAATCTATCGCCACATTGATCAGTATGACCTCTGAATGTAGCGTCGCCATCGAACAGGACAACGACGGTGTTGAGGTAATATGGGCAAATTATGTTTGTACTCCGATGAATTTGACGGCAACTTTTATTGTTGAGGTTGTTTAACTTGCTAACACCTTGAGCTCTTTGCGGCGGGAAACTTTGAACGCCTGCTAGCTTCTGTTGCATCTCATCACAAGTGGCTGCATACTAACGAAATGCTCTGGGACACTCCTTTCACGACACGTAGTGACTTTCGTAGCATGTTAGGACAGCATTTTCGAGAACATATTTCCTAACCTACGTTAATTGTCCTAGCCTGCTATGAAAGTACATTTCTTATCGAAGTGTTTCATCAATGCGCTAACTAGTTAGCCATCTGTCTGCACACCTTGATATTTTATGCTTACTTTGTGGCTTTTCTTTTTTTAAATATAGGATTTAACTGACCCATTTTTACCTTCACAGGACAAAGTTGTGGTGAAGAGAGACAGTGTGTTAACCACTGTACTCTGTCGCCTGTCACAGTTTTGGCCTGTCAGACTAGCGGTAAGCATGTTCCCCAAGCTTCATTTATCTTCACTGGTTAGTTTGAATTTGACATGTTAGACATGGGATGGTTGCGTTTCAATAGTTTGTCAATAATTGGCCTCCATAAATGTGCCACCATATTAATCCCACAAGCACCTGTCCTCACTTTGCATCTGTCTTGGCTATGTGAGTTATGGCTTTTAAAGCTCAGTGATTATACTTCCTGTCTGCAGATGCGTGCTCTCCGTGGGTTTTGGTGGCTGTTGGGTTTCTCCCCTTCAGATGAGGCTTTTGTTCCTCCAGAAGATGACCATTCTAGTCCAGCCCGCCACTGTCTAGCAGGCCGCAAGCGTCTGCGTCGAGCCACACGCATCCTGTTGGCCATCCTGCCTCGCCGTCTGCAGAGCGCCCTGGGCTACCCTGTGTGCACCAGCATCGGCTGTGCTGTATCCCCAGGCATGTATAGTCATGGTTTCTATATACAGCATTGAGACGTGCTTGAAATGGTATGGGGGAATTCTACTATTCATTTGGGTTGTTTTTCAGAGGTGCTTTGCTCCCCCACTAAGCTCTGTGGAAAAGGCAACAAGAGGAAGCAGGATGACCTTGATGATGACGAGGAGCAGCAGACCTGGGTCGAGGCACTCTCTCAGGAACTAGAGGATGAGGAGCCTTCTGTTGATCCTGACTATGAGGTGGCTTCTCCTGTTATGGTTTCCTTTGAATGGGCCTAACCCTTCATCTCACACGAGTAGTATATGGTCTCTAAAATACATGCAAGCATTAAACTAATTTCTTCAGTTTCCCGTGGCACATTGATTTGATACTTGACTATCCAGACCTTTCTTTTTTGACAGCCGAATGCAGTGGACACTGACAGTGAGGAGTATAACTCTCAAAATGACACAGAAAGTGACCTTGATGTTTCAGGGAAGGTTGTGATCGACGACCTTAAAACGGTACAGAGTGAGCGTCTCGTTGGCATGGCCTTTCATCATTCTGCAAGTACTCTGACTATAGGAGATTGGCATTGAATCTAGTTGTCTTTTTGCCTTGTTTGCAGAATGTTCCTCAGACGGCATAGTGGAAGGTGGCATTTCAGGTACATCTGGTGTGACAAACATTTACTTGTTTTTTTTAACATGCATGAGGGTCAACCTATTTGTAATCCTAGTATGATGTTTGACTATTTATATTGATTGTCTTCTATGGCCCACTTGTAAATTGAGATCAGTACTATTTATTGGTCCTTAGGTGTGCCGCCTTCAGTTTTATCACCACCTGTAAGCCTCCAGTGCCAGTTCACTTTTTGCTTGTTTGTAATTGACTAAATAAAACATTCATCTTTATGTGCAGGTTTATTGTGCTTAGTAGCTTCAGACATGCAGTGTAATAACTGACCAGGAGATGGCAATACTAGATTCTTGTTTTATCCTGAAACATCTAGCAGTGTTGACAAGTGGATGATTTGATGGTTGTCACCATATGTATGGAAACATAAGAGTTTAATGGTTAACACCTGTACAGTGAGTTGCTGCTTGACCCCCTAAGTCTCTGTCAAGTAAGATCCCAGTTGAGCTGCAGGAATGGACTTGTACACTGACTAAGGCCTGTTCCATTCAGTCTACTTACACGTGCATATTAAAACGTACATGTACTTGGTGACTTTGTAGCCTCATCTCAACCAGTTTATATTTCCAATGGATATATAATTGCAAATGTATGTGGCTAGTTTCTAGGTTGGCTGTCAGAACTGTTCAGTGCATATAATGATGCTACTACCACCCATAGGCTAAAGACTCCACTCATTATGCTGACCTCTACTTTGACAATCTACTGCGCATTCATACCTTTGCCCATCACCTTTTACGCTTTGAATATCCATGATGCTAAACTGCTTTGTGTCCCTGCTAAAATACAAGCTTGGTTAGCTGAGAAAGTATCCCACAGGCTCTGAGGAAAGCCACATGGCTCTGTGGTACTTGTCTGACAGGACAGAGGGTGTCAGTAAAGGGCACATGCCCATCCAGGGTACCACGCTCTATGCTGAAGAGGACTTGTGGTTAATGCAAAAGGGGAGGGTAGGAGGTATAGAGCACTTGAAGCCCCTTCAATCTATTCCAGGCGCTTGCCGGTTTCATCTGCTCGCTGACTGCAGTGGGTGAGTCTTCGCTCTACATGTTCTGTCTAATCAAACATGAGCTGTGAGTGCACACGTAACATGCCATATGAAACCGAGAACCAAATTTGTATTCAACTTAGTTACTAGTGAAAATGTATACTGTAGGTTTGACAGAACCTTTTAGATTGCCGCACTAAGGCTTTTCCCCCAGTGATCTTCAAAATAGAGTTAGACATGACCTTGAGAATTGGAATGAATTAAAAGCTGTTTTTTGGATGTGGGTAGGAAGAGGATGGTGGGGTTGCTGCTGCGAGGGGAGCAGTGTGTGTGCTAAACACAATGCCGAGGTTGCTGGTCCCTGGGGATTCCCTTGGCTCTGGGTGTTTGCAGGAGAGCCTGCTCAGTCTTGGGCTCCACCTGTGCTTCTAGTCAGCTATGGAGTCCATGGCTTTACACCACCAGCACTCTCACCCTGCCTTTCAACTGCAATGTGCTTAAACAGCACTGGGAAGGGTCATGTGTGAAAGTCCATGCATAGTATCAGCTGTGCAAGGTTATGTGGGCAATTATTTTTGTGTGCTTTGTGACCCTTTGTCCCCCTAATGAATGACATGCAGTGTCAAGGTAATCAATTTACATTCTGTTTGCAGTGGTATGTCTTATGAGCCAGATGCCCACAATAACCTCCATACAGTATGCTTAATGTAGAGGCAATGTGACTCTGTCAGGCCACAAAGGTCCTGGTACTTACTCACTATTTTGGTCTCTCCCTATGCCTCTCATACACACAGGGCTTCACCTCCCCCTAATGACCAGTAGTCCCCTTGGATTTAAGCAGCCATCCATCATCTGTGTGACTGCTTTATTGGGTGCATGTAAGGAGGGACAGAGACCGTCTTCCCTAAGTACACGGGCCAGAGGCTAGGAATGGCACTGGCTGGGTAAAAAGGACCGGGATAAATGCAGAGAATTCACATTTTCGGCCATCAATGTTGATTTAAGTGCACTTGCGTGATGGGACCCTCCAGAGATGACTAGCACGGTTACCTAAGGGCCCTGTCACTCACAATCAGGCCACCAAAGATGGCGGTGCCCTTGATTTAATCCCAGTCTCCTTTATTCCAGCTAGAGAAATGTATGAAATCCAAACAAAATAATCTGGATCCACTGAAGGCCATTAGACTGTCTGGGTTTGGTTTAGCCACGTGCTCCTAGTGGCTATCATACCTACATACAGGAATAAAAGGTGTAGTTGTACTTTGTCCTGATTTTAGTCAGTAACACCTTTCCTCCTCAGCATGACTCCGTGATCATAAGAGGACACTGTGCACCTGCTGCACACATTCCAGACTGAGATTATTTCAAGTTGTTGAGTGAAGTATGAATGCATGGATAATGTCTAAACTGTCTGTGTTTTGAAGGGCTGAGCAGTAGCACACACTCACTCTCAGTTTGAGAGTGGAGATGGCTTGTTAAGTCCCTGTATTTCCCAATTAGGGCCAGATGGCCTGTTCTTATTGTCATTTGCTTGAGTAGAGGACAGACTCTTTGATTCAGTATGCCCATAACACCTGCAGTTACATGTCATTGTGATTACATCATGCTGATTTTATCATAACAATTTATGACATGTTGCTGTTTTTATTCATTGTACATTTAACCTGGTGTAATAAAAAAAAAACTCCTTAAACAATTACTCTCTGTTTCATTCTTTTTGAATTTTCACCATGAATAATGTATAGAGACCTTATTTGCTTGTAGTTTACAACTTCTGGCCTCTGGATCCAAACACCAAAATAGCGCCTATTAATCTGATGGCCAATTACAGCCATTTTAAAACTGCGTTTAGACAGGCTTTTTTGGGTTTACACTGATTAACATACGCAGCACCACACAGAGTGCGATCCAATTGTCCAATTAGTTACTAGATTACAATTTCATACTATATATGCCCCTTGCTTATGGATTAGTGATTTTGAAGGTGCTCGTCACTCCAGAATGTATTACAGAAAGATGAAGGGAGAGCTGGGTAGAGACACATCATCCAGAAGATCTCATTCCCTCACTTTAATTATTTTTCTTCCCATAATAGAATATGATTAATTGATGTGCAATGTGACAGCCCGGTGTAGGATGCTAGTAATGCAGTATTAATGGGGTGGATACTGATGTCGATAGCCTGTCAGTTTATGACCATTTGTCATGAAGTGCCATATTCCTCAGTCTACGGGGTCTATGCAATATAAACAAAGGTAATGCAATGCCTGTGGGGAATTCTAGAACTCAAGCTCAATCTACTCAGGGTTTTCCGAAGTTAGACAGCTTCAGTTAGCTTCATATCCCAGCTCAGGCTGCAGCCGTACTACGACGGTGGATATTGCTAGTCCGCCTGCCGCTCACTCTAGCAAACTTGTAACTGCGCGTTCATGTCACACGTGGTTAGTCGAACGCCGAACTCTTCATTGAGACAATGCTGAAACATCAATCCATGGGCGTGTCACCTTGTTTTTCTTGGGCACTGGGATGATGGTGGTCTCCTTGAAGCAGGTGATGATTACAGCCTAGGACTCGAAACGGTGCCTGACTAAGGCTCGCAGCATCATCAAGGACCTCACACACCCAGCCACGAGCTGTTCTCTCCCTTACTGTTGGGCAGACAGGCTCCGGAACAGTTTCTATCTACAAGCCATCAGACTGCTGAACACTTGAACTGGACTGACCACCTGCTCTGATTCTCTGCACCTTACAACACACGCAAACACACATTCATGCTACATAGACACATTAATGCTACACACACACACATCACAACTGCTGCTACCAGACTCATATTATGATTGCTAAATACTGTGCAATTTTAAAACTAGCCCCCCAATTCCCCCTTCCCAAAACACTTATAAATATTGCACTATAAATTGTTCCTTCCTGTATTAGACTTATGCTAAAATATTTATTGTATTCTACTGAGCTATTTACTTAGTTTGTATTCTTATCTTTTATTATTTCTTATTGTTGTTGGAACCTGCCAGTAAGCATTTAGTTGGATGGTGTTTACCATGTGTATCATATACATACGACTAATGAAACCTGAAACCCCTGTTCTGTCTGTGCACAGGAGGTAGAACTGGCCATTTCCCAGTTGCCTGAGCGATGCTGGGAGACAATCGATAAATGATTCAACTCATGACAAATATGGATTTCCCCTGTGGCCCTGTACACACAGTGACAGCCCAAAGTTTTGTGTTTGAGATGAGAGCATCGCCTTAGTTTTATCTGATGGAGCTGGGGGAGAGCATGTGGAGGAGTGGAGTGTTACACTCATGTTTCAATAACCTCATCGAGAGCTGGTTTTCACTGCCCTAGGGTCTGGAGATGAGATTTCTGATTGGTCTGCCAACAGGAAATTAAACTTGGATGATGTGAGATTTATGTGAGGATGTTTCTCTGTGAAGCAGCTTCTGTTTCTGACAATCATTTCAAAGGACGCAGGCCTCTGCCATCGGAAAATGAAATATTCCACAGCCTTATTGCTTTGTAGCTTAGATCTCCTTTGATAATTTGTTCACCAAAAGACTTTGTGTTTTTAAGTTTTCATCCTGCCCTGCCTTGGCTAGCAGTTGACATAATAACAGCTATTTATTTCATTGTGCAGCCAAGAGAGAATTTATGGCTCCCTAAAAGCGTGATGGATATATACTCTGGAAGGCCAAGACAATCTGTTATCTCTATGCTTGTGTGCTCCCAATATTGGTATTTGTCATCTTGAATAGAATTAATGCTCTGTCAGTCATGCTATTTGTTTTGGAATGGGAAAATTATGACAGATACTAAGACTTAAACTACAGACTTCAGAACCAGGGACCTATCTGAGTGTAGCAGTGTGTTTTTGAAGCACTGTGGACCATAGAGACAGAAGGAGGAGTTTGAGGTATCAGACGGGCTTTTTCTGTGCTCTGACTCCAACAGAACTTGACAACTGCAGCCAGGGTCCTTACGTAAGAAGCAGGACTGAGCAGGACTGTTGAACCACTAGTCATAAAAACGAGTCCAATTACCTTCACTCACAACAAAACAATCCATAAACTGCAAATAAAGGGAAATAATGTTGAAATGAGAGGTTTCATAATGGCAGCTACTTTCATGTTTGTTTTCCTTTTTCTTCTATTAAATGTAGTATTCTGAGGTTGGTGTCATTCAGAGCACTGTGCTCTGACAATACAATAGCTGATATAAACTATACACTGAGTGTACAAAACATTAAGAATGCTCTTTCCATGACATAGACTGACAAGATGAAGCCACGTGAAAGCTATGATCCCTTATTGATGTCACTTGTTAAATCCACTTCAATCAGTTTATATGAAGGGGAGGAGACAGGTTAAAGAAGGATTTTTAAGCCTTGAGACAATTGAGACATGGATTGTGTATTTGTGCCATTCAGAGGGTGAATGGGCAAGACAAAATATTTGAGTGCCTTTGAACGAGGATATGGTAGGTGCCAGGCGCACCTGTTTGTGTCAAGAACTGCAGCTCTACTCGGTATTTCATACAGTTTCCCGTATGTATGGGGGTGCTACTCAGTATTAGGAATGTGATTTTAATGTCTTGTACACTGTGTATATAAACTAGAAACACAAAGCTGTCTTGCCCAAGGTGTTATTATGTATAGCAATGCCCACAGCAATAACAAAGCAGACATTGAAAAGTGATTTAGTTGTGCTTTTGGATGATGTGAGAACAGTGTGGACCTGAGCCAGCAACCCTCTGCTGAATGCCACACCACCTCATCTGTTCTCATGGCTTGGCTGCAGCACTAACGGGCTTAAATGAAATGTAGCAGTGGTCAGCACACTCTACAGTACACATTCTCTCACAAAAAAAGACAGTCAGGGATATTGCATGTGAGTGCACATGTGTGAGTGCATGGGAGCGTGTGCATGTGTGTGAGGACAAGTGCACGGTACATGCATGGGTGTGTGTATCAGCGTATATCCATAGAGAGAAAGTCATCATTCTGCAAGTGAGATGGTTTCTCATTCTCATGAATCCTACTTAATAAATCCTCTTAAGGATCGTCCCTTTTTTTTCCAATTTTCGGCTAAAATGACATACCCAAATATAACTGCCTGTAGCTCAGGCCCTGAAGCAAGGATATGCATTTTCTTGGTACCATTTGAAAGGAAACACTTTGAGGTTCGTGGAAATGTGAAAGGAATGTAGGAGAATATAACATGAGATCTGGTAAAAGATAATACAAAGAAAAGGTTTCTGTCTTTTTTAGTACCATCTTTCGAAATGCAAGAGAAAGGCCATAATGTATTATTCCAGCCCAGGTGCAATTTAGATATTGGCCACTAGATGGCATCAGTGTATGTCCACATTTTTAGTCTGATCCAATAAACCATTGCATTTCTGTTAAAGTTTGTATCAAGACTGCCTAAATGTGTCTAATTTGTTTATTAATAACTTTTCATGTTCAAAACTGTGCACTCTCCTCAAACAATAGCATGGCATTATTTCACTGTAATAGCTACTGTAAATTGCATAGTGCAGTTAGATTAACAAGAATGTAAGCTTTCTGCCAATATCGGATATGTCTATGTCCTGGGAAATATTCTTGTTACTTTCAAACTCATGCTAATCGCATTAGCCTACGTTAGCTCAACCGTACCGCAGGGGACCCACCAATCCTGAAGAAGTTTTAATGTAATCTAAAAAACAATTTCAGCGCTGTACACCCGGTGATACCATTGCTCTAGTAAATGCAGATTGTAGAGCATGTCTTCTTTGTGTCCATCTGATTGGTTTGTATTGTATCAGCCTCATTCATTTTGTAGTAGTATTATGTGAAATCATGTGAATTCCTGTCCTTGTGTGAAATCCTCCTGTAAAGCACAGAGAAATTAGAGTCGCTGACGCTTTCTAATCCACCCACCATCCTCTTGTCTCAGCTCTGCCTCAATCTGCATACTGTGTGGGTGGCCATTGTGTGGCCTCGCTTATCCATGTAAATCGTTACATTACTCTCAGGTAGATTTTCACACACAGCCAGACACACACACACACACACACTAGGAGCCATAATCAAGGTGATACATTTCTATTACAGAACAGAGAACATACATATTTAGCCTTAAATAGCATAGGCTAAGGATATCTAATGCATTACATATAGATAGCCTGTGTTCTAAGAGCACATTGGAATTTCAAATGATTCATTTCCCAAACACATTGAGCACAATTCTTTATGTTGTGTCTGTTTACATGTTCTGAGGCACTCACACCGCCATGGGCTGAGGCTGGTAAGATGCCATTGCTGTTTAGGGCAGGTAGCCTAGTCGTTAGAGCTAGATCGAATCCCCGAGCTGACAAGGTAAAAATCTGTTGTACTGCCCCTGAACAAGGCAGTTAACCCACTGTTCCTAGGTCGTCATTGTAAATAAGAATTTGTTCTTAACTAACTTGCCTAGTTAAAAAAAATATGTATATATTTCTGCTAGTTTTTAACATAATAGGCTTATTGATATTAGCATTCTAACAGTTGCAATAAACCCCAGAGGAGTGGGCAGCATGAGCAATTCTTACCCTCCAGTTGCATCTCGTACTGTAGCTGCAGTATGATGCTTGACCTAACATTTTCAAATAAAGGATACACATGTTGCTGAGAGAAAGTTTGTATTACGGAAAAAACAGCCATATATTTTAGTCACTGTAGAAAACTGTTGCTGGGAATAGCCCATCTCCCTTTTCCTCTAAGCTCCTGTATGACTTTACCTTCCTGCTGAGTATAATTCTCTATGACACATCTGCCACTGGAATATATTAGAGCAGAATTTTTAGGATTCTTTACAGACTACAGAAGTTCTTGGGAATGAGGAGGAATGGTAAAATTGAGAAGCTGACTGCAGGCATGATGCTATTTGTATTTATTAAGGATCGCCATTAGGTGCTGCCAATGCAGCAGCTACTCTTCCTTGGCTCCAGCAAAATGAAGGGCATTATGCAATTTTAAAAACATTACAAGACATTGACAGATTTCACAACACATTAACTGTGTGCCCTATAGCTCTGATAATAAAAGAGAGTGCTTTGTATCTGGACTGAGCAGAGCACCTTTACGCAATACAGTCCTCATGAAATATATTTCTTCCATAAATCCACACTTGGCTCATACATTTCCATCCTTTGGACATTTGCCTTTTAAAATCCGTATTGTGTTTATCTCTTTCCAGTTCCACGCAGAAAGAGCTGCTTCAGAAGGCAAGGCGGGGTTCACTAATCCCACCCATGCACTCCTTATTTACTCCTGACAGCTCCAAATTGAAACTGTAATCACATGTTACACACCATCCCTCATTCCCCCCTTCAATCTTTAAGCTCTCTTCCCGAAGACACAGAAGTCACATTTTCACATTCTTTTTTCCTGGCTGTTTGCCTATGTGCCCTGAGGGCCCTATCAATATCTGACCCGAATGCCTCTCTGTTCTCCCTCTCGCTGTCTTTGGAGAAGACTTCATCTGTTAAGATGGAGGACTGCGGTGTTGGTGGTGCAGTGAGGGTGGATTAGTCACCGGTGGTGCGGTGGGGGCTGGTGAGGGGAGGATGGCTCATAGTAATGGCTGGAATGGAGTAGATGGAATGGAATGAAGCACACCTCCACTGTGCTGGTTTATTTCTCTTTCTGAAGGCTACAACCAGTCTTCCCATTTAATAGCAGGTAAAGAGGAAGAGAACCTGTGTCTGGGAAGAGCCATATCCATTTTTCCTGACACTCTATCTCTGGTGGCGTTAGTGGAACAGTTGGTTTAAATTGTAAACCAGAGGTGGGCAACTCCAGTCCTCGGGGGCCTGATTGGTGTTACACTTCTCCATCCCTAGCAAACACAGCTGATTAATCAAACTGAAGATCATGATTAGGTGATTATTGGAGTCAGGTGTGTTAGATGTGGCTGGGGCAAAACTGTGACACCAATCAGGCCCTTGAGGACTGGAATTGCCCACCCCTAGGTGTAAACAGTGGCAGATTTATGCCAGGCTCAGATTTAGGAAGTGTCTATGGGAACAAATACTATACTATAGCCTAGTGTATCCAGCCTAAACACACACTCATTCTCGCTTAATGGGATGACACAATGTATACACAGCCGTGGCCTGTTCGTTGAGCGTAATCTGGGTGGCCTTGACAGACAGTTTGTGAGCGCTGGCCTGAGGCCTGCACTAGCATGTGGAAGTGGGCAGCGTGTTTGTCTTTACTCATTAGATGCCCTAGTGGCACACATGCCAACTCTAAGGCAGGCTGCAAACAGAGACAGGCAGCACAGCTGTCAAGAGGAAATCCTCTCCTCCCTCTCTATACTGCAGGACTGCATCAGAGCTTCCTCACTCATTAGTCTACCTGAACCAGTCGGATTAACCTGCCTCTGATGAGGACTAATAACTAGCTAGAGGAGTATTAGTAATTTGCATGGTCATTCAGCACAGCAGCCTAGTTCATGGAGAAGACAATGAGCAGGTTTAACACCTACAGTGGGGCAAAAAAGTATTTAGTCAATATTTATTTTCCACCATAATTGGCAAATAAATTCATAAAAAATCCTACAATGTGATTTTCTGGATTTTTTTTCTCATTGTGTCTGTCATAGTTGAAGTGTACCTATGATGAAAATTACAGGCCTCTCTCATCTTTTTAAGTGGGAGAACTTGCACAATTGGTGGCTAACTAAATACTTTTTTGCCCCACTGTATCTCATGGTACAGGTTTCCCAAACACTGCTTTGGGACCCCCCTGAGGCCCATTTTTAGTTTTTGCTCTAGCACTACAGAGCTGATTCAAATAATCAGCTAATCATCAAGCTTTGATTTATTTGAATCAGATGTGTAGTGTTAGGGAAAAAAACGAAACGTACAGCCAACGTATTTTTCTCAAATCAATCACAACATGCGTTGACAGCGTGAGCTGGGCCCTGGCAAATATGGCGAGGTCCTCATCCTGTTCTCCTATGTTAATGTATGTGGAGTTTTAATTCATGTTGACTGTGCCATGCCTGTGCTCCCCAGCTTGCCAAGATATCGTTGTTCCCATTAGGTTTTAATGAACTGCTGTTGCAGAACTGCAGGGAATGAGAAAGGGGTGAAACGTTCCCATAGCGCTGAATGTCAAGCTTGTTTGTTTTAATAATGCTGCGGTTTTGTGCTGCCAGGGGCCCAATAATCATTCTGTCATACACATGCTGCAAATTTGCATATCAAACAAACAACCAATTAAAGTTGACTGTTTTCCCTCATTTAATTATAATCCATTTCTGAATGCCATTGTTCCTGGTTGGTGCTACAAATCTAGCTCACTACCCACAACACCTAGTCGTTACCACAGAGCTTTTAATGACCTTTTGAATTCAAATAAATGTTCTAATTTCAATAGAGAATTGCTGTGTGTGAATGTGAATTGCCTAGAATTGCACACTTTGTGTACATTTGGCAAATGCATACCTTCAGAAAGTATTCATACCCCTTGACTTATTCCACATTCTGTTGTGTTACAGTCTGAATTCAAAATAGAATAAATACAGTATCATTTTTTTCTCACCCATCTACACAAAATATCCCATAATGACAAAGTGAAAACATGTGTTCGTAAGTGTATTGAAAATGAAATAGAGAAATATCACATTTACATAAATAGTCACACCCCTGAGTCAATACATGTTTGAATCACCTTTGGCAGTTATTACAGCTGTGAGTCTTTCTGGGTAAGTCTCTAAGAGACTTTGCAAACCTGGATTGTTCAATATTTGCACATTGATCTTTTAAATAGTCTTCAAGCTCTGTTAAGTTCGATGTTGATAATTGCTAGACATAATAATTACTAGACCCCCCCCCCCTCCCCTCCACTGCTACATTTCATTTAACCCTGTTAGTGCTCCAGCCAAGACACGAGAACAGATTAGGTGGTGTGGCGTTAAGCAGAGGGTTGCTGGCCCAGTTCCACACTGTTCTCATGTCACCCAAGAGCACGACTAAATCACTTTACAATGGCTGCTTTGGTATTAGTGTGGGCATTGCTATACATAATAAAACCTTGGGCAAGACAAGATGGCCTTATTGTGTTTCTAGTCTACATATATACACTGAGGATACAAGACATTAAGAACACATTCCTAATATTGAGTTGCACCCCCCCCCCCCCTTCCCTCAACAGTCTCAAATTCATTGGGGGCATGGACTCTGCAAGGTGTCGACAGCATTCCACAGGGATGCTGACCCATGTTGACTCCAATGCGTCCCGCACTTACACTACCAGTCAAAAGCTTTAGAACACCTACTCATTCAGGCATTTTTCTTCATTTTTACTATTTTCTACATTGTAGAATAATAGTGAAGACATCAAAACTATGAGACAACACATACAGTGGGGCAAAAAAAGTATTTAGTCAGCCACCAATTGTGCAAGTTCTCCCACTTAAAAAGATGAGAGAGGCCTGTAATTTTCATCATAGGTACACTTCAACTATGACAGACACAATGAGAAAAAAAATCCAGAAAATCACATTGTAGAATTATTTATGAATTTATTTGCCAATTATGGTGGAAAATAAGTATTTGGTCAATAACAAAAGTTTATCTTAATACTTTGTTATATACCCTTTGTTGGCAATGACAGAGGTCAAATGTTTTCTGTAAGTCTTCACAAAGTTTTCACACACTGTTGCTGGTATTTTGGCCCATTCCTCCATGCAGATCTCCTCTAGAGCAGTGATGTTTTGGGGCTGTTGCCGGGCAACACAGACTTTCAACTCCCTCCAAAGATTTTCTATGGGGTTGAGATCTGGAGACTGGCTAGGCCACTCCAGGACCTTGAAATGCTTCTTACGAAGCCACTCCTTCGTTGCCCGGGCGGTGTGTTTGGGATCATTGTCATGCTGAAAGACCCAGCCACGTTTCATCTTCAATGCCCTTGCTTATGGAAGGAGGTTTTCACTCAAAATCTCATGATACATGGCCCCATTCATTCATTCTTTCCTTTACACGGATCAGTCGTCCTTGTCCCTTTGCAGGAAAACAGCCCCAAAGCATGATGTTTTCACCCCCATGCTTCACAGTAGGTATGGTGTTCTTTGGATGCAACTCAGCATTCTTTGTCCTCCAAACACGACGAGTTGAGTTTTTACCAAAAAGTTATATTTTGGTTTCATCTGACCATATCACATTCTCCCAATCTTCTTCTGGATCATCCAAATGCTCTCTAGCAAACTTCAGACAGGCCTGGACATGTACTGGCTTAAGCAGGGGGACATGTCTGGCACTGCAGGATTTGAGTCCCTGGCGGTGTAGTGTGTTACTGATGGTAGAGGCTTTCTTACTTTGGTCCCAGCTCTCTGCAGGTCATTCACTAGGTCCCCCCCGTGTGGTTCTGGGATTTTTGCTCACCGTTTTTGTGATCATTTTGACCCCACGGGGTGAGATCTTGCGTGGAGCCCCAGATCGAGGGAGATTATCAGTGGTCTTGTATGTCTGCCATTTCCTAATAATTGCTCCCACAGTTGATTTCTTCAAACCAAGCTGCTTACCTATTGCAGATTCAGTCTTTCCAGCCTGGTGCAGGTCTACAATTTTGTTTCTGGTGTCCTTTGACAGCTCTTTGGTCTTGGCCATAGTGGAGTTTGGAGTGTGACTGTTTGAGGTTGTGGACAGGTGTCTTTTATACTGATAACAAGTTCAAACAGGTGCCATTAATACAGGTAACGAGTGGAGGACAGAGGAGCCTCTTAAAGAAGAAGTTACAGGTCTGTGAGAGCCAGACATCTTGCTTGTTTGTAGGTGACCAAATACTTATTTTCTACCATAATTTGCAAATAAATTCATTAAAAATACAATGTGATTTTCTGGATTTTTTTTCTTCTCATTGTGTCTGTCATAGTTGAAGTGTACCGATGATGAAAATTACAGGCCTCTCTCATCTTTTTAAGTGGGAGAACTTTCACAATTGGTGGCTGACTAAATACTTTTTTGCCCCACTGTATGGAATCATGTAGTAACCAAAAAAGTGTTAAACAAAGCCACACTTTGCCTTGATGACAGCTTTGCATTCTCTCAATCAGCTTCATGAGGAATGCTTTTCCAACATTCTTGAAGGAGTTCCCGCATATGCTGAGCACTTGTTAGCTGCTTTTCCTTAACTTTGCTGTCCAAGTCATCCCAAAACATCTAAATTTGGTTGAGGTCGGGGGATTGTGGAGGCCATGTCATCTGATTCAGCACTCCATCCCTCTCGTTCTTGGTAAAATAGCCCTTGCACCGCCTGGAGGTGAATTAGGTCATTGTCCTGTTGAAAAACAAAGGATAGTCCCACTAAGCCATAACTAGATGGGATGGTGTATCGCTGCAGATTGCTGTGATAGCCATGCTGGTTAAGTGTGCCTTGAATTCTAAATAAATCACAGACCGTGTCACCAGCAAAGCACCCCCACACCATCACACCTCCTCCTCCATGGTTTACATTGGGAACCACACATGTGGAGATAGTCCGTTCACCCACACCGCATCTCACAAAGACACAGCAGTTGGAACCAAAAATATCAAATTTGGATTCCAGACCAAAGGACAACTTTCCACCGGTCTAATGTCCATTGCTTGTGTTACTTGGCCCAAACAAGTCTCTTCTTCTTATTGGTGTCCTTTAGTAGTGGTTTCTTTGCATCAATTTGACCATGAAGGCCTGATTCACACAGTCTCCTCTGAACAGTTGATGTTGAGATGTGTCTGTTACTTGAAATATGTAAAGCATTTATTTGGCCTGCAATTTCTGAGGCTGGTGACTCTAATGAACTTATCCTCTGCAGCAGAGGTAACTCTGGGTCTTCCATTCCTGTGGTGGTCCTCATGAGAGCCAGTTTCATTATAGCACTTGATGGTTTTTGCGACTGCACTTGAAGAAACTTTTCAAAGTTCTTGAATTCTTCCGTATGGACTGTCTTAAAGTGATGTCTTAATGTGATGATGGACTGTCGTTTCTCTTTGCTTTTTTCTCTTTGCTGTTCTTGCCATAATATGGACTTGGTCTTTTATCAAATAGGGCTATCTTCTGTATTCCCCCTGCCTTGTCACAACACAACTGAATGGCTCAAACGCATTAAGAAGGAAATAAATTCCACAAATTAACAGGCACACCTGTTAATTTATATGCATTCCAGGTGACTACCTCATGAAGCTGGTTGAGAAAATGCCAAGAGTGTGCAAAGCTGTCATCCAGGCAAAGGGTGGCTATTTGAAGACTCTCAAATATAAAATATATTTAGATTTGTTTAACATTTGTTTTGGTTACTACATGATTCCATGTGTTATTTCATCGTGTTGATGTCTTCACTATTATTCTACAATGTTGAAAATAGTAAAAATGAAGAAAAACCCTTGAATGAGTAGGTGTTTTAAAACTTTTGACCGGTAGTGTATGTCAAGTTGGCTGAATTTCCTTTGGGTGGTGGATCATTCTTGACAGAAAAACCCAACAGTGTTGCAGTTCTTGACACAAACCGGTGAGCCTGGCACCTACTACCATACCCCCTCTGAATGGCACATACACAATCCATGTCTCAAGCCTTAAAATCCTTATTTAACCTGTCTACTCCCCTTCATCTACACTGATTCAAGTGTATTTAACAAGTGCCATCAATAAGGGTCATAGCTTTCACCTGCATTCACCTGGTCAGTCTGTCATGGAAAGGACAGGTGTTCTTAATGTTTTGTATACGCAGCTTATATTTGGCCTTGTGTCTGTGTCTGTGTCTGTTGGAAAGCAGACTGAACCAGGTTTTCCTCTAAGATTTTGCCTGTACTTAGCTCTATTCCCTTTATTTTCATGACAAGCATACCCATAACATGATGCAGCCACCACCATGCTGAGTGGTACTCAGGGATGTGTTGTTTTGTATTTTCTCCAAACATAATGCGTTGTATTCAGGACATAAAGTTGATTTCTTTGCCATTTCTTTTGCAGTTTTAATTTAATGCCGTGTTGAAAACAGGATGCATGTTTTGAATATTTTTTACTCTGTACAGGCTTCCTTTTCACTCTGTCATTTATGTTAGTCTTGTGGAGTAACTACAATGTTGTTGATTCATCCTCAGTTATCTCCTATCACTGCCATTAAACTCTGTAACTGTTTTAAAGTTACCATTGGCCTCATGGTGAAATCCCTGAGGGGTTTCCTTCCTCTCCGGAAACTGATTTAAGATGGACGCCTGTATCACAGATAGAACAATCAGACAGAGATTTCACTGGATGTATAAATGTGAAGCATCTGCTTGGCGTTTCCACTCACTACCAAATATTGCAGTGAGAGGAAGCCCACTGGCGGGTAGTGGAAGAAAATTGAACCAGATGGATTTTGTCTGACATTCTGCACATTTTCTCATTGATGAAACATTTGCTCTCAATAGAGTTTTCTGTTCCCAAAACTAAAATCTGCTATGAACAGAGTGGACTAAGTTTTGTAGACTTTACCCTTTGCAAAAGTTGTAAAAAATCACACTGTGTAGGAGTGCAAATGTGAAATTGTAGAAATTAGTTATTGGACATGCACACATCCCAGAGTAGGCATTCCCTAACGGAAAAATGCAGGTACATGCTTGCTGGAACGTGCCAATAGGATCTAGCTAGCGTGTGCTTGGCTCTGCACACCTCCTTGCTTGTTCTGCCCACTATGACTCATTTGTTCCCATTGGAAGCAGGCAGTGGTCTATCTTGGTTTAGTTATAAATCTTTGCCTGTATCTTTGTAGTGACTGGGTGTATTGATACACCATCCAAACTGTAATTAATAACTTCACCATACTCAAAGGGATATTACTTCTGCTTTTTTTAACCCATCTACCAATAGGTTCCCTTCTTTGCAAGACATTGGATATCTCCCTGTCTTTGTGGTTGAATCTGTGTTTGAAATTCACTGCTCTACTGAGGGACCTTACAGTTAGTTGTGTGGCATACAGAGATGAGGTAGTCATTAAAAAACCATGTTATACATTATAATTGCACACAGAGTCCATGCAACTTATCATGTGACTTGTTCAGCAACTTTTGCTCCTCAACTTATTTAAGCTTGCCATAACAAAGGGGTTGAACACTTATTGAGTCAGGACATTTCAGCTTTTCATTCATTACTAATTTGTAAAGATTTAGAAAAAACTAAAAAACTTCGACATTGCGGGATATTGTGTCTAGGACAGTGACACAAAATCTTAATTTGATTCATTTTAAATTCAGGATCTAACACAACAAGATGTGGAAGAAGTCAAGGGTTGTGAATACTTTCTGAAGGCTCTGTCCACTATAATTCACTTAGCTGGGGCTTTGTTGAGAGACTGTGTATCCTCTATGGGCATTATACAGAATCCATGTTAGCGCATCTAAATGCCACGGCTGTCCGGTTGGATCTGTCCCTACTGTCTTGAGCAGAGCAGGAGGGCAGGAGATCCAGTGGGTTAGCCACTACTAATACAGGGCTTTGCTGGCCAGAGCCAAGTTTAGTTGTGTTTTAAGCCAGGGATAAGGGACAGGCAGTATCTGACTGGGGTAGGTGTGATAATGATGTTACTGACCCAGTAAGCTCCAGCCACTATCCACCCTCTTACTGACACGCACAGGGACTGGAGAACCACAGACCAAAACAGTTCAACCTATTTCCCATGTGGTCTTTATGCCAGTGGTTGTCTTGCATGGTAGTTACTATGTAGCCTTGTTGACTTTAATACACTTACTCAATGGAAAACACTGGCGTACGCTAGCCTGCATTTACACATGAATGGGAAATCACAACCCTCCCTATTCATTTGGGAGTAGGTACAACACGTACCAAACGTGCTTCAGGGAAGCTTTTAAAGGTCTCTGAGGAAGGCAACACATGCACACCACCCCCTCTGAAGCATCAACCACATATTTGACCTGTTAAGTTTCCTGAGGTGTGAAAGTTTTGTGACGCAATCATTTGTTCATCTCTTCCACACTCACTTTACATAATCCAAAATGTGTGTGCCATGTGTCCTTGCTATGGGGGCATAATGCTGCTGTCATAAGGTTGGGCCATTTGTGCATGCCTTCCACCCTCAATACCAGGCTAGGGACTGCCTTGCTATGGGGGCATAATGCTGCTGTCATAAGGTTGGGCCATTTGTGCATGCCTTCGACCCTCAATACCAGGCTAGGGACTGCCTTGCTGTGGGGGCATAATGCTGCTGTCATAAGGTTGGGCCATTTGTGCATGCCTTCAACCCTCAATACCAGGCTAGGGACTGCCTTGCTATGGGGGCATAATGCTGCTGTCATAAGGTTGGGCCATTTGTGCATGCCTTCGACCCTCAATACCAGGCTAGGGACTGCCTTGCTATGGGGGCATAATGCTGCTGTCATAAGGTTGGGCCATTTGTGCATGCCTTCAACCCTCAATACCAGGCTAGGGACTGCCTTGCTATGGGGGCATAATGCTGCTGTCATAAGGTTGGGCCATTTGTGCATGCCTTCCACCCTCAATACCAGGCTAGGGACTGTCACACAAGAGCAAGCTTGACGTTATCCCAGTGACATACACACAGAGTAGAGGACTGAAGGCGTATTGATCTGCAGCTGCTACATGTGGACTGCTGGCAGAGAGTTGTGGTTATGTGCCTGTGTAGGAATGGCCTATCTGAAGGAGTTGAACAGTATATTTTGCTCTCACTGTCTTCACAAATTTAAAACTCCAATTAAAATAATAAGTTACAGCAAAATTGCATCTAATTGCATGCAAACCCTCATTATGAACATAAGAACATAGTCAGTATAACCTGTAGCCATTCATCCTCCCTGTGTTCCAGTTGCAGTAGAAATGATTCAGTATTGATAGGGCTTTGCTGTTGGTAAACGGTGTATGCAATCCCATCCACACACAGAGAGACGGTCTCCCAGTAGGGATCTGTATTTACACCAGTAAACATGGCCCCCGCCCACGTAGTGCCCTCCTTCAGCGTGTAGGCCTGCGGGTACATCTAGCTAGCGTTGTCTGTCTCCCTCCACAGCACTGCCTGCTCTGCCAGTACAGGATCCACAGACCTCCCTTCCGTTCTCTCTGCAGGCTACCCGTCTCTGTGGATGCTGCAGGTTGCATAGACTCCACTATCTCCCCACAGACTATCCTCTCTATCAAATCAAATCAAATCAAATCAAATTTATTTATATAGCCCTTCGTACATCAGCTGATATCTCAAAGTGCTGTACAGAAACCCAGCCTAAAACCCCAAACAGCAAACAATGCAGGTGTAAAAGCACGGTGGCTAGGAAAAACTCCCTAGAAAGGCCAAAACCTAGGAAGAAACCTAGAGAGGAACCAGGCTATGTGGGGTGGCCAGTCCTCTTCTGGCTGTGCCGGGTAGAGATTATAACAGAACATGACCAAGATGTTAAAATGTTCATAAATGACCAGCATGGTCGAATAATAATAAGGCAGAACAGTTGAAACTGGAGCAGCAGCACAGTCAGGTGGACTGGGGACAGCAAGGAGTCATCATGTCAGGTAGTCCTGGGGCACGGTCCTAGGGCTCAGGTCCTCCGAGAGAGAGAAAGAAAGAGAGAATTAGAGAGAGCATATGTGGGGTGGCCAGTCCTCTTCTGGCTGTGCCGGGTGGAGATTATAACAGAACGTGTCCAAGATGTTCAAATGTTCATAAATGACCAGCATGGTTGAATAATAGTAAGGCAGAACAGTTGAAACTGGAGCAGCAGCATGGCCAGGTGGACTGGGGACAGCAAGGAGTCATCATGTCAGGTAGTCCTGGGACATGGTCCTAGGGCCCAGGCCAGTTGAAACTGGAGCAGCAGCATGGCCAGGTGGACTGGGGACAGCAAGGAGTCATCATGTCAGGTAGTCCTGGGGCATGGTCCTAGGGCTCAGGTCCTCCGAGAGAGAGAAAGAAAGAGAGAAGGAGAGAATTAGAGAACGCACACTTAGATTCACACAGGACACCGAATAGGACAGGAGAAGTACTCCAGATATAACAAACTGACCCTAGCCCCCCGACACATAAACTAATGCAGCATAAATACTGGAGGCTGAGACAGGAGGGGTCAGGAGACACTGTGGCCCCATCCGAGGACACCCCCGGACAGGGCCAAACAGGAAGGATATAACCCCACCCACTTTGCCAAAGCACAGCCCCCACACCACTAGAGGGATATCTTCAACCACCAACTTACCATCCTGAGACAAGGCTCTCTCTTCCAGCACTCACTTCATTCAGCTTTCGATCTACCTCCCACTCTCCATATATTTTCCTCTTTCCCTTGTCTTCCATATTTCCCATTTTCTCTCATATCACCTCTCTCTCCTAGACTCTATGGAAGCTACAGGGTACACCCACTCTTCACTCCCTCTCTCCCCTCCCCCCTCACAGACCACAGGGTCTCCAGCATCAGCTCAGGCCAGTGTGAGTCACCACCTCCATGTCCGGGCCCAGGGGCACAGGAGGCTCTGGAGCCCTCTCTTTCACACATCACCACCATGTGACGCACACACACACACACACACACAAACACACACACACACCCTCCACTGGCACGTTTGTCACCATGACTCTGCACACCATTCTCCATGGTGACGTCATGCAGTATTCTGCAGCAGAGGTGCAGTAGAGGAACTCACAGATGTGTGAACTGGGAGCATTTGAGAGTCAAGGAGCTATAGAAATGCATTTAACCATAAGTCATCATTCATCACCAGGTCCAGAGCACCTACAAGGGGAGGTTTGTGGTTGAGCAGACACAAATGTGTTCAGTATAAAATGAGTTTATGCATGAGGCAGGGGACAACGGCAATTCACAGGTGTGGGATACTGCACCTCTCTGCTCCAAACATTTGAATGGTTGTCTTGACATACATGTGTTTCTCTGACCTGATAATGACCTTCTTTCTCATAGTGAGAATCATCTCCTCCAACACTGCCTGATGTGGCAGTGTTTGGACTATCACATAAACACTAGTGGATAACAGCATTCACCCAGCTCCCCAGTCCTGTGAGTGTGTTGCTGTGTGCCGCTGCAGGTCGGCGTGGTCCGCAGGGCGTGAGAGAGCAGCAGGATTTCTCAGCCCAAGTCACAGCTCTAGTGAGGCCGCAAAAGTGGTTTACCACCCCAGCACAGCAGCACCGTCCCTAGGGTAGACATACAGATGATCACAGCAGCACCGTCCCTAGGGTAGACATACAGATGATCACAGCAGCACCGTCCCTAAGGTAGACATACAGATGATCACAGCAGCACCTTCCC
Source organism: Oncorhynchus nerka (assembly GCF_034236695.1). NCBI lineage: Eukaryota > Metazoa > Chordata > Actinopteri > Salmoniformes > Salmonidae > Oncorhynchus > Oncorhynchus nerka. The sequence goes on along the minus strand of NC_088419.1, from coordinate 59,584,245 downwards.
TAGGGTAGACATACAGATGGTCACAGCAGCACCGTCCCTAAGGTAGACATACAGATGATCACAGCAGCACCGTCCCTAAGGTAGACATACAGATGATCACAGCAGCACCGTCCCTAAGGTAGACATACAGATGATCACAGCAGCACCGTCCCTAGGGTAGACATACAGATGGTCACAGCAGCACCGTCCCTAAGGTAGACATACAGATGATCACAGCAGCACCGTCCCTAAGGTAGACATACAGATGGTCACAGCAGCACCGTCCCTAAGGTAGACATACAGATGATCACAGCAGCACCGTCCCTAAGGTAGATATACAGATGATCACAGCAGCACCGTCCCTAAGGTAGACATACAGATGATCACAGCAGCACCGTCCCTAGGGTAGACATACAGATGATCACAGCAGCACCGTCCCTAAGGTAGACATACAGATGATCACAGCAGCACCGTCCCTAGGGTAGACATACAGATGATCACAGCAGCACCGTCCCTAGGGTAGACATACAGATGATCACAGCAGCACCGTCCCTAGGGTAGACATACAGATGATCACAGCAGCACCGTCCCTAAGGTAGACATACAGATGATCACAGCAGCACCGTCCCTAGGGTAGACATACAGATGATCACAGCAGCACCGTCCCTAGGGTAGACATACAGATGATCACAGCAGCACCGTCCCTAGGGTAGACATACAGATGATCACAGCAGCACCGTCCCTAAGGTAGACATACAGATGATCACAGCAGCACCGTCCCTAGGGTAGACATACAGATGATCACAGCAGCACCGTCCCTAGGGTAGACATACAGATGATCACAGCAGCACCGTCCCTAGGGTAGACATACAGATGATCACAGCAGCACCGTCCCTAGGGTAGACATACAGATGATCACAGCAGCACCGTCCCTAGGGTAGACATACAGATGGTCACAGCAGCACCGTCCCTAGGGTAGACATACAGATGATCACAGCAGCACCGTCCCTAGGGTAGACATACAGATGATCACAGCAGCACCGTCCCTAAGGTAGACATACAGATGGTCACAGCAGCACCGTCCCTAGGGTAGACATACAGATGATCACAGCAGCACCGTCCCTAAGGTAGACATACAGATGATCACAGCAGCACCGTCCCTAAGGTAGACATACAGATGGTCACAGCAGCACCGTCCCTAAGGTAGACATACAGATGGTCACAGCAGCACCGTCCCTAGGGTAGACATACAGATGGTCACAGCAGCACCGTCCCTAGGGTAGACATACAGATGGTCACAGCAGCACCGTCCCTAGGGTAGACATACAGATGGTCACAGCAGCACCGTCCCTAGGGTAGACATACAGATGATCACAGCAGTCTCACTGTTTTGGCTAACATGCGCAAGCACACATGGGCACATTAAATTTCCAGTGCATCTTACTATAAAAGCTGCACTTATCTGTGATTTACAGGGGCATCTGGGTCTTATCCACCATCATTCATACCCACCACTTTTGATGTCTGGTTAGCAGAATTTCCATTTAGGCTATTTCTGATGTTTTTTTGTGCACTATGTTTATCTGTCTCATACAGTCCCATGAGTTTTCTCAGTTTATTAAACACTCCTCTCACACCAGTCTCTCTCTGTCTCTCATTTTCTTTCTCTCAGTCTTTTGTATTTGGTGTGGGAGGATGTTTGTGAGTGAGTGTACTTAAAGTTGCTCAAGGCCAGTAGATAGACTATTACAAAATAATGAGTGGGTGGGCATGAACATACTGCAAGCATCTGTATGTGCTTGTTGACTGAATTGATTAGAAACCTTCACTAAGGTGAAATGTGCTTGTATGCCCATAATTATTAGCACCTTTGATAAAGATGTGCAAAAAGGATTGTATAAAATAAAATTATACAAATACTGAGCTGTATTGTATGCCCCCCCAAAATTGAAAGTATTATTTTATAATAATGCAGAAAAAGAGATGTAAGGTAAGGATAAGGTTCAAAATGATTGGCACCTGTTTTTAGTACTCCAGCATCCTACCCTTGCGAGGATAAACACACCGAGCCTTTTTAAATGTTTTATGTAATTGGAGAACACATTGGGAGGGATCATAGACCATTCCTCCATACAGAATCTTTACAGATCCTTGATATTCTTTGTCTGTGCTTATGGACTGCCCTCTTCAATTTAAACCACAGGTTGTAAATGAGTTTCAAGTCCAGAGACTGAGATGGCCATTTCCAGTGTCAGCCTCCTGGCAGAGGCAACCAGGTTTTTGGCTAAAATGTCATGGTACTTGATAAAGTTTACGATACCACTGAAATTAAAAAGGGTCACAGGACCAGTGGAAGCAAAATAGCCCCATCAAAGATGCATCACCATATTTTAATGTAGTTAAGGTACTGTCTTGCATATGCTTCCGTTCTTCGACGCCAAACCGTCCACTGGTGTGCGTGGCCAACTCAGTGAAGGTGTGCGTTTGCAACTGTTCCACTGGATGTCATAAGGTGAATGCACCAATTTGCAAGTCGCTCTGGATAAGAGCGTCTGCTAAATGACTTAAATGTAAATGTAATGTAATGCAACTCAGTGAAGTGTATTCATGGATGCCAAGAGAAGCCAGGCTTCTCCCAAAAATTGATTAGAAGAACATAAAAAGAAAATGTATACTTCATGTTTGTGTTTCATAAATTCCTTTCAATTTGCACAAGGCTGAATGTACTGTATCTGATGCTGTATGGTCATAAAGAGTATGATATTGTTGCTGCCCGTAGAATTGAATGCAAGGGATGCCAGCAAGCATTTGGCCTCCCTTGATGAAAAAAGAATAGCCAATCAGCGTTGAGCTAAACTGAGTGAGCTCAGCTGTGGATGGTCCTGGCACACCAAAAAAAAGTGTCAAGGATGCCAGTTTGGATTTGGCTTCAGACCAATCATATCACAAGCCAAACGTCATTATTGACAGAAAAAAACTTGAATTGTTGCATCTCGTTGTGTTGTTGTCCTCCAGTGGCTAGCTAGCTAAAATGAGCCCTTTCCTAAATTAGCCATGGATGGAAATAAGGGTTTGGACTGCATTGCCCCTGGCCTAAGAGAATGGAAGTTTAACATGTACAGTGAGGGAAAAAAGTATTTGATCCCCTGCTGATTTTGTACGTTTGCCCACTGACAAAGAAATGATCAGTCTATGATTTTAATGGTAGGTTTATTTGAACAGTGAGAGACAGAATAACAAAAGAAAAAGAAAAACGCATGACAAAAATGTTATAAATTGATTTGCATTTTAAAGAGGAAAATAAGTATTTGACCCCTCTGCAAAACATGACTTAGTACTTGGTGGCAAAACCCTTGTTGACAATCACCGATGTCAGACATTTCTTGTAGTTGGCCACCAGGTTTGCACACATCTCAGGAGGGATTTTGTCCCACTCCTCTTTGCAGATCTTCTCCAAGTCATTAAGGTTTCGAGGCTGACGTTTGGCAACTCAAACCTTCAGCTCCCTCCACAGAATTTCTATGGGATTAAGGTCTGGAGACTGGCTAGGCCACTCCAGGACCTTAATGTGCTTCTTCTTGAGCCACTCCTTTGTTGCCTTGGCCGTGTGTTTTGGGTCATTGTCATGCTGGAATACCCATCCACGACCCATTTTCAATGCCCTGGCTGAGGGAAGGAGGTTCTCACCCAAGATTTGACGGTACATGGCCCCGTCCATTGTCCCTTTGATGCGGTGAAGTTGTCCTCTCCCCTTAGCAGAAAAACACCCCCAAAGCATAATGTTTCCACCTCCATGTTTGACGGTGGGGATGGTGTTCTTGGGGGTCATAGGCAGCATTCCTCCTCCTCCAAACATGGCGAGTTGAGTTGAAGCCAAAGAGCTCCATTTTAGTCTCATCTGACCACAACACTTTCACCCAGTTTTCCTCTGAATCATTCAGATGTTCATTGGCAAACTTCAGACGGGCATGTACAGTATATGTGCTTTCTTGAGCAGGGGGACCTTGCGGGCGCTGCAAGATTTCAGTCCTTTACGGCGTAGTGTGTTACCAATTGTTTTCTTGGTGACTATGGTCCCAGCTGCCTTGAGATCATTGACAAGATCCTCCTGTGTAGTTCTGGGCAGTGTGTTGTTCTTTTGTGTTCAGTAGGTGATGACAATTACGGCGGTACACCGCTCCTTCTGCGGTGCTGACGTGATATGAACGTTCAGTGTCAACTGGCTGGATGACGACTGCTGTCTTCCAGAGGCCATGCTCCTGGATTCTAACTGACTCTCTGTCGATCAGTGTCAGCTGGCTGGATGATGACTGCTGTCTTCCAGAGGCCATGCTCCTGGATTCTAACTGACTCTCCGTCGATCAGTGGTGGCAGTGGTCTAGCTGACCTGTCGTAGTATCGCTTTTGTTGTTGTTGTCTCTGTGCACGTTTTTCATGCATTTCCTTGTAGCTGACTACCTCAGGTTGCAGCTGCTGGTTGGTGCTGGGAAGGATTGAGCGAAGTCTGCGGTTCATCAATAGCTGGGCTGGTGATTTGAAGTTGTCAACTGGAGTGTTGCGGTATTCAAGGAGACTGAGGTAGGGGTCTCTCTTGTCTGCTTATCCATGAGTGATTTAGCAATCTGCACATATTTTTCAGCAAGGCCATTACTTTGAGGGTAATGTGGGCTTGTGGTGACATGTGTAAACTCCCATGCTTTTGTGAAGGATTCAAACTCATTTGATTTGTAACAGGGCCCATTGTCAGATATTAAAGTCTCTACAATGCCATGCCTGGCAAAGGCTGCTTTCAGCTTGTGTATCACAGCTGCAGATGTGGTGCTGTGAAGCTTGTCGAATTCGAATTATCTGCTGTAGTAGTCCACTGTTACGATGTAGTCCTCGTTGTTCCAGATGAACAGATCGGTTGCCACGACCTGCCAGAGTCGGTCTGGGATACAGTGAGGTAACATTGGCTCTTTGGTGTTTGAGGGGCGTCGAGACATATGCGTCAAGACATATGGCGCATTTACCAACAATGTCCTCTATTTGTTTGCACATTCCGGGCCAAAACATAATGTCCCGTGCTCTCTGTTTGCACTTTTCCATGCCCATGTGTCCAGCTGATAGGCATAATGATTTTCTCTCCTTTGAAAATTATTACGTTGATCTGTGATAGTTCATCACTATGGTTCCAGAATTCTAAGACGCTCTGAGGGCATTTTCTCCTCTCAGGCCATCCGTCCTGTATGACTTTCCTCAGCTGTGCGAGTTGTGAGTCCTTTTCTGTTTCTGCTTGGATCTCCTTCAGTTTTGTGTCACTAACCGGTTAATTGCTGTACACAGTGTGTACTTGCATGTCCATGCCTTCACTGAGGCTGCTGTCCTTATAGGTAAGAAACTTCCTGGAGAGTGTGTCTGCGACGGGGATGTCTTTGCCTGGACGGTGAGGGATTGTGAAGTCGTATTTTTGTAGTTGAAGGATCATTCTCTGCTAGTTGTTTCCTCATAATTGACTCAAAGGGCTTGTGGTCGGATTCCACAATGACTTGTTGTCTATATATACTGATGGAAACGTTTACATCCGAACAGTATGGCGTAGAGCTCCTTTTCAATTTGAGCGTAGTTGATTTCACAGTCTGTGAGAGATTTGGTAGCGTAGCCGATGGGCTTTCCTTCTTGCAGTACCACTGCACCTAGTCCATACTTTGGCGCGTCCACTTGGAGTCTGAGTTCTTTGTTGGGGTCGTAGTAGGCAAGGATTGGTCCCAGTTCTCTTGTGATCAAGTCTTTCACATTCTGGAAAGAAATGTTGTGTTGCTTGTCCCAGAGAAACTCACTGACCTGCTTTAGCAGTTGACGTGGCTCCATTTCTTTTATGGCTAAGATCTTCTGTGGATCTGGCTTGATTCCAGTCGCTGTGAGAAGATGTCCGAAGTAGCTGACCTCTGTAGCACTGACTGTGCTCTTCTCGGGGTTGTGCCGGACTCCTCTCTCGCGGGACCTTTGCAGCATTGTGCGGAGGTTTCAGTCGTGCTCCTCTTTGGTTCGACCATAGACAAAGATGTCCACAACTCCGTCGAGGCCTTCGTACACTTCGTCAATCTTTCGCTAAAACTTGTCTTGGGCGGAGAGAATCCCAAAAGGCAGGCGACGGAACCTGTAGCGTCCAAACGGTGTGTTGAATGTTGTGAGTTTAGATGACTCTTCTGTGAGCTTGATAGCCCAGTAGCCTGATCTAGAGTCCATGACACTGAAGTAGTGTGCTCCCGCTAGCTTGTGTGTGATGCTATCTAGCGTCGATAAAGGGTAATGGGGGCGTTTGATGGTCTTGTTCAAGTCTGTTGGGTCGAGACATACTTGGAGCTTGCCTGTGTGTGGTTTCTCCACCACCACTAACGCGTTTACCCAGTCAGTCGGTTCTGTAACCTTGGTGACTATGTCAGATTGCTCCATGCTCTCCAACTCTTTCTTCAGACGGGCACGGAGAGCAAGGGGAATCTTTCTCGGTGGGTAGACCACAGGGGTTGCATCTGGATCAAGGTGAATGGTACATTCTCCTGGGAATAATCCTATTCCTGTAAAAACATCAGCAAACTCCTCCAGTACATTGTCTGTCTCTACTGGTGCTGTCACTGATAAAACTAGCTTGATGAGGTCCATGTCTAAACATGCTTTAAGACCTATCGCTGCAGGTGCTCTAGTGTCAACAACAGAAAAGTCCAACATCATGTCACTTTCCTTGTATTTGCATTTGAAAGTGCATGTGCCTTTTACTGGGAGCTGTTCACCACCATAACTAGTCAGTCTGCACGTGGTGGGCTGTAGCTCGCACTCAGATGTCAAGCTGTGGTACTTATTCAGAGGAATAATGTTTACTTGTGCAACAGTTTTTAGTTTGAACTGTGCCTTGTGTTCCTGTCTCAATGTCAGCAAAGGCTTACTCTGTCTCTGATATTTGACTTTTCTGTGTCACTGAATCAATAAATAGTTCATCAGCGTTTGACTCTTTTGATTGACATTTCATCTTCACTCACTGTCTGTACAGTTTTTCCACGGTAAGCTCTGCACACTTGCAAAATGATTCCATTTCTCACATTCAGTACACAGTTTGCCTTTAGCTGGGCAATTTCCTTGTTCGCCATGCACTTTGTATCCACAATATCCACATGTTTTGGGGCATTTTGAGGCAGTGTCGCTCTGTTTTGGAGTTATGTCTCCGTTCTAAAACGGGCTCTCTGTGCACTGGAGGTGTGCTTTGATGTCTGCCTGACTGCGTGCACTGCTTGTTCACGTGATTCACCCACCAACCATGGACCAAGCAGCGTGGTATCGGGCACCAGCGATCTCTGGTTGCTGCGGAAAAAGGAGGAGGTCAAACGGGGGGTGAGTGTAACGGATGTGAAACGCTAGCTTAGTTAGCGGTGGTGCGCGCTAAATAATGTTTCCATCGGTGACGTCACTTGCTCTGAGACCTTGAAGTAGTGGTTCCCCTTGCTCTGCAAGGGCCGCGGCTTTTGTGGAGCGATGGGTAACGATGCTTCGTGGGTGACTGTTGTTGATGTGTGCAGAGGGTCCCTGGTTCGCGCCCGGGTATGGGCGAGGGGACGGTCTAAAGTTATACTGTTACACGTGGACATGGGAGGAGATTTTTGACGGAAAGGGACCCTGGGCACAGGCTGGGGAATATCGCTGCCCCAAGGCAGAGCTGGAGACAGCGAAAGCTGAGCGGCGGCGATATGAGGAGGCAGCACGACATGCACGAGAGGCAGCCCCCCAATTTTTTGGGGGGGAGGCACACGGGGAGTGTGGCAGAGTCAGGTTGGAGACCTGAGCCCACTCCTCGTGCTTACCGAAAGAAGCGCAGTACTGGTCAGGCACCGTGTTATGCGGTCAAGCGCACGGTGTCGCCAGTATGCGCTCACAGCCCGGTGGGCCAAGCGAGAGTCCAGCCAGGGTGTGTTGTGCCAGCCCAGCGTGTTTGGTCTCCAGTACGCCGTTTCGGCCCATGGTATCCTGCGCTAGCGCTGCGTGCTGTGTCTCCGGGGCGCTGGGAGGGTGCAGTACGTCCTATGCCTGCGCTCCACCCATGCCGGGCGAATGTGGAGCCTAAGGGAGAGGTGTGTGGTATGCACCAGATCTCCAGTGCTCACCCACAGCCCGGTTCAACCTGTGCCTGCACTCTGGATGGTCCGGGCTAAAGTGGTGATCCAGCCGGGAGGAGTGGTGCCAAGGCTGCGCACCAGGGTACCAGTGCTTCCCCACGGCCCGGTCCATCCGGTGCCTCCTCCAAGCACCAGGCCTCCTGTAGGTCTCCCCAGCCTGATGGGTCCTGTGGCAGCCCCACACACCAGGCTGTCTCTCCGTTTCCTCCCTCCAGGTCCGCCCGTCTGTCCTGAGCTGCCAGAGCCGTCCGTCAGTCAGGAGCTGCCAGAGCCGTCCGTCAGTCAGTAGCTGCCGGAGCCATCCGTCAGTCAGGAGCTGCCGGAGTCGTCCTTCACTCCAGCACTGCCAGAGTCGCCCTTCACTCCGGTTCTTCCGGAATCACCTTTCCCTCAGGGTTCGCCGCACCAGGGGCGCCACTTAAGTGGGCCGAGACTATGATGGAGTGGGGTCCACATCCCGCGCCAGAGCCGCCACCGCGGACAGACGCCCACTCAGACCCTCCCCTATAGGTTCAGATTTTGTGGCCAGAGTCCGCACCTTTGTTAGTATGATCAGGGCGTGAGTATGAGTCATACTTAGTTAGCCTTTTCCCACCTGTGTTTTGTGGGTGAATATTTTCTGTTTCAGTGTTTGCACCATTCGGGACTGTTTAGGTTTTCATTTGGATTCTCTTGTTCTTTTTGTATTTTGTATTCATTCTCATTAAAATACATTATGGATATGTACCACGCTGCGCATTGGTCCGATCTCTCCTACTCCTCCTCAGGAGGGGACGAGGAAATCTGTTACACAACTGAAGTTTATTTAGTGCTTTATCCGGGTACCCGGAAAGTAGAGCATTGCAGTAGTCTAACCTAGAAGTAACAAAAGCATGGATGAATTTTTCTGCATAATTTTTGGACAGAAAGTTTCTGATTTTTACAATGTTACGTAGATGGAATAAAGCTGATCTTGAAACAGTCTTGATATGTTCATCAAAAGAGAGATCAGGGTCCAGAGTAACGCCAATGTCCTTCACAGTTTTATTTGAGACGGCTGTACAACCTTTAAGATTAATTGTCAGAATCAACAGAAGATCTCTTTGTTTCTTGGGACCTAGAACAAGCATCTCTGTTTTGTCCGAGTTTAAAAGTAGAACGTTTGCAGCCATCCACTTCCTTATGTCTGAAACACAGGCTTCTAGCGAGGGCAATTTTGGGGCTTCACCATGTTTCATTGAAATGTACAGCTGTGTGTCATCCGCATAGCAGTGAAAGTTAACATTATGTTTTCGAATGACATCCCCAAGAGGTATAATATATAGTGAAAACAATAGTGGTCCTAAAACGGAACCTTGAGGAACACCGAAATTTACAGTTGATTTGTCAGAGGACAAACCATTCACAGAGACAAACTGATATCTTTCCGACAGAAACTGGCCTGGTTACAGCTTGAGGTCCCCTGACTAAAAAACAGGCTGATACAGTTGGAGAACAGGAGAGATGGTTTGCCGAGGAGTCCCCTGACTTAAAGACAGGCTGATACAGCTGGAGGACAAGAGAGATGGTTTGTCGAGAAGTCCCCTGACTTAAAGACAGGCTGATACAGCTGGAGGACAGGAGAGATGGTTGTCGAGGAGTCCACTGACTAAAAGACAGGCTGATACAGCTTGAGGACAGGAGAGATGGTTTGTCGAGGAGTCCCCTGACTAAAAGACAGGCTGATACAGTTTGAGGACAGGAGAGATGGTTTGTCGAGGAGTCCCCTGACTAAAAGACAGGCTAATACAGATGTCTGAACTGAGAGAGACCTTACACTCAGCTTTAAAATTATACAAGACACATCTATTACTTTTCATAGTCTTTTGTTATTATTGAATGGTAAGGGGGCGGGGACTGTCTTATATGTTATACCATATGAAGGGATGACGACTAACATGTACCCTCAGACAAAATGCTGATAGCTACAGTATCTATATCAGATTTGAATGACAATAGAAGATGAAAGACAAGTGTAGCCTATTTTGTAACACAAACACACCCATGGAATTTTGTTGTTGTTGATAAATGTATCTACACATAACCCTGATAAGTTAGAATTTTAATAATAATTTTTCGCAAAATGAGTGTACCGGGCCTTTTATTAGTTCTGTATGAGCGGACAGAAATAGCTGTCAGCAGCTCGGGGAGAAAAGATTCTCTCATACCCCATTCATTGTAGTCATTGTGATCTGTAGAGTTGCTATTTTCTTGATTTTTTTTTCGTGTCAATTATCTCGTGACATTCCTGGATTACTCATCATATTACTAGTCAGATTTAATCAACAAATATGATAGTAAGTAGAAAAAGGGTTAAGGGTACGAGACTGTCCATTTCTGGATGTGTTGGCAAAATCACTACAAACAGTATCCCATCAAGCCAAGCGGGGAAAGGCACATTGTCACAGTTCCAAGACCAGTCAGAAACGCCCAGCTAACCCTACGTCAAGGATGCCGGTGGATCTGAAAACTGAACTTAGATCTGCGTAAGCAATGATATCCTTCACCATCGTCATCTTCCGACAGATATCTCAAACCTATTCAACAAAACAATACATCATTTGGAAGTTTCTTTACAGCGAATTCCTTAGTTACGTGATTGTATTATTTGCAAAGGAGTTTTGAAGGTGCAGTATTTATGAAGTTTGACAATGAGGACGAAAACTAGCATAGTTCAGCTAGTTTAGCCATGGAAAACCGTGGAAAAAAATTCAGAGACTGAAACATATAAATCAGATGATATTTATATTTAAGGACAGAAAATCGATATGCAGTCCTGAAATCAGCAGTACTGCCAATAGTCAAACAAAGCTTAAAATGATGTTTGAGTGAACCCTGAATATAGAACATTCGCTTCCAGACACGGTAGACACCTCACCACTCTATTGAGAAGCATGTACATGACAAAAGAGGAAAGGCCCACCCCCTCACTTGTACCATGTCATGAGGATACCTGGACCTCCTATTGAGATGTACCTTTTAAGTAAATCAGGTGAAAAAAGTAGACTGGAGTGCGAAATTTAAACTCTGTTAGGGATCAGTTGTAAATCCTCAGTCCATAAAACAGCAGAACAATATAGGAGATTTTAACAGATAAAAATATGATATAATTATAATGTAGGCTGAAATATGATTATGAACATGTATCTGGGCAACTACATTCCAATACTTTAAGTAGGAGTGGTGCTAGTACAGAAAAACAATATCACCCCTTCCATATTATCACTGGGTGGTTCCTTACATAATATAACTGTGTTCGCATTTGCTACATTTTGCATAGAGATTCTCCATCAGTGCACATGAAGTGCTGTCTCTAAGTGACAATAAAGGGACAATAAGTCAGCCAGCAGTAGAGGGTGAAATTGAGTACAGTCTGTGTTCACCTGAATATGACACTCCTGCAATGCCTCAGGCTCAAATTTACTCTGTGATTAAACAGCATGGCTTAAGTATAAAATATCTGTGTGAAATGCCTGAAGGTAAAGCAAAAGTTATCTCCTCATTCTCAGCTTCAGAGCTTACTGGGGAGGGGTGGGGCTTCCTGGATGAGCTAAACCCTTGACTCCTGTTTTCTAGACTTTTGAGATGATCCCTAAGCAGTTTATTGACCATCAGAGTAAGTTGTGAAGCTAAACAGCCAGTGAAGTGGAGCGGCAGCAACAGTGAATAATGAGTTCCACTGAACAGCAGCAGCCGTAGCGGCAGTAGCTCTCCCTTACACACACATTTACTTGCAGGGCTGTCTCTCTCCCTTACACACACATTTACTTGCAGGGCTGTCTCTCTCCCTTACACACACATTTACTTGCAGGGCCGTCTCTCTCCCTTACACACACATTTACTTGCAGGGCTGTCTCTCTCCCTTACACACACATTTACTTGCAGGGCTGTCTCTCTCCCTTACACACACATTTACTCGCAGGGCTATCTCTCTCCCTTACACACACATTTACTCGCAGGGCTATCTCTCTCCCTTACACACACATTTACTCGCATGGCTATCTCTCTCCCTTACACACACATTTACTTGCAGGGCTGTCTCTCTCCCTTACACACACATTTACTCGCAGGGCTATCTCTCTCCCTTACACACACATTTACTCGCAGGGCTATCTCTCCCTTACACACACATTTACTCGCATGCTCCCGTAGTGAAAGAGCACACCGCCACCAGTCCAGGCTTTCACTGTGGCAGAGCTCCATCCTCCCCTAGACACAAAGCCCCGTGCCTACTGGGATCCAGGTTCTGGGTCTGGAACACAAAGAACAGAGAGAGTAGAGAGACTTCAGTTGCCTTTTTATCTGCAGAGGAAGAGGGAGTTAGTAGATGCTCTATAGATAGGGAGGTAGCGCGGGGGGAGAGGGGGAACGAAGCGATTTGCAGTCAGGCTCAGCTGCTGATGCTACAAGCTGGAGGCTCACTGACTGCTATAGGAAACTGGAGGCTCACTGACTGCTATAGAAAGCTGGAGGCTCACTGACTGCTATTGAAAGCTAGAGGCTCACTGACTGCTATAGGAAGCTGGAGGCTTACTGACTGCTATAGGAAGCTGGAGTAGCAACATCACAGTACAGCACACACTCTCCGGACAGCCAGACCGCGGAACCAGAGACGCACAGACACATACACGCTGAGTGAGGAACAGGTTTGCGAATGTGGATGGACCAGTCAAGTTCCAGTCCTGGGTAAGCCAACTTCCTCTGATACACAAGCTCCACACACACAGGCATGCACCCAGTATAGACACAGAACTGAGAGAACTAAGACACTGACACCCACCTGTAATTAACTGAAGGCATAAAAACATTATTTAATTAGGTTCTCAAACCACAGATTAGGTCATAGATACGTGAATGGATACTGTCTCTTCATCCTGTTTTGACTCCCTGCCTTGTGGACCTTTGTGCGGTTTCCTATCACATCAGTGTCATCCCAACCCTTCTGTTATTTCTCTCAGAGGCTCTGTTTGTTGTTTCTACATCAGCCTCAGGTCAAATTAGGTTTGGGGGTTATGGAGTCATAACAGATAATCAAATCCAATTTTATTGTTCACATACACATATTTAGCAGATGTTATTGCGGGTGTAGCGAAATGCTTGTGTTCCTAGTTCCAGCAGTGGATTAGTATCTAACAATTAACAACAATACACACAAATCTAAAAGAATGGAATTAAGAAATACAGTGCGGCAAAAAAGTATTTAGTCAGCCACCAATTGTGCAAGTTCTCCCACTTAAAAAAATTAGAGAGGCCTGTAATTTTCATCATAGGTACACTTCAACTATGACAGACAAAATGAGAAAAAGAAATCCAGAAAATCACATTGTAGGATTTTTAATGAATTTATTTTCAAATTATGGTGGAAAATAAGTATTAGGTCACCTACAAACAAGCAAGATTTCTGTCTCTCACAGACCTGTAACTTCTTCTTTAAGAGGCTCCTCTGTCCTCCACTCGTTACCTGTATTAATGGCACCTGTTTGAACTTGTTATCAGTATAAAATACACCTGTCCACAACCTCAAACAGTCACACTCCAAACTCCACTATGGCCAAGACCAAAGAGCTGTCAAAGGACACCAGAAACAAAATTGTAGACCTGCACCAGGCTTTGAAGACTGAATCTGCAATAGGTAAGCAGCTTGGTTTGAAGAAATCAACTGTGGGAGCAATTATTAGGAAATGGAAGACATACAAGACCACTGATAATCTCCCTCGATCTGGGGCTCCACGCAAGATCTCACCCCGTGGGGTCAAAATGATCACAAGAACGGTGAGCAAAAATCCCAGAACCACACGTGGGGACCTAGTGAATGACCTGCAGAGAGCTGGGACCAAAGTAACAAAGCCTACCATCAGTAACACACTACGCCGCCAGGGACTCAAATCCTGCAGTGCCAGACGTGTCCCCCTGCTTAAGCCAGTACATGTCCAGGCCCGTCTGAGTTTGCTAGAGAGCATTTGGATGATCCGGAAGAAGATTGGGAGAATGTCATATGGTCAGATGAAACCAAAATATAATTTTTTGGTAAAAATTCAACTCGTCGTGTTTGGAGGGCAAAGAATGCTGAGTTGCATCCAAAGAACACCATACCTACTCTGAAGCATGGGGGTGGAAACATCATGCATTGGGGCTGTTTTTCTGCAAAGGGACCAGGACGACTGATCCAAACACACCGCCCGGCAACGAAGGAGTTGCTTGGTAAGAAGCATTTTAAGGTCCTGGAGTGGCTTAGCCAGTCTTCAGATAGAAAATCTTTGGAGGGAGTTGAAAGTCCTTGTTGCCCAGCAACAGCCCCAAACATCACTGCTCTAGAGGAGATCTGTATGGAGGAATGGGCCAAAATACCAGCAACAGTGTGTGAAAACCTTGTGAAGACTTACAGAAAACGTTTCAAATCAAATCAAATCAAAGTATTTATATAGCCCTTCGTACATCAGCTGATATCTCAAAGTGCTGTACAGAAACCTAGCCTAAAACCCCAAACAGCAATCAATGCAGGTGTAGAAGCACGGTGGCTAGGAAAAACTCCCTAGAAAGGAGTCACACGTTTGACCTCTGTCATTGCCAACATAGGGTATATAACAAAGTATTGAGATAGACTTTTGTTATTGACCAAATACTTATTTTCCACCATCATTTGCAAATAAATTCATTAAAAATCCTACAATGTGATTTTCTGGATTTCTTTTCTCATTTTGTCTGTCATAGTTGAAGTGTACCTATGATGAAAATTACAGGCCTCTCTCATCTTTTTAAGTGGGAGAACTTGCACAATTGGTGGCTGACTAAATACTTTTTTGCCCCACTGTATATAAATATTAGATCGAGCAATGTCGGTGTGGCATTGACTAAAATACAGTAGAATAGAATACAGTATATACATATGAGATGAGAAAAGCAGTATGTCAACATTATGAAAGGGACTAGTGTTCCATTATTAAAGTGGCTAGTGATTCCAAGTCTATGTGTATAGGGCAGCAGCCTCTAAGGTGCAAGGTTGAGTAACCGGGTGGAAGCCGGCTAGTGATAGCAATAGATTGTCTAGCTCCTTTGAAAACAGACATCTGATCTTGTTATCTCTGTAGGTGGGTATTCTCTCCTTGTCCCTAAAACGTGTCTTCTCTGTTTACTTCCTCTGTGCCGCCCTGCTCAGCCTGTGTCTTTGCTCATCCTCACACAATTAGATCTTAATTACCAGGACATGGGCCTGAGAGAAGGTTGCACCCCAGGATCGATCCTGCAGGCGTATCACTGTGAGGGGGACGTGTTGTCTGACTCCCTGTCCTGCCACAGTCAGACTGACTGGCTTAGTGGGACTGACTGACTGTGGAGCTCCTCTAGGGCTTCCAGCCTCCCTAGACATGCAGACCAAGAGAGAGAGACAGGCAGGCAGACAGACAGACAAGTGAAAGAATAACTGCTGGTGGAACGCAGTTCAGTTCTCCTATCCAATTCACCTGCCTATATGCCTGGAGTTATTTCTGATGATGCCTGTCCTTATTGGTTTTCCTGATGTTTGTTACGTGAAAGATAAGATGAGATGTGATTATACTTGGTCTATTATGGGATATTGGATGGGATATTGGTTCTTCAGAAACAGAAGGGCACCGGTAGCTATTGGACGTATACAGCTCAGTCAATTGTGTTTAACAGCATCTAGCCACAGTATAACCCTGTCCATCCATAATGAAATGTCCTAATGAATGTTTATGGCATCCAGAATGCATCAGAGTGCAATGTATCCATTATGCCTGCGGTCCTTTGCCATCTCCTGCTGTTGCATATAAAGATGTCCACTGTGCTCAAATGTGACATTACATCTCCTCAGCACTGGCAGTGCCGAGCTTCATTGTGTTCCATCATGGCTTTACGAGGCCAGTAAAACCCGTGCATCCCCTGTCATCAGGCTTAATGCACTGCTACTATCACAGTCTGCAGTAGAGAATGAGGGAACAAGTAGAGGTGTGGTGGAGGACAACCCAGGGGCTACTAGTGGCATGTCAGTGGCCACAGTGAAAATGTCCAGCTGGACAGTTCACTCTTGAAATATACCTCCCACTCACTCAGTTGCACAATGAAAGTTCAGAATGACCTGTCCTTGCCAAACTGCAGCGCTGTCCCTTGGCAACATCAATCGTACCTTAAGAACATCAAACCTGGATCACAGCTTATGAAAGTAATTGAAGAGACAGATTGACAACATTGAAAAGAGCCTGTCTTACATGTTTGTGTGAGGGCTTTCATTTACTACATTGCCTTGTTATGAAGGTGTACTATGTACAATAGAGGTGTAGTGATTGGAATTAGCACCATTATGTAACTTGATACAGTATTGTACTATGATGTCTACCTGCTGGTAACCAAAGCTAATAAGTAAGATTATTCTGCAACAATAGGGAATATTCCTCAGTTCGATCAGAGGTGGACCTATCATCAATCCTATCATCATATCGCACCTATCCAATTGTCACCTCCACGAACCCTAATGCATTTCCTCTGTTTCCCCTTGTTGAGCGGAGCCCTTGAACCCGCCGTGTAGTTACATTTGGCATCTGAGCTAATGAGTTTGCCTGTATCCCCTTTGTAGCACCCATAGCATCTGCCAGCGCAGATACTAAAATAGCAGGGCAGAACAGAGGAGAGGCGGAAACAGGGATTTGTATTACTTTGTATGTCTTTTGGGTTTCGGCATGAAAGAGAATGAACAAGTCATGTCTATACAAGGGTGCTGAGAGAAAACACTCTCATTAGTAGCGGTATACTGTATGTGCTGTAGCTGGTTATTATTTCTATATGCTATTTCTGTAGCATGGTCAATGTGATCTGCTACAGCCTGGAATATATATTGAGGAGTGAACAAGTCATTTTGTTCAGGTTTTTAAATGTAAATGTAATGTAAATGTTTTTAGTTGTTGGTTTCCCATCACATTTCATATCAATTATTGAGCAACAATATATTTGTCATCGTTTTTCTAAAATGCACTCAGAAACACTTAGATCCTGTTATTTTCAGAAGGTCAACAAAATGGCAGAAGATAGAGGTATGGTAAAAACATGAACCTTTAGGTGTAACTGAGTGTAGCCGCAGAGCCGCTAAATCACCTAGTGGGCAGTTTTACGAGGAGGGGGCTGTGAGTTTATATACTTGTCAGTCTCCACCTCATTTGATTTGATGTATTTTCTGGGCCTGGCAGCTCCACTTGAAATAGTGTGACTTTCTGGCCATAAAACAGATCTCTCTCCGGTATGGTACATGAGTGGGTTGTGGGGGCAGCAGGGTGAGTTCTACAGGCTCTATACTACAGTAGCTGTATCACTCATAGGCCATAGCGTCTCTGGCAGTCCTGTTTTATCCCATCTATTTGCTTGGGCCTTTGGGGACGATGGTTCAGGTTCCTCTCTCTCCTATTGTTTGGGTCAGCTCTTTAATTATATAATTTGATTAATAATCATCTAGTCATCAAACAAGCCACAAGCTGGTTGTACCAATGTGCCATAATGTGATTGATGTGAGTCCACAGGGTGTTTGATTACCCGGCCCAGGGTCTGCCCACCACTTGCCAGCAGGTGGCTTTAATTTGATTGATTTATAAGTGTTTGCCCAAAATAGCTGTTATATTGTATAACTGTTCCCACACACAGCCCCGACCCTGGCTATAAGTCATAATAGAACCCTATTTATTGTGTAACCAGCCTTAAACAGATTGCTGCTCTGTGCAAATGGGAGTATTTAACATTAGATGGATCAATCAGTTTTCACATGGAGAATTTAACGCGCGTTAGTTAATAGTTTACAGGGCCGACTGAGCTTGGAACTGGCAACGTTCAGCAGGGGAGTGAGTGACAGGTGAAGATGGGTGATCAGTCACATTGTGCTGGAGCTCAGTCATCCACCCGCACTCTCCTCAATCAGCCTCTCTGTCTATTGCAGGGGATCATGGTATCCGTTCAGAAGCATGCTACATTTGAGCTGTTCATCATTAAATAATAATGCGTCAGTTCATCAAATCATGTTATGAGGAGGCAGAGGATACAGCAGCAGAAGGAGATCAGAGCAGAGCAGACACTGCTATCCAGCAGCAGGGTGTCGGGTAAATTATATTTTATTTCTGAGAGCTGTGGCAAAGTGTGGCAGCGAGGGGAGCTAATGATGAAAACTGTAAACCCAGTTGTTTCCTTCATTATGCAGGGTTAATGTGTATGTGATGTGAAGAGCCGACGGCAAGAGGAAGAGAAGAAAGGCCTCCTCCTCCTCTCCCAAAGCATCCCAGGAGTTGGAGTGTATTTTTAGGTCATTTGCTACTTTTTTTTTTTTTTTTTTTTTACATTTGCAGGGGAAGGGACCTATTCCATTTCTATCTGGATGTTTGGAACGAAGATATTGAATGTCTGTGCATGTTGGTGACAGTTGATGGTGAGATCTTTCAGCTTCACTGTCAGAGCAAGTTTGATCAGAAATACAGTGCTGAGAATCCAGGCTTTGAACTACATGAAAGACATAGTTAGGACTTTTCATTGTATTGAGGCCTGCACTGGAATCTATGATATGCTGTGCACACACTGCATATTTATGTCAACTCACATGAGAATTTGAGTTCACTGGCTGCTTATACATTAGCTTTATTGTCATTTAGTATACTCTTATCCATAGCAACTTATAGGAGCAAATAGTTTTAAGTGCCTTGCTCAAGGGCACATGGGCATATTTTTCACCTAACCGGCTCAGGGATATTCGAACCAGCAACCTTTTTATCCCTGACCCAGCACCCTTAACTGCTAGCTTAACTGCCATATACAGACAGAGTGAGGGGAATACTTTGTTGGTGAGTATGTGTGTGTCGCCTCTCTCAGAGCCTTTACGAGCAGGGCTGAGGAACATTTGGTATGCATTGTGGGTGTGTTTCTGGATGGCATTCACTGTTCTCTCTATTTGACAGGTATACTCATCTCTCTGCACCGGGTTGCCACACTCTTAAGGTTAAGAGGACGGAGCGCCTTTGGTTCATGAATTCATCATGGGAGTTGAAATGGATGCCTCTCTCCGCTCCAGCATGCATCTGGCTGAAATGAATTATGCAGCTTTCTTAGAAATAAATACACAACCATCACAGATTCACAGATTGGCCAGTTGTATGGCAGTAAACTATCTCCCTCTCCAATCCTCTATCTAGCATGTCTTCCCTGCCCCTCTCCCTGTCTCATCGCTCGCTCTCATCTCAGACCAATCAATCTCTCGTACTTCAGATGAGGAGCGGCCTTTCTTCCTTCATGGTGTGGTGAAGGCTGATTGGTGGATGTGCCTGGGTTAACATTGTCTAAGGGGCCTATTATCTGTGTGTCGGCACGGAGTTTGTTGTTCGTGTGCTTGGCTGTGCTGTTTCTTTGAGACTAACTGCCTGCATGCGTTTCTACAGCATGCTGTTTTATCCCAGCTCCAGTGAAGCCAGTGAATTCCTGTGTGGTGTCAGAAGAGATCTGTGTTTGATGTGCAGCACCCAATTACCCAGGGACCTCATTGTACAGAGCAGACCATGGCATGCTGCCTACCCAAGCCTTTGGGAAGCTATGAGGTGAATATGGGACCTCTGTGTTAGCATCTGCCCAAATCCAGGGTCCGTAAAATTACAATTAATTCTGATTTCAATTGAAAGGTTTAGTGTGACTCAATTTAGTTGGTTATCATTACGCTAGACATACTACAGCCTGTCGCCATTGTAATTTGAGACTCTATTGTTGGCCTTTTGGTGGCATTTTCTATAAGGCAAATAATCAATAATTCATGATCTATATTGTAGATTCAAATGACATGTGATTGTAAAAACGTATGATACATCTCACATAGTACTATTCCTGTTGGGAGGTCGGCCCAGCTTGCAGGGGTAGGAATCACATACTGGGATAGAGAGCAAGCAGCTGAGTCCTCCTTCCCCTCCTCTTAAGTCCCTCTTCATCCCTCTCTCCTTCCCTTTCTCCCATAAGCTCTAAAAAAAGACCAGCTGAGTCCCCTGCTATCTTTCCCTCCTCTCCAATCCTTCCACATTCCTCCCCTCTCTTTTTTCATTCTAAGCTTTCATCAGGGAGAACTCAGAACCTCTGTCGTTTGCACGGTTCAATGTAAACTCTCCCTGGAGCATTAGGCAGACTTTAGCAAGGCCACTGCACAGTGGGGTAGTATTTCTCTAACGCTGAGATTTACACCGGAGAGACAGGAGAGAGCACCTGTCAAATACCCATCCAATCACACACGTCTACACTCTCCGCAGCGCCTCAACTTCGGAAAAATCCTTTTTTCTGCTCTCTCTTCTTCCCTGGTTCTGTCAAATTGTATAATCCCTCATCACCTTCCCTTAAACCCTCTTTCTCCTTTACTCTGTTTCTTGTGATTCGTTTTTTTTTTTCAAATTCTTTCCTTCTTCAGGAAATGTTTTTTTCTTCGCTTCCTCTCCATCAATTTGTAATTTCTGCCATATCATCCTGCAGACTTCTCTTTTTCCTTAACTGTAATTTAAATGATTCTCCCCTCCTTTTGACTTTCCTTCAACTGTTTACTCGTCATGGTCACTCGGTCTCTCCACACCTCTATTTTCTTCCCTCTCTCTCCCTCTGTAACAAGGGGCTATATCAGATCGTGTTAGATTGATTTCTCTGTAGACGTGGCTCTGTAGTTTGTCCTGAAAAAAGTTTCTCCCAAGTGTGTGTGACACCTACTCAACTTGTCTGCTACACTGACTGAAGTTATGTCTAGCCCCAAGTCGTTATATTTTTTTATTGTGCTTTATGCCATTTGCCTCATGACTCCTGTATGCTTTGTTTACTATAAACTTGCTTGTTTACCCAACTGTGGAACAGACTATGTTCGTTCCCACACTTGGGATGCTGACTCTCTACTGGTTAGACGGACTCCTGGCCTCTCATCCTATTCTAACCACCTCTCGCTGGTTTTGTATTCATGTTACCTGATGAAATCGCTGTACAATATGATCTTATTGCCATCTAATGCACATTCAAATGAGGACAGCTCTCCCTGTCCTCTGCCATGCCCTGATTGTATTACTGCTGCTGATATCTAGAAATGTTCATGTACACCCTGGCCCATCTACTGTTGCTAGCCCCAATTCTGACTCTGATATCTGCTTCACTGATTTCTGCTCTCGTAAAAGCCTGGGTTTTCTGCACGTTAACACTAGAAGCTTATTACCTAAAATGGATCAATTGAAAGCTTGGGTTCACAGCTCTAATCCAGATGTGTTGGTCATTACTGAGACGTGGTTAAGAAAGAGTGTTTTGAACACTGATGTTAACCTTTCTGGTTAGAACCATTTTTGTCAAGACAGATCTTCCAAAGGTGGTGGAGTGGCAATCTTTACCAAGGAACACCTTCCGTGCTTGGTTGCTAGGTGATCTAAACTGGGACATGCTTAAACCACCTGACCATGTCCTAAAGCAATGGGACTCCCTAAATCTTTCTCAGATTACTACCAATCCCACAAGGTATGACTCCAAACACCCAGAAAAGGCTGCTCTCCTTAATGTTATCCTCGCAAACATTCCTGATAGATATTAGTCAGGTGTTTTCTGTAATGACCTTAGGGATCACTGTTTTACAGCCTATGTTTGTAATGGCTGCTCAGTGAAACAACCTGTCCTGATTCATAGACGCTTGCTAAAACACTTGAATGAGCAAGGCTTCCTTCATGAACTGGCCTCTGTAAACTGGTATAGAAGCAGCTTTATCCCCTCTGTTGAAGATGCTTGGACCTCTTTTTCAATATTTTCAGTGGTTTTGTTAACAAACAAATGACAATGACAATTAAAAACAGGTTCAGCCCCTTGGCAAAAGGCTCGGCATACTCTGGCTCTCGTTCAGGAAAATGAGAAATAAGTATACTCAGGCTATGCGGAAGGTCAAAGTTAGTTACTTTAAGGAGCAGTTCTCTCTCTGGGTCTAATCCCAAGAAGTTCTGGAAAATGGTTAAAGACCTGGAGAATAAACCCTCCTCCTCACAGCTGCCCATGTCCCTTAATGTTGATGATGTGGTTGTTACTGACAAGAAGCACATGGCTGAGCTCTTTAATCACCACTTCATTAAGTCAGAATTTCAATTTGACTCAGCCATCCCTCCTTGTCCGTCCAACATTTCCTTATCTCCCACCCCTTCTAATACGACTAGCCCTGATGCTCCTCCCTCTTTCCCCCCGCCCCCGCTACAAAGTTTCTCCATGCAGGCGGTCACTGAGTCAGAGGTGCTAAAGGAGCTCTTTAAATTTGACCACAAAAACAATCTGGGTCAGAAGGTTTAGAACCTTCCTTCTTTAAGGTTGATGCCCCTATCATCGCCAAGCCTATCTCTGACCTTTTTAACCTGTCTCTCTTCTCTGGGGAGGTTCTCATTGCTTGGAAGGCAGTCCCGGTGCATCCTTTATTTAAAGCTAATTCTAACTGTTAAAGGTCCATTTCTATTTTGCCCTGTTTATCAAAAGTGTTGGAAAAACATGTCAATAATCGGCTACACATGCCTCTCCCTAATGTCAATATGCCTTGTCTATTGCTGTTTTGGTTTGTTATTTTTGTCTTATTTCACTGTAGAGCCTACAGCCCTGCTCAATATGCCTTAGCTAGCCCTTTTGTTCCACCCCCACACATTCAGTGACAGCACCTGGCTTAAATGGTGCTTCTAGAGACAAAACCTCTCTCATTGTCACTCAATGCCTAGGCTTACCTCCACTGTACTCACATCCTACCATACCCTTGTCTGTACATTATGCCTTGAATCTATTCTTCAGTGCCCAGAAACCTGCTCCTCTTACTCTCTGTTCCGAACGCACTAGACGACCAGTTCTTTTAGCCTTTAGCCGTACTCTTATCCTACTCCTCCTCTGTTCTTCTGGTGATCTAGAGGTTAACCCAGGCCCTGTAGCCCCCAGCATCACTCCCACTCCCCAGGTCCTCTCATTTTATGCATGTTAACATTAGAAGCCTCCTCCCTAAGTTTGTTTTATTCACTGCTTTAGCACACTCTGCCAACCCGGATGTCCTAGCCGTGTCTGAATCCTAGCTTAGGAAGGACACCAAAAATCCTATAAATAACTATAACATTTTCTGACAAGATAGAACTGACAAAGGGGGCGGATTTGCAATCTACTGCAGAGATAGCCTGCAGAGTTCTGTCATACTATCCAGGTCTGTGCCCAAACAATTCGAGCTTCTCCTTTTAAAAGTCCATCTTTCCAGAAACAAGTCTCACACCATTGCCGCTTGTTATAGACCCTTTAGCCCCCAGCTGTTCCCTGGACACCATATGTGAATTGATCGCCCCCCATCTATCTTCAGTATTTGTACTGTTAGGTGACCTAAACTGGGACATGCTTAACACACTGGCCGTCCTACAATCTAACCTAGATGCCCTAGACCACTGCGCCACCTGGGAGGCCGATAATCAATCATTTCAATAAGCATTTTTCCACGGCTCGCCATGCTTTTCACCTGGTTACCCTTAACCCGTGCCAACATCTCAGCACCCCCTGCAGCACCCCCCCCCTCTCCTTCACCCAAATCCAGACAGCTGATGTTCTGAAAGAGCTGCAAAATCTAGATCCCTACAAATCAGCTGGGCTAGACAATCTGGACCCTCTCTTTCTAAAATTATCGTCCGGAATTGTTGCAACCCCTATTACTAGCTTATTCAACCTCTCTTTCGTATCGTCTGAGATCCCCAAAGATTGTAAAGTTGCTGCGGTCATCCCCCTCTTCAAAGGGGGGGACACTCTAGACCCAAACTGTTACAGACCTATATCCATCCTGACCTGCCTTTCTAAAATCTTCGTATGCCAAGTTAATAAACAGATCACTGACCATTTCAAATCCCACCGTACCTTCTCCACTATGCAATCTGGTTTCCGAGCTGGTCATGAGTGCACCTCAGCCACATTCAAGATCCTAAACGATATCATAACCGCCATCGATAAAAGACAGTACTGTGCAGCCGTCTTCATCGACCTGACCAAGGCTTTCGACTCTGTCAATCACCGCATTCTTATCGGCAGACTCAATAGCCTTGGCTTCTCAAATAACTACTTCTCAGTGTTCAGTGTGTCAAATCGGAGGGCCTGTTGTCCAGAACTCTGGCAATCTCGATGGGAGTGCCACAGGGTTCAATTCTCGGGCCGACTCTTTTCTCTATATATATCAATGATGTCGCTCTTGCTGCTGGTGATTCTCTTATCCACCTCTACGCAGACGACACCATTTTGTATACATCTGGCCCTTCTTTGGACACTGTGCTAACAAACATCCAAATGAGCTTCAACGCCATACTACACTCCTTCCGTTCGTCCAACTGCTTTTAAATGCTAGTAAAACTAAGTGCATGCTCTTCAACCGATTGCTGCCCACACCCTCCCACCCGACTAGCATCACTACTCTGGACGGTTCTGACCTAGAATATGTGGTCAACTACAAATACCTAGGTGTCTGGTTAGACTGTAAACTCTCCTTCTAGACTCACATTAAGGATCTCCAATCCAAAATTAAATCTAGAATCGGCTTCCTATTTCGCAACAAAGCCTCCTTCACTCATGCTACCAATTGGGGCGGCAGGGTAGCCTAGTGGTTAGAGTGTTGGACTAGTAACCGGAATGTTGCAAGTTCAAACCCCCGAGCTGACACGGTACAAAACTGTCGTTCTGCCCAGGCAGTTAACCCACTGTTCCTAGGCCACCATTGAAAATAAGAATTTGTTCTTTTAACTGACTTGCCTAGTTAAATAAAGGTTAAAAAAATAACAAAAAAACATACCCTTGTAAAACTGACTATCCTACCGATCCTTGACTTTGGTGATGTCATTTACAAAATAGTACTCAGAGCACGCGCTCCAGCAGGTATATTTCACTGGTTATCCCCAAAGCCAACACTTACTTTGGCCTTCTTTCCTTCTAGTTCTCTGCTCCCAATGACTGGAACGAATTGCAAAAATCACTGACGCTGGAGTCTTATATCTCCCTCTCTAACTTTAAGCATCAGCTGTCAGAGCAGCTTACTGATCACTGTACCTGTACACAGCCAATCTGTAAATAGCACACCCAACTACCTCATCCCCATATTATTACTTACCCTCTTGCTCTTTTGCACCCCAGTATCTCTACTTGCACATCATTATCTGCACTTCTATCACTCCAGTAGTAATGCTAAATTGTAATTATATTTGCCTCTATGCCCTATTTATTGCCTTACCTCCCTACTCTTCTACATTTGCACACTGTACATAGATGTTTCTATTTTCCTCTTTTTATTTTGTGTTATTGACTGTACGTTTGTTTATGTGTAACTGTGCTGTTGTTTTTGTCACACTGCTTTTCTTTATCTTGGCCAGGTCGCAACTGCCTACCTGGTTAAATAAAGGTGAAATAAATACAGATATACAAGTAAAAATAATCAACTGACTGGCTTTCTTGATGTCTATAGTATTCTCTCTGGTATGCAATCTGGTTTCCGCTCAGGTTATAGATGTGTCACTGCAAGATCCTAAATGTTGTCACCATTGCCCTTGATTCTAAGCAATGTTGTGCTGCTATTTTTATTGACTTGGCCAAAGCTTTTGATACGGTAGACCATTTCATTCTTGTGGGCCGGCTAAGGAGTATTGGTGTCTCCGAGGGGCCTGGTTTGCTAATTACCTCTCTCAAAGAGTGCAGTGTATGAAGTCAGAAAATCTCCTGTCTCAGCCACTGCTCAATCCTAGGCCCCACGCTCTTCTCAATTTACATCAACTACATAGCTCAGGCAGTAGGAAGCTCTTTCATCCATTTATATGCAGATGATAGTCTTATACTTAGCTGGCCCCTTCCCAGATGTTGTGTTAATAAACGCTCTACAACAAAGCTTTCTTAGTGTCCAACAAGCTTTCTCTGCCCTTAACCCTGTTCTGAACACCTCCAAAACAAAGGTCATGTGGTTTGGTAAGAAGAATGCCCTTCTTCCCACAGGTGTTATTACTACCACTGAGGGTTTAGAGCTTGGGGTAGTCAACTCATACAAGTACTTGAGAGTATGGCTAGATGGTACACTGTCCTTCTCTCAGCACATATCAAAGCTGCAGGCTAAAGTTAAATCTAGACTTGGTTTCCTCTCTTGTAATCGCTCCTCTTTCACTCCAGCTGCCAAACTAACCCTGATTCAGATGACTATCCTACCCATGCTAGATTACGGAGACGCAAATTATAGATTTTCAGGGGAAGGTGCTCTAGAGCGGCTAGACGTGCTTTACTATTCGGCCATCAGGCTTGCCACAAACACACTTATAGGACACATCACTGGACTCTATACTCCTCTGTAAACTGGTCATCTGTATACCCGTCACAAGACCCACTGGTTGATGCTTATTTATTAAAAAAACTCTTAGGTCTCACTCCCCCCTATCGGAGATACCTACTGCAGCCCTCATTCTCCACATACAACACCCGCCAGTCACATTCTGTTAAGGTCCCCAAAGCGCACACATCCCTGGGTCGTTCCTCTTTTCAGTTCGCTGCAGCTAGCGACTGGAACAAGCTGCAAAAACACTCAAACTGAACAGTTTTATCTCCATCTCTTCATTCAAAGACTCAATCATGGACACTCTTACTGACAGTTGTGGCTGCTTCACGTGATGTATTGTTGTCTCTGTCTTCTTGCCCTTGGTGCTGTTGTATGTGCCCAATAATGTTTGTACCATGTTTTGTGCTGCTACAATGTTGTGCTGCTGCCATGTTTTGTTGCTACCATGCTGTGTTGTCATGTTTTGTTTCTACCATGCTGTGTTGTCATGTCATGCTGCCACACTATGTTGTTGTCTTAGGTCTCTCTTTATGTAGTGTCGTGGTGTATGTTTTGTCCTATATTTTAATTTTTGATCCCAGCCCCCGTCCCCGCAGGAAGCCTTTTGCCTTTTGGTAGGCCGTCATTGTAAATAAGAATTTTGTTCTTCAATGACTTGCCTAGTTAAAAAAAAGGTTAAATAGATTAAATAGTTCATTTGAATTCAAGCCCTTTTACCAGATGGGTTATTCTCTTGAATATCATCTCCCTTCATTTGTGTATTTGGCTAAGAATGTTATAGATACAGTGCAATGGGCTAGTAATTATATCTGTAGATGTATCACCAGTTCATTATCTATGATGTGATGAGAGACTTTCCTCCCTATGCGCCGTGAAAAAGATTGCCAATGTTTTCTGTGGCTCTTAATTGCATTAGCAATTAGTGTAATTAGTGTAATCTTGCCAAATAGCATTGGCATGAAAACCTCATTATTTGGCTTTATCAAGAAATAGACATTATTAACACTCAGAGAATAGCTCACTAAAGAAATAAATTACCCAACATTACCTCATAGCAAAATGTAACATCAATGCTGGTCTGTGAAGTGGACCTTCTTCTTTTTATGGTGAACAAACATAAAGCAAAATACTATTTCCATTACAACTGTATCACAATAATTGCCTGTTGGACTGGACGTGTCAAACTTTATTGGTCACATGTAGCGAAATTGTTTTGTTTATAGCTCCAAAATCGAACAATTTCACAACAATACACACAATACACACAAATCTAAGTAAAATTAAGAATGTATAAATATATGGACGAGCAATGTCAGAGTGGCAGTCCAAACGTGCCCTCAGCTCCACCCAGTTCAAACAGTTTACATCACACACCAATCTCCCTGCAGACTAGGCTCACAGTGCTACATGTCTCTTGTGATTGGGTCAGGTGAGTTCACTCCCCGAGGGATTACATTTTTTTTTGCCTCCAACGTAATTCTCCCAAACTGTCCTGTCACTAAAACCTTGCGGTGGAGGCTGCAGACAGCATAGCAGGGAAACAATTTGGGATGTTTAACCTTTTGTTCCGGTGTTTAGACAGCTTTCTGTGTGGTCTCAATTTCCTAGAGAGCCTTCAAGGCTGCCAGCTGTACCCAACAGCCGTCTGTCTTGGAAGCGGTGAGATTACCAGGGGTGTAGGAGGCAGAGTGGGCCGGGCGGCCACAACACCACAGGATTAGACAGAGTACACTGAAGTAAACCAGACAAACATACCCAGGCTGAAATATGGACAACATAGAACATAGGACTATCACAATAACAGTATATGATCATCATTCTCAGTATGCCTTAGATTTGTGTGTCAATTTTTTTGATTTGGTCAGTAGTAGTAGTTGTTATTGTCTGAACTGCACTATTACATTTAAAACAATTTTTTTCTATGGATCACATTTTTATCTGAAGAGCAAAGAAAAATATATGTTGTACGTCCATAGAATCCTCAATAAGGAAT
The DNA here is from genome assembly GCF_034236695.1 of Oncorhynchus nerka. NCBI lineage: Eukaryota > Metazoa > Chordata > Actinopteri > Salmoniformes > Salmonidae > Oncorhynchus > Oncorhynchus nerka. The sequence goes on along the minus strand of NC_088419.1, from coordinate 59,555,795 downwards.
CATTGTTGTGCAAAAGATTAACAAACAAAAATCTAACATACTAAAATAGCCTTCTGTATCTCATGCTGTTGCCCTGTCTTTGAGCTAACAAGCATTAGGCTACTGCATGGAGGGAATCAGGTGACCTATTCTGCTATGCTTTTTGAGCCTTACTGCACCAGCAGCTTGTGAGAGACCTTTACAGGCGTGTGAGGGCTGGAGTATCGGGTGTTCTCTATGTTGTTGGGGATGAGAGCCCAGGGTTAGCCCTAGTCTTAAAGCCACTCTGGTACAGTGGTGACCCCTGGGGCCCCCTGAGGCCATGGCCACCTCCTGTTGGCCTCTACTCCCTCTCTCCCGTCCCTACTATTGCCCTTTACTCCTCCACTCTGCCCTTCTTCCACCGTCTACCCCTTCCTCCTTCTCTCCCCCTCCTCCTACCCTCCTCACCCAAGGTCAGGGCTACAGGTGGCCAGTCTGCTGCAGGACCACTGTGTCCCACAAACCAATCACATCACTCCGGTTTTCTTTAGAAAGTATGTTTTTGACATAGTTTGCATGAAATTGTTTTGAATTGACCTTGATACCAATCAGACATCTTGTCCTCTACGGAGACTAAACCTCTCTGCCAGTTGGAAATAGAGCAGTGAAATACCATTCACTTCAAAGGTACTTCGATTCTCTCAATTAATGGCTTTTGAATTCAGTAGAGATATATAAGAATCTATGTGGAAGGCTGTTGTGAGTGAGATCGTATTGTATATTGTTTATTTTGAAGTGTTACAGTATGTATTTCCCTTATGTGCCATGTGTTTGTGTTTTACAACTTCTGTGTTTAATTCACCTTGAGGCTTCATTATAAGGACTAAATCACTCTTCTCTTATAATAGGCTATTACAATGTTGGAATGCATTGTATGTACAAGTAGCACTGGAATACAGATCTTACTGAGAATAAATAATTATATCTCAGAGCTCAGTTAAGCTTAAGTTTGATAATTGTACTTGTGTCAAATACAGTTGAAGTCAGAAGTTTACACACACTTCGGTTGGAGTTATTAAAACTTGTTTTTCAACCACTCCACAAATTTCTTGTCAACAAACTATAGTTTTGGCAAGTCGGTAAGGACATCTACTTTGTTGTAACACACTTAATTTTTTCCAACAATTGTTTACAGACAGATTATTTCACTTATAATTCACTGTATCACAATTCCCGTGGGTCAGAAGTTTACACTAAGTTGACTGTGCCTTTAAACAGCTTGGGAAATTCCAGAAAATTATATCATGGTTTTAGAAGCTTCTTATAGGCTAATTGACATCATTTGAGTCAATTGGAGGTGTACCTGTGGATGTATTTCAAGGCCTACGTTCAAACTCAGTGCGTCTTTGCTTGACATCATGGTAAAATTCAAAGAAATAAGCCAAGACTTCAGAAAAAAAATTGCAGACCTCCACAAGTCTGGTTCATCCTTGGGAGCAATTTTCAAACGCCTGAAGGTACCACGTTCATCTGTCCAAACAATAGTACGCAAGTATTAACAGCATGGGACCACACAGCCATCATACCGCTCAGGAAGGAGATGCGTTCTGTCTCCTAGAGATGAACGTACTTTGTGCAAAAAGTAGAAATCAATCCCAGAACAACAGCAAAGGGCCTTGTGAAGATGCTGGAGGAAACAGGTACAAAGGCATGGATATCCACAGTAAAAAGAGTCCTATATAGACATAACCTGAAAGGCCACTCAGCAAGGAAGAAGCCACTGCTCCAAAACCGCCATAAAAAAGCCAGACTATGGTTTGCAACTGCACATGGGGACAAAGATCGTACATTTGAGAAATGTCCTCTGGCAGACCACATGTAACGGCTGGACATACTGGCAAGTTCTCTGGCAGTATATTTAGTTGGTAGGGGTCTTCTACATTATTGTGTTTTGATGTATTTCTAATACCTTTTGAAAACTTTTTTCTGGTACAGCAAGATGTTGTCTAAGACCCCATTTCCATCTGTTTGACCAGAAATCAAAGCCTTTTCTTATTCCAAATGTTTAGGATGGAAAGTGGTTGAAACGTGTATATATACCTTCATTTCTCCAACATATAGACTCTCTTCGCTTTCATTTGACGCCTATATTTGACATGCTCCTATGAATTTCACATGTTGGTTCTCAGGGGTCCTTTCAGATGGAAACGTGGTATAAGAGCATTTCGCATTGTTATAGATGTAAATCCGAACCACTCCATTTAGTATGACATGTTACTTTTTGTATGGTATGTTAAGTTGTAGATGTCCATCATCCATTTTGTATGATATGTTATGAATTACAATTCGTATGATATGTTATGAATTTGCTAAATGTACAACATTTAATGAATTTGTTAAACGTATGATGATATGAATTCCAATTTGTTGGGCCTAACATTGGCTAGGTGGCTAACTTTGGCTTGGTGGCTAACGTTAGGTATCTGGGTAATGTCAACTTCAAGGCAAGAGTGTCAAAATCATTCCATGGAGGGCCTAGTGTCTGTGAGTTTTCGGTTTTTCCTTTCATTTAAGACCTAGACAACCAGGTGAGGGGAGTTATTTAGGGAGGAGTGAAAACCCGCAGACACTCGGCACTCCATGGAATGAGTAGGGGGTTATTGGTTAAGGTTAGGATTAAGGTTAGGGTTAGCTAAAAGGGTTAAGGTTAGGGTTGGGGACAGGGTTAGCTACCATGCTAAGTAGTCGCAAAGTACCCGAAAAGTAGTATGTAGTTGCAAAGTTGCTAATTAGCTAAAATGCAGAAGTTGTCCGTGATGAGATTTGAACACGCAGCTAGACGTTTGCGTTATACGCCTACCCATCTACCTCAACCAGCCACGCTCCTTTAGTTTTTGCCTTAAGTAACCGTCTATCTTATGTAACCATACCCAAACGGAACATATCATACTACACTGAACAAAAATATGAATGCAACATGCAAGAATATCAAAGATTTGACTGAGTTACAGTTCAGTTGAAATAAATTCATTAGGTCTTAATCTATGGATTTCACATGACTGGGAATACAGTTATGCATCTGTTGGTCACAGAAACCTTAAAATAAAAGTAGGGGCGTAGATCAGAAAACCAGTCAGTTTGTCCACCATTTGCCTCATGCAGCGCGAGACATCTCCTTCACATAGAGTTGATCAGGCTGTTGATTGTGGCCTGTGGAAGGTTCAATGGCTGTGCGAAGTTTCTGGATATTGACAGGAACTGGAACAGTCGGTTATGACGCCGAACTGCAGTCAGGTCAAGAGCCTGGTGAGAACGACGAGCACACAAATGAGCTTCCCTAAGACGGTTTCTGACAGTTTGTGCAGAAATGATTCAGTTGTGCAATCTCACAGTTTCATTAGCTGTCCGGGTGGCTTTTCTCAAACGATCCCGCAAATGAAGAAGCCAGATGTGGAGGTCTTGGGCTGGCGTGGTTACAGGTGTTCTGTAGTTGTGAGGCCGGTTGGACAAACTGCCAAATTCTCTAAAACTAAGTTGGAGTATAGTAGAGAAATTAAAATGACATTATCTGGCAACAGCTCTGGTGGACATTCCTGCAATCAGCATGCCAATTGCACGCAGGTGGTTGGATTATATTGGCAAAGGAGAAATGCTCACTAACAGGGATGTGATCTTTTATTTCAGCTCAGGAAATATGGGACCAACACTTTACATGGTGAATTTATATTTTTGTTCAGTGAAATTTGAGTGTCCCGGATTTACGTTTACTATGCTACGTCTAGTCTATGAGACCAGTCTGCTCTGTTAGGTAGTCTTCTCCTACACAGCACGAATGGCTGAGCTTGATAAAGCTAATGGATGAGCAGCAGACATATTTCTACACGGTCTTAGCTGTCTCCTTGTCTCATTGTAACTACCTACCTCAGCATTCTCTCGATTCTCACTTTCAACATCTAATTGGACCTTCTCTTCTGGAGATGTCATGGCCTATTAAACTTTCCCACTGCTTCTGAGTGATGAATGCGTTTGAATCCATTTGGCCGGGCAAGAGGAAAGGGATTACTGTCAATTTACACACCGCTCCCTCTGGCAGAGCACTTCCTCAAGGAGTTTGGATTTTGAATGCAGTATTGGATGGCCTGAAACACAAGCCTGCCAATCATCATAGATGTTTGAGAAATGTGCATGTAGCTACTAGCTCATGTCACTGACTCTCTGTTTGACTCCTCACCATCTGACTCACAGTTCTCACTTGACTGACAGAAGATAAAGGAAGAACCATCCGTAACCTCGGATGCTCATTGACTCCTGTAAATTGTGCTTAATTGCCCTGGTTGATATGCTTGCAGTGAAAGCAATAGACTGAAGGATGGAGAGTCAGAGAGACCCTAATGGAGGTGATGAGAAGGACACAGAACGCCTGTGGGTCCCATCCGGATTACACAGCCTGTTACGTGTCACTGCACTGTCTGTTGCGCCAATCAAAGCACAGGAAACACAGAGGGCGTGTTCTGTGGTGTTCTGGGATTCCAGAGACCCACCTTCATTAGCACAACATGGATGAGTTTGCAAATAAGGACTCTGCCTGTGACCCTGTGTGTTCTCTCTCTGCCTACAGACACTGACCTTTAGAGGGAACAGTCACAGTCACGCTGACTGCACAGGAGATGGAGGCATAGGGAAATACGTGTGTATGTGTGTCATAAGGGTGCGTACGAGTGTGAGTGACTATGCATCTGTGCATGAGTGTGAATGTGAGTGCGAGTGTTGATGGGACTGATAGTCTGTGAATGTGTGTAATCAAGTGTTAGAGTGGCCTCATATGCCCCATCTCTGCATCTACGCCAAGTGAATCCCACAGGCAATTCCCGACCCGGGTGAAGGGATGGACCTTGACAGGGCAGTGAGGCCAGCCAAGGAAGGGTGAATGCCAAGCAAGATGGCAGCTCACACTCACCTTCACTCTGTGGCAGCCACTTCACCATCCTGCCTCCAAGCAATCTATACAGTCCTGCAATGTACAGTGCACTCTGGCCCCCTGATAGAAATCAATGGACATATGCCTTATGCAGTTATAAAGATCCACTTCTTCATCCTCAATGTCATCATTTCTATTTCTGGCTAAAGATTTAGCTACCTGGAATAATGAGCAATTATTCTGCCATACGTAATAAGCGATGAAATATATTTTAGTTTATAATTCCTCGACAGGAAATGGAATGAAGGTATATCAGCGTGGTTGAACGGATGCCATGAATACTTAAACAATCAGAGCGCTTGACAAAAATCCACTTGCTATGATCATAAAGGGCCATGGAGTAATGGATGTTTCAAAGTCATTACATTTGGTACTTGATGAAAGTGCTTTTCAATGACAGAGTACTTTCCAAATGATGTTCTACTATAACTTAATAGAAATCCGAGGCTACAAGAGGAAATTATATTTTCTCTGCTTTAATACTGCAAGTTTCCCAGACAACCGTGAGTCATTAAAATAGGTTTTTCAACCACTCCACAAATTTCTTGTTAACAAACTATAGTTTTGGCAAGCCGGTAAGGACATCTACTTTGTGCATGACACAAGTAATTTCTCCAACAATTGTTTACAGACAGATTATTTCACTTATAATTCACTGTATCACAATTCCAGTGGGTCAGAAGTTTACATACACTAAGTTGACTGTGCCTTTAAACAGCTTGTAAAATTCCAATAAATTATGTCAGGGCTTTAGAAGTTTCTGATAGGCGAATTGACATCATTTGAGACAATTGGAGGTGTACCTGTGGATGTATGTCAAGGCCTACCTTCATCTGTTCAAACAATAGTACGCAAGTATAAACACCATGGAACCACCTGGCCGTCATACCGCTCAGGAAGGAGATGAACGTACTTTGGTGAGAAAAGTGCAAATCAATCCCAGAACAACAGCAAAGGACCTTGTGAAGATGCTGGAGGAGACAGGTACAAAAGTATCTATATCCACAGTAAAACGAGTCCTATATAGACATAACCTGAAAGGCCGCTCAACAAGGAAGAAGCCACTGCTCCAAAACCGCCATAAAAAAGCCAGACTATGGTTTGCAACTGCACATGGGGACGAAGATCGTACATTTTGGAGAAATTTCCTCTGGTCTGATGAAACAAAAATAGAACTGTTTGGCCATAATGACCATCGTTTCGTTTGGAGGAAAAAGGGGGAGGCTTGCAAGCCGAAAGAACACCATCCCAACCGTGAAGCACGGGGGTGGCAGCATCATGTTGTGGGGGTGCTTTGCTGCAGGAGGGACTGGTGCACTACACAAAATTGATGGCATCATGAGGAAAGAAAATCATGTGGATATATTGAAGCAACATCTCAAGACATCAGTCAGGAAGTTAAAGCTTGGATGCGAATGGGACAATGACCCCAAGCATACTTCCAAAGTTGTGGCAAAATGGCTTAAGGATAACAAAGTTAAGGTATTGGAGTGGCCATCACAAAGCCCTGACCTCAATCCCATAGAAAATATGTGGGCAGAACTGAAAAAGCGTGTGCGAGCAAGGAGGCCTACAATCTCGACTCAGTTACACCAGCTCTGTCAGGAGGAATGGGCCAAAATTCATCCAACTTATTGTGGGAAGCTTATGGAAGGCTACCTGAAACATTTGACCCAAGTTAAACAACTTAAAGGCAATGCTACCAAATACTAATTGAGTGTATGTAATCTTCTGACCCACTGGGAATGTGATGACAGAAATAAAAGCTGAAATAAATCTTTCTTTCTACTATTATTCTGACATTTCACATTCTAAAAATAAAGTGATGATCCTAACTGACCTAAGACAGGGAATGTTTACTTTTTACTAGAATTAAATGTCAGGAATTGTGAAAAACTGAGTTTAAATGTATTTGGCTAAGGTGTATGTAAACTTCCACCTTCAACTGTAGCTACACACACACCTATATCCCCATTATTTTGTATAGTCTACTACTTGTTATTCCTCTGATGAAGATGTAGAGTTGCACTATCATCACGTAGTCCTCCCTCCATCTCTGTATCTGTGTTGATGTTGTGTAACAGGTCTGGGCCTGTCCCCAGAGAGGGTTGACACACTCTTGGGGCTTTAAGGAGAGGATGTTTATTTTAGAGTCCTACTGCCGGCGGCGGCGCCCACATGCCTCGGGTGCCACACATGGCTGACTTATTTACTGTACCAAAGCCCAGTCCTCTGTCTCTATACGACCCTCTGTCACTGACTGCAATGCTACTCACCCCGCCTGCCTACACCCACATCTGGAGAGCACAGCCACAAGTGTCTCAACCCTCTGAATTTATAAATGGCCCAGAGCACCCTCTGACGCAATTTACGAACACACCCTTTATTGCATGAGAGAAAATGTTTATTGTTTTGAGTCATTTTGGAGTGAAATGATGTGTGACTCGAAGATATGTCATGTAGCATTACGGTGATGGAGTTTGGGTCATTGGAGAGTGACATTTACTGTAACTTAATGTTATTTTGAGCAACAACTATGGCGTTAACTCGAACTGACTTTGCTTTGAGGGATAGATTGTTTTGGAAGTGTTTGTCAAGGACCTCACCTTATCCCAGTTTTTACTTCAGAGCGATATGCTGTCAATGCTGCCCATTCAAAATGTCAGCTTACCCTTTGCCACCCAACAATGAGGTAGGCCTAATGCAACTATACCCCTTTATAGTCAATGTAAACATAATCATCTACACAATATTCTGATTGTAAATAACATTGAAAAGACTGCTAAGAATATCCATATGACACTATGGTCTAACCTCAGTCCCAGGGTCTAACCTTAGTCCCAGGGTCTAACCTCAGTCCCTGGGTCTAACCTCAGTCCCTGGGTCTAACCTCAGTCCCTGGGTCTAACCTCAGTCCCAGGGTCTAACCTTAGTCCCAGGGTCTAACCTCAGTCCCTGGGTCTAACCTCAGTCCCTGGGTCTAACCTCAGTCCCAGGGTCTAACCTCAGTCCCAGGGTCTAACCTCAGTCCCTGGGTCTAACCTCAGTCCCTGGGTCTAACCTCAGTCCCAGGGTCTAACCTTAGTCCCAGGGTCTAACCTCAGTCCCAGGGTCTAACCTCAGTCCCAGGGTCTAACCTCAGTCCCTGGGTCTAACCTCAGTCCCTGGGTCTAACCTCAGTCCCAGGGTCTAACCTCAGTCCCAGGGTCTAACCTCAGTCCCTGGGTCTAACCTCAGTCCCAGGGTCTAACCTCAGTCCCAGGGTCTAACCTCAGTCCCTGGGTCTAACCTCAGTCCCAGGGTCTAACCTCAGTCCCTGGGTCTAACCTCAGTCCCAGGCCTTATTGGAAAGCCAACACCTGGTTGCTGGTGAAGGGGCTGGTCTGGACCATTGTCTTGTCTATGGATCTAGTATCCATACAGTATCCATATCCACCCATCTATAATCTGTTATGTGTCAGCGGTGGGGGTCTATGGGGGTCTAATGAGTCAGGTAAGGTCACTGTCTCTGTGTCGAGGGTCATGACTTGAAAGTGACATTTTGTCAATTATTCAGCGGCTGTTTTGAGAACCCCTCACGTATAATCCCCCACCGTTTCTTCATCATCAAATATGCATGTTGGACAAAGTCTTACCTCCGTCCTCTGTGTGCCATTGGGTTTCTCCACATGATTGAAAGTCATCTCTGATGCATTTTAATAGAAAGTTGCACCTCTATAAAGCCTGAAGACACATGAACATAATGAGATGACATCCATGAGTGAGCAGACATCAGCAACACTACTTTGCATATCGCCTGAGGACAAAAACAAACTTAAGTGTTTTTGTAATTTACCTCCACTTCCATCTTCCCCTGACCTGCCATGTCACCATACTGTCCACATTGGGCCCCCAGACCACCCCTGGCTTGCTGTCCTCCAGTGGTGGAAGGGTGTCCTTGCCTGCTGTGGGGGGCCCAGGGCCCAGGCTGGTTGTGCAGAAGTGATCTGTCATGTGGCTACGAGGTGTCATTCTGGGGAATAGAGCCCACCTGGAGAATCATTCTTCAGGCTGGCCTGCTATGCCAGGTGCCCCAGGGCTTCGCCATGCTGGCTGGGTATTACCACAAACAGAAGGGGTAACCCAGACACGTCACTGTCGCTATAAAGCTGAAGCATCCATTTGGAATGTTTTCTCACCACCAAATATGGTAGTGAGAGGAAGTTCAGTCGCGGGTAGTGGGAGAGGATGGTCCTAAGTGTAACTGGGCCGACATTCTGCTCATTTCCTCATCAATGAAACATTTGATCTCAATACATTTTCTGTTCCCAAAACTAGAATCTGTTACGAACACAGTGCACAAAGTTTCATCGACTTGAAGCTTTGCTAAATTTTTAAAAATTGCGATGTGTCGGAGTGCAAGGTCGACTTGAGTTTGTGCACATGCGCACTTCCCAGAGGAGGCGTTCCCTAATGGAAATATGCAAATACATGTCACAATGCATCAATATGATCTCTCTAGCTCGTGCTTGGCTTTGTTCTGCCCACTATGCTTAATTTGCTCCCACTGTAAACGACACAGGTGAACTATCTTGGGTTAGTTATAAATATCTTTGGTATTACTGCTACTGATGGCTCCTCATAGATGAGTGCTGTTTCAGACTGAGGAGGACATGCTTATCTAAAGTGTGAGTGTTCATGGTGGTGGAGCTGAAATCGATGCAAGTCCATCACTTGCAGTGGAAACACTGGAGAGATTAGATGACGATGTGCTGCCTGCTGAAGAGCGCAACACACACCCACACCTCTCCCTAGCTACCGCTAAGCAGCCTACACATTATCATCATCATCCCTCCGGCAACTTCCTGAATTATACACACCAAGTCAATTCAAACCAGTGGCACAGTTGCTGATGTACGAGAGAGATATTCAGAGAAATAACTTTGTTTCAGGGATTGAACTACATTGATCCCATTAAACCCTGTTATGTTAGGTGTGAGATATTGTGTGGGACGATTTTTTTTTTTCTGAAATAATTTCCTGTTATTTTTTCGGAACACTTTTACTGTAGTCAAGGATGAGAGTCCATAGTAACATAAACAACTACCTCAGTTCTCCTGTGGAGAGGTTTGATGCTGCATGCATTACATTACATTATATTACAGTGGACTCACTGACCCATGGTGAGTAATGTGCTCGATTTGGCAGAGCTTCCGCAGTGCCCCCTCTCTCTCGGATCCTCTCTCAATATCTGTCATGTTTCAAAATGTGGAGGCTTCACACTCCATAACTATGAATTGGTATCAGAAAGAAAGGACGGACAGACATTGTTTGGGAAACAGCTCATCTAATCAGCATATTTGCTTAATTTGCCGTCCATTTTGTCCACTACATAGCCATTACGTAAACACAGGTGAACAAGGAGAAGCAAAGAACCGAGGCTGAGGTGGGAACAGTGTTGGGGGCAACATCACAGTCACAGTGGGCCCTGCCCCTGCGCTACACAACCCACTCCATATTCTAAATCTGTCTCTGTTGCTAACCTGTGCTCGGTACTTTGGAGCTGAGAAGTCACACTTTGCTGGAGTCTCTCTGGGTGTTTCCAGTGGCTGCTGGGTAATTGGGCTCCGGTCAGAGAAGTGATGAGTTCAGGGTCACTGTGTCCACCCACTCCACTGTCTGTCTGTCTGTGTTTATCTGGCTGGCACTGTATAGTATGGTCCCTGTAGGAGAAATGGGAGAACTATCTGCCTTGGCCGTGTGCCCCCTATGAGTGCAATGATTTCATATATTATTCATTCGTTTTTACATCTGGCCACGTTTGGAGGATTGACATATGATATTAGACTCCCATTGTTCATACCAGTGCAGCTTAAATGTGATGAATTTGAAAACTTCAAAGGTTCTGGTCACAGAGCAAAACATATGTTCTTGGACCATGTAAATACAAACAGAAAGATATGCTGACAAGACAAGTACACCATAATCTTCTTTTGCTGTAAAGGACCTCATGTATTAATTCACAATTACACATAGTGTATGGGCTTCCCAAGACGAGGCAGTAACATTTAAATGGCAATTGGTATGTGTTGCGTGGACAGTTGGAGAAGTTCTAGTCAGTCCATTAATCACGTCCCAAGACAGCACTAACAACTCCCCCTCACTCTAACAATTGACACCTGCTCTGTAAGACACACTTGCAGGAACCAGCCCTGACGAACACACCAGCTGACTCTCCCAGCTCAGTCCTCCTGTGTTGGAGATAATTGTCCTATAAGAACCCACACTCACCACCTGCTACAGAACAACAGTGCAGGGTCGGTCCATGTGCTGGTCGGTGGGGGCTTGTTAGTGTGTTCATTTATGGCCTGTAGTAAGTAGAGTATCTGTGTGCTCAGGTGACACACAGCACATTGCTCTGGGACTTCCTCATGCATGAACTAATGGGATTGACAGGTCTCATGGGTTTTTAATACACCCCCCCCTTAAGCCCAACATTCAATGAATATTATGTTATGGAACATGTTATCAAATCAAATCAAATGTTATTTGTCACATGCACCAAATACAACAGGTGTAGGTAGACCTTACAGTGAAATGCTTACTTACAAGCCATTAACCAACAATGCAGTTGTAAGAAAATACCTACAAAAGAGTAAGAGAGAAGAATAACAAATGATTAAAGAGCAGCAGTAAATAACAACAGTTATTCCTGGGATGTTTCATGCCACAGGTATTGTCCTGGTAAATTGGAGAAAAGGATGTATTTAGGAAAGGATTAACGCTCTGATGCATATGGTCTGTTAGAGACAATGTGGAGATGTCATGGAAGTATTATAGTGCTGTGCGCTGGGTCATAGCCGTGTATGATGTATGATCTTGCCTGCGAGCTACACTAAGGAGTCATTTCCACTCCCGGATTGAACACGAGATCTTCTGCCCAGCGGTGTGGTTGATGTTGGAGCATGACAAACAGGGTACAATAGGTCGGTGAGACAGACTCATGTTTAGATCACGCCAGTTTCTCACCTACTCATAATGAGTAAATTAACTTCTCATTATCTTCTGGGGTCGTGCCTCGAAACAGAATAATAATTTACTGGAAACTTAGGCCAGGTTTCCCATGGTGTGTAATCCTCTGAGACTCGGGCTCAGAGCACTAGCTAATTAAAGAGGTAATTAAAGTCTGTAATAGTAATTTTACTCATTTACAGTGTCTGATCACAGCTGTTGGAGGGAATAGAGATGCACTCATTTGTATCTGTCTCTCTCTCCCCTCTCTCCTTATCTCTCCCTGTCGACAGGTGTCTGGTGCACTGATCCAGCCACAGTGGTGCGGAGGTAGAGCGGGGGCATGGCGGCCGGTCCAGGCATGGGGTGGCCTGGCCTGCTCCTGCTGCTGATGACTACTGTGGCCTCCACTCAGAGCCAAGGCTGTCCCCAGCGCTGTGAGTGCATGGCCAAGCTCAAGTCTGTGGCCTGCCAAGGCAAGCGCCTGTCTGCCCTCCCCGACAGCATCTCCTCGGACACACGCCTGCTGGACATGAGTGGGAACATGCTTCGCTGGGTGGAGCATGGCGACCTCCTCTCCTACCCTCGGCTGGAGGAGCTAGACCTGAGTGAGAACATCATCAGTGTCCTGGAGCCCAGCGCCTTCTCTAGCTTGCAGAACCTGAGGGTGCTGTCGCTGAGGGGGAACCAGCTCAAACTGGTCCCCATGGGCGCCTTCTCACGCCTCACCAACCTCACCACACTAGACCTGAGTGGGAACAAGATCGTCATCCTGTTGGACTTCACTTTCCAGGATCTAAAGAGCCTGAGGAACCTGGAGGTTGGCGACAATGACCTGGTCTACATCTCCAACAAGGCATTCCTGGGCCTGGTGGGTCTGAGGCAGCTCACCATTGAGAGGTGCAACCTGACCTCCATCTCCAGCCAGTCTCTCTCCTACCTCCGCAGCCTGGTCACTCTGCGCCTGCGCTACCTCAGCATCTCCTCCCTGGATGACCAGAACTTCCGTAAGCTGGGCGGGCTGCGGGGTCTGGAGATCGACCATTGGCCCTTCCTGGAACACATCTCCCCCCACAGCCTCCAGGGCCTCAACCTGTCTTGGCTGTCCATCACCAACACTAACATCACCTCTGTGCCCACAGCCGCCCTACGCAGCCTGGCCCACCTCACCAGCCTCAATCTCTCCTACAATCCCATCTCAGTGCTGGAGTCCTGGGCCCTTAGGGACCTGGTCCGGCTGAAGGAGCTACACCTGGTCAACACCAACCTGATGACGGTGCAGCCGTACGCCCTTGGCGGCCTTCGGCAGATCCGCCTGCTTAACCTGTCCACTAACGCCCTGGTAACCCTGGAGGAGGGTGCCTTCCAGTCCGTCAATACCCTGGAGACGCTGCGTGTAGATGGGAACCCTCTGTCCTGTGACTGCCGCCTGCTTTGGATTCTCCAGCGCAGGAAGACCCTCAACTTTGAAGGGAAGTCCCCAGTGTGTGCGGGACCCATGGAGGTGCAGGGCAGGGCCCTCAGCGCCTTCTCAGACTCTGCCCTCTTTGACCACTTTACCTGCCAGAAGCCCAAGATACGCAACAGGAAGCTGCAGCCTGTGACTGCCAGGGAGGGCCAGGTAGTGTCCTTTGTGTGCCGGGCGGAGGGAGAGCCCACACCTATCATCTTCTGGGTATCTCCCCAGCGCCGTCGGATCACTACCAAGAGCACTGGACGTGTCATCGTCCTACCTGAGGGAACGCTGGAGATCCGCTACGCCCAGGTGACTGACAGCGGCACCTACATCTGCATCGCCAGCAATGCCGGGGGTAACGCCACCTACTTTGCCACGCTGACCGTGAGCGCGCTGCCTCTGGACGCAGCGCTCATGGCCAACCGCACATACTACACAGGTGACCTCAACGAGACCAATCTGAACGACACCAAGGTCTTCCTCAAGTTCACCTTGGACCTCAAGACAATCCTGATATCCACAGCCATGGGGTGTTGCTTGTTCCTTGGGGTGGTGGTCTTCTGTTTCCTGATGCTGTTCGCATGGAGCCGGGGCCGGGGGCAGCACAAGAATAACTTCTCAGTAGAGTACTCCTTCAGAAAGGTAGATGGCCCTGCTGCCAGTGGCGGACAGGGAGGGGCCCGTAAGTTCAACATGAAGATGATTTGAGACAGAAAATGGGCCGCTCTGTTTACTTGTAGACTTAAACGGGGACAGAATAACTTTGGACTTTTTGACACTGATCCCTGTCAGTTCAGAAATCAACTCACTAGGTTCATCCAAGACAGATTACTAAGACTTCGTTTTTTAAAAATCTGTAAATGGCTGTATCAACAAAAAAAAGTTAATTGATTACAGACCGATTTTTTTCAATTGCTATTTGTGTATTGGTGTATCTTCTGCAGAAGAGTCTGGATGATAGTTAATGATGTCCCAAAATCCTATTGACATGACCCCTGCACAGCTCCACTGGTCTCTCTGCAGTGCCCCCTCCATCCATCCTCACTCATGAATACATAATCACAGGGTGCTCGCTGAATGCCAATACTCGCTTAAACAGATGATAGTATTTGTTTTCCCATAGGAGGACTGGTCATTTATATCGTTTGAATCTATTCTCCCACTATAGCGGATTTGAGATCCAGCTACCACAATACCACACAGGTAGAGATCTTGCATACAGTAGATAGCTGACATTGATGCTCAACAGTAGTCTGTATTGTATACTACACTGCCAAGCTATAACCATGGGCACCGTACAGAAGGACTTCTAATGCAAACTACATTACAGGATACTTCCAACCTCGTCTGTCATTCAAAAGCAACAAATGCTGCTACACATTTGACTCGTTCAATTTTTTTAATGGATTTGTTATGTAAAGTACCATGAATGAAACCTTGTGTACCATATAGAAACCTTGTGTACAGGTGAGTGATGACTCACAAAACCATACACAATTTCCAATGGGTTCAGATATCCTCGTTCTGGTGTATTCAGTAAATAGTATACACCTGCCCTCAGACTGCACCCCCTCTGACATGTGAAAAGGTGAACAAAATGTTTTGTATATACTGTATGTTTTTTGTTGGGTGTACAGATTTGTTGTCTCAATTTCTGAATATCTTGGTATATAATCTTTCTTAATTCGTCGTTGTCTCATGGCTTCCTCCAAAGACTGTTCATACTGTATCGATTGGTTAGACATATACATCAGATGTCATACATTTGAATCTTTCAAAGCTATTGTGGTTATTCATATTGTGGATGATTTCATGTGGATTATTCTAAGTCTAATTATTCTAACTGGTTAATAGCCAGTAATTTAATTCATAGCAAACACATATTGCCTGGTGCAGAGATTCGCCCTTTCTGTGCTCTCCAAACAACTTATGAAGGACAAGCGTGCAGTGTATCAGATCAGTTTGCTATTTTGTGGAAGCAGTGGGAAGCCTGGTGACCAGCAGGGACAGTGCTTCTCATCAGGACCCAAGTCTCAGATATGCAGGAAAATGCTAATGTAACAGAGACCTTGGATGCTAGAAGAGAGGTCACAATGGAACAGAGCCAGGATGTGCTAGAGGGCCTTCATTGCCCAAATCACAAGGCTGACATCATGTGCTTTCTGCAGATAAATTAGAATAGGATCAGGAACTAAGAGAAGATTACTCTGTTCTTAAAATATTTGTAAAATGTGAATTTGATTATAACAGCAGTACATTGTATTTTTTGGAAGAGCAGTTATTGCTAAGGATTTGTAAACTTGCTAATGGCAAAAATGATTTAATCATCATCCTTCTGCACTTTGTACAGGTGCCTGGCACATAATTATTATTCTCGGGCCGCAGCACAGGAGAAATTGCATTTAAATTCCCAAAATACACTGAGTGAACAAAACAGGAACACCTGCCTAATATTGAGTTGCTCCTTCATCTACACTGATTGAAGTGGGTTTAACAACTGACATAAGGGATCATAGCTTTCACCTGGATTCACCTGGTCAGTTTATGTATGCTTGGTGTATATCCTAATATCTTATTTGGATTTAGGGTGCTAACCATGGTTTGGGACAATTACAATTTAATTTAAAATTCCAATTAAAATATTGAATTCACTCATGAAGTGGAGGATTTAGAGTGAATTCAACTTGAATTTCAAAATGTTCAAATTATGAAATTGAAATTTAATTGAAATTGGACTGTTTGGACAATTTGAAATCGAATTGACTTAGAATTGTAAAAATATTAATTATTTCAAATTTTATTTAATTGAAATTACATTTCCCAGTTAATGAAATTGATGCACTTTGTATAAAAATGTCATGTTGTATTTCTATATTCCCAGTATAGCTAGGCTGTATTTTTATTTTTATTTTATTTCACCTTTATTTAACCAGGTAGGCTAGTTGAGAACAAGTTCTCATTTGCAACTGCGACCTGGCCAAGATAAAGCATAGCAGTGTGAACAGACAACACAGAGTTACACATGGAATAAACAATTAACAAGTCAATAACACAGTAGAAAAAAAAAAAAAAATGGGCAGTCTATATACAATGTGTGCAAAAGGCATGAGGAGGTAGGCGAATAATACAATTTTGCAGATTAACACTGGGGTGATAAATGATCAGATGGTCATGTACAGGTAGAGATATTGGTGTGCAAAAGAGCAGAAAAGTAAATAAATAAATAAAAAAAACAGTATAAAAACAGTATGGGAATGAGGTAGGTGAAAATGGGTGGGCTATTTACCAATAGACTATGTACAGCTGCAGCGATCGGTTAGCTGCTCGGATAGCTGATGTTTGAAGTTGGTGAGGGAGATAAAAGTCTCCAACTTCAGCGATTTTTGCAGTTCGTTCCAGTCACAGGCAGCAGAGTACTGGAACGAAAGGCGGAACGAAAGGCGGCCAAATGAGGTTATGAACACTGACATGATCAGCGATTTGGGGATCCCGAGTGGCGCAGCGGTCTAAGGCACTGCATCACAGCGCTTGAGGCATCACTACAGACACCATTCGATTCCAGGCTGTATCACAACCAGCCATGTTTGGGAGTCCCATAGGGTGGTGCACAATTGGCCCAGCGTAGTCCAGGTTTGGCCGGTGTAGGCCGTCATTGTAAATAGGAATTTGTTCTTAACTGACTTACCTAGTTAAATGGAGGTACATTTAAAAAAATATATTATTCTAGTTTCTATCTACATCTGCCTCTCTTTCAAGCTTTGGTTTGGCTGTCATTGGCGCCACAGATTGTTCCCTCACTCAATGCACCACTGCCAACAGTCCCAAATAGCTTACCTTTGCTGCCCTCTGCTGGAAAGCATAGGAATCTACAGCATTGTCACAGAGAAGTTCCAGACATTTTGTATCAAATCAAATTTATTTAAATCAAATCAAATGTATTTACATAGCCCTTCTTACATCAGCTGATATATCAAAGTGCTGTACAGAAACCCAGCCTAAAACCCCAAACAGCAAGCAATGCAGGTGTAGAAGCACACTGTTTTATATATCACACTGTTTTATATATTATATATATATATATATATTATATATATACAGTATCAATAACTGTGTGTTATATCATAGTTTTGATGTCTTCACTATTATTCTATAATGTAGAAAATAGTAAAAATAAAAATAAACCTGGAATGAGTAGGTGTGTTCAAATTTTTGACTGATACTATCTATATATATATATATAAACTCAGCAAAAAAATAAACGTCCTCTCACTGTCAACTGCGTTTATTTTCAGAAAACTTCATGTGTAAATATTTGTATGAACATAAGATTCAACATACAACATACATACATGTGTCTAACAGAAATGGAATAATGTGTCCCTGAACAAAGGGGGGTCAAAATCAAATGTAACAGTCAGTATCTGGTGTGGCCACCAGCTGCATTAAGTACTGCAGTGCATCTCTTCCTCATGGACTGCACCAGATTTGCCAGTTCTTCTTTTGAGACGTTACTGCACTCTTCCACCAAGGCACCTGCAAGTTCCTGGACATTTCTGGGGGGAGTAGCCCTAGCCCTCACCCTCTGATCCAACAGGTCCCGGACGTGCTCAATGGGATTGAGATCCGGGCTCTTCGCTGACAATGGCAGAACACTGACATTCCTGTCTTGCAGGAAATCATGCACAGAACGAGCAGTGGCATTGTAATGCTGGAGGGTCATGTCAGGATGAGCCTGCAGGAAGGGTACTACATGAGGGAGGAGAATGTCTTCCCTGTAACGCACAGCGTTGAGATTGCCTGCAATGACAACAAGCTGAGTCCGATGATGCTGTGACACACAGCCCCAGACCACACAACCCTCCACCTCCAAATCGATCCCACTCCAGAGTACAGGCCTCGGTGTAACACTCATTCCTTCGACAATAAACGTGAATTCGACCTTCACTCCTGGTGAGACAAACCTGTGACTCGTCAGTGAAGAGCACTTTTTGCCAGTCCTGTCTGGTCCAGCGACGGTGGGTTTGTGCCCATTGGCGACGTTCTTGCAGGTGATGTCTGGTGAGGACTTGCCTTACTGTAGGCCTACAAGCCCTCAGTCCAGCCTCTCTCAGCCTATTGCGGACAGTCTGAACACTGATGGAGGGATTGTGCGTTCTTGGTGTAACTCGGGCAGTTGTTGTTGCCATCCTGTACCTGTCCCGCAGGTGTGATGTTCGGATATACCGATCCTGTGCAGGTGTTGTTACATGTGGTCTTCCACTGCAAGGACAATCAGCTCTCTGTCCTGTCACCCTGTAGCGCTGTCTGACACGGAACACAAACCAAACAAAACGAGGCAACGGTATGCTTTAGAAACATGCGGTCGGTTGGGCTGCTTGGAGTGTTTATCCGACTGGATAAAAAATAAATATATAATATGTCCCCCCCACTTCTAAAACCAAAGTTGCGCCCCTGGATTACCAACATATTCAAATAATGACATTTTCATCAAAAACGTTATTTTTATTAATTTATTCACACTATTTCATCCTTCCACAAGATATAGTCCCGATACAAATCTAAGGTTGTTACCCAAGCCGCTGGTCGTTTGTTCGTATCCGTTCGGTTGCCAGAGTCATGACCCAGTTGTTAAAAGTATTTTTGTTCTGTATCTACACTACCATTCAAAAGTTTGGGGTCACTTAGAAATGTCCTTGTTGTTGAAAGAAAAGCAAAAGAATGTGTCTTAAAATAGCATCAAATGGATCAGAAATACAGTGTAGACATAGTTAATGTTGTAAATGACTATTGTAGCTGGAAACGGCTGATTTATGGAATATCTACATAGGCGTACAGAGTCCCATTATCAGCAACCATCACTACTGTGTTCAAATGGCACGTTGTGTTATTAGCTAATCCAAGTTTATCATTATAAAAGGCTAATTGATCATTAGACAACCCTTTTGTAATTATGTTAGCACAGCTGAAAACGGTTGCGCTGATTAAAGAAGCAATACAATTGGCCTTATTTAGACTAATTGAGTATCTGGAGCATCAGCATTTGTGGGTTTGATTACAGGCTCAAAATGGCTAGAAACAAAGAAGTTTCTTCTGAAACTTCTCAGTCTCTTCTTGTTCTGAGAAATGAATGCTATTCCATGCGAGAAATTGTCAAGAAACTGAAGATCTCGTAAAACGCTGTGTTTTACTCCCTTCACAGAACAGCGCAAACTGGCCCTAACCAGAATAGAAAGAGGAGTGTGCTGCCCCGGTGCCCAGCTGAGCAAGAGGACAAGTACATTAGAGTGTCTAGTTTGAGAAACAAACGCACCACAAGTCCTCAACTGGCAGCTTCGTTAAACAGCACACGCAAAACACCAGTCTCAACGTCAACAGTGAAGAGGCGACTCCGGAATGCTGGCCTTCTAGGCAGAGTTCCTCTGTCCAGTGTCTGTGTTCTTTTGCCCATCTTAATCTTTTCTTTTTATTGGCCTGTCTGAGATATGACTTTTTCTTTGCAACTCCAGCATCCCGGAGTCGCCTTTTCACTGTTGACATTGAGACTGATGTTTTGCGGGTACTATTTAACGAAGCTGCCAGTTGAGGACTTGTGAGGCATCTGTTTCTCAAGGGTACATCATGTGAAAATTTTTACATTTTAGTAATTTAGCAGACGAGCTTATGCAGTGCGACTTACAGTAAGTGCATTAATCTTAGATAGCTAGCTGTGATAACCACATTTCACAGTCATAGAAAGTACATTTTTCCTCAATTTACGTACAGTAGAGTCAGAGCTATTGGGGGGGAGGGGTCGCGGTGAGGAGGATTTGTAAGATACTGTTGGAAGAGGTAGGGTTTCAGGGGAACTCTGCTGTCCTAGCTTCAGGGGAAGCTGGTTCCACCATTGGGGTGCCAGGACAGAGAAGAGCTTGGACTGTGCTGAGCGGGAGCTTCCCTCTCATCAGGGTGCCAGGGCCAAGAGACCTGAGGTGGCAGAACAGAGTGTTCGGGTTAGGGTGTAGCGTTTTAGTATAGGCTGAAGGTAGGGAGGGGCAGTTCCTCTTGCTGTTCCGTAGGTAAGCACCATGGTCTTGAAGTGGATGCAAGCTTCATCTGGAAGCCAGTGGAGTGTGCGGAGGAGCGGGTGACATGAGAGAACTTGGGAAGGTTGAAAACCAGGTGGGCTGCTGAGTTCTAGATAAGTTGCAGGGGTTTGATGGCACAAGCAGGGAGCCTGGCCAACAGCGAGTTGCAGTAGTCCAGACCGGAGAGGACAAGTGCCTGGATTAGGACCTGCACTGCTTCCTGTGTGAGGGAGGGTCATACTCTACAGATGTTGCAGAGCATGAACCTGCAGGAGCAGGTCACTGCTTTGTTGTTTGTAGCAAACGACAGAGTGTAGTCCAGGGTCACACCAAGGCTCTTTGCACTCTGGGAGGGCGACACTATGGAGAGGTCTTTGAGCAGTCAGGCCTTTGTAAATAAGAATTTGTTCTTAACTAATTTACCTAGTTAAATAAAGGTAAAATAAAAATATATAAATAAATGACTATTCAACAAAACAGTACAGAATTATCAAGTTTCTTTCCAGCAAATGTCTCAGTTATATGATTGTATAACTAGCAAAGGAGTTTTGAAGTTGGGGGTGCAGTATGTTCGGCAATGAAGACAACTAGCATAGTTCAGCTAGCCAGCTTGTTTAGCCAAGGAAAACAGAGGAAAACGAGTTCGGGCCTAGTGCGCATGTCAGGCTAATTCAGGAGACAGATTGTAGTTTTTATGTCCTGATATCAGGAGCCGGCGGCAAAAAGTTTGATTGAACAATTCAGAGACTGAAACTAATAAATCAGATTACTTCAATTTAAGGAGAGCAAATTGATATACAATTAAAAAATTAGTGTCAATAGTAAATCAAAGCTTAAAATGATGTATGAGTGAACCCTGAGTACAGAAAATGAATGGTGAATTCGCTTCCGGACACGGGAGACTCCTCCTCCTCATCACTCTATTAAGTCTTCACATAGGAATGAATAGTGTCACGTGATCGATGGCTTTTTCCATTCACAGTCATTGATAGAGTGCCACAGTGTTGTCATCATAATACCCATAAAACCTAGGTCATTTTTACTGTGACATCTTTTTCATAGGGGTCATCAAAGTTCATTGCAATATAGCTATAGATAAAGAATGTGAGAATAGGCGAAGTTAGATGAAGTTAACACTTTTTTTATTCATAGTCTCTAATGAAATACAAAGAAAAACATATCAAGCTCACTTATGTTGCAATTGTATTTGCTTGCAACTGAGTTGCTTCTTGATTGCTTTGTGAAACACCCCCTGCAACTAATAAGCAACTCACCTTCAACTTGGTTGCATCCAGTTTGAACTTTTCAACTTTGTGCAACCAGTTGCAAGCAACAACCAATCAAACCAAATGCTTTTTTCACATGATCCCCTCAATGGTTCGAACCTCCGGCCCAGTTGTCATTGTCAACAACACAGCTGTCAGTGCTGTGAGAACCATGATCAAGATGGACCAAAGAGACATTATCCAAACAGGAGCTGTATAAATAAATACTGGCATCAGGGCTAGTAAAGGTTAATGTACATGGTTTGGAAGTAAAACATATATAAAAGTAAAACATATAAAAAATATAAGTAAAACATATAAGTGAACCCAGAATTCTCTCTGACCAGTTTCAACTGAAATTGTTCAACACAAGCTGACTAGCTAGCAAGTTTGTTGCTAGCTTGGTTAGCTCGTTGCTACCTAGCTAGCTTGATAAAACAGTGCTGTCTATTTAATTTTGTCTAGCTAACTATATTGCACATCCAGCATTTTGTGTAAATCGATCCCGATAAACAAATATTTTATGAAATCCAGGGGTGCAACTTTCACTGGGAAAAGGGGGGTCATGTCCCCCCCCACATTCTGAAATTGTATTCTTGTCCCTCCTAGTGTTGTAATTGCAATGTGATACAAACATTGACAACAGTGTGCTTTAGGATCATGCGGACGCCTCCGATCGGTCGGGTAGGCTGTTTGGAGTGTTCACCTGGAAGGCTGTGTGAAGGCAAACCTTCTGGAAGGCTGGCTGGACCAGCACGGGCGAGTTGAGCATAGTTTAGTATGTACAGTGCCTTGCGAAAGTATTCGGCCCCCTTGAACTTTGCGACCAATTTTTCAGTTTTTGATTTGTTAAAAAAGTTTGAAATATCCAATAAATGTCGTTCCACTTCATGATTGTGTCCCACTTGTTGTTGATTCTTCACAAAAAAATACAGTTTTATATCTTTATGTTTGAAGCCTGAAATGTGGCAAAAGGTCGCAAAGTTCAAGGGGCCGAATACTTTCGCAAGGCACTGTATGTGTTGAGCTCTTTCACTGATTTGTAAAAGCAAGCAGAGCAGAAACTGGCTACTCTTTAGTTGACTGGCAAGGTAACTGCTGTTTAACGTAACAGAAAAAAAAACTAAACTAGTATTTACTCGCAGTGCTGAGCTAGTATTGTAACTGACATGTAACATATTATTCCATTTTTGTAAAAAAAAAAATGTGTGTGGTAGATCCGCTTTAATTTTGCAAACATGCAACATTAGCTAATGTTTCGTAGCCTAGTAGTTAGAGCGTTGGGCCAGTAACCAAAAGGTTGCTGGATCGAATCCCTGAGCTGACAAAGTAAAAATGTATTGTGCTGCCCCTGAGCCAGGCAGTTAATCCACTGTTCCCCGGGTGCTGAAGATGTGGATGAATAAGGCAACCCCCTTGCACTGCTCTGATTCAGAATCAAACGATTGAAGATTGATATTCTGACATTTTTTTTCAGTGCAACGTGAGTTTTTATTAGTCAGTATGGCAATGTAACATTATTGATCTGTCAGTTTCCCTAGCTAATTCACTACTTTTCACACTGACACAGTAATAAACAGCTCTACAGTTACAGGCCTCACTGTCATGGTGCAGAGTTTCTTCATCCCGCTCCCGCCTTCAACCGCAGCTTTTCATATTACATGTTATACTCCACTAAGCCCGCACCTACTGGTTTTCTGTCTGACTCCCACCCGCTACCACACAAACTGGGTCCGAACCCAACTGCAGTCCCGCAATGTTATTTTAGGCGTATGTGACGCAGCTCACTTGTCAGCCATGGTCCCAGCAATTTTGTGCCCTACAGGCAACATCAAATGCACAAAAATAATTTAAGAAAGTACCAGAGATGGCCCTTAAATTAAGCTATGTCTGCCAATATACTAGATGTAGTTTGAAGAGAGCAGAGTAGGTGAGACTTGCACTTTTTCTTGAGCTATTTGTATAGTCTACCTTTTAGGAGTGGGAAGATTTTCAGACAGAAAAACATGGGTGATCAATATTTAGGCCTGTTTTTAGGCAATGCAGTAAAGTATTTAGGAAGTACATTTCCTTGGCAATATAACTGCCTCGTGCTTCTGCGCCCATGCATAAGCTATAGCCTACTCTATTTAATTGAGACCACACACTCACCTGACCCCCCATGTATGGCTACTGAACTTGAAGAAGCAAGAATGATGATAGAGACACTTGCTACAATTTGCATAGGCCTATAGGATATAGCCTACCTTTTAGGAGGACGATTTGCAGGAAGAAACAAATAAATGGGTTATCAGTAGGGTACTAGGGGGGTAACTTACCCCTCTAAGAACAATGTCTAATTGCTGAGACACAAAAAAAGCAACATTTGGAGAAAAAAAAATGTATATGTTGAAGGTCATTCTTAGGGGATTAAACTATAAAGGGAAATAAATGGCTAAGGTTTACACTTTTTGAGTTATTTCATGAAATGTTGTTTTTAGAAAAGTGGCCTTTTTTATGTACCGGGGGAACTGCCCCACCCACCCCCCAGTAGAAGATTATGGGATTAGATTTCACACAAGTGTGTTAATATCTATTTATCAGTTTTATTTAGAAATGATTTAGTAAGTAATACTTTAAAGCTAAATCTAGTTGTCTTATTTTAATTATTTTAATAAAATATGGGGGGGAAGGGGCCTCCCGGGTGGCGCAGTACCACCAGAGATTCTGGGTTGGAGTCCAGGCTCTGTCGCAGCCGGCCACGAACGGGAGGCCCATGGGGCGGCGCACAATTGGCCCAGCGTCGTCCGGGTTAGGAAGGTTTGGCCGGCAGGGATATCCTTGTCTCATCGCACACTAGCGACTCTTGTGGCGGGCCGGGCGCAATGCACGCTGACCAGGTCGCCAGGTGTACAGTGTTTCCTCCCACACATTGGTGCGGCTGGCTTCCGGGTTGGATGGGCATTGTGTCAAGAAGCATTGCGGCTTGGTTGGGTTGTGTTTCGGAGGACGCATGGGGGGGAAATTTTGTTCCATATGTCACCATTAATATCTGCGCTATGAGGAGATTTGAAGGGGGTAACTAGCCCCCCCTTATGGTTATGAATGTGATTAATGTGATAATGTGATAATGACTAGCCCACTTAGCACTAGTTTATGCTAACTTACTAGCTAGCAACTTCACTAGCAGTAAATGCTAGCCAGCTAACTAGTTATTATAAGCTGCTATAAGTGCTAGCTAGCAACCTTACTAGCAGATCATCTGAAATAAAATACATAATATATAACGTAACTTGTTTGCAGTTGTAAATGTTTCCACTTGTGACTGATAGCTTTACAGTTCATGTTGCTTTATGTCAATTTTTTGGGGGATTTCTGCAGACAAAAATGCTTGATTTTGTGGCAGCTTTCCTGAAATTCTGCGATACATTTTGAAATGTTTTTTTTTCACGTTAATTTCATATGTAGCAATAAAAGTCATATGTGCTCAGTTTTAGGATGATTTTAAACAGAATACATAATACAAAAACAATTAGAAACATCTAAAGTACTCTATTTTGTTTATTTCCCTGAACAAACAGCTCTGTCATAATCCACTCACACATTCACCCACACACCTCTCCTCTCCATCAGGCTTGGGGCTTTGCTATCAACACGAGATGCAACTCCCATTCCCCCTCTCTCTCTCTTTCTCTCTCAACCCCCCCCCCCCCCACCCCCCCCAAATAGATTCAAAGCTGATCAATCGCTTTCAATTTGAGGATCGATATTTCTTCCTCATAAGTTGTCTTCAAAATACTTGAGATTGTGATTTCTTTCCTGAAAGAGTCTTTAGGGAGATAAAGTACAGAAAACCTACAAATTGAGTTGTGGTTGATATTGTATGTACTACTCCATTTCTAAAACAATTCTGAAAGATTGTGCTTTCGTGAGCCGTATTAAGTTTTACAGAGAGAGAGTTTAAAAGGGCGAAGCTGACAAATTGCACTCAGTGCTTTGAGCAGCGCTCTCCATAGACAGACTGAGGAGAGCAGAGTGCCCACCACCCTACTAAAGCCAAGGTTAGACTGGGAGAGCAGAGTGCCCACCACCCTACTAAAGCCAAGGTTAGACTGGGAGAGCAGAGTGCCCACCACCCTACTAAAGCCAAGGTTAGACTGGGACAGCAGAGTGCCCACCACCCTACTAAAGCCAAGGTCAGACTGGGGAGAGCAGAGTGCCCACCACCCTACTAAAGCCAAGGTCAGACTGGGGAGAGCAGAGTGCCCACCACCCTACTAAAGCCAAGGTTAGACTGGGGAGAGCAGAGTGCCCACCACCCTACTAAAGCCAAGGTTAGACTGGGGAGAGCAGAGTGCCGACCACCCTACTAAAGCCAAGGTTAGACTGGGGAGAGCAGAGTGCCGACCACCCTACTAAAGCCAAGGTTAGACTGGGGAGAGCAGAGTGCCCACCACCCTACTAAAGCCAAGGTTAGACTGGGGAGAGCAGAGTGCCCACCACCCTACTAAAGCCAAAGTTAGACTGGGGAGAGCAGAGTGCCCACCACCCTACTAAAGCCAAGGTCAGACTGGGGAGAGCAGAGTGCCCACCACCCTACTAAAGCCAAGGTCAGACTGAGGAGAGCAGAGTGCCCACCACCCTAATAAAACCAAGGTCAGACTGGGGAGAGCAGAGTGCCGACCATCCTACTAAAGCCAGGGTTAGCGGAGTAAAAGTTTGAGTAAAACACCTCTCATCTTGATTCTTTCAGCGCTTGCCACAGTCTTCCCTGTTACCACTTGAGTCATGGTGATCTGCCGCTGCTGTGGGAACTGTTCTAAGTGCCCACCACCCTACTAAAGCCAAGGTTAGACTGGGGAGAGCAGAGTGCCGACCACCCTACTAAAGCCAAGGTTAGACTGGGGAGAGCAGAGTGCCGACCACCCTACTAAAGCCAAGGTTAGACTGGGGAGAGCAGAGTGCCCACCACCCTACTAAAGCCAAGGTTAGACTGGGGAGAGCAGAGTGCCCACCACCCTACTAAAGCCAAAGTTAGACTGGGGAGAGCAGAGTGCCCACCACCCTACTAAAGCCAAGGTCAGACTGGGGAGAGCAGAGTGCCCACCACCCTACTAAAGCCAAGGTCAGACTGAGGAGAGCAGAGTGCCCACCACCCTAATAAAACCAAGGTCAGACTGGGGAGAGCAGAGTGCCGACCATCCTACTAAAGCCAGGGTTAGCGGAGTAAAAGTTTGAGTAAAACACCTCTCATCTTGATTCTTTCAGCGCTTGCCACAGTCTTCCCTGTTACCACTTGAGTCATGGTGATCTGCCGCTGCTGTGGGAACTGTTCTAACATTCTCATATGCTTTGCTGATTCGAAGTGACTGTTGATTGTTGACTTTCTCTAGTTTCCAAAAACATTTGTAAATGGTTTTGCACTGTCGTTAGCTGTTATTTTTGTTGGCAAATGAGATTTCTGTTCATTGTAGTGCCTGTCAACCATCGACAATCACCCATCATTTTAGCATGGGAATACGCTGACTGTAGTGACGGGTTGTTCGCGAACGAGTCGGCTCTAAGAGCTGGCTCTTGTAGGTGAACGTTGGGAGCCGCCTCGCATATCAGAAGAGCCGAATCTATTTGTAAAAATATATTTTTTAATTAACATATGAATAATCAAAATATTTAAATTAATAGAATTGACTCATTTAAAGAACGAAAAAAATAAATAATAATAATATAGGCCTAAATGCTCAAGCGCACACATTTGTTCTGACTGTCAGCTCAGACTAACAGCCTCACCTGTTGTTCCTGTCAATCAGACACGCAATGTCAACCAATGAACCAAAGATGCGTGAGGGAGGGCCAAGCCAACTCACTCACAGTCACACACTTAGCAGCCGAGAAAGAGGAACTACATCATAATTTAATCCAGTATTATACAGTGGGGCAAAAAAAGTATTTAGTCAGCCACCAATTGTGCAAGTTCTCCCACTTAAAAAAGATGAGAGAGGCCTGTAATTTTCATCATAGGTACACTTCAACTATGACAGACAAAATGAAAAAAAAAATCCAGAAAATCACATTGTAGGATTTTTAATGAATGTATTTGCAAATTATGGTGGAAAATAAGTATTTGGTCAATAACAAAAGTTTATCTCAATACTTTATTATATACCCTTTGTTGGCAATGACAGAGGTCAAACGTTTTCTGTAAGTCTTCACAAGGTTTTCACACACTGTTGCTGGTATTTTGGCCCATTCCTCCATGCAGATCTCCTCTAGAGCAGTGATGTTTTGGGGCTGTTGCTGGGCAACACAGACTTTCAACTCCCTCCAAAGATGTTCTATGGGGTTGAGATCTGGAGACTGGCTAGGCCACTCCAGGACCTTGAAATGCTTCTTACGAAGCCCCTCCTTCGTTGCCCGGGCGGTGTGTTTTGGATCATTGTCATGCTGAAAGACCCAGCCACGTCTCATCTTCAATGCCCTTGCTGATGGAAGGAGATTTTCACTCAAAATCTCACGAGACATGGCCCCATTCATTCTTTCCTTTACACCGATCAGTCGTCCTGGTGTTTCCACCCCCATGCTTCACAGTAGGTATGGTGTTCTTTGGATGCAACTCAGCATTCTTTGTCCTCCAAACACGACGAGTTGAGTTTTTACCAAAAAGTTATATTTTGACCATATGACATTCTCCCAATCTTCTTCTGGATCATCCAAATGCTCTCTAGCAAACTTCAGACGGGCCTGGACATGTACTGGCTTAAGCAGGGGGACACGTCTGGCACTGCAGAATTTAAGTCCCTGGCGGTGTAGTGTGTTACTGATGGTAGGCTTTGTTACTTTTGTCTCAGCTCTCTGCAGGTCATTCACTATGTCCCCCATTGTGGTTCTGGGATTTTTGCTCACCGTTCTTGTGATCATTTTGACCCCACGGGTGAGATCTTGCGTGGAGCCCCAGATCGAGGGAGATTATCAGTGGTCTTGTATGTCTTCCATTTCCTAATAATTGCTCCCACAGTTGATTTCTTCAAACCAAGCAGCTTACCTATTGCAGATTCAGTCTTCCCAGCCTGGTGCAGGTCTACAATTTTGTTTCTGGTGTCTTTTGACAGCTCTTTGGTCTTGGCCATAGTGGAGTTTGGAGTGTGACTGTTTGAGGTTGTGGACAGGTGTCTTTTATACTGATAACAAGTTCAAACAGGTGCCATTAATACAGGTAACGAGTGGAGGACAGAGGAGCCTCTTAAAGAAGAAGTTACAGGTCTGTGAGAGCCAGAAATCTGGCTTGTTTGTAGGTGACCAAATACTTATTTTCCACCATAATTTGCAAATAAATTCATAAAAAATCCTACAATGTGATTTTCTTCTTTTTTTTAAGTGGGAGAACTTGCACAATTGGTGGCTGACTAATTACTTTTTTGCCCCACTGTATATGTATATGAGCAGTAGATGAGAATGTAGTATCAGTAGACACAACTATGTGACAGCCTCAAAAATGATACTCCTGTGTAAGGGTCTGCAGCGAATCACAGCCAGCCGCCAGAGAGAAGCAAATGTAACCACAGGACATGTGACAGAGTAGCTGGATACACTGTGTTCATCAATGGACAGAAAGTTCCACAGCAGGGAATATAATCACGTGCTATCAGAAACCGTTGCACTTGACCCCAGGTTTAAGAAGTTAGCCTTCAGTGATGCCAGAGCGATTGATGAGGCTCTTCAAAGAATAACCTCAGCAGCAGGGAGGGACAGCCCCAGCAGTCAGCTGGCTCATTCACCAGGGCAACAGGAAGAAGAGGGATCAGATGGAGCAGAAACACCAGCAGTACTGCCACAAACGTCTGCTGTTTGGATGCTGTTTGAGGAGAGAGCAACTGGGGACTCAGCACGAAGGAATCCCTCAGCAGATGCCATAATGGAGGTCAGATCCTATTTGGAGGAGCCACTCTGAGCTGGTGGAAGAACAAGGCCCCTGTCTACCCACAGCTTACTAAAGTCATGGCAGGGAGACTCTGCATAGTGGCCACATCTGTTCCCTCTGAGAGGGTCTTCTCGAAAACGGGACAAATAATTACTGAGAGAAAAAAACGCATCAGCCCCTCGATAGTGAGGCAGCTTGCATTTCTCAATGCAAATCTCTCATAAAAGCAAATATGGTCAGCATTGCTGTGTGCTGCTGGTTATAACATGGCAGTAAAGAAGAGAGAGAAAATAGGGACCAGTTTAATGTTTTAAGTGGGATGCTGCAGTTTTGCACGTTTTTATTTATTTTTCTTTTATATGGTGCAATTTTCTATTATTATGTTGTTCAGATTGTATTAGTTTTGAATTGTTACATTTATATGCACCTTGTTTATATACATTAAAAAAGTTATACTTTAAATGCAAATGTGTAATAGCATCCTTCTTTTTTACATTTATTTCAATTTGTGGGATGCTGCAGTTTTGCAAATTGTTCTTTATTTTTCTTTGATATGGTGCAATATTCTATTATGCTGTTCAGATTGTATTAGTTTTGAATGGTTAGATTTATATGCACTTTGTTTATATACATTATATTATATATTATATATATACTTTAAATGCAAATGTTTAATAGCATTCTGTTTCATAACAAACCAATGCATTTTTAAATACATTGTGGTTAAGGTAGAGTATTTAACAATTTAATTAGAGTTGTTTCAACACCAAACTATCGCAAACTGTTTGACTTGAAATAATATAAAACATATTTTTTAAAGAGCCGTTTGGGAGCCAAAAGAGCCGGCTCTTTTTGGTGAGCTGAGCAGAACGAGCCGGCTCACTGAAGCTGGCAGGCCAGGGGGAAACTTTGTTGACGTGTTTTTGGATTGGGCCATTTTCCACGGTAAGAGTGCAGTAAATTGGTCAAAATTACAAACCCGCTTTTGATTGGTCCCTTTTATGCGCTAAAAGTACGGGGATTGGTCAAAATCGCGAGCTCTCGCATAATATGCACTGATTGGTTGATTTTGCATTGAATTATGCGATCGCAGAATCGGGGAATCATGGGGGGACTGCTTTTAGCTATTTTACATAGCATTTCAAGTCATATAGCTAGATAGCTAGCTACGTTTTTAAGCGAGAGCTTTCAATTGGCATCTCTCCCCCTGTTTTCGGTCACAGGTGGGGAATGGATTAGGCGTGAGCAGTGCAGGAGGTGGGCTCATGAGTTGTCCTCCAATTTGACTGGGGATAGCCTTACTTGTGACCTATGTATAAATTAGAATCATGCAATAGCAGAGCATAAGAGAGTTGCCACATCAATGTTACACTAAATGAATTAGTTAAGTTATTGTTATTAAATGTTCAAATGTTCAATTCCAATGTTATTATTTATATTCCATTCCAATATTGTATTCCAATTATTATTATTTTTTTTTAAACCTTATGCTCCTGAATGTCATTTTAAAGATTTCTGGGTTTTAAAATCTTGCATGAATCAAATCATATTTAGTGCAATTGTACATTATTAGCCTGTTACTTTAAATAACAAAACAAGTGTAAACTGTAGCCATTAAATGCCACATACATTTATTTTTCTCCAAGCATTTATTTTTTTGTGTCAGTAATTAGACACTACTAGCCGCATTTGAACTCTCATGCCCAACTAGGAGAGGTAGACTACTAAAGTTGAAGCAGCAAATTGTGTGGATAATGCGAAAAATGTGTTTTTAATACAATAGGTAGGCTAACACATACAAAGCAGAAAGAGGACTGTTTCCAAATAATCTATGAGAAAACAAAAATATTTTAATCCCGAAGAAATCTGTCTGACCGCTCGCAGCATGAAAAATGCTGACCGCGGGAATGCAGCCCTCTAGTGCACAGTCAGTACACAACACTGCTCATCAGGCCTTAGCAGGATCAGTTGGTGACAGGGTCCCAGCAGGGTCAGACAGCCAGGGAAAACCAATCTATGGCGCTCAGGTGAATTTTGCAGTATATTAACAATATCAGTGAATGATACAAAGTTCCATCTTGAGTTGATGGGTAGACCTACAGTAGCTACAGGACAGCAGCTTAAAGCTACAGTCTGGGATCTGTGAATAATGGTCATTTCAATTATTGAACCACTATTCTTGGATAATATAATGTATAAATGTACACCAATGTAATTCTTTGTCATACTTCATCTTAGGAGGATCAGATAGTGACAGGGGTCTCAGCAGGATCAGGGAAGACCAATCTGTGACAGAGCTGAGGTGAATTTTTGCAGATACAACACTTTATTCACTCTGTGCAGAAAACACTGAACAAGCCAGATGCTATTTTAAGGCAGTCTGACAAACCTCCAAAGTTGATTTCCAAACTGTATCAAGGGTTGATAGAGGCTTTTCCCGATAACACAAAACATGTCAAACAGAAATGTGAGGAAGACCTGGTAAAAACTATTTGATGATGATGAATGGATACAGATATGTTAGAATGCCAATAAATGACTGCAGTTTAAGACCATCCATAGAACGGTACTATATGCCAGTGAAACTGATTTACATGCACTCAAAAATGTAAATATCTTCTGGAGGTGTAAAACACAAAAGAGGATACATTTGCATTTGTTATGGTCTTGTGAAGGCTGTCTGAATTCTGGCAAAGAGTATCTTCTTTTATCTCAGCATGTCTACATATTCTCCGTTCTCCCTGTTTTTGTTTGCTTGGAAATGTTGATACTGGACACTGTTCTCTGAAGAAACTGTGTAACCAAGCATTTGACCAAGCATTTGAAAGGTCTGGATGCCTTATATTGTCTGTATTGAAAACATGCCCACGTCAGGGGAGATACCTATTTAGGCAATCCTTAGCTGCTGGGCTGCTCAGTCCTGGCCCTGGGGGTCTGCTGTCCTGTGGGCTGTCACTCTATCTTTGGCCTAACGTACCCAAAACCAATCAAATTAATATTTCAGTAAGATCCTAAAGCTGAGTGGGGTGTGTTGGGTTGGGGCTCTGCAGGGTGGTGGACACCTAGGGACAGGGTTGAACTCTTGTCAAAACTGTTATAAAAGCATTCCACGTGAAGCTGGTTGAGAGAATACCAAGAGTGTGCAAAGCTGTCATCAAAGCAAAGGTTTGCTACTTTGAAGAATCTCAAATATAAAATATATTTGGATTTGTTTAACACTTTTTTGGATACTGCATGATTCCAATTGTGTTTTTTTCATAGTTTTGATGTCTTCAGTATTATTCTACAATGTAGAAAAAAGTACAAATAAAGAAAACCCCTGGAATGAGTAGGTGTGTCCAAACTTTTGACTGGTACTGTATATAGAATTATAGAAACAACAACATTGAGTTAATAAAGCTGCATACTAACATGGTCTCTTTTTTGCTTTCTTGAGTAAAGCAGCTCCAAAATGCAGATGTTCAGCCTAGCTCAGTGTTTTCTGTGATGGTGGAGCAGCCAGCCAAAAATAGGGAGCGTAGGGGTTGGTAATGTCCTCTAGTTGTGCCGTGATTGGCTCAGTGTTCTGTCACTCATGGGGACACTACATCACCACAAAATCTACGGGGTGAGCTCTAAAATTCAAGCCATTGGGTGCTGCCATAGATTTACATTAGAAATGCCTATCAAAGGATTCTCAAAGGTCATTGGCCAAAGATAAAATGAAGTCAAATCACGTTATATCTACCGTAGCTTTGATTGGACTAATCATGTCAACATCAAACTTTCCTAATCTTAGCTAGCAAGCTAGACAAGCAGTCATCTTCATGAATCAAGACGACAATCTACTGGCAAATCCTTTTCATTAAATTATAGATAAAGGTATCGGTGCTCATCGGGCCATTGGAAATCGCAAATTCAATAATGACTGGTTTGGAAGGAATCAGTGGCTAACTGCAAGCGTTGCAAAGCAATCACTAGCCTGTTATTCAGGGGTGTGGGTGTGTGGTCCAAGTCTGTGTTTAAGGGTATCTTTACCAAGCTTAAAAGGATAAACATTCACATAACACCATGGGCCAGAAAAGGTTGAATACATTGGCTATGCTGTCAATCCAGCATGACTTCTGCCGCATTCAAAACAATTGGAAACTGGAAACTGGGAAATCTCAGACTTCAGTGAGTTCAAGACAACTGGGAACTCTGATGTCTTTCTAGAGCTCCGACCTGAAGATCACTGACGTCATGATTCGACCTTGTTTTTTTCCAGAGTTCCCAGTTGTCTTCAAAGCACCATAAATCCTTAGAAGACTTTGATGACATAATTAGCCTACAAGAAGGACTGTCGCGCCACCTTCCTGTTCAAGTGAGTACAGAACAACAAGGTCAGTACAAAAATGTCTTGTATGCTGTAATGATGTAATATGCCAGGGAGATATGTATAATGTAGCTAAGAAAGTCATAATAAGTGTATGTTGTGTAGAAAGCTGTTAGTAGCCTATGCGCCTCACCCTAATTATTTGGTCCCTTTTCCCCTCTTAACTTAGCATACTGTTCTGACTTGGTGGTGCACTTGTAAACTATATTCCGTTTTAGAGAAATGTAATCATTGAATATTGTAAGAGCTTTCATTTTCCGTGTATATGCCCCCTTGATTTATCCTACGGTTCTGACTTGGTGTACATCGAGAATACTGTAAGAACGGCCCATGTTCTGAATTATGTCGCTGTACATTTCAAAAGTGCTGAACAAATAGTTATATTGACTACGTCCGTCCTAGCTCATTTGTTCTGGTAGTAGGTCAGGAACAGTGTCCTCTACCACAGGCCTGCCTCTTGTTGTTGTTGAAGCCGCCTGGGGCACAGGATCTGTGCCTGGACCAGCCTCTGCCTACTGATCTAGGCTAAATAAGTTAGAGGTTAAGGAAGACACGTTTATTCTTCAAAGTGCGATTTAAAGGTTCACTGCCACGGTATTTAGTGTTGTGTTTTGTATACAAAGATACAAAATAGGTGTTTTTAATTAAGGATATCATTGTAAAATATCATGTCAATTTTGTTTCAATGTGGTTGATGTTTGAAATACTAACATTTGAATCAGTTTTACATTTGAATCAATTTTGAGATTTCATCAAGGTACCATCATTTTACTACATGTATTTTTAAAATTATACCAGGGTCTGTCTACAACAGGGGTGGGCAATTCCAGTCCTCAAGGGCCTGATTGGTGTCACAGTTTTGCCCCAGCCACATCTAACACACCTGACTCCAATAATCACCTAATAATGATCTTCAGTTTAGAATGCAGTTTGATTAATCAGCTGTGTTTGCTAGGGAAGGAGAAAAAGTGTGACACCAATCAGGCCCTCGAGGACTGGAGTTGCCCACCTCTGCTTTAAGACACGAAGGTCAGTCAATCAGGCCCTCGAGGACTGGAGTTGCCCACCTCTGCTTTAAGACATGAAGATCAGTCAATCAGGCCCCTGAGGACTGGAGTTGCCCATCTCTGCTTTAAGACATGAAGGTCAGTCAATCAGGCCCTGGAGGACTGGAGTTGCCCACCCCTGCTTTAAGACATGAAGGTCAGTCAATCAGGCCCCTGAGGACTGGAGTTGCCCACCTCTGCTTTAAGACGTGAAGGTCAGTCAATCAGGCCCCTGAGGACTGGAGTTGCCCACCTCTGCTTTAAGACATGAAGGTCAGTCAATCAGGCCCCTGAGGACTGGAGTTGCCCACCTCTGCTTTAAGACATGAAGGTCAGTCAATCAGGCCCCTGAGGACTGGAGTTGCCCACCCCTGCTTTAAGACATGAAGGTCAGTCAATCAGGCCCCTGAGGAATGGAGTTGCCCACCTCTGCTTTAAGACATGAAGGTCAGTCAATCAGGCCCCTGAGGACTGGAGTTGCCCACCTCTGCTTTAAGACATGAAGGTCAGTCAATCAGGCCCCCGAGGACTGGAGTTGCCCACCTCTGCTTTAAGACATGAAGGTCAGTCAATCAGGCCCCCGAGGACTGGAGTTGCCCACATCTGCTTTAAGACATGAAGATCAGTCAATCAGGCCCCCGAGGACTGGAGTTGCCCACCTCTGCTTTAAGACATGAAGGTCAGTCAATCAGGCCCTGGAGGACTGGAGTTGCCCACCTCTGCTTTAAGACATGAAGGTCAGTCAATCAGGCCCCTGAGGACTGGAGTTGCCCACCTCTGCTTTAAGACATGAAGGTCAGTCAATCAGGCCCCCGAGGACTGGAGTTGCCCACCTCTGCTTTAAGACATGAAGATCAGTCAATCAGGCCCCCGAGGACTGGAGTTGCCCACATCTGCTTTAAGACATGAAGATCAGTCAATCAGGCCCCTGAGGACTGGAGTTGCCCACCTCTGCTTTAAGACATGAAGATCAGTCAATCAGGCCCCTGAGGACTGGAGTTGCCCACATCTGCTTTAAGACATGAAGATCAGTCAATCAGGCCCCTGAGGACTGGAGTTGCCCACCTCTGCTTTAAGACATGAAGGTCAGTCAATCAGGCCCCTGAGGACTGGAGTTGCCCACCTTTGTCTACATGATATGGTTCTTATAATGTCACAATTCTACCTGCATCACTGAAATCTACCTGCAAAGCATTGCAGTTTATTTTTAATGGATTTCTACTGGCAACTTTTATGGGAACTTTGAAAAAAGCCTCCAAACTAGATCATTTATGGTTTTAAAAAAATATTACAAAAGTAATATAGGTGGCATCGATCGGCAGCGTTTGTGAATAGAGAAATGTTATAGGAAGAAACTAGTAAACGTGTTAAGATTACATGATTATTGGGGTTGTCATCTCTTTTTCTTTCATTATTTTTGCCCTGTAGGCAACATTTTATTTTGAGAAATACCACAGTGCAAACAAGGGCTATTTGAGCCTCCATGAGCCCCCATGTTTGTAGTTCGCCACGGTTACTATGAAAATATTTTGGTCCTTATGAAGTCTGTGGAGTTACATTCGATCTCATCTAATTCGATGGTTCTGCCATCAGAGATCCTATTATTGCTAGTGTTCTAGTTCCAAATGCTACGGGTTTACCTACCTGCAGCAATCAGGACTGACCTGAAATGTTGATTGCAATTATTGATTGAAATAATTTGTCAACTAATAATTTGAGAATCGTAGCTGCTGTTTCTGAACTGCTTTTGTACTGTTAAATAAGAACTGTTTTGCAAAACGTTGATGTTTAAATAAACGTTTTCAAGGATTCCTTGTGTCCTGATACCTTTTCTCTTAGGTGATCTGATCGAGTAAAACCAAAGTAAAAATGTGAACCAATATGAGTTGGTCTAAAATGAATATATCATATGATTAATCATTCAGTTAAAATAACACCATTTCATAAATCTGTTTTGACTTCAATCAACTTAATATAATATTTGTATTTATATCACCTTCACTCAATTTATTTGCCCACATCCAAACCGCTTACTCCAGCTTATCTACTCATAAAAACAAGCGAAAATATCTACTCAAAAATATTATGTATAATTTTGTTGCCCGTGCCTACACAGAACAGCTACCATGACCCTGGCCACAACTAAGTTTGATACTAGCCTATGTGAGATTTCATAACTTTTAAAACCATGACCAGCGAGTGACTGTCAAAGAATACAACAATGAGATGCTGTTTTTATGAATGAGTTAATATCTACGTTTGTTCAACAGTGTTGTTATTAAACACTATTACAAAACATAACACGCGCTTCTCTCTACTTCTACTCGCGCTGCAGCTGCAATGAATGAGTAGCCGAGTATCGACAGCCCTGTATTATTATTAACAACTCGTGTATATTTTAATATCGAGGAATATTACACTTTCCCTGGTCATAGGAACAACATGAATTTGTGCCTGCAGATGCAGTGCGAGTCGACTTTCGCCATCAGGTGGAAGACTGTGTCCCCTTTCTCTGGTCAGTCTCACCGGAAGAAAGGAAGGAGGGAGCAATGAGGTTAAGAAGAATCCTATGTCAGCTGAAGACTTACAGAAATCTCTAGAACATGCTAATATCTCTGTTGATGAGTCTACGATACGTAAAACACTAAACAAGAATGGTGTTCATAGGAGGACACCACGGAAGAAGCCACTGCTGTCCAAAAAAAACATTGCTGCACGTCTGAAGTTTGCAAAAGTGCACCCGGATGCTCGACAGAGCTACTGGTAAAGTATTCTGTGGACAGATGAAACTACAGTTGAATGTTTGGAAGGAACACACAACACTATGTGTGGAGAAAAACATCAAAACCTCATCCCAACTGTAAAGTATGGTGGAGGGAGCATCATGGTTTGGGGCTGCTTTGCTGCCTCAGGGTCTGGAGAGCTTGCCATCATCGACAGAAAAATGTATTCCCAAGTTTATAAAGACATTTTGCAGGAGAATAAAAGGCTGTCTGTCTGCCAATTGAAGCTCAACAGAAATTGGGTAACGCAACAGGACAATGACCCAAAACACAAAAGTAAATCAACAACAGAATGGCTTCAACAGAAGAAAATACGCCTTCTGGAGTGGCCCAGTCAGAGTCCTGACCTCAACCCGATTTGAGATGGTGTGGTATGACCTCAAGAGCAGTTCACACCAGACATCCCAAGAATATTGCTAAACTAAAAGTTTTGTAATGACTAATGGTCCACAATTCCTGCTGACCGTTGTGCAGGTCTGATTCGCAACTACAGAAAGCATTTAGTTGAGGTTGTTGCTGGCAAAGGAGGGTCAACCAGTTATTAAATCCAAGGGTTCACATACTTTCCCCACCCTGCACTGTGAATGTTTACAGTGTGTTCAATAAAGACATGAAAATGTATAATTGTTTGTTATTAGTTTAAGCAGACTGTTTGTCTATTGTTGTGACTTAGATGAAGGTCAGATCAAATTTTATGATCAATTTATGCAGAAATCCTGGTAATTCCAAAGGGTTCACATACTTTTTCTTGCCACGATCTTAAAAATAAATGTTATATAATTTTCTTTGTTTCAGGTCAACATCATAATCAAATTGTAGATATCTATTTGAATTCCAAAATGAAATAAGGTAACTTATAACAACCAACAAAAACAATATGAATTATACATTCCCTTTCAGTTCTCTGCTCTAAGTGTTTCATGACTTTTTTTCTCATTAATTTAATGAACATAATTGTTTTATTTTCCTTATTAACACTGTTGCCAAATGTCTGGCTATAATGTTTAGTATACCCCTAACAGAGTATAGAGGACTATACAACAATATATTTATTTTCTACAAGAAAGCAACCAGGTTCCAGTTGACCCATAAATTCACACATTTTTATATTGACACTTCTTAGGGTATCTGAAAGATTAGCGGGATAAGTGTACAAAAAGGTTACCCATATTGGATAGAAATCTTGTTCCTAAATATAATACAAATTTTCTCCAGAGGTGACACTTTAAAAATCACAAAATACCACTGATTTATTGTTGTTGGCTGGTCTTTTATCCAATGAAGGAAAATGCATTTGCAGACCACACAGTCATGTTTTAAATATGATTGAGCTGTGCTAAGGTAAGTGAGGGCCTGTCCCCAATGACATCCAGTATAAATAGCTATGGGTCCATTCTTATATGCCATGTGAACAAGCTCCATATTGACATTTTTCCAGAAAGTCCAAAAGAGCTGGCCATGAGTGCCTTTTTCCCTACACTTACAACAGGTATCAGATAATTCTGCGTTCATTTAATTCGATATAATGGGAGTCCTATGAACCCTTTGCATAATCTTATATTGCATCTCTTGCACCTTGTTTGCAGATGGACAGTTGTATTGCTTCGAAAGTATAGCATTTGTCCAATTTTGTATTTTCTGGGCCTCTCCCCAGCTCCGTTTCCCAAACCCTAATCAGTGCACCTCTTTCCTTTATTTTAACACGTGCAGGTAGTAAGTACACCATCATATTTTGGGGATAAGTGTCTTTTCAGATTCCACAATAAGTATTTAGTTGTGGACACTACGTCACCACACTCCCTCTCTTGCTCTTGGTCCTCATCTTTGTAAGCCACCTTGATTCAGCACCTGTGTGTTTTATCCGTTTCTTTATGAAAAATTTAGTGAACTCCATGACAGTAGCTAAAGCAAGGGGCTATTAGCAGCACATAAATAGACTACAAATGCATGCTGGAGGAGGCATGCCCTGAGCTCGTGAAGTGAGCGCTACTGGGGCCCTACTGGAGTACTACTGGAGCTGAGCGAGAAGGCGAAACTTCAGCCCTTTGGGAATCTCCTTCCATGCTCCAGTCAATTTTGGCCACGCTCTGCTCCTCGCTCTTCTCCAGCTCCGCTCCGCTCCGCTCACATACTCTGCCTCCAACTCAGTTGCGCTACCTAAAAACACGTGATACCATAAAGTGTTGTGAATTCGCGGAAACTGATGAACGGATGGCTTGACTGTTTTTTTTGCCAGTGTCGGCTCACGATCATAGTAAATTTAGACGTGTGGAAGAGGTTTTGGGTTCTGTGAGACGGTGAGCTGTCACCCTGTTCGACCAGGGAGTAAGCTTCCCCACAAGAGTTGCTCAGCGGGCTAGAGAGGAAGTTTCTTTGTCATTTCACAAAGGTGAAGATTCAACAAGTCAGTCAGTGACTCAGAGTTCATGTCAATACAAAAACAGAAGGTGAGCGATGAAGATGCAGTTACTGAAATGCACTCTATTTGCAATATTAGTGTTGAACATGATTTTTAAATGACTACCCCATCTCTGTACACAGTGGTTGTATTTAAATGACTACCCCATCTCTGTACACAGTGGTTGTATTTAAATGACTACCCCATCTCTGTACACAGTGGTTGTATTTAAATGACTATCCCATCTCTGTACACAGTGGTTGTATTTAAATGACTACCCCATCTCTGTACACAGTGGTTGTATTTAAATGACTATCCCATCTCTGTACACAGTGGTTGTATTTAAATGACTACCCCATCTCTGTACACAGTGGTTGTATTTAAATGACTACCCCATCTCTGTACACAGTGGTTGTATTTAAATGACTACCCCATCTCTGTACACAGTGGTTGTATTTAAATGACTACCCCATCTCTGTACACAGTGGTTGTATTTAAATGACTACCCCATCTCTGTACACAGTGGTTGTATTTAAATGACTACCCCATCTCTGTACACAGTGGTTGTATTTAAATGACTACCCCATCTCTGTACACAGTGGTTGTATTTAAATGACTACCCCATCTCTGTACACAGTGGTTGTATTTAAATGACTACCCCATCTCTG
Source organism: Oncorhynchus nerka (assembly GCF_034236695.1). NCBI lineage: Eukaryota > Metazoa > Chordata > Actinopteri > Salmoniformes > Salmonidae > Oncorhynchus > Oncorhynchus nerka. The sequence goes on along the minus strand of NC_088419.1, from coordinate 59,514,938 downwards.
TACACAGTGGTTGTATTTAAATGACTACCCCATCTCTGTACACAGTGGTTGTATTTAAATGACTACCCCATCTCTGTACACAGTGGTTGTATTTAAATGAGGTTAGGCCACACTGATTGGACCTTTGTTCTCATCTGTTGCTAACGGGAGCTTTTGACTGAAAATAAATTGGGACAAAAACAACTACATAAGAAGATTTATAAGGTTGATTTCGAGGGTCTTAAAATACAAATAAGTTGGCCCGAGACAAATAAATTGGTCCGTGACTGTTCGTCCTTTGCACCATAGATACCCCATTCCGTTAAGTGCATTTGTGGTGGTTATAGCAGGTACAAGTAACTAACCACTAAGTTCTCACACCTATATTATACACAGAATATGTCTCAAGTTATGTTGAAATTCATCTCCTTTCATGTCATGTCTGGTATTTTCCCCTCATATCAACTTCAAGACCTCAGTGCTTGCTCTACCAGGCAGCCAACATAACATAAACATTACCCACGCGGTAGCCTACACATTGCAACACACACACACACACACACACACACACACACACACACACTGTTTGTGTGCTAATCAGTAAAGAGTGAACAATAAGAGGAATTTATTAATTTGAAAAGATAAATTCCATCCATTCCAAAAAGTTAAAATCAAATTATTATATTGGGTTTTACATACATACTGTAAGTGAACTGGAGTCTCTCAGTGCTATAAAACACTTAAAGTCTGGCTAATTAAGCAGGATTTACAGTAAAGTATGAAGTATGCTATAATAGATTTTATCCCGTTAACTTGGACACTAAAGAAGCATGGCAGAGAAGCAAAAGCAATAATTTTAAAAAATCAAACAAATGTCTGTTTTAAGTTGTACATAACGTCTTTGCTATAACTTTGGTATCAATGTTCCAGCGCTGTGGTTGGTCTGCCCTGTGCAGTGTGGTCAGTCAGATACATAAGTGGGGAGTGGGGGGGAGGCCCTATCTCTGACATCCCTAAGGACAGTAGAAGCTCTGGGGGTCTTCAGCCTCAGCTTGTGTGGTAATGCACCGCTGGAGGAGGCTGCTGGGACCTGCTGTTCCCCCTCCTCATCTGAACACCTTCTCTTAGGGGTGGGCCTCAGCAGGGGAACCCCCGCCCACGACGATAGGGCAGGGGGGAGAAGCGGGGGCAGGAGAAGGGAGGATGAGTTTGCAGGGTGGAGGACACTGGGCATGTCTAAGATGTATGGATAGCCCCTTCTGGTTGGTAGAGCATGTGGATGGATCAGGGCAGGGGCAGGTTGCCCAGTCAGGACGGAGGGTCGGTGGTGGTAAGTGGGCAGGGTGGAAGGGTCTCTGTAGCTGGGACTCCTGCCCCAGTAGACATCCCTGTCCAGGGACTGGGTTGAGCTGCTGGGTGGCGGAGACTGGGGGCTATAGGTGTTCGCATGGCGGAGCCGTAGCAGGCTGTTCTGGTGGGCAGCGTAGGCCGCAGGGCTCACCAGGCCAAAGTGGAGTTTGAGGGCCAGCAGTTCTGTGTTCAACCGGGCGTTCTCTTCACTCATGGTCACCAGGCGGCTCTCCAGCACATAATCGTTCACCCTCCTCTTCTCCCGCGACCGCTTGGCCGCCTCGTTGTTCTTGCGACGCTTCTCCCAGTAGGTGGCGTCCTTCTTCTCATTTGGGATAAACTCTCTCTTGCGCCGCAGGCCCTTGGGTGCCAGCTCCCCATCTAGGTAGGCTATGTGACCGTCCTCCATTTCCTCAATGCTCCCGTTTGGAGATAGCGACATGGGTTCCATCTGGTCTCAGTATAGAAAGTAGGATGGCTGTTTCTTTGTTGGGCAGGTAAAAGGAAGATAAGTAACTTCTCATGCACTTCTTTCAGGTTGGTTTTCTAGGATGTTACCTGTGAAGGGCAGGTTAATTAGTAAAGTATTTGTCAAATTGTATGTATAGGCTATACATTTCCACATTTCTGCTATACAGTATGTTTAAGTGCCTGGATCACAGATCAGAACATTTATTGATTTCTGTGTTTGACCGTTGACAGCTTTGAATGAAATGCTGTTATAGAGCCACAAAGCCCACTCTTATCCCTCTGTCAGCCCACTGCCCAGCCCTCAGTCTGTCTTTTAGACCAGACACCTCCACGTCTAGACAAGCTGAATCAAACAGTGGTGGAAAGGCAGAGAGGAGGAGTTGTCTGAGGTGTAACCAGCCCCTCTAGTGTGACTAAAATAATCTTTGTCTGAAAGACTTCCGGAGTGTTCAAGTAAGTTGAATTGGTGATTAATATAGTATGTAAGATGGACATGAGGGAGCATGACCTTCAAGTTAAAATGTTGGACAGTTGGTATGATACGGTATTATGTGACTGGTCTCGGCTCTACCAGCTCTTATGTCATTCACACAAACAATTTCTAGATTTGACACAGGAACTTCTCTGGACCTGCCTCTTCTTTCAACTTGACTAATCAACTCATATTCTTCTCCTAGCTTAGACACTGAATACACATAGTTGAGAAAATAGCTGTTTTTGTGGACTTTTAATGATTTGCAAAGTTAAGATATGAGCTACATGTCATTTGTGACATTGATTCGTGGCATGAATAATGTTGGCTGATAGAGCGGACAAGTCAAGTGATTGAGAGTTACAAACACACGCAATCTGCTCGGTGCAGAGCAGGCTCGTTTTAGAAACAAGCAAGGTTTTGTTTTCACAATGCTGCTCTCTTGCTTTCTCTCTCTCTCTTCTTCTCTCTCCCACATACACACACACTCTCACAGTCATATTTCTTTGATGGTGCACTCACTTGTCCACCCCCAGCTACGGATTGTCTGCAATGTGCCCACCGCTTGCTCCACCTCTTCTACCTCCCTTTCATTTTCTGTCCCTCGCCCCTTACATGCATATTAGAGGGGGGTCAGTTAGGAGTGAGACGTCATGTGCCCTAGCCAGAGGACAATACGTACAAACAGGAACATAGAAGCCCTCAGATGAAAAAACACTACAATGGAGCCCTGCTCATCTGTTTCATTGCAGGGGAGGGTGAGTGGGTGGGTGAGTGGGTGGGTGAGTGGGTTTGGTGGGAAGCTGTGCAGGAGGAAAAAGGCTATGTTAGATTTGCTTAACCACAGCTATGAGACTACGCGGCCTGTGTGTGTAGTGTGTGAAGTGAATACACAGACGCACTCTCTCACACACATATGCAGAAACATCAGACCGAGATATTCTTAATCAATCTGGGAACATCTGAAACCGAATTCCTACAGTTACATGTTATCGAGCTATTATGCATGTTCATCTTTTTAGCCAGAGTGTAAAGCCACTCCTGAACCATTACATGCTTATTAATGAGCGCACCATGTCCCAATGTGAACTCTGATCTGTCTGAATGGCAGTGTTATGCAGCTCAATAGTTTGATTGATTGGTTTGGATTTCAATGTTGGCTGCTGATTGATGTTGTTTAGCCACCATGTTTCCCTACAGCAGAGAGAGCTGAGACCATTCTGTACCAGCTGTCAGCCCCGTGATGCCAGCAGCATAACCACCAGAGCAACAAAATAACTACTAGAATCCTCCGAAGGAGACCAGATGAATGTAGCTCTATAGGCTGAAGTAGTTATAGACAGGGTATGCAGGGACAAGCTGAGGTCCTGTAGTGGTGTGTTGCTATTGAGATAAGTGCATGTGTGACATAGACAAAAATCCATTCGAGATTTGCACTACAGATCCACAGATGACGCAATCTCTGTTGCACTCCTCACTGCCCTTTCCCACACGGACAAAAGGAACACCTACAGTATGTGAGAATGCTGTTCATTCACTGCAGCTCAGAGTTCAACACCATCGTGCCCTCCAAGCTCAGGACTAAGCTAAGGACCCGGTAAAGTCTACAGCAGTTGTATTCGGCGCATGTGACAAATGACATTTCATTTGATTTGAGGACGCTGGGATTAAACACCTTCCTCTGCAACGCTATCATGGATATTCTGACGGGCTCCACAGGTAGTGAGGGTAGGCAACAACACATCCACCACGCTAACTCTCAACACGGGGGCCCCTCAGGGGTGCATGTTTAGTCCCTTACTGTACTCCCTATTCACCCACCACTCCAACATCTTCATTAAGTTTGCCGCCAACACACCGGTGATAGGCCTGATCACCGACAACAATGAGACAAGCTACAGGGAGGAAGTCAGAGATCTGACATGGTGGTGCCAGTACAACAACCTCTCCCTCAATGTCAACAAGACAAAGGAGCTGATCGTAGACTACAGGAAACAGATGGGTCCTGAACAGCTTCTACCTGCAAGCCTTACGACTGCTGAACAGTTAATCAAATGGCAACCTGGACTATTTGCATTGATCCCCTTCTTTTTGCACGAACTCTCTTGCGCTGGCTGTATGCACACTCACTGGACTTTACTCACACATACTACACGGACACTCCAACACACACACATACAGTGCCTACAGAAAGTAGACACACACCTTGACTTTTTCTAAATGTGGTTGTGTTACAGCCTGAATTTAAAACTGTCACTGGCCTACACACAATACCCCATAATGTCAAAGAGGAATCATGTTTTTAGAAGTTGTTACAATTTAATTAATAATGAAAAGCTGAAAAGTCTTGAGTCAATAACTATTCAACTCTTTTGTTACGGCAAACCAAAATAAGTTCAGGAGTAAAAAATTTGCTGAACAAGTCACAAAATAAGTTGAATGGACTCACTTTGTGTGCAATAATAGTGTTTAACCTGATTTTTGAATGTCTACCTCATCTCTGTACCCCACACATACAATTATCGTTAAGGTCCCTCAATCGAGCAGTCCATTTCAAACACAGATTCAACCACAAAGACCAGGGAGGATTTCTAATGCTTTAAACATCCCATAAATGACTGTGCACTTGGGTGAGACTACTTACTCATATGTTTTATCAAAGTCTGATCACAATCACAATTGTGCATAATACAGTGTGTCCATCCTAAACTGGTGTAATTATACTGGCAGATACATCATCTGAAGATAGCATCTGTAATCATTCTCATTTCATTAGTTATCACACAGGTATCATTATCTAGATGTGTAAGATATGATGACAACATGGCTCTCTCTATGCACTTTTGATATTTGGTCTGTATTTTAAAGCAAAAAAACTACATCTGTGTGTTTTTACAAAATTCCCCAAAGGTCAAAATAACAATGAATTGTTCATTTCTATGGGTCAGAGGGTTTGCCAGTGTCATGATATTCAGAAGTATCATGGTAAGCAAATTAAAACATAAAGCGCACTACATTTCTTGAGAATAATCGTTGTAATATTGGAAATAAACAAACAGCTTTATATTGTCATTCAGAGTCACGTTTTCATGTTCCAAGCTATAGCACACAATATTTTACATAAAGCAGGTTTTTAAAGAGTTGAGTCTGCTTCGTGTTTTCCTTTTTGCCACATAACATAGCTATTATAGCTTCTTATAATGTTACCTCGACTTATCGTGAAATGTCCTGCAAGTTCTCTTTTTTATTAATACTTTGTGAGAAGTCTGTCTGTCCTGTCCTTCTATTAGATTCATTATGTAAATCTTGGCATAGCCTGAAGCAAAAATGCAATGTTATGATTACTAACACTATTGGGAAGGAGCATGTTGCAAATACGAGAACCCCAGGAAATACAACTTTGTGATAAAAATATGATTTCTTCTTCAAGTTTACAGTAGACCAACTCTGTTGTGCTTTGCTGCTATACTTACTCTTTGAAGTGGCAGTCAGAGCGAAGGTTATCAATGTACCCAAAGACTGAGGTGAGAGACGGAGAGTAAAGCTCTGCCTTGTGGTGGAGAGTACACGCACCTTGAGATTGAAAATGCACCGAGTCTGCCCAATCCCCTGCACTAAATATACTGTAGATGGACCTCTGTCCAAGGCTTGTGGGCAAACTTCTCAAGGTTTCCCATGCTGTTGTGCCTTCTCTTTACATTGTTGTGCAACAAGCTAGAAAAATTGCAAACCATAATGATTTATGCCTCTTCTTCATCAATTCATAACTAGAAGCAAACAATGTGCTTATGGAGTGTACAATCATACCCAAACCATTTTAAACATCATTGACATTGCTAAAGTATTTCATGGGGTGCTGCATGTTTATAGCCTGGTGCTAGAGTTCCTGGAAGTTTAGCAGAGCTGTGTCGTGATGGCAGAGTGGCCTTAAACTTGCCCCAACGGTGAATTGGAGGACATTTTGTCATGGGTCAAGGGCTGAGGCCTAGCAAGTGGAGAGCACTGCTGCTGTGTAGGGAGTAGGACAACAGAGGACTGCAGCAGAGTGTTACTAAGCTTCCTGAACAGTCCTCTCCAGAGACGAGTCCCTCACTGCGGTGAGTTACTGCACCTGCTGCTTATTGACACGCTAATTATAGACACTGCTTTTTAGTAAGGAACTTTTAAACTTCTTCTTTTTGACACCTATCTGTTTTTTTTTACAGCATAAGTCACAGCACCAGTTGGTCTGTTGTTGTTTCCTTCCTTGCTTTGTGAAGTACTTGAGTCTCTGTCCCTGGTACCTAATAGGAAACCATTGGTTAACCTCCTGACTTTTACTGTTAATGTTTTCAGCGATCTGTCATGGCGGCAATAACAAAACATGGATGTCCAGTACCTCTTAAATTCTCCAGAGAATATTGCCTTTACCACAAGCATGCCTTTTCAGTTAACACATACATTCCTTGAGATATAAGATCTCAAATTAGTTAGGGATGTACTGTAGCAACTTTCTTGCATTGTATGTGTCTAGAGTCTATAGGAAAAGTACTGTTTTATAAACACTGTTTTTTTGTAAAAGTACTTTACTCACACTTTTAATTGACACTTTTTAATTTTCTCGTCGACAGAAGAAGAACAGCAAAAAGCTCCATTATTAATTTTCTGGTTGTTCTACCATCTACATGTAAAGCCAGACTAACTAAACCTTTGTACATCTGCACAGTTTGTACTGTTTTCAACAGGGAATAAAATACCAAAATAAATGTTTACTTGAAGATAATCTGCTGATATCTCTTTTTTTCAATGATACCTTTTCCCCCTCTTTTATTTAGAACAATAATTGGTCACTATAATCACTTTTACTATGTACATTTGGAAAGGTCTTACAGGCTGATGAACGTTTCACATTTCTCATAGATGTCACTTAAGCAACAAAAATGGCCAAAGTAGCATGATTGTAGTGCTTTTTGTATGTTGCACAAAGGTATCCTAAATAAGTTGAAGAAAGTTGTTCATCTGTTTCAAGTACTAGATCATAGCCAGTATCAAAGTTTGATCAAATGTGTTATCTTTTTTTTAATAGGGAAGTCACCTCATTTAAAATATACCCAGATCTGAGATACCACGTCCAAAATAGACTTGCTATTATAACACCTCCAAAACATCTGAAAACCAGAATACTGTAAGTTAAGACAAACGTTTCGGTGTTGAAAGTATTATTATCTGATTACTGCTCCAAGTTGAGACTTGAGAGTGACAGCGGTAAGTCAAGCTGTGGACTGCCAGTTCATGGGTAAGAAAAATAACATATTTGACCCATTTACCTTACTCTCTGTAGCTCGATATGTCATATGTATAGGGAACTTTAATTTAGACATTGTCTGTCCACCACAGAGGTGAGTGAAAATGTTATGAAAATGAACACAGGACCTTACCTTCTGCTGCTGGCAACTATATTCCAGTAAGTACAACTCTGACGCAATGTGACAATGACCTCAGTCAATGTTCCACCGCCCGCCCATTGTGTCTCTGTGAGCAGCAAACGAGAACCTACAGAACTGTATACTCATCCTTCCCCTGTATCTCACCTGAAGTTCACCTACGGTAAAGTGGCTTCGTCACAGACCACCACAATGTGTGACCTCAAACTCAAACCTTTTTTTCTCTTTCTTAGCATATTAAGTCTGTCTGTCGGTCTACCCCCACTCCACCTAGCCTAGCCCATCCCTTCTGTTCTGTGTGTCTGTATCCTCCTCAGTCACCCTCAATGTGGTGGTCGTGGCTTACTTATTTTCATCGTCTGGGAGATGTGTTTGAGCAGAGGGAGGCTGGAAGTGTCAGCCATTAGATCTGGTACCTGGCTTACCAGGTCCTTCCCTTTTCTCTCTTTCTAGCCCCTTACCTATCACTCTGTATTCTTGGTTGTGATAAGGCAGTTTACCTCATATGACCACAAGTTTTACACAACAACTTTGAATAAAATGTTTGTCCTTTGTCATACTAGGGGTGACATTTCTTTGTCTACTGGGGTAAACACTGGAAGTGGGATCCTGTGAAAGCTTTATTATAAAGGATTATGTTGTAAACCTGTGGTCAAGTACAATCCTGCTAAGTTTGGGAAATTCCAGTGCAATGGTGAAATAACATAGTCCTACTGTGTCAGCGAACGTTTGAATTATCCAGCGTCAACAGTTAGGCTACATTTGTTCACAACTGTCCTGATCCTTCTAGTTTGTTAACAACTAATTCATAATTACTGCTTGCAATTTGACATACATTATTTTTAGGGGGGCTGACCTGTATGATTTGGAAGATTTTGACAAACAATACTTTATTGACCAAGCATGTCATGACTGAGATTCCACGTCATGTTGTACAGTACTCCATCTAGTGGCTTATCATGGAAACAAGTATTGTATTTTTTTGAGAAGGGTCTATCCGCGGGTCGCAGGCAGGCCTACTGTTACAAGCAGCCTCAACGACAGTGGGCGTAGCAGGTAGTGAGGCAATGCTAATAGGCGTTTCATGCTGGGCGCTCCTTGTAGTAACTGCAGTCTGCAGGTAGACATTATTGCATGGATTGACATAGATTATAACGTGTTGTGCAAGTACAGTGCTATACTGCAGTGCCTTCTGCTGGATGCCTAGTAAGGGTTTACTCATGAAGAATAGTGCGTTTCCCTGATTCAGGTCAAGCCTAGTCCTGTACTAAAAAGCACTTTCAATGAAGAATATCCAATTGGCATGCTCTTTAGTGCAGCAATATGTTTAATCTAGGTTCTGGGAAACCAGCCCGTAGAATGTGGCCAGTGGAAATCAACCATTACGGGACCTAATGGAGACATCTGGTCAACTCTGAATTTTCTTTCCGTTGAGTGATGACCTTGCTTCAGGGGTTCATTAGTTACCCAGTTAGGTCTCCAATGTCATCTCGTTTTCTTACTATTACTAGTAGTCGTTTTGTTACTATAACTGTTGCTATACTCATTTTGTAGTTACTGTGCACTAAATGGCTTTAGTTTGGTTTTAATTGTATTTATAGTTATACATTCAGCTATTTACTGCCATAGCAGCAGGCAGGAGGTGATGATAGGGAAACCATATCTCATATGAGTGATGTTCTCACATGAGTGTGAAGGGCCTCAGTCAAAAAATACATGTGCTCAAAAGAGTCTGGTGTTAACAGACGTGTCCATGCTGTCACCATTCAGCACCATTTGGTTTCACACCCCACAGCAGCGTGGCAATGACACTCTCCTCTCGTGAGCTCTCCTCACCCACATGAAATAGAGTTCACATATGGCTGGTATAAATAACTCGTATAGAAGTATTGTATTTTGTTATTTGACAATGAGTAGGCTATTGTAGGAATTTGGTGTTCTAGAAACCCTTGCTATTATCTTGGCAAGTCTGTACTGGAACACCTGTAGGTGCACAGTTTACAATGGTGAGAGGTCTATGTGCAAATGTGTGAAAATATGAATGAATCATAAGCCTAGTGCTTTTCTTACTACTGTTTAGAACACCGGTGGCGTCATCTTAGATGTGCAGTTAAAGCTACTGAAGGGTGTACTGTGAATCGCCATACTTCAAGGTGTTAAACGTGGTTTAGGAAAAGGGTTAAGGTTAGAGGAAAGGTTACCTGACTTTAAACCTTCCCCTAACCTTAACCCTTTAACCCAACTCCTAAACTTAACCCTTACCCCTAGCCTAGCTAGCGTTGGCCAGCTAGCTAACGTTAGCCACTTGGCCACCTAACTAGAATTCGTAACATACCCATAAGTTTTGCAAATTTGTAACTTATTGTATGTTTTGCATATTCGTAACATATAATATGAATTGTAATAGTCGGTGATTGACATCCACAAATGAATACATACCATATGAAACGTAACATATACTAAATGGAGTGTCAGGGATTTACTTACAGAAAAATACGAAATGCTCTGAGACCAGGTTGCAGCCAGCCAGCCAGCAACAAGCCAGCCATTCGAAGGCATATCAGTATGTGAATTGGTAAACTGCCCGCTTTTCGATAAAAATGCATTGAATTAGCCTACCAGTCAAACGTTTGGACAAATCTACTCATTCAAGGGTTTTTCTTTATTTTTAACTATTTTCTACATTGTAGAATAATAGTGAAGACATCAGAACTATGAAATAACACATGGAATTATGTAGTAACCAAAAAAGTGTTAAACAAATCAATATATATTTTATATTTGAGGTTCTTCAAAGTAATTCAAAGCCTTAATGACAGCTTTGCACACTCTTAGCATTCTCTCAACCAGATCCATGAGGTAGTCACCTGGAATGCATTTCAATTAACAGGTGTGCCTTGTTAAAAGTTAATTTGTGGAATTTCTTTCCTTCTTAATGCGTTTGAGCTAATCAGTTGTGTTGTGACAAGGTATGGGTGGTGTACAGAAGATAGCCTTATTTGGTTAAATACCAAGTCCATATTATGGGAAGAACAGCTCAAATAAGAGAAACGACAGTCCATCATTACTTTAAGACATGAAGGTCAGTCAATCAGTCAATCAAGTGTAGCCACAAAAACCATCAGGCACTATGATGAAACTGGCTCTCATTAGGACCACCACAGGAAAGGAAGACCCAGAGTTACCTCTGCTGCAGAGGATAAGTTCATTAGAGTTACCAGCCTCAGAAATTGCAGCCCAAATAAATGCTTCACAGAGTTCAAGTAACAGACATTTAAACATCAACTATTCAGAGGAGACTGTGAATCAGGCCTTCATGGTCGAACTGCTGCAAAGAAACCACTACTAAAGGACACCAATAATAAGAAGAGACTTGCTTGGGCCAAGAAACACGTGTTATGGACATTAGACCGGCAGAAATCTGTCCTTCGGTCTGATGAGTCCAAATTTGAGATTATGGGTTCCAACCAAAGTGTCTTTGTGAGACGCAGAGTAAGAGAATAGATGATATCTGCATGTGGGGTTCCCAGGGTGAAGCATGGAGGAAGAGGTGTGATGGTGTGGGGGTGCTTTGCTGGTGACACTGTCTGTGATTTATTTAGAATTCAAGGCACACAACCAGCATGGCTACCACAACATTCTGCAGCAATACGCCATCCCATCTGGTTTGCGCTTAGTGAAACTATCATTTTGTTTTTCAACAGGACAATGACCCAACACACCTCCAGGCTGTGTAAGGGCTATTTGACCAAGAAGGAGAGTGATAGAGTGCTGCATCAGATGACCTGGCCTCCACAATCACCCGAACTCAACCCAATTGAGATGGTTTGGGATGAGTTGGACCGCAGAGGGAAGGAAAAGCAGCCAACAAGTGCTCAGCATATGTGAGAACTCCTTCAAGCCTGTTGGAAAAGCATTCCATGTGAAGCTGGTTGAGAGAATGCCAAGTGTGTGCAAAGCTGTCATCAAGGCAAAAGGTTGGCCACCAATGTTCTAATCAGTAGTAAGAAAAGCACTAGGCCTTTAACAAATTGTTTCTAAATGTTTTGGTTACTACATGATTCCATATGTGTTATTTCATAGTTTTGATGTCTTCACTGTCATTCTACAATGTAGAAAATAGTAAAAATAAAGAAAAACCATTGAATGAGTAGGCGTGTTCAAACTTTTGAATGGTACTGTATATCTAACTAATGTGCAATAGTTGGCAATAAGGGGATTCACGGCGTGGGGATTACCACCCACCAACCAACCAAAAAGAGCACCTAGTTTCAGTGAAGCCTTATTCGAAGCTTCACACTGCAGAAAAACTGCTTTTTGAACAGTCAAATTCAAACCAATATTGCTCATCTCCGTTTTTTAGTGGTCGAAGCATTTTAAATCCATAGTTGCAGAGTGTGTTTTAGAAGGTTGATTGTCGTGTTAGTTTTTCTAATTCTTGCCATTAGGCTAATACAGCAATTGTGTTTGTGTACAGAACAGAGCGAGCCATTGAATTAAAAGTGATTGAAAATGTATCTTTGACTGATTTCATTACTACCCTACTTGCTTATATGAGAATGTGAAAAATATTTTCTGCTCTTTGAAAAATATATATTTTTATTCCATTGGTGTTAAAAATGCAACATTTAATTGGGGGGAAAATGCAGTCGGTCTATTTTACCCCTGAATAATTGAATCTTCACTGTACTTGTAAAAGTGGTTAAACCAGTTGTATTGATGTGTCATTTGAAAAAGAACACTTGTATTAGATATACAGCAGAATAAAAAGAGGACATTCTATGGAGCCCCATCTTGTGTTCCACAGAATATAGACTACTTATTTGCTGTCCTAAATATAAAATATAAAAACCAACCTGCTCATTTTTAAGATATGCAAAGAGGTATAATTTCCACATATTATCTTTTATATCCTATTCAACTAAATAGAAAATCGCCACAAATTCACCGAAAATACCGATGTCATATTCCTCATGTAACAGTCTGAGATTATTTTAAAACCTCCCAGTTCACTCTCAAAATGTAATTAATACACATATGGTATTTATAACAATATTTGAAACTATGATTTGCAATTGATTAGCAACCACTCAATAAATACAGTGTCCATGTATTATTTGACATGATCTGACATTGAATACATGCCATTAAATTAGGCCTATGTATAATCTGGGGTTGATTTGTTCTAAGCCACTCCGTTAGCTAGCAGCTGTCTGGACTGAGGTACCTTCTGAGCTGAGTCAATTTGTTGAACCTGCCCCTGAAGCTTCTGTGTATGTCCAGGGCCTGGTTCTGCCACTCATACTCCTCCAGTGTGGCAGGTAGAGAGGCAGGCTGGGGTACAGGGCTGGCTGGGGGAGGCAGACGGAGCCCCAGGGCATCAACAGATTGGTAGGCACTGATGAGTGACTCAGACAGGGCAGCAGGCTGTGCAGTGGAACCGTGCCATGGGAACGCAGGGTGGCTGGGCCTGCCTCTTTCCCCAGGCCCATGTGGTACTGCAGGGTGATCAACTCAGCCCTCAGCCGGGCATTCTCCTCACTCAGTGCCAGCAGCTGGCCCTCTAGCATCAGGTCATTCACCCTCCTCTTCTCCTGCGAGCGCTTGGCCGACTCGTTGTTCTTGTGGCGCTTATCCCAGTAGTTGGCGTCCTTCTTATCGGCAGGGGTCATCTCTCTTTTGCGGCGCGTGCTGGGGTACAGATGGCTCTGGCAGGTCCGGAGCCTCAGTTGTCTGTGGTCCAGAAGGGACGGCCGGACCTCTGGGAAGAGGAGGCCAGGGTCCCACATCTCCTCCTCCCCACCACTGCTCTCCACTGAGGAGGAGGGCTGGCCCATATCCTCCAGGGGCCCTTCGCTACTCCGTGGGGTAGACATGTCACTCAGTAGGCTATGAGAGGACAAAGAGGCTGTAAAGGCTCTATAGTACAATTGCTTTTGAAGACATTATTCACACCTGATTTATTACTTGTGATGTGTTGCATAGTGGGTCTGCAAGCTAAGCCTAATTCAAAGGCTGCAGAAAATGTTATAACAAGTATATTAGACTTTATACAAAATATTTGTACAAAAGTAGCCAAGGCTGGAATTTCAACAAAATACACTGAAAATGCTGATGCGAAAAGACTAAAACCATTAACTACACAGTGCTCTAGGTTATGTTTAAATGCAGTTTTGGTAAGCAAGTGACCATTTAGATATTTAACTTTTACAAAAAATTAAGAAAATCTGAACGGCATTTTGGGCTTTTGTCGTGTGTTTTCTGCATTCTATACATTTTGCCATGACATATAAATTCTGTTTAGTGAGTTTTAAGGAAGTATAAGAGGAGTTGAGGTTTGAAATATAGTTCGGCTACAAGCTCTAGCAGGCCTACCTTTTTGTCGCTGTCACGATGTGAAGTGCTGAAGTGATAATGAGACAAGGCGCAATATTTCGCTCTGAGCTGTGAAACTTTTGTGCATGTTGTGTGTTTATTTCTGTGCGAGCGCGCTCGTCTGCGTGGTTGACAGAAACAATGGTCATTATCAATGGTTGTGCCTAGTTTCTTCAGGAGTTCTGAAGAGTGAAATCCAGATCACCGTTGTAGAAAGTCAATCCAGAAAGGATCTAAATGACCTGCCCTATGTATTGTCAACGTAGCCGTAGTCTACCTTTACAAGCCTCCTCTCCACAGAAATGGGCCAGTGTTTGTGTACTTTATCATGTATCTGTGGATGGGCCAATGGGCATGTGGTGAGTGGAGGATTGTCCAGGCAGTAAGTGGGGGACTGTCCTGTGAGAAGAGGGTGCAGTTGCGGTGAACATGTGACTTAAATGTAAATGTAAAATGTAAACATGTTGCTTGCGCTCTCTTGTGACTCATCCATAGGTCTTCCTTAGTTCCAAACTGCCGAAGCTCAACAACCTGACCGATTCTGTGGTCGCGGTGACTCATAAAGTCTCTATTTCCTAGAACTGAAAGGGTTAAACCACAGACATTCACCTGAATAAATGTCTAGTTTCACTTACCACAAGTATGTATTTTATGCCATTACTGTAGAAGTGAAAAAGCAACTGTCTGTAGGAGTAGGGATACCTTTAGAGATTTTGTAGACAGTGGCAGGGCTTGTTGTGGTGCTCAGACTTGTGCATGGTAGTGATTTCAGGATTCATTATATTACAGGTACCAGGTGGCATTACCATTGTGTGAAGTGGTTTCCTCTTCATTTACCTGCACTGAACTGATCACATATGGTGGCTGAAAACAATGTGGTGGACGGCCTTTCAGGTATTAGCTGTCACCTGTCCAGTTCTTTCACATTAGTGCAGATGGAAGGGAGGATATGAGGGGAGAAAGTCACTTTAAACTATTGAGATGCAGCCCAGGTTTCAGTTCATTGTGTGGCAAAACCACTTCCTGCCTTTATGCTGGCATGGAATTCCCCTCCTCTGTCTACATAGGCCAACCATATATCAACAAAGTGACCCTCTAGGCAAGTAGCAGAACCCCGTCCAGCTCACCCTTTCACCCTCCCAACTCCATCACAGCTAACGTACACATGATGCTGTGCCCACATACAGTCTCAAATACAGTACTTCCACAAAGTGACTCATTGTGGTGTATACCAGTAAACGTCAGGTATTGTTAGCCAGGTTATGACTCCTTATCTTACTCCCTACTCTTTAGCCATGTATCTGAAGTACTTTTGAAAAAGCCTTGTTTCTTGTGCTAGCTGTTTGTAGTTGTCAGAAGTGTGTGCATGTTGACAATAGAGTACATGTGAATGTCAAGACGTGGTTCTATTTTAAACCAGGTCATGTTTTTAAATTCACCATCTTTCAGACCAATCTGAAATGGTCTTTGCATGATTCCTAGTCCTATCCTGTCAGCGAAGCTGCTAACCACTTTTCACAGGAAGTTTCACTGCCTCATTTAGCTCTCTGGGTGTAGCCTTCTGCTTCAGATGCAGTGTGACTGGGTGACTGAGAGCAGAGGTTGGTCAGAGCCTGGCTGTCGACCTCTCCATCAGAAAAGCACAGTTTTCTCACACTGATCCACTCATTCATGGGAAAGATGGACCAGGCATAGACAAGTGATGGTACTGTACAGATCCAGTAATATGTAATGAGCTACAGAGATTCTAGTTTGACAAGGTTTGACCCCACAGTTTGTGCAAGTCTACAAGTACCTAATTTTGTGTCATGGTGTTACTCTGGCTCTGATCTCATGTGGAAGATGCCTTAGTGATTGAGTATGGGTTTGATCTACAGTAACCAGGCGGGATGGAGCTTGGTCAAAATGGCCTCCAGTCCTCTCTCAGAAGGCATGTGTGTCAACTGTCTGTTGTGTGCTAATTGGCCACAGTTTGACCCCACAGTGACATCGCTCTGTAAAATGTACCAAAGATACTATGGTATATCTGTCCATCCATCTCTCTGTTGCTTTGGTGTGGACATCAATTAGCAACCATCCCAACTGTTATATCGTAAGTAGGCCTCCACCTTTTGAACTATTTCTAATGGTGTGATGGATTCACATTGGAGTGTGTATGTGTGAATGCTTGCTGAGGGATATGAGGTTTAGCAGGTATAATAGCCAGCAGTTAAACTGTAGTGGAAAAAGCCTGGCTGACTGGTCTTATTGTGTGTGGAGGTTTGAGACCCCCATGCCACAACACATCTAAGAAAACCACTCTGCTGCAAGCCCACATTTAAAAATAGATTGGACTGATTGTACTTGATGAAAATGCACAGATGTGAATGAAAAGGGCGCCATGCTGCTTGCTTAGCGAGTACCACTTCCTCCCGATTCAGGCCCATGCCTGGCACGAACTCAGGACCCCCTTCTTGCTAGCACATGTGACAGCCCTCCTTCGAGTGTCTTAGCCCATCGCGTCGCCGCAAAAGCCAGCTATTGAGGCGACACAAGCAGGACATTTAAGGCCAAGGAGTAAGTTTCACACATCTCCATGTGCTACATGAACACACAGACACTCTCGTTCAAGGATTAGACTGTGGCCCTTTTGAGGATAATTCAACGGAGGGTACGAGTAAAACACATAAGCACATTTAACACTATGTTAGATAGACTACATGCAATTGAACTGGATGTAAGATATTTATGTGATGACACATGATGACAACTTAGTATAGTTTAGAACCCGTTAATAAACTGTTTAGTGGATTATCAAGCTGCAGTGGATATTTATAACCACCAGATGGCAATGCAACAGAGAAAAGCACAAGAAGGTGTGCTGACTGAACAATGGATTAGTTTGTATTATTACATACAGATCCATCTAAATACATGCCTTTATAACCTAAAACATGCTTTGAGCTATTTATCTGTATATCTTTGTGGCTTTTATATAAGTTTATATTTCATTGCATGTTGCCTTTTGAACAATAATGGTGATCATTTGCCTTTTGACCTAATTGATCTACTGTTTTGATATACAATCCTGGCAGTTGCTGTAGTTCCATCGTGATTCCAGGCCACTTAGTAGTTTCCACGGTTGTGGCCACCTTGGTTTTATTGGTCAGCATCAGTCCTCTGAATGTGGTTGAGAACTTGAGATGCACAAGAGGAATGGAAAGAGAATTAAGACCAGAATGGCTATTTAAATACAGTATATAATACACATTGAATGTAATGGGCTTCTTATTGTAACATATTTCTTTCACAAACATCATTGATTATCACATGCATAGTGATTAGTGATTTATCATAGTGATTTAACAGAAAATTTAAAATTGTACTAACAAGTGGACAATGTTATGCCATAAACCATGTAATTGTGTGACTGGTGTCAATAAATGGTGGTCTTTTTGTAGCGAGGACCTTCCGTTTAAGGATGAAGATTAGTGGCCACCACTGGGAGGGAGCTCATTGTGGCCCTTCGAGAGAGAGAGGGAGGAAGAAATAGAGCGAACGGGAGAAAGACGGGGAGATGAGGCAGAGAGGGGGGTGATGTGGGGAAGAAAAGGAGACCTCTGTATTGTGAGGGGAAATAATATAAAACCCATGGTGAAAGAAAATCAGAACTGTGAGTTTGGCCAGGTATTTCCAGAACAAAGACATAGTGTTTCAGTTTCTCCACACAACCCTTCCTGCTCATAGATACTCTCATCAGACCTTTAGTCCAATGTTAACCTTATTAGCATTGTGACAAAGGATGAATCACAATCATTTCCTTGTTTCCTCTTGACCTCTCCCGTTCTCCTTAGACTATTGAGATTCAGTCAAAGACGTCAGTGAGATCTTCAGTGCGGATGAGTATATCGCAATGGTCCAGTGTTGAATGGACTGGGAAAAGGAGCTGGAAAATGAGGGACCACTGGTGTTTCTGTTCTCAAACTAAGCACCTAACTAACCTTTCCCCCTTTATATTTGCCTGTTTTTCTCCTGTCTCTCTTCTCACGCTTTGTCCCTGCCCTCCTTTCCTCCCTCTCTTTCTGGCAGGTACAGGTGGAACATGTTGATAGTGAAGCTACCTGGGAGATGGAGTGGGGCAGAGACAGAGAGAAAGGTAGTGAGGGAGAAGAGAGGGAACACTCCCACGCAGGTGAATGTTATGAAATGCTGTGGAGGGTGGATGGGCAGTTACCACCACGTTAATGTTCAGCCGTGGTCTGACTGCTGAGGTTGTTGGTGCGCGCCACAGGTCTTATGTGACACCCATGGGACACACATGGGACACACATGGGACACACATGGGACACCCATGGGACACACATGGGACACACATGGGACACACATGGGACACACATGGGAAACCCATGGGACACACATGGGACACACATGGGACACACATGGGACACCCATGGGACACACATGGAACACACATGGGACACACATGGGACACACATGGGACACACATGGCACACATGGGACACACATGGGACACACATGGGACACACATGGGACATGGGACACACATGGGACACACATGGGACACACATGGGACGGAGGGATGCTCCAGAGACGCTGTTTACAGGTGAGAGTTGTTCACAATCACCTACACAGGTGTTTGTGTGTGAGACATGCAAACAATTTAACATTGAGCTATGGATTTGTTAGTTTATTTATTTAAGGTGGGAGCTTATTCGAGTTTGTGCTGTTATGCCGAAGCGTGAAGGAGGGTTAGTGTTTAGGGTTAGAGTTAAAGGACATCAGATAACACCTGTTATCTATTTTCTTTGTAAGGAGAATAGGCATTAGAGAGTTACAGCTACGGAGGTGGAGGCCCTCTCTCAGGCCTGTCTGAGGTGAACTGGGTTGACATTCATTCCACTGAATATGATCCGATCTCCTCTTTAGGTTATGACGACAGATGAAAACAGGATATCTACTTCCCGAACCAGAATTCACCATCTTTGAGAGTCCGGGCTTAAAAGGATTTATGCTCAAATTGTTGGATCGACACTTCTTTTACCAACCGCTTACCAAAAGAAGACCTTCAACTCAAGCTGGGTTAACTCATGTTCGGTAGGCATTTTGTCTACTGCTGATCAAACATCTTAAATATTAAACCTTGGGACCATTTGATTTGACACTCAGTCACCTAGTAACATAGGATTTTGTCTCTTTCTATTGAGAATAGGTCACAGTCAATGATTTGAGGAGTCAAGTTTCCCTTTCTCTGTGTGTTCTGTGAGGTAGTAAGCATGGCAGCCATGTAATGAGTTAGAAGGCTGCCATGCGAGTCAATGTTCTAAATAACTTGTTGTCTGTTGTCTCCTGGTGTTTCACTCCTCCAGAACAGCGTCTGTGGTCATTATGGCACCGTGCCCAAAAGGGGATAATACCACCAACCCTGAAACCGGTCAGTCCAGTCTTTGTGTCCATCCATATTTGCATGAAACAAAGAAAAGTGTTTAGATGTCAAATAAAGCATCCAATATATGACCTTTGACCTAGTTTGATAATGACGGAGTGTTTTAAGGGGTCCGGTTTCCTCAGAAGAAGCTATTAGAGTAATTTCTGTCTTCTCCAGGCACGGTATGGGCGAATAGGGACCTGCAAGATTCCCCCTGAGAGATGGCATAATAACACACTACAGTCTGTCACTCGCGCGAGCACACACACACACACACACACACACACACACACACACACACACACACACACACACACACACACACACACACACACACACACACACACACACACATGATCTCATCCTAACTCCATCTGTGATGGAGAGTGACCTGACCTAGTAATAGATAGAGCACATTTGCAGTTATATAAGGCTTTTCTTTAACTCTGTTTATAACACATATCACGTGGGAGGTGAGAGCAAACAGCCGCCGCTTCCACAAACATTGACAGCAGAGATCCTTTCTGTGTTTCCACTGGGACCGATATACCGTGAGTCACAGAGTACACTGTGTTGTGATCCAACACTGCTGGCACAAACACGCTAACCCACTAATTGACAAACTCTCACATCTCTCTCTCTGTTTCTCTCTCTCTGTTTCTCTCTCTCTCTCTCTCTCTGTTTTTCTCTCTCTGTTTCTCTCTCTGTTTTTCTCTCTCTCTGTTTCTCTCTCTCTTGTTTCTCTCGCTCTCTGTTTCTCTCTCTCTCTGTTTCTCTCTCTCTCTGTTTCTCTCTCTCTCTCTGTTTCTCTCTTTCTCTGTTTCTCTCTCTTTCTCTCTCTCTCTGTTTCTCTCTCTGTTTCTCTCTCTCTGTTTCTCTCTCTTTCTCTCTCTGTTTCTCTCTCTTTCTCTCTCTTTCTCTCTCTTTCTCTCTCTCTGTTTCTCTCTCTCTCTCTGTTTCTCTGTTTCTCTCTCTCTCTCTGTTTCTCTCTCTTTCTCTCTCTCTCTCTTTCTCTCTCTCTGTTTCTCTCTCTCTCTCTTTCTTTCTCTGTTTCTTTCTTTCTGTGTCTGTCCGCTGGGTTTTGTTGTCAGGACTTCCCCTCACGCTGTACAAACAGTTCCAGTGAGAAGCCAACCACTACTTCCTCCTCATCGTGGTGATGTAGGTCAAACTCTGGGTTTCAACTCTCAGTTTTTAGCCAATATTTGATATTGGTGAATTTAATTATCTTTATGTATGGTGATATAGAATCGTAATATTTTTATATATTTGGTTGTTTTAAACTAAAGTGTGAGCAGGTCTTATTAATGTTCAATCCATATTTGTGATTCAATGAAGTGTGTGTGTGTGTTTCCAGTATATCTCTGCCATCTCATCAATCAATCAAATTTATTATAAAGCCCTTTTTACGTCAGCCGTTGTCACAAAGTGCTGTACAGAAACCCAGCCTAAAACTACCGGCCCTGGCCGCCACCCATACAGAGATGACCACTGACCCAACAGAGCAGACCCTGGCCGCCACCCACACAGAGATGACCACTGACCCAACAGAGCAGACCCTGGCCGCTACCCACACAGAGATGACCACTGATCCAACAGAGCAGACCCTGGCCTCCACCCATACAGAGATGACCACTGACCCAACAGAGCAGACCCTGGCCGCCACCCATACAGAGATGACCACTGACCCAACAGAGCAGACCCTGGCCGCCACCCACACAGAGATGACCACTGACCCAACAGAGCAGACCCTGGCCGCCACCCATACAGAGATGACCACTGACCCAACAGAGCAGGCCCTGGCCGCCACCCATACAGAGATGACCACTGACCCAACAGAGAAGACCCTGGCCGCTACCCACACAGAGATGACCACTGACCCAACAGAGATGACCACTGACCCAACAGAGATGACCACTAACCCAACAGAGCAGACCCTGGCCGCTACCCACACAGAGATGACCACTGATCCAACAGAGCAGACCCTGGCTGCTACCCACACAGAGATGACCACTGATCCAACAGAGCAGACCCTGGCCGCTACCCACACAGAGATGACCACTGACCCAACAGAGCAGACCCTGGCCGCCACCCACACAGAGATGACCACTGACCCAACAGAGCAGACCCTTGCTGCTACCCACACAGAGATGACCACTGACCCAACAGAGCAGACCCTGGCCGCTACCCACACAGAGATGACCACTGATCCAACAGAGCAGACCCTGGCCTCCACCCATACAGAGATGACCACTGACCCAACAGAGCAGACCCTGGCCGCCACCCACACAGAGATGACCACTGACCCAACAGAGCAGACCCTGGCCGCTACCCACACAGAGATGACCACTGATCCAACAGAGCAGACCCTGGCCTCCACCCATACAGAGATGACCACTGACCCAACAGAGCAGACCCTGGCCGCCACCCACACAGAGATGACCACTGACCCAACAGAGCAGACCCTGGCCGCCACCCACACAGAGATGACCACTGACCCAACAGAGCAGACCCTGGCCGCCACCCACACAGAGATGACCACTGATCCAACAGAGCAGACCCTGGCCGCCACCCACACAGAGATGACCACTGACCCAACAGAGCAGACCCTGGCCGCCACCCACACAGAGATGACCACTGACCCAACAGAGCAGACCCTGGCCTCCACCCACACAGAGATGACCACTGACCCAACAGAGCAGACCCTGGCCGCTACCCACACAGAGATGACCACTGACCCAACAGAGCAGACCCTGGCCGCCACCCACACAGAGATGACCACTGACCCAACAGAGCAGACCCTGGCCGCCACCCACACAGAGATGACCACTGACCCACTCTACCCCTGCATCATTTTCTTCCTGCCCCTCTCTCTCCCTCCCTTTCACTCTACCCCTGCATCATTTTCTTCCTGCCCCTCTCTCTCCCTCCCTTTCACTCTACCCCTGCATCATTTTCTTCCTGCCCCCCTCTCCCTCCCTCCCTCCCTTTCACTCTACCCCTGCATCATTTTCTTCCTGCCCCTCTCTCTCCCTCCCTTTCACTCTACCCCTGCATCATTTTCTTCCTGCCCCTCTCTCTCCCTCCCTTTCACTCTACCCCTGCATCATTTTCTTCCTGCCCCTCTCTCTCCCTCCCTTTCACTCTACCCCTGCATCATTTTCTTCCTGCCCCTCTCTCTCCCTCCCTTTCACTCTACCCCTGCATCATTTTCTTCCTGCCCCCTCTCTCTCCTCCCTTTCACTGACCCCTGCATCATTTTCTTCTGCCCCTCTCTCTCCCTCCCTTTCACTCGACCCCTGCATCATCTTCTTCCTGCATCCCCTCTCTCCCTCCCTTTCACTCTACCCCTGCATCATTTTCTTCCTGCCCCTCTCTCTCCCTCCCTTTCACTCGACCCCTGCATCATTTTCTTCCTGCCCCTCTCTCTCCCTCCCTTTCACTCTCTCCCTCCTTCCTTCTCTTATTCGCTCCCCATCCCTATCTCTCCCCCTATCTCTCCGTCTCTCAGGCATTGTGTTGTGTGAGGGGCCCAACAGTCATCCGCACACCATCCGAGGAGAGCTCCACTAGAGGGGAGAGCACCACCCTCTGGACGGTGAACACATCCTGCTGAGCGGAACAGTCCTTTGCAATGCAGATACAGCCTATGGCATGTTCATATACACCAGGACTCAGCACACATACATAGGCCCTGCTCCAATACTTTAAAATGGATCCTCTTTTCCTCCCCTAACAGATCAATTATAAAGTCTATGAAATAGAACATTTAAAGTTTAAATGAGACATACCTTTCAGAGTGTGATGACTCATCGAGTGGTCTTCTACCTTGTCTGATAGATACCCTATACGTGTACGCAATGTTTCTTATTATATAGCTAAATAATTATTCAGACATTTTATCTCAGTGTAATACCCCCCTTTTAATGGAGAGGCACGTGGAAAAATGTTATAAAACAAATACACTTCAATGCTAAGAAAAGTTTATCAGATTATTCACGAAATCCCTATAAAGAAAGCTTTTTCATTCTTCTTATCAATATTCATAAATTGTCAATAGACATTAGTCCTTGCATAGAATCACATGAATTAAATCATATTTACATGTAACACTAGATAAGTTGGGTTAAAACTTCTTAGGGCTGCAATCCCTTTAAAGGGATGATATGACAACAGCCAATGAAAGTGCAGGGCGCCAAATTCAAAACAACACAAATCTCATCATTAAAATGCCTGAAACATACATGTATTTTATACCGTTTTAAAGGTAATCTTGTGGTTAATCCCACCACAGTGTCCGATTTCAAATAGACTTTACAGCCCCTCAGGCTCAGACAGTAAGATCCTGTGTAATGTTGGTCGGCACAGAGTCAAGATGACTCAGATTGAGAAGGTGTTGAGTGATAGGACCTGAACGAGGTCGTCATTGTGGTGAGTGATAGAGACCTGAACGAGGTCGTCATTGTGGTGAGTGATAGGACCTGAACGAGGTCGTCATTGTGGTGAGTGATAGGACCTGAACGAGGTCGTCATTGTGGTGAGTGATAGAGACCTGAACGAGGTCGTCATTGTGGTGAGTGATAGGACCTGAACGAGGTCGTCATTGTGGTGAGTGATAGGACCTGAACGAGGTCGTCATTGTGGTGAGTGATAGGACCTAAACGAGATCGTCATTGTGGTGAGTGATAGGACCTGAACGAGGTCGTCATTGTGGTGAGTGATAGAGACCTGGTCGAGGTCATCATTGTGGTGAGTGATAGAGACCTGAACGAGGTCGTCATTGTGGTGAGTGATAGAGACCTGAACGAGGTCGTCATTGTGGTGAGTGATAGAGACCTGAACGAGGTCATCATTGTGGTGACTGATAGGACCTGAACGAGGTCATCATTGTGGTGACTGATAGGACCTGAACGAGGTCATTGTGGTGACTGATAGGACCTGAACGAGGTCATCATTGTGGTGACTGATAGGACCTGAACGAGGTCATCATTGTGGTGAGTGATAGGACCTGAACGAGGTCATCATTGTGGTGAGGGATAGGACCTGAACGAGGTCATCATTGTGGTGAGTGATAGGACCTGAACGAGGTCATCATTGTGGTGAGTGATAGGTCCTGAACGAGGTCATCATTGTGGTGAGTGATAGGTCCTGAACGAGGTCATCATTGTGGTGAGTGATAGAGACCTGAACGAGGTCATCATTGTGGTGAGTGATAGGACCTGAATGAGGTCATCATTGTGGTGAGTGATAGAGACCTGAACGAGGTCATCATTGTGGTGAGTGATAGGACCTGAACGAGGTCATCATTGTGGTGAGTGATAGAGACCTGAACGAGGTCATCATTGTGGTGAGTGATAGGACCTGAACGAGGTCATCATTGTGGTGAGTGATAGAGACCTGAACGAGGTCATCATTGTGGTGAGTGATAGGACCTGAATGAGGTCATCATTGTGGTGAGTGATAGAGACCTGGAGAGGATGATGAAGTAAAGCAGTGTGAGAGTTATGGAGATAGATGGTTTTATCTTCTCAGTTATATGCGTCTCTTGTCTTGACTCATTTTATTATGATGAATTATTCAACTTTAACATGTGTTTTATTAGTGTATTAAAAGTGTTTTTGTGTCACGGTGTGTGTTTAACTGCATGTATGTCTGTGGTCTCAGATAGTGCTGCTCCTGCTGCTGGTGGCTCTACTGCTGGCTGTGGGGTTGGGGGGGTTTGAGGGGCACGTATCATCCCAAATAGAGGTGCGGTCTGCTCTGTCTGTCACACATCTAGTACTATCTAGTACGGATGGCCTATGACCTGGGTGACCTGGGAGCAGTCTGCCTCTGTCTGTCACACATCTAGTACTATCTAGTACGGATGGCCTATGACCTGTGAGCAGTCTTCCTCTGTCTGTCACACATCTAGTACTATCTAGTACGGATGGCCTATGACCTGGGAGCAGTCTGCCTCTGTCTGTCACACATCTAGTACTATCTAGTACGGATGGCCTATGACCTGGGAGCAGTCTGCCTCTGTCTGTCACACATCTAGTACTATCTAGTACGGATGGCCTATGACCTGTGAGCAGTCTGCCTCTGTCTGTCACACATCTAGTACTATCTAGTACGGATGGCCTATGACCTGGGAGCAGTCTGCCTCTGTCTGTCACACATCTAGTACTATCTAGTACGGATGGCCTATCACCTGGGAGCAGTCTGCCTCTGTCTGTCACACATCTAGTACGGATGGCCTATCACCTGGGAGCAGTCTGCCTCTGTCTGTCACACATCTAGTACTATCTAGTACGGATGGCCTATCACCTGGGAGCAGTCTGCCTCTGTCTGTCACACATCTAGTACTATCTAGTACGGATGGCCTATCACCTGGGAGCAGTCTGCCTCTGTCTGTCACACATCTAGTACTATCTAGTACGGATGGCCTATGACCTGGGAGCAGTCTGCCTCTGTCTGTCACACATCTAGTACTATCTAGTACGGATGGCCTATGACCTGGGAGCAGTCTGCCTCTGTCTGTCACACATCTAGTGCTATCTAGTACGGATGGCCTATGACCTGGGAGCAGTCTGCCTCTGTCTGTCACACATCTAGTACTATCTAGTACGGATGGCCTATGACCTGGGAGCAGTCTGCCTCTGTCTGTCACACATCTAGTACTTTCTAGTATGGATGGCCTATGACCTGGGAGTAGTCTGCCTCTGTCTGTATGTGTTAGATTTGGTTTCACCACTACTAGGGTCTGAAGTACCTTGTGTTATTGTGCAGAGGGTTCTCAGTTTGGTCCCTGGTTTGGAAAGGCAGTGACTGAACTCACTTTTGTTTGCATCTGACCAATGACCCAGACCTACATATGTGAGTGTCAGACTGAGAGTTTGAGTTACAGGCTGACTGGAAGTTCTGGGCACTGTATGACAAATCAGGGCACCCTTAAATATTCTAATAGACACGCCTATAAGTGCTAAATATTTAATGATGGTCCAGCCCTCTAGAGTCAAGGTGTGATCTGAAATGTGTCTGGAATCCCACTCCCCATCTGCCCACTGTCTACTACTACTCTTTGTCTGGTATTAGAATAGACAGCCCTCTATCCCCACTCTATCTGCAAATGTCTTCATTTCTCTTTCTTGCATTTTTTCAGGAGATGCGTCAGTGCAGAGGAATCACAGGTAATGATCCAGGTTCAGATGTTCCATATTATTGTCGAGAAAAACATACTATATACGTTATGCGGTTCAGTCCAGTATTATTTGCACATAGTCAAATCCGTCAGGAAGGGCTCCCGAGTGGCGCAGCAGTCTAAGGCACTGCATCTCAGTGCAAGAAGTGTCACTACAGTCCCTGGTTCCATTCCAGGCTGTATCACAACCGGCTGTGATTGGGAGTCCCATAGGGTGGCACACGATTGGCCCAGCGTCATCCGGGTTTGACCAGGTTAGGCCGTCTTTGTAAATAAGATTTTGTTCATAACTTACTTGCCTAGTTAAATAAAGGTCTCTGCCCCACCTCTGGCTCCCCCAGACATTAGACCTGAGCTGGAACCTATTCTCCTGAGGGGGTCTGTATCTGTCTGACCAGTGGTGGAGGACAGGTTGAGGGGGCAGCAGTGTACACAGAGCAGACAGTTTCTCACTGCACTGGCACTCTGCCAGAATGGAAGAAATGTGAAGGCAAACAAGTAAGAATTGTGTACTTAGTTTAACTAGGTAAATCATTTTCCATACAGTCAAACAAAATTGTACTAAACTCTCTCAAGAAGTAGGAAACTGCATGTCATCCTGATCCAGAAATAAAGTTCTGTTTATGGTGTTTGTTCCAGGGGCCCCGGTGTACCAGGCTGCGTCCCCAGACGAAGAGGCCCTGGTGTGGGCAGGCAGGGAGCTGGGCTGGGTCTTCCTCTCCAGGACCAGGGACTCTCTGACAGTCAGTGAGCTGGGCCTCAAACGCCACTACCAGCTCCCTCACCCTGCTCGACTTCACCAGACATGTCTGTACTGGGTGAGACTGAAGTTACCATTTGACCATGCTAGAAGGAGGAATATATAACCCTAAGCTTACCCCTAACAAATATACACTAATTATGTACTTTCTCAAAAGATCTGACAGAATTGCCTCTTTTGTCCTTTCTAGCATGGCTATCTAGTGACTACCTGAGTGAGACTGGATGCATCTGCCCCACAGCTCCCCTATCCTGGCACCTTTCCCTTTCTCTCCCTTTATCTCTCTATCCCCCAGTCTCTGGTCTTGATGTATTCTCCTGACATGTGTAGATCTGCTCTATCCTCTGATGTATGTTGTTGTTTGTGCAGTGCGGGAGCCAGAGGGAGGGCTGAACTTATGCTGTAAAGGTGCTGACATAGTGATCTTGGAGAGACTACAAAAAGACTGTCCATATCTGGAGAGCACTGTGAAAGCTTTAGATGTAAGACACAAACGTGCACACAGACACGCACGCACACACACACACACACACACACACACACACACACACACACACACACACACACACACACTACATAGAGTAAGCAGAACAAACAGATCTCATGCAACATCTCGTCAGGTATATTCCTGCCCTCTTCTAGCTGTTGCCCTGTCCTGTCTGAGAACCATGAACATGCTGAACATGCTGAACACACTGAACACATACTGAACATACTGAACACATACTGAACATACTGAACACACTGAACACATACTGAACACATACTGAACATACTGAACACATACTGAACATACTGAACACACTGAACACATACTGAACATACTGAACACACACTGAACACATACTGAACATACTGAACACATACTGAACATACTGAACACATACTGAACACACTGAACACATACTGAACATACTGAACACATACTGAACACACTGAACACATACTGAACATACTGAACACATACTGAACATACTGCCTTGACAACCCGTAACCATGAGGACATGCTGGATCAGCTGTCTGACGACATGGAGAGAGATGTGAAGGAATCCTCATAATCAGGGCACTGCATTACAGTAATCTGTCGACAATCTGTCGTTCTGCCCCTGAACAGGCAGTTAACCCACTTCCTAGGCCGTCATTGAAAATAAGAATTTGTTCTTAACTGACTTGCCTAGTTAAAGAAAGGTAAAAAAAAATTGGTTTTGCATCATAAATGGAACTGCAACCTTTTTTAAAAGACCCCTTTTTCTGGGCTGTTTTCTTCCAGTCTCTGTATGAGAATTGGTTCATCATCCTGTACAACGTCTTCTACACCGACATGCCAGTAGAATACCTGGGCTTTTTTGAACAGGTAAGAGAAAAGAGAAAGGCCTCCCCCTAGGGTAGGGCCCTAGGAGCCCAGAGTTTATTTTACTCCATATGTAGTCATGGAAACACTAACACTCCTGACCCTTGCCATACTGTTGTTGATCTCCTCCCTGCTACAGGAGATGAGGGCAGTCTGAGCTCCAAAAGGTTGGCCAGTGACAGGAGCTGTCCAACCCCTGGCTGCTGACTGCCACCCTGTTCTATGCCATCTACACCTCCCTGGTCCTCTTCTTCGTGCCCCTGGGGGTGTTCTAGAACTCTGCTCTGGACTACCAGACCATGGCCGTTACCGTCACCTTTAGCATCAGTAGTGGAGAGGGTAGCAAGTTTTAAGTTCCTCGGCATACACATCACAGACAAACTGAATTGGTCCACTCACACTGACAGCGTCGTGAAGAAGGCGCAGCAGCGCCTCTTCAACCTCAGGAGGCTGAAGAAATTCGGCTTGTCACCAAAAGCACTCACAAACTTCTACAGATGCACAATCGAGAGCATCCTGGCGGGCTGTATCACCGCCTGGTACGGCAACTGCTCCGCCCTCAACCGTAAGGCTCTCCAGAGGGTAGTGAGGTCTGCACAACGCATCACCGGGGGCAAACTACCTGCCCTCCAGGACACCTACACCACCCGATGTTACAGGAAGGCCATAAAGATCATCAAGGACATCAACCACCCGAACCACTGCCTGTTCACCCCGCTATCATCCAGAAGGCGAGGTCAGTACAGGTGCATCAAAGCTGGGACCGAGAGACTGAAAAACAGCTTCTATCTCAAGGCCATCAGACTGTTAAACAGCCACCACTAACATTGAGTGGCTGCTGCCAACACACTGTCATTGACACTGACCCAACTCCAGCCACTTTAATAATGGGAAATGATGTAAATATATCACTAGCCACTTTAAACAATGCTACCTTATATAATGTTACTTACCCTACATTACTCATCTCATATGCATATGTATATACTGTACTCTAGATCATCGACTGCATTCTTATGTCACTAGCCACTTTAACTATGCCACTTTGTTTACTTTGTCTACATACTCATCTCATATGTATATACTGTACTCGATACCATCTACTGTATGCTGCTCTGTACCATCACTCATTCATATATCCTTATGTACATATTCCTTATCCCCTTACACTGTGTATAAGACAGTAGTTTTGGAATTGTTAGTTAGATTACTTGTTGGTTATCACTGCATTGTCGGAACTAGAAGCACAAGCATTTCGCTACACTCGCATTAACATCTGCTAACCATGTGTATGTGACAAATAAAATTTGATTTGATTTGATTTAGCATCAATGTGGACACCTCCTCATCGAACATCTCATTCCAAAATCCTGGTCAATAATACGGAGTTGGTCACCCCTTTGCTGCTATTACAGCTTCCACTCTTATGGGAAGGCTTCCACTAGATGTTGGAACATTGCTGCAGGGACTTTCTTCCATTCAGCCACAAGAGCATTAGTGGGGTCGGACCCTGATGTTGGGGGATTAGGCCTGGCTTGCAGTTAGCGCTCCAATTCATCCAAAAGATGTTTAATCAGGGCTCTGTTCAGGCCGGTCAATTTCTTCCACACTAATCTGGACAAGCCATTTCTGTATGGACCTCGCTTTGTGCACGGGGGCATTGTCATGCTGAGACAGGAACTGGCCTTCCCCAAACTGTTACCACAAAGTTGGAAGCACAGAATGTCATTGTATAATGTAGCATTACTATTTCCCTTCACTGGAACTAAGGGGCCTAGCCCGAAGCATGAAAAACCACCCCAGATTCCTCCTCCACCAAACCTTACAGTTGGCACTATGCATTGGGGCCGGTAGAATTCTCCTGGCATCCGCCAAACCAAGATTCATCTGTCGGACCGCCAGATTGTGAAGCGTGATTCATCACTCCAGAGAATGCATTTCCGCTGCTCCAGAGTCCAATAGCGGTGAGCTTTACACCACTCCAGTCGACGCTTCGTATTGCGCATAGTGATCTTAGGCTTGTGTGCGGCTGCTCGGCCATGGAAACACATTTCACGAAGCTCCCGACGAACAGTTCTTGTGCTGACGTTGCTTCCAGACGCAGTTTGGAACTTGGTAGTGAGTGTTGCAAATGAGGACAGACGATTTTTACGCACTTCAGCACTCGCCAGACCCGTTCTGTGAGATTGTGTGGCCTACCACTTCTCGGCTGAGCCGTTGTTGCTCCTAGATGTTTCCACTTCACAATAACAGCACTTACAGTTCACCGGCAGATCTAGCAGGGCAGAAATTTGATAAACTGATTTCTTGGAAAGGTGGCATCCTACAACAGTGCCATGTTGAAAGTCACTGAGCTCTTCAGTAAGGTCATTCTACTGCCAATGTTTGTCTATGGAGATTGCATGGCTGTGTTCACGATTTTATACACCTGTCAGCATGAAATAGCCAAATCCACTAATTTGAAGGGGTATCCACATACTTTTGTATATATAGTTTTTTTTCGAAAAGGATAACTTTTTTAATGTTTCACTATTATTATTTTTATGAAATTAACTTAGGAGGATGGTCCTCCCCTTCCTCCTCTGAGGGGCCTCCACTGATAGGATGTGTGCACCATGCTTTGGGATACATTTTTGTGTTTGCCCATAGAAGATTCCATCCTTTCAAAAGCAACAAACCAAACTGAGACAGCAAAGATGTTTTATCCTTGTTTTATTTGTTAATTTATTTCAAAACACGCAATTTACCCATATTATCCTTTTAAGTTTTTATTTTCTGTAACAGTTAGCTATTACTCCGATTTTTTTCCATTTAAAAAGTCTCCACTAGAGCTAAACAAAAAGTTATCCACAGGCTCTCCGGCTTCTGCAGTGGGAGGAGGGAAAAGAGGCTCTCAGACCAGAGTGTGTGTGTGTGTGTGTGTGTGTGTGTGTGTGTGTGTGTGTGTGTTTACATGGCCAGTGTTGGAATCAATAGAGCAGCTTTGAGAGCTGGCCATTGTCTTGGTTCAGTGGTCAGGTTTTCATACCTCTGATTTCATCTTTGGTTTTTAGCATATGTGTCTGTATGAGTTAGTTTGTTAGTTTGTGTTTACTGAAAGTCACCCTTGCCTTTTGAAACTTATGTAAACTATGGTCCATTTGGATGTCTGCATTGATTGACTGGGGCCTTCCTTGTCCCTAAACAGAGACTATCCAACATTGTAACGTGTGACCATATAGCAAAATTATTTAGGCTACCCGTGTATGGGCATGGACTCCATGTCATGTCAATGGCAGTTTGGGACCGTTCTAAAATCTAGTAAAAATGCAGTCTGGTACCCACTAGAGAGTCAGTGCTGTAGTGCCTCTCCTCTCCAGGCACTCTACAGTACCCTGAGTGTCTGGAGCTGCTAGACCCACTCTGGGGGAAACCGGGAAGGGTCAGGGGTCATGAAATGAAATGGAAAGGGTAGGTGGGGGATAGAAGGTTGTACACTCTGACCCAGCAGCAATGACTAAGATTGGGGGGTCAGGTGTTTGCATAGATTTCTGTGCAAAAGCCACCAGCCAGATCCTCTTATCTCTCACGGCTGGTTTTGTCAACATTAGATCAGAAGGAGAGGGGTTAGATGGGAAATGTAGTGATAGCTGTTTTGCACTGCATTGTGTAGTTTTTCTCCCACCCAATGCAGTGCCAGTGAGGGAAGGCACGTGAGACCGACAGGTGAGAGGGAATGTTGTTGGGTGTCCTTCTTGATCAGAAATTGGTTACTATTATAGACAAGGGATGTCAGAGTAAGAGTTTCTCAAGGTAAGGGCTAAATGTTTGGGATGATTTTACATTTTAGTAATTTAGCAGACAGAGCAACATACAGGAGCAATTATGGTTAAGTGCCTTGTTCAAGGGCACATTGACAGATTTTTCACCTAGTCAGCTCAGGATTTGAATCAGTAACCTTTTTGGTTACTGGCCCAACAGTCTAAACCACTAGGCCTCTTGCCACCCTACTACATGTGTGGCTTGTGATGAGATGTATGATAGGGAGTGTATTGCAGTGTGGGGTAGTGGGTTGTGGGCATATTTTGGCAGTTGGGGCACTACAGCAGTAAACAACCCGGAGAGCCTCTTTTCCCGATTTCCCATCCCCCCTACCGGCCTGTCCTCTCTCGACCTTTTCCTTGTTTTGAAACTGATTGTCTTCTACCATCACAAAGACACTTGGTTCTGATTGATTAACAGGTACCAGAAGAGGGAGAGCACAGTGTGACTGGGGATGGTAACGGGGTCTGACTGCAGGCCGACTGGCAACTTTACAGCCCAAGGGGAAATGATGCACATATGCTGTTTGACAGAAGATGAGAACATCTCTGGTTGGAGGGGTCAGTTGCCAACGTACTGGTTGGTTGGTAAATGTTTACATTTTGCATGAAAAAGATTAGAACCCAAAGAAAGATTTTTTTTTCTCACATAAATTCAAATGCACACGCACAAACACACACAGATGAAAGAAAAGGATGAGACATACAGTACATATAGGCAGCTACACCCAGGCCTGTGGCTTAGTCCCTCTGATTAACTCCAAGGAAACAACCCGGCCTTGGAAAAGCAGGACAGCCACCAACAGGACCTTGTTAGTAGCCAGGCTGAGGAATGAGATTGAATGAGATTGATTGGAGAGGAGGAGTGGAATCTCCCAGCACACTGCCCCCTACTGTCAGGATTTATATACATTGGGGAGGGGGAA
This sequence comes from Oncorhynchus nerka, assembly GCF_034236695.1. Taxonomy (NCBI): domain Eukaryota; kingdom Metazoa; phylum Chordata; class Actinopteri; order Salmoniformes; family Salmonidae; genus Oncorhynchus; species Oncorhynchus nerka. The sequence goes on along the minus strand of NC_088419.1, from coordinate 59,481,423 downwards.
AGGGTTGAAACAACACATGCACACAACCAGTGAATCCAACAGTGACAAAAAGTCTAAAAACAAAGACCCCTCCAACGCCAAACTCCAACCCCACCCTTTTACCAAATACCCCCCTCCACCCACCCCCAGTCTTTCCTTCCTCCTCTCCCACAAAATCACAGGTCATTCCTGTAGGTTTCTATACAGTTATACAATATCCATGCAGAAAAAAAAGGTTGCACCCCCCTTTCAGTGAGAGGTGCTGTTTTTTTAAATATTTTAATAACATCAGGAGTACTTGAACACACTCAGGAACCTTCAAAAGTAACTGTGAAATTGTTTTGGAGAAAAGAGAACAACATGGCAGAAGAAAGCTTAGGATGAGTAAAAAAGGTCTTCCTTTGGTTGATATTCAAATGATACTTTTTTGGAATTCGATCCAAATCCGTGTTTTTTTGTCTTCGAAAAAACACGTCTCAAAGAGTTGAGCTAACTATATGTGTTGAGTAGCTCTTGTAGCACTCTTTCTCTCTTTCCTTCCTCTTATAGCCTTCTCTCCTGTCCCTTGTTCTTTTCCCATTTGAACTTCCACAGAAACATTCACAATGTCTTTCCTTTCTGAAAACATTAAGTACATGCCGTAGCAAAACAAGCAGGAAACAGACAAGAAAATGAGCAAACAAATTAAAAAATGTAACAGTATAAAGCTTCAAGTTACAAGTTCCAAAACTAACTATCATAGTATCGTAGTATCATAATCATTGTTATCATTCGCATTACTATTTTAAGTTAAATTACATAAACTTTACATGAAAGGTTTGAGGTATTTCAGAATTAATTGTCAACACATGCCTACCAAGTCTTAGCTCTGGCCAGGGGGAGAAGTTGATGTGTGAGACGAGTAGACAGGGTGGGGTTGGAGGGAGAGGGAAGTTGTGTCAGTCTATACTTGTCAATGACTGTTCCAGTGCCCAGTGCTTCATTAGTTCTGGCACCAGGTGTGGAGAGAGAGAGTGTGGCATGCAGTGGGCGATATTACAACTGCAACCTGGTCACTTCTGACTTCTGTCAAAGCCCTTAACCACCTCCCTTTCTGTTACATAAAAATATCTCTGTTGGGAGGGGTAAAGGGACAAAGAGCAGAAGAACACCAGGCTACAGAAACTAGGGCTCTGCGCTACTCCGACAGGAACTACTGTGCGGTAACAAAGCCATCAAAGGAATTCGAAGTAACATATTTTTTGTCTCAAATAAATAGTGTACAGAAAATGTTTTCTAGACTTCCTTCATGATAAAGTGCTTGGATTCTAGTGTATCAAGATGGAAAGTCAACATGAAAGAAGATGCTGACACAGCCCCCACGCCCTTTCTTTGGCCCCCCTTTCTGTCCATCTAATAATGAATGTAATGTCTATGTGTGAGTGTGTGTGTGTGTGTGTGTGCACGCGCGTGTGTGTGTCCAGAGCAGTCCCACCCGTGGTTGAAGGAAAAAGGCACTCAACTCAATCTACATGGTAGCCACCTCCTCCTTTGTGGCACAATGCAGCCTGACTGCACTGTGTGTGTATGGAGCATGTCAGTGTGTCTAACTGTGTCATTGTGTCTGTCTGTAACAGCGTTGGGGCAGAGGGGGGCTCTTTTTGGTGTGTCCCCCAGGCAGCATTGGACTGGCAGGCTGGAGTAATCTTTGGTATTCGTGGCGGTTTCACAAACCACTCAGCTTAGTGAGGTAGCCACATTGGTTCTCACTACAAACAAAGGTCATTTTTTTCAGCCACGGACATAGAGCTGAATCCTATCCTTGCTGAACTGTGTACCACAAATCAATTTTTCTCATCGTTCGAGACTTCAAACTCACTGCTTATAGCAAAGTGAGTTTACAGCCGTTTTATCAAACCATTTACCATGACAATGTTTTATCTAATCTGCACAGTTAATCTAACTATATTGTTGGAAATGCTACAGTTGCATTTTAAGACCATTCAGATAGCATCCATGTCCCAACTCCCCTTTAACCTTCACCCCCCCCCCCCCCCCATACACACACATAACCAGAAAGGACGTATGGAGGTCATGCTGCGTCCCCTTTCCACAGCCAGTTTTGAGGCTCAGATTAAAGGGGTGCTGATGTACGGACCGCAGCCCGACATGAAACGCCATGAAAGAATACATCGTCCATCTCCCTGGTTTCTCCTTCTCTTGGGAGATATCTCTTCCTCGTCAATATTCACATATAATGCAATTCATTGGTCTCGGTCCTTGCATCCATCTTTTTTTCTTCTTTTAAAAAGTACTTACATTTGTCTTTTTTTGATTTATCAACAAGGTGCCTTACTTATGCACGACAGAGCACAAAAGTAACAAGAAATATAAACTTTGTGTCTATGGTACTAATTACCCGCATCAATATTATAGAGTGTAAGAAAGAAAGAGAGGGAAAAGAGGGGGTAGGGGAAGAGGAGGTAGATAACCAAAGATAGAATGAAAGCGAGAGAGATTTTCCTCTGTTTCAAAATGTGTCCTGTATGTGTCTGTGTATTTTCTTTGTAACATATTGTGGTATCTTTGTAGTTTTGAGGTTTGGTATTGTATGCTTTAATAAAATCGGGTACTTTTTTTTGTTTTCTAAAAAAAGCAGATTCTAATTCACTTAAAAGTTTATTGTGGGTTGCTATGGCACATACTGCCCATCAGTAGGAGTAGGCGACACTGTAGCTGTATGTGAATGCAATGCCATATTCTCTGATTATCATTAAGGCAGTTAGCATTGGCACTAGTTCTTGTAGCATTTGTGACTGTAGTATGTCGCGGCAAGCCACAGACAATAACCATTGGGTGGGAATATCAAGTGGAAGATTGGCTCTTTTCCAAATCTGCTGATCCCTATTTTTGGTAAAAGACGGATGCATCTAAACTGTGTGTCATTCAGTTTCAAAACAGGAAGCCTCCCCACCATTTTTGCGTAAACGATGATGTAATACTAAATCTCTGTAGCACCTCAAATGTTTCTGCATCCATCATTACCCCTCTGTCCACTAAATTAAACTGAGGCATATCTCTGTATCAACTGTATGTGTTTCTGAGTGTATCTTTTCAATAACCTGATGTGTATGTTGTGACACAAGGTCATCTATTTGTTTGGTGAGTGTTATCAAGGTAACGAATTTGGAGTGTTTACTAAAAACCTGCCTCTTCTTTTTCCCAGTGTATAGGCGGCTGGTTGAACCATCCCCTCCTCCTACTTCACCAGTCCTTGTTGGATGAGGAACAACAATAGGATAATGGCTCTCTATTGATCTGCCTTCAGAGAGGTGCGAGGGCCTGAAAATGTTGTGCCATGGCCTCTCTCTCCCCAGCCCTGGAACACACTGAGAAGCTTCTCCTAAGAGGACTGCGGTCTGCAGCTTCTCCTATAACCAGCAGGGGGCACTAGGGCACCTTCAGTGCAGCGTAGACTGGACGCTGCCGCCGGGTGAGGCCATTGTGTCGCCACCTCCATTGAGTTCCCTATGTGCTCTTCTTACATTCTTTTCTGCAGCAGCTGTAATACAGTTGGCTGGACGCCTGCCTGGCCGTGTTGTCGCTTGGTTTCTGTATTGATCAGTGAAAAGCAGCTCCCTCCTGAACAAAGAGCATGTCCAGACAGATCTCCTCCCCGATGGTCACAAACACAGACGCTTCTGCTTCTCCAAAGCAACGACAGTCTCCCTGCAGGCCTCCAACATCTGTGCAAAAATATAGACCTGGGCAGCCGGGCAGACCTGAGTATCTTTACTGCCAAGCGTCTTCTGTTTCACCTTCAGGAAGGGTCAAGGCCCTGCTCCCTCTCCCTGTCTGCATCGATTCATTTTTCAATTCATTAGTTTGCCGGCGTATGATCCGAGTGGCTCGCTGAAATGGCTGGCCATCAGGGAATACCTTTGGCAAAGAAGGAGTGGAGAGAGGGAGGAGAAGACTGGTCGAGCTTTTGTTTTTTCATGGGGTTGTGTTGTTTTCTCTAGGATGGTCTTGCGCACAGGACTGGGTTAGATAACAGGGCTGTGTGCTGTCAGGTTTATTGATGTTCTTTTGTCTTTGTTGAGAAATGTGAGTAGAGAATGGGGCTGAGCAGACTCCTAGCAGACACAAAGGGGAGAGCTTGGAGGGATTCAGCAGCAACTACCTGGATAGGGAGGCTGGCTGAGGCTTGATGTTGAGATCGTTTAAACATAGCAACGTATCATGGTGCCTGTAGTGTAGATGGACTGACACCATCAAAAGAAACCCAATTCAATCAAAATAAGCTGATTGTCCTTGTGTGGACCTGACTACATGTTACCTTTACGTTTCACTTGCATCATAACAGTCCAGTGGTGAGACTTTCAGATCGTTGTGGTTAAAGTTACGACTGACCAAGAGGTGGTTGCATGGAAGGAATGAGGCATCAACATGGTTATTGGGAACGGAGTGGGCTACAGGAGGTACTACCTTCCCATCCCCATGCCACCCCGTGGCTCCCCCCGGGCCTCTCAGGCTTTGGAGAAGGTGTTGGCCGAGGTGCCCGGCTGGCCGGGGCTGGTGCCGTGTTCGTCGTGCCAGCGATCCACGCAGCGGCGCCGGGCATTCATGAAGAAGTTGCTGACGGTGTTGAGCTCCAGGCCCAGCTGCTGGGAGATGGTGATCTGCATCTCCTTGGACGGGCGCTTGTTCTCCTTGAAGATGGCGATGAGTGTGCGGCGCTGCAGGTCTGTGAAGACCAGCCGCTGCTTTTTGGGCGCCATGTTGCAGTCTTTGTGCTGCTCCTGCTCCTTGCGCTTGCAGGCTGTAAGGGGTGGTAGAGTTGTTGTTGGGAAGACAAAAGGGAAGAGATAAACATAGCATAAATTCAGTGTTATAGTTATAGTACTGTAATACTATATGAATATGAGTATTTCAGATAGAGTAAAATGGTGAGAGATGCAGAGGGAGAATTAGGGGAAGGTGTGGGAAATTAACCATTAGCCAGACATAAAAACAGGTTTCAACAGCAGCAAAATAGATTGAGCTCCCTTATATTGCCATGTATTAAACTTGGTGCCCAGTGGGAATATTCCTTCCATCCTGCAGAGTGCAGACGGAGCTAGCCTGCGGTGAGCTGCTCTGGCTGCCTGGTGGAGACACTGCTGTTTGATTCAATATTAATGTAGTTTGGGTCGCAATGGGAGACTGAGTGACTGTTACACAAAAGTGAGCGTTTGTGTGCCTGTGTGTACGTGTGTGTATGTGCACACGCACGCATCCGCGTGAGTGAGAGACAGAGAGTGAGAGAAGGGAGAAAGAGAGCTTGGTGTGTGTGCATGTGTGTATGAGAGAGGGAGTGGTAGAGAGGGAGATATTGACCCACATTGCTGTAGGAATTGGGGGGTTCTCTACAGGGACGGAGGTCAGAATCCCCTCCAGCAGGTCTGCCGTCTGCTACATCAAAGATAGAGCCACTGGAGCCCTGTCCATTGAGCTCTGAGGTGGTATTTATAACTGCCTCCAACACAAAATGGAGTGTTGACTGTGTACTGACTTCTATGAGGAGCAATTTGAAGAGAAAACATCTAGTAATACTTAGAGGCACTAAATAAAAATGTACAGAATATGTCATGTACAGTAAAGTAAGTATGAACTATGTATAAAGGTGAAATGAACAGTGAAAACATGGTGAGACGGGTATAGATGTGGAGGAGGTGCGTTTCGTCCCTGAGGATTCTAGGCAGTGGGTTATTTCCCCTGCTGTTGCCATAATTACCCTCTTTTCTACCTTTTTTCACTCCAATGTTCCTTTATTCTTCACTTTCTCTGATGTGTGTGCGCCTGTGTGTGTGTGTGTGTGATTGTGCTGAAGTGGCTGGAGCAAGGCTTTGGCGCTGTGTGTCTAATTACAGTGGTCCAGAGCCCATTGATCAGCCATTGCATGTCAAATCTGTTTACTACAGCCGTCTAACCTCCACACCAGCACATCCATCATATTCATGTTTCACATCAACACTTACAGGCCTTTCCTACTCTACCCACATACACTATACACTGGCTCTGCACTATTGACACACTTGTACAGTGTTTAGCCTACCCCATTGACATTAATTTATAGCTCATCAGTTAGTGCTGCTGGTTTAGTTGTTGTGGTGATGATGATAGTTTCATATAGTCTGGATGTATCATCATTGTAGTTAGCTTGAGCAACAGATGACATTAGATTCAACAGGCTATTGATGTGTGTAGTGTATAATTATTAACACAGCTATCCACTCTTATCCCTCTCTCCATCCAGCCCCTTCATCTCATTATGTTCGAGTTGTACACAGAGCTCTGTGGGAGACTTTTGGCCCCGTTGTTTTATCGTCTCTTAGTCAGTCAGAAGGTGTCACTAGCGCTGTGCCCTGGCCGTATGGGGCCCCATACTGGGCTGCCTTGCTACAGGCGCTGGATTTAGTAATCAATAGCGATCGATCGATGAGGAAGGGGGCCCTGATTACTGAACCAAGCGCGCCGTAGAGAAGAAGAAAATCGATCACTGCAGCTTTTAGAGCTAAAGTAGGCACAGAGACGGACATAAACTCATGCACAAAGAACTATCCACATTGGACTCATAATAGAAATGTATTTGGCTTTTATTTTTGGCTTTCAAGTTGGTCTACTCTTTCCGGCCTAACACCCTGGCAATTAGTCTACCCGTTCGTTAGCTGTGGCTGCAGTGGAATCATCATAGTAAAATTAATAAATAGATAGGCTAAATATATACAATTATATTTTTTGTTTATTCAATATTTTTCCGTCCTAAACTTGAGAATTGTATTGGATAATCGCCTATAGCCTACGTGTGACATGTGTATAAGGTTAGGGGGAAGTTGCTATTAAAGCAACTCATTCCAAACAGTATTGTATTAAGATACAATACTGTGCCTCATGCTTTGGCAGAAACAAAATGTGCTCTGAAATGTGTTCATATAAGATTGAAGCTATATGTACCTACTCCTCTTATTAGTATTGACATATTGTGCAGAATACGAGCCTAAGTTCTCACATTTCTGTAAAATGCCATTTAACACATTTTAGAGATGGTAATCAGAGTAGCCATCAGAGTATAGGCCTACCCTACTCAATTAATCATCATAATTACCAATCGATACATTTGGGTCGGTATAGGGTTTACCATAATATAGCCTATGGGTGTCGGCTTTTGTCATGGTCACTCAAAACAATCTCACAATAGATGGGAGCATCCTGACTTGAACTCATTTGTATTGAACCACAATGTAAAGTCTAAATGTGTGTCAATATAAAGTTGAAAGTTTTGTAAAAACAAAAAATAGACTAACTTCTCTTTCTCTGGAAGTTATTACTGCTAGCATTACAGAGGTTACGGGAAAGGCCCTGGGTGTTCAATATCGGTTGGTAGATTTGTGAATAATTAATGTGTGAAAATCAGTTCGTGCGATTAAATATGCATCAGAAGGAGAATGGGAAGAGGCGGGCCAGGGACACAAAACATGCAGGGAAAGGAGACGGATGCCAAATAATCTACAGATACTAATCGTGTCGTGACGTGACGCGCCATGGAGCAAGCGTCTTTCGAGTTGGTTAATTGTAGGTTTTATTTGCTAAAATTTTGTAGAAACAATGGTTCTCATAAACCGCTATGTAATTGCACTTGCCTACGAAGCCTGTTATTCGAAGGACTTCGCTTTACAGTTCCTGGTTTATCCAAAAGCCATCCAAAGGCCATGTTGACAATCTTGTGCTGCCTTTCTATTTGTATGAGAAAAACAGAAACCTACTAGGTGTAAAATAAAGTTCGTGTCAAAAGATAGAAGTAGCCTAATCTTTAGACATTGAAATCACATTGGATCTATGGAATGGACGACATTTTGTAACGAGTTTTGGTTATTGGCCATGCAGAATTAATATAATGCCCCGTAGGGCTATGATCATCTAGTCCTACAATATAGCTAATCATGTCTAATAGCCATGGCTAAATATTTAATGTCAACAGTCCTAAATGTAAAACACATGTCTGTTCAGGACTTCTGATGAAAGTGTATAGAGTGTATGGTCTACTCTAGCACTAGACTACCGATGTAATTCATCTACCAATAAACATTTTTACTGGCTGCGGTTCAACATCATACACACTATAAAGCCACCTTCAAGTCATGCTTCCATTGCCCTTACAGAAAAGAACCCGAGGCACTTATCTCTGCCTTATAAGCACTGCCAGTTGGCATGTATCAGTGTGTTATCTAAAACTCAATTATTTCCCCCTGCAGGATTCTAGATGGCACAGAATCGGATGCACCTTTTCTCCAGACCTTGAACAGTGCTGTAAAATGGGACGTGCAGTATTATAAAGGAATGTTTTTTTGTTTTTCACTTGTGTTGCACAAAGATTGATAGTATGTGTATCGACTGGGCTGCACTTTAAAGGCTAGTTTGTACAGTATTTATTCCATTCAGACCGCAGGGCAGTGCCAAGGTTTCCCAATGCAAAGTACTTCCAACTCAATACTCCTTAATGTAATGAGGCAGAGTTGATGCTAATATACTGATAACTTGATACAATGTGTTTGTTTACCTTGCACACTGCTCTGCTGCAAGGCATTCCCCCACAACTTTAATAACACTTTGAAAGTCACCCGGCTCAAATCACTTGATGGAAGAAGAATGGTTCTAACTGCAGTTCAGGATCAATTCAGTACGTTTTCATTTGATTTTTTTTTTTTTTTTAAATATGTTATTGATAGTTCATATTTTACCAGTCATTAGGCTACCATTATATATGAGATCATCAGTCAGAGATTTCTTTGTGTGCAACATTCACCAATCAAATGTTGTTTTTTTGTTTGCTTTAATATTTGCTCTTAAATAGAAGCCAAGTGAGCACTTCCTTAATCACCTTAAGATAAATATTATGAAGTATGCAGGTCCAGAACCTGATATAATACAATATGTACGTACCTCATTACTTGTGATAACAACTGTGCCATTCACAGTTGCATAATTCCTTTGAAAACAGTGCTCAAGTGTTCAGATTATCGATGCAAACATTCAGATTATTACCAGTAATGTTTAACTGAAGTCAAATATGACTAAATTAGTGTCTTGGCAAATGTTGTAGACGTCATGCTTAAATTGATTGATAAAGCATATCATAATTGGCAACAAAAGTCAGTGAAAGTTGCACAATGAAATATGGTGGCATTTCTCAGTAAACCGACTGCAGGGGAAACGTAAGAGTGCCCATCTATAGATTGCAATAGTGTTATAAAGTCTACTTTAGTTTTATGATTAAACATTTAGAATTGAGTGACACCTCATTACTTTATTTTATGCACTCTGCCATGTTGGTGTTTCCCTGATTTAAGAAAGGCAATAACCGACTGATTCTTCTTGTTAGAGATATACAGTTCATGTGAAACAGCAATACAAGTACTAGTGCAACATGTTTGCAAGAGTGGGATCATGTTAATACATTGACTAACTTCGCTGAGATTGGCTTGATCTATACTTAAGACTAGAAAATAATAATCATAATATTTTTACATCAAGAGGTCTGTCAGGTCTGTGAGCTTCTTATCTAAATCCTAAATAGCAACAGGTGTATCTCAAATTTGGACGACATTGTCAGTTTATAAATCATTTGATGTTATGGGATTCGTTGTAAATTAATTGTGAACTTATTTGATGTATATAATCATAACACATTTGATCTCATTGTTATTATTTTTAGGTTATACCTGAGTTACTAATCCCCAATTTTAGTAAAAGACACTTCATGCTTCCAGATGACTTTAAAAAATAAATAAACAAACAGCTATATAAATAAATAAACACATTTCTGAAATAAATAAATATGTGAGCGTGTGAAATCTGTCTCAGCAGCCAGGCTAGAGGTGTGTGCTCTGTCGGATTTGAAGTGGGAGAGCAGAGGGGGTGGGGTATGGTGGGGGAATCGATAACTAACCGCACCGTTCAGCCAACCGGTCTGCCTGGGATCGATGGCTTGAATGGGGCTGATCTGAAATTGGGTGCGGTGCGACTCTCTCCCGCAGAGGCCGGGCTACTGCGGGCGAGAAACAGTCACTATGTCAACCATGGACTCAACCTGTTGTTCATAATGACTTACTATGAATAACTGGCATGTAACACGTCATTGGGTCAATGTAAGAGGTGGACATGCAATATGCTTTTCAAATCATTAATATGGGCTGTTATTTACTTTATTCCAATAGGGATTATCACCTCATCGTTTTCGATTATTTAATTGCAGTTATATTATGTTGATATTGTGAAGGTGGGCAGTCTGTTCTTGTGTGATCGTACTTATGCACATTTTTTGCATAGCCTGTCCTATTCTTAAGTTGTTTTATAGCAACAAATCTGTATAGATGGGTTGGTTAACAAAAATACACCATCAAGCGATATATATAGGCCTACAGGCCACAACATCAAATAGACAATGAAAAACTCCAATACTGGCCCAGAGACTGTTGAGGAATGTTGTTTTACGTTTTAAAATAAAATGAAGACAAACAGTCAGTGTTATTTCATTGGCAGTATGAATGATTTACCACAGGAAACCACGCATATCTTTTTTGGAGTGAGTTGTGTGCCCAACATTAACACTGCGTACCCGCCTATCAGTAAGGGAATCTTGTTCAAATCAAATTGTGTTTGTCAGATACACATGGTTAGCAGATGTTAATGCGAGTGTAGCGAAATGCTTGTTCAAACGTCACAGTGGTGTTTGTTCTTCCGCACTCATATAGGCCTACTGTTCCTGGCATGTTCAGAACTTTAATTTGCTCTATAACGCCAAAAAAACATATTGCTTAGGCCAAGGGTACCAATCCTACCTCTGTTTATTATGTTAAACCTTAAGTTGCTTTACTTTACGTCACTCTTTGAGTATTTTTCTTATTTTTAGTGATTTATGGGAAGGTCTGAACATTTTTATCACTGAAGCAGCCTGCTAATCATCTCAAAGGTCAATTTTGATGGATTTAATTCTGCAGTCAGTTGAAAAAACAGTGCAGATGAGAACTTGTATGGAAAATGTTATTCAACCAACGAGGCAGTTCAAATGGCTGCAAATATGACTAAATAGTAGCCAATGTAATAAAAGAAGAATTGTAGTATCAAAAAATACTACGAATAGTAATAATAATAATTATTATTAGAATTAACAAGTCAGAGTAAATTGAATTAAAATGAATCCAATATTTTATCAATTATATAACTATAGTCTATCGAACAAAAGTGGAGCATGGTAAAAAAAAAAGTTGGACTTGAGGTCACATAATATGTGGGTGTGAGTTGCGTTAATGAAATTGGAGACAAGACCTGTATCATTAACATCTAAAACACTGCGAACTATGGCGTGAAAGTATCAAAAATGTCAACAACCGTGTGGCTAGTTTAGGTAACATAATTATCTGCATTGGACCCAAAACAAATGAGCTAAAGGAGCTTGTCTGCGTTATGTGATTGAGATATACACCGTGGTGTAATTACTGTGCCTTGTGACAATCCTGAACGAATAGTATAAAAACCGCAATTAATGCCATACATGGGAATTATTTACATACAAGCACACGTACACACATACACATATATTAAGTGTGTTCATTTTGATATTGGATTATTGAATGTGATATATGCATTTTATGTAATTATGTATATATATATATATATATATATAGCTTCTATAAGCAACAACATTTTTCATTTGTAGCCAATAGTAGAAAAGGGGTCTAAAGATTCCGGATTAGTATTGGCCTGAATAATCAAAACGATAGCCTCACTGAATTGATATTCAAACATCAATTCACATTTTTATATTGGACTCCACTCCGTTTGTTTATTTCGCATGTAATATAGCATTGATTATTTCATCAATTGATTTCACGGTCGTTTTGTTCCTTTGTTGATTTGTGTGGGTTTGCCCAACTGGAGTTTCGGGTTGCATCTGTGGGTACTGTGTGTGTGTGACTGCGGTTTTCTGCGATCGGCTGGTGATCGACCCAGGTTACAGTCAGTGTATTTGAGCGCATGCAGCCTCGGCTCTCTCAGGTTAGGCCGTTTGGACATTCACATATTTGTCTTTTTCAGGCTCTTTAATGATTCATGTATTCAATAATATGTCCGTAATATGATCACATATTTGTTCATGTGAAATTATGGTTAATAACAATTAGTCCCAACTTTCAGTTTTCCGTCTTCAATGAGTCAAGCTGCATGCTCTTTGGAATTACTTGTCTACTATTCAACTCTGAGTTAAATGAAAAGTTTAAATGTTGGAAAAAAATGTGTATGGCGTAAAAAAAAAAGGAGGCGTAACATTCCCGTGTTTTCTATTTGTTTGACTATTCATACCACTGTAAAATGTAGACACAACCGTGTGTTATTGTGCAAATCATCTTGATACAAGCATGCACAACATTACGCCCCTCGACTGCTTATTTATCTCTTTGCTGTGATCCGAAAATAATCGATTAAGCCAATTCTGTCTGCAGATGATTGTTGGCATGCAGTGCCCGAACACGTTTTATGGTAATCGGGGCCCAATGTGACCCTTTTCTGAAGTCAGTTTTAATCATAATTTTACAAAAGCATACTCATAAAACATATTATTTCCATCATCCGTGATACTGCCTTAGAATTTGTATAGGCCTATTGTCTACAACCGAACCTGTAATATGCAAACATGGTTGTGTTCATTAAATCACCATGAATTCAGTATTGGTCTATGCATGAGGCTGCTGTCATTGCATGTTGCCATTCAATTATCAGTGCAGCCTAATTTGTTGGCTATTGGCTAATGCTGCCCTACTATTAACCTATTCGTTCAGGCTTAAATGGGGATATGTGCATTTTCTCTCCTTCAAAGAATTGCGTGGGCATTGTCTTTCCCTTGTTCTTCGAACGTTGCACTATTCGCCTTAGATCGGGCATTAAACAAGCCATTATCGGACCTTTAATAACCAATGTCCTGTCTGGCGTCAGATAAGCGTCTACTGCTAACAGGAAAGAGAGAGAGCATTTCAGCACCACTGCGCAGAGATTTACCACCAGGCCCCGGCTACGCAGGGCGCACGCGAAGTGCTGTATTGGACAGTATACGCACCCATAGAAGTGGATGCAGTTGACTTGCATGAGCTCAGATTCCATCATCACATGCACGCGCATTGGCTGGTTGATTCTTGTCACAACATTTTCACACTACAAATACCCATTTAGGCTACAAACAACACAACGTGAAGGTTGGCTAGATGTATAATGTTGTCTCGTTAGCTACTCATTCCACTTCACCAAAATATTTTGGGAAATCGATTAAACCCAAAACGATATGCTTTTGTTTCAGCCATATGCCAATTCACGTGTTGATAATTGGAGTCACATTTTACGGTGCCAAAGTGATTTTGGATAGACTATTCAATATGCCTAATAAAACATATGATAGGCCTACAAACAGAATACTTTTCATATTATCTGGCAGGGAAATTTTGCTGTGATTTCAGGCCACAACAATGATCCTGTAATTCAGCAAATGGCTTCTCTTACTGTTTTATATTTGAAATCGGTGACGCAACGTCATTTAACCCTTAGATGTTAGCCTCGTGCGCACAGTTCAGTCTCCTAGCAATTTGATTTAAAGGTCATTCTCTCCTATCGATCCGGTTTGGCGAGGGGGCGACGGAAAAGCGAGGAATTGATCATCTAAAATAGAATAGACGGTATTCTAAACTGTAGGCCTATTGAGGCAAACGGGTTAGATAGACTTATATGTGCTGCATTTATAATTGCATGCCCCCGTGTGAATTCTCTCTGCCCGACTGTGTGTGTACTGTGTGTAGCCTGTGTGAGCATGTACATCCTGTAGATGAACATTTGAACGATATTGGTCCCTTAATATGCAGCAAGAGTGCAGCAAGGCTACTGTACAGCGTGAGTGGGGCGCAGGCAGGTGCGACTGCCCACATTTTCTTGTGTAAGGGACGGAACAGTCCTTTGTCTCAGAGCTTTACTTTATCATTTATTGATCACTTTGTAATTTTCAGAGTAGGTCTGTCTGGGCATAGGCCTAATCTCATTTTAGGCTATTTCCTTATCCATAGAATACTGCTTCACCATTTTAGTGAAACGTCAACATAGCCTATGATTAGTGGAATACTAGTTAGGATTTGGTCGTGTGAATGCAAGTGCCAATGAAAGCATGCGTTTAATAGTCATTCCGTTGTACGTTATGAAGGGTGAGCTGTTAATGGGGAAAATGGTGTTGCACATGAGCGGAGGGGGGAAGTGTTAGCGGGAGTAGGCCTATGCCTGCATGGCGTAGCTCCAGCGATGGAAGGGAGAGACCCGGGAATGGAAATCGATACAGATTCAGAGCTCGCCAGATCGGCCTTAACAATGTATGGCGCAGACGCACTCAGTATCCCGATCACATACACACATGCAGGCACATAGGCTACACTGGAAAAATGGGGAGCCGTGTCTGTGAGTGCACGTTCTCCATCACTATACTCAATTCGCCTCCTCAAACGCAGAAAAACAAATCAGAATTCGTCATCTGGCTGCATTGACAAACATTTGGAATGGATTTGAAGAATGTGAATAGCTTTTCATTTGTGCCCCGGAGAAAATGGCCCCCATTGTCCACAACAGCCACATGATTTCAGTGTGTGCGTGCGTGCGCGCGCGCGCGTGTGTGAATCCCAGTAGACCTATTTACAGCACACATTGCTGTGCTTAACAAAATGCGTCTGTGAAACCGCAGCTGCATGATTCTCTCCCCTTCTGTTCCCCATGCCTATCAATTATTAAAGTTCGCATCGATCATTTCGCAGGCCTGTATCAACCCGTCTCTTCATGAAAAAGCCTGCTTTCGATTATTCTAAATCAATCACGCCTAAAGGCTATATTCAATCAAAACCGCTAACTGGATGTCCGGGTTAGAACATAAACAACATTCTTGCATCACAGCTTTTGATTAATATGTTGCTGAGTGTCTTTTGGTTAAACCTTTAGCTTTTTTAAGTACTGGAAAAAGTGCATTCTTGAGAAGAATCTCCCAGAAAAGTGTTTTCCAGATTGAGAATATGGACCTTATTCTAGGGACTCTGAACTATGTGTCTTAACATAGCCCACACAGGATGGTGAGACTGATCTGATTGTGACATTGTGTGATATTATTGATCTTGACATGTTAATGTTGGGTGAAGGACATACAGTATTCTAGACGCAGGCTATATGAACATGTCAAAATAAAGAATTTGACTCATCTGGGAGATGAACATAGCCTACCTCAACCATACATTGTTGTACAGTCTTTTATTACTACAAGCTCTCTATACACCCCACACATGGTTATCTGCTTAAAAAAGGAAGACACCTGTACCATGTCAGATATATAGTTGAAATGTATTCAATTTTGAGTTTGCATCCCAATATTACACTTTAAATACTTCACTGATGATGGAAATAAAACAAAACAGTTTGACATAGAAACACCAGATTTTCAGCGTAAACAGTTTATTAATTATGAAGTTATGACAAATATTAATACAATTCCACCCATTGGTTCACTAGGTCACTTGACTGCAGGAAAGGGCTACAGCAAAGCCTAAATTCAGTACCTCAAACAGGCCAACAGTACGGTTCATAAAGGCCTAATTTCATCACCATGGACAGCGGTGATCCCAAATGAAAATGTTTTTTGTCGGTGGGGGTGAGCATTTCTGTAGCAAATACACTTGGAGGTGGATAGAAATGCTAGTGGTGTGTGGAACAGGCTGGGTTGGTCTATGCTTAGGTACAGTGATGGCATTGGGATTATGTCCCAACTGTTTAGAGGCAGGCAGCCATTTTTCCGAGTATATGAAGGATGCGGATGACTGCTAGGTAATAGATTCATAAAATACTCCTTTTACTTATATTAGCTTTTCATGAGTAGCATAGCTATCTTAAATATTCCTCCATCCACAAATAGGAAAAGGTATGGGGACAGCAGAGAGGTTGACCTCCCTTGATGTGATTCTAGGCCTAGCCTCTAATGAAGTTGATTGAGCTATTCTCTCCCTATCCATAGTCTGCCTGTATTTTGGTAGAGAACAGAACAGAACAGAGAATAATCTCACCCCCAAAATCGAATTTTTACAAACGACACAATTTTGATATTCCCCCTTTACATTTTGGATAAATGAAATTGATGCTCTTGCGAAATTTTTCATTGCGTCGTATTTTACGCATGGGTGGTTTGGCAGGATCGAATCATTTTTGTTGTCTCTATTGTCTTCCTCTTGGCTCCCGACTGTGTCTGGAACAATGCGTTGGTGAATACATGTTTACACAGATCCAGGCTGATTGTATAACCCAAACCCCAAAGGGTGTTTTGAGAGTGAGTTTGCCATCCAGTCTACAGATGTAACATGATTACAACAGAGAGAGAGAAAAAGGTGTGCAATGGGGGATTTTTCCAGTCTCTCCAACCCCTTCAGCTCCCGACACCCCCCACCGCTCTGGGAGAGTCCAATGGGAGAGAGTGCTGAGGCGGAATAATTGATAGATGCACTGGCTATCGTTATCGATCACTGCATTATTGACCCGACTAAATACATTGAGATGGAGTGTGGAATTCAACGCAGATGCAAATACGAATAGTTTTGATCGGAAATGCAATCTTTAAATGTCTCTCAGACCTCCATTTTCCGTATCTTTCTCGACACAATCCAAGTTGTTGTTTTTATCTATAATGCACCCTTGTTTGCGTTGGTTCAACATTTCAACATATACACTTTGTGAGCTTGTTTTTGTAAATTAGCTGTCCTAAAAAGCCAATCAGCTTGATACATGATCAACGTAATGCGTTACGAGGCACAGGTTGGACTTAATTGTAGGCCATACTATAGGTTTGCACTGTAGTGAGATTCACCTTGCCCTCCACTCGGGGACAACGCAGCACACATTTGTAACCATGTGTTTTATGGTGTGCGAATAAAGGGCACGCAGCCCCCCTCATTTGACTACATCGTGCTCTGTTTTTAATTTTCTGGGGAAGATTGTCATGTGAGTGTGCAGACACTGGCATTTTCACATTAGCTAAGCAGGGAAGCGGCATTGATTTGTGGGACTATGATGAATTTGGAATAGTAATTTGAATGTATTGATTGATGTGGCCGAACGAGAATCCGCACCCCCCCTTTTAGAATCCTAACTCCCACTCCCAACCCACATGCGCACAGTGGATAATGGCGAATTGAAATGCAATAAGTCAAATGTAGCTCCCACCATTTACATACCACAGTCATTTGTCATTTTGCCTGCGAGCAACTGACAGCACAAGGTAGCTCACATGACAACTGACAGCACAAGGTAGCTCACATGACAACTGACAGCACAAGGTAGCTCACATGACAACTGACAGCACAAGGTAGCTCACATGACAACTGACAGCACAAGGTAGCTCACATGACAACTGACAGCACAAGGTAGCTCACATGACAACTGACAGCACAAGGTAGCTCACATGACAACAGACAGCACAAGGTAGCTCACATGACAACTGACAGCACAAGGTAGCTCACATGACAACAGACAGCACAAGGTAGCTCACATGACAACAGACAGCACAAGGTAGCTCACATGACAACAGACAGCACAAGGTAGCTCACATGACAACTGACAGCACAAGGTAGCTCACATGACAACTGACAGCACAAGGTAGCTCACATGACAACAGACAGCACAAGGTAGCTCACATGACAACAGACAGCACAAGGTAGCTCACATGACAACAGACAGCACAAGGTAGCTCACATGACAACTGACAGCACAAGGTAGCTCACATGACAACAGACAGCACAAGGTAGCTCACATGACAACTGACAGCACAAGGTAGCTCACATGACAACAGACAGCACAAGGTAGCTCACATGACAACAGACAGCACAAGGTAGCTCACATGACAACAGACAGCACAAGGTAGCTCACATGACAACAGACAGCACGTCAGGGCCAGAGGATAACCACTCGCTCGCAAAGAGCGCAGCTATTTAACAATTATAGCCATAATCATAACCATAACAACAATAACCATAACAATCACGATAATATCACTACTACGAATGATAGTGATTGATACTTGATAATAATTAATGATACTTGCACTATACCTATTAGGCCTATAGCCTGTAAACTAATGAAGTATGAAGAATAGCCATCGGGGTTACAAATGGAGCACAGGCGTATCAATTCTAAAAAGAATGCATACGAACGTGCATGCATGCTACACATACACAGGCATACTGTAGGACTACATGCATGCAGAAATACACATGTATGGGAAGTTATGTGCCATAGCTCTAGTTTTGTGCCTTCAGTCCATTCATTGAGAGGTTTGTATCATAGTGTGTGTGGGGGGGGGGGGGGGGGGCTTTAAAACCCCACTGCTCAATTAGGTTTAACAGCAATGGCACTTAAAGAGACAATTGAAGAGTGTTTAAATCTTTATTTACCAGAACCCCACTAAATGCGGAACAATTTACATGCCATTAAGTGCTTTTCAATAGGGCATTGACTGGAACTAAAATATGCCACTATATCTGCTTAATTGAACTGTCCACTGAAATAAGACAGAGAAGTACTGATTGGCGTTTTGAAGCGCGTGCATGTCCAAACGGAGTCATTTGGAGAAACATCAATGAAAGTGGCCCTCACTTCCAACTCGTTAATTATCTCCTAAGCTTTATATCTTGTACAAGAACACAATTTTCGGGTGCTTTTTTTTTTGTCTTCTTGGAGCTTTCACCGCAGGGGCTTGGGATAGCCCGGTGGTCATTGTTCCAAACTCTTACCTCTCACTGGAAAAATGAATAAATGAACTGATGAATGAATAAATGGTTATAACTTATGAATTCAGGTAAATGTGGAAATAATGGATAAATAGTTCAATCGTAGCTATATAAACATCCCATCTCTCGAAATATATTTCTCAGTCTCAAAGTGGAGTGATTATAGCAATGATTGCCAATTAAATTGTACATTTCTGGTGCATTTCCAAACTTGAGACCAAGTATTGATTATGTTTGGGGTTCAACTAATACCAATAACATTATTGAAGTAAATGCCTGTAGCTTTTTCGCTTTGCCATCCTTAAGTAGATTAGTGTAGGCCTTAATACTTTTTAGTTTTGTGCATTAGAGTTGCATAGACCTATGTAAAAACAACAACATTCTAGGCTGCTATACTAGGCTTATGTATTTTTAGAGCCAGTACAGGCTACAACACAATGTACAACTTCGACTGTAGTGCTATTGCTGATGTTTTAGAGTTGCTATGTTGTAGATTTAAGGAAAGTCATCGTTCACAGTTCATTCTGACATAAGGCCTATTTTTATTTCACCTCCATTCAGTTCTTATTTTCAGTTCTTATTTTACTCATACTTATTCATAATCACAATATCACTATGAAGTCTCTATTCCACCTATAAAGGACTTGGAAACTTTATAAATAAAGCGTAAGCCGCAGAATGTTGAAAATCAAAGACAGGCGCATATGTTTGTTGAGCTGTCTTTCAGATCCAAATCGATCATTTATCAGTGTTCTACTTTGAAAAGGGACGCGGGGACCCGAAGTATTGATTCGCAAGAGGTCACGCTCCCGACTCACTGCTAGGCCCTAGCATCTCAGACGCGCCTTGTTTGTGCCTCGCGGAGTAGACAGGGGAAGGGAAAGCCCACGAGAATTCCAGCTCCATTTGATACATAATACGCTGACAAAACGATATTTAACATGAGGCTAATGGAACGACTCAACACCAGAAGAAGAGTGAATATGTGCATTTTGAACTTCTGGTCAATAATCCCACCAGTGTAGGCCTAGATGCGTTATTGTGGCCCAAATTATACAGTTACAGAGAAGCACAATCAATTTGATGCAGGGCTTTCCCTGTTTGATTTCCTATTGTCTGTGGTCTAAACACCTTGTCGTGTGTGTGTGTGTGTGTGTGTGTTCCCCATTACGCGCGTGCGTAAAATTGATTCAAGTATAACGTTGGAAGCACACTAGTGAGTATTCAAAAACTTGAAACAAGTTCATTTCTATTTGTTGTCTTCAAGTTTAACAGCTAATTAGAATATCACCTGCAGAGTAGACTACCACAGCATAGCTGCTGTTTACTCTGTCATACTTTATTATATGAGCATGAAGTAGTCAATCCAATCTGGATTTAAGTATCTTTTCAAACAACCAATTCAACATGCTGGTTTAACGAAGTTTAAAGAATAATAGCCATTGTTAACTCCTCGAAGAATCTATGCCAACTTGTTACAGTGATATCTGTTTGAGTAGCGATTGATAGTCTCGCCACATTGACTTCTAAGATCCCTTCACATTTGGACGTCTCTTTACTCACCTGCTAGTCTGAGTGCCGACATTCTCTGGAACTCCGGTTCTTGCAGCCACTTCCACATCCTCCGGAAGGTTTCCCGGCCAGACTTGAGTTTACTCCAGGGTTTAGGGTTCCTCAGCAGGTCAGACAGGGTTCCCTGGGACCGACACAAGATCCGCTGGGCGAAGATGGCCTGGGGAATGCTGTAGCGCTTGAGTTCCGCCGTTATTCGTTGTGCAACCTCCTTGGTGTTTATTTCTTCCACCTGCCCGGACCCACCCTGCCCGCCCCCCGCCGTCTGCCTCTCCCGGTCAGAGAGCATGGATCCGTTAGCCTGAGAGTGCGGATGGCTGTGATGGTGCATACCGTTCAGGGATGACATGATCCCGGCCCCGTGGCCCCCAAATCCCCGGGCCAGGTGTTCCTCGCTCCGGGACAGCATCGCAGCGTGAGACTCGAAGCCTCCCGAAGAGAGCATCTTGTCGTTGGAGAGGTGGGCTCCCTGACCATAGGCACCAAGAGTCTGCTGCGAGTTGTGCAAAGACCCGAGGCCGTTGGAGAGAGGGGACAGTGGCTGGCCCATGCCGGACATGTCTTTAGGGTAGTGGCCGTAGAGGTTGCTCATTGAGGCAAGGCTCCTGTCGTCCCGCATGAGCGTGAAGCTGCCGCTGACGTTACCGGCGGTGAGACGCTGATGGGCCGGATGGTGGTGAGCGTGCGGGTGAGGATGATGGTGAAATTTATCCGAGACGGTGGCTATGGGAGGCAGGTGCTGCAGCGGTGTCAGCGTAGTGTAAGTACTGCTCATGGTCATCCCGGAGTCGCAGGACATAGTCATGGCGGGGTGCAAGGGACCGGACAATGCATGGTCTGTGCGATACTCCCCAGCTCCCTCTAATATTGAGGCCATACTGGACACCATGGCTGACCGTCCGTGCGACACCAAGTTCCGATGCGACGCCAAGGACTGCCGTGCGTGGTGCGGAGAGTTCATTAAGTCACCCGTTTGATGAGAATGAGATACGCCGTGCAGATTTCCAATGTTTTCCATTGTAAGTTCCATTGTTGAAATAATCTTTATTTACACCTCTCTCTCCCCTCTCTCACTCGTGCGCACTCTCTTGTTCCCTCGCTCTCCCTCTGTCTCTCACACTCCTTTCCAATAAAATGTTAACGATTTCAAAGCCAAGCCATTGATTGTAGTAGCCTCTTCAGTCAATCCAGCATGATTTCAAGCGATCAGTTGCCCGCGACAGAGCTGTGCCACCAACCACTGCTCACACTTCTGGTATGGTGCCTGCTTGTTTGTAACCTATTCCATTCGCTGTAGCGCACCACTACTATCGAAAGCAAAGGCTGTGCTTCCAGCGTGTATGTTGACGTGCCCGCGCAAATGTTAAGACGTGACTGTGCATGTGTGCGCGCACTGTGTTACAGTGTTAGCATTCAGTCCAGAGGTGGACTGACCATCTGGCATTTCGGACAAATGCCAGATGGGCTGTTCCATTTTTAGCCCAGTGGCGCTATATGACTTGGGTTTTATGGCCAAAATAATCTTTAGCTGGCTAATAATGGGGACCTCAAGGAAAAAATTGTCCGGTGTGGGTGTCTCGGGTGAAAAAAAATGGCTAGTGTGGCCACAGCAGAAAAAATTGACAGTTGCCGTTAGAACTCCCAGGGCCGATTTCTGGTCCCAGTCCGCCCCTGATTCAGTCTGGGGCTGTCTGACATCATTAGCCCTTTGTCAGACAGAGGTTTGCTCATGTTGTAAACTAAACCTGGAATTCCTCAACAAGATTACATTGGACATTTAAAGAGATAAGAGACAGACATGTATCTTAAGCAAAACTGCAAGCCCTCGCCAAGCAACATTTACCTTGAGCTATTTGGGAGTCCTGGATAAGAGACTTTGGTTTAGCCTGATAAAGCTGCCTAACTTGGCACCAGGACATGTGATTTCTCAATGGTTAAATATGAATTGAAATGCTTAACATCATGCTACTGCCATGAATAAAAGCTCTGTTCTTCTAAACAATCTTGCACTTCGTAAAAAATTGCAAGGTAGCCTATCCACCTTGGAGTTTTCAGTCAGGAGAGGATGCACACATTGTTTATTTCACACACATGATATATGTTGTTTGTTTTTTAGAATGCAATTTAGGGAGAAGTCATTGGGAAAATGCTATGCATTTTGTTGTGTGAAAGACATACAGTGCCTCCACAAAGTATTCACCCCCTTCACTTTTTCCACATTTTGTTGAGCTACAGCTGGAATTTAAAATAGATGAAATAGAGATTTAAAAAATATTTTTTGACATTTTTACAAATCAATGAAAAGCTGAAATGTCTTGAGTCAATAAGAATTCAACTGCTTTGTTATGACAAACCTAAATATGTTCAGGAGTAAAAATGTGCATAACAAGTCACATAATAAGTTGCATGGACTCACTCTGTGTGCAATAATAGTGTTTAACATGACTTTTGAACGACTGCCTCATCTCTCTACCCCACACATACAATAATATGTCAGGTCCCTCAGTGGAGCAGTGAATTTCAAACACAGATTCAACCACACAAACCCGGGAGCTTTTCCAACGCCTCGCAAAGAAAGACACCTATTGATATAGATGGGTCCAAATTAAAAAGCAGACATTGAATATCCCTTTCAACATGGTGAAGTTATTAATTACACTTTGGATGGTGTATCAATACACCCAGTCACTACAAAGACACAGGAGTCCATCCTAACTACATTGCCAGAGAGGAAGGAAAGCGCTCTGGGATTTCACCATGAGGCTAATGGTAACTTTAAAACAGTTACAGAGTTTAAAGGCAGTGATAGGAGATAACTGGGGTTGGATCAACAACATTGTAGTTACTCCACAATATTAACCTAATTGACAGAGTGAAAAGAAGTAACCATGTACAGCATAAAAATATTCCAAAACATGCATCCTGTTTGCAACAAGGCACTAAGTAATACTGGAAAAAAATAGGCAAAGCAATTAACTTTTGTCCTGAATAGAAAGTGTTATGTTTGGGATAAATCCAATACAACACATATACTGAGTACCACTCTCCATATTGTCAAACATAGTGGTGGCTGCGTCATGCTATGGGTATGCTTGTAATCATTGTCTAGCAATGATCAACAACCAATTTAACAGAGATTGAAGAATTTTGAAAATAATAATTGGAAAATATTGCACAATCCAGAAACACTTAGAGACTTACCCAGAAAGACTCACAGCTGTAATCGATGCCAAATGTGATTCTAATATGTATTGACTCAGGGGTGTGAATATTTACAGTGCATTCGGGAAAGTATTCAGACCCCTTCACCTTTTCCATATTTTGTGATGTTACAGCCTTATTCTAAAATTGTTGAAAATGTTTCTTTCCCTCATCAATCTACACACAATACCCCATAATGACAAAGCAAAAACACTTTTTTAGAAATGTTTGCAAATAAAAAAAACATACATTCCCCTTGAAAGGTATAGGCAATATATGTATGCAGTGATTGTGGCAACAGTTGGACGCTATACACTGAAAAAAACAAAGGTTCGTAAATGGTTCTTCCTCAGCTCTTAAGGTTCCTTCAAGAACTCTTGCCTGATAAAAAACCTTTGAGGTAAGTGTGGGGTTCTTGACATGGCATCTACGGTTCTTCCGAATTCTAAAAGGTTATTGAAATGTATGAAAGCCAGCAGATGTGTCTCTTTTATAGCACAGTGTTAACGAGTGTTGATTTTTCCATGTAACATTTCTAGTGTTGATTCAGGAGTTAAAGTGACACTGTAAAAAGTTAAATTAACACTCAGTGGTGAAAAAGAACGCCAGTGTTGGTGTTGATAAGCAGAGTTGTTTGTTTCAACATCTGTTTTTGCATGTACGTTGATTGATAAGTAAATGTTCCGCTAATCAAATACAGTATAAATAAATTACATTTTTCGAAACTATTCCAATCTGTTACCTGGACTTTTTGCACCCGTTACTGAAATGGTTGTTCCAGTTTAGATGTTTAAGGTAGTCTGATATCTTAGTCTTCCCAACCCTTGTAGCCATTCTGAATGCAGGTGAATGCAAATTCCAAATGTTGAATATCCCCAATCTGGCCGGATTCCAATAGGAATTACACATCATATTGCAAGTCAGCATAATGTGTCTTGCAGGTGTGATGTGACCTGTGAACTATGAGTTTCAGGCCACTGTATTATGGTAGAACTAGGCCCTCAAAAGAAGGCCTTATGAAATCTGTATTGTATTGTCTTAAATAATTTTATTTGAATGTCAACATTTTCACTTAGGATCTCACTTGGTGAAGGCCACAGGACTAAACATGTATATTGAAGAAGGCACGACAGCGCCTCTTCCCCCTTAGGAGGCTGAAAAGATTTGTCATGGGCCCTCAGATCCTCAAAACGTTTTACAGCTGCACCATCGAGAGCACCTTGACTGGCTGCATCACCCCTTGGTATGGTAAATGTACCGCCCTCGACTTCAAAGCGCTACAGAGGGTGATGCGGATGGCCCAGTACATCATTGGGGCTCAGCTCCCTGCCATCCAGGACCTCTATATCAGGCTGTGTCAGAGGAAGGCTGGACAAATTGCCAAAGACTTCAGCCACCCAAGCCAATGGAGTCAAAACACACAGTCACACACACTTTTACACTTATCATATGATGTTGCTACAATGTTCTTTATTTAGCCCTTTATTATTATTATTATTATTATTATTATTATTATCTATCCTGATGCCTTGTCACTTTACCCGACCTTCATGTACATATCTACCTCAAATACCTCGTACCGCTGCACATTAATCTGGTACTGGTACTCCCTGTATATATTTTCATTCTTGTGTTTTTTATTCCTCTTGTATTACTATGTTTCTTTGTTAGGAAGGGCTCGTAAGCAAGCATTTCACAGTGAAGTCTACACCCATTGCATTCAGTGCATATGATAAATACATTTGGATTGGATTTGTTTTTTAATTAATGCAACAACCATTTCAAACACAGTCATGGGTTGTACTGGTAACTCTAAAACTCAATCCAAAGGCACCCTGGGGAATATGCAAATAAGTCTTGAAACCCTGCAGCGGGGATATTCAATTTCTGTCCTGGAGGGCCGAAACATTTCTGGTTTTGTATTTTTGTATGGTTCTTCAGAGACCCTAAAACGGTTCCCCTATGGCATCACTCTCAAGAACCTTATTTGGATCCAACTTGCACCTTTGGTTTTAAGAGAGAAGGCTACTGGTGCCTCACCTATTATTCTTGGTCTTAGGTCTGATTTCCTTCTTTAGGTCGAAAATGGGAAAAAAAGGGGCTAATCCTTAAGAGGTTTTAGAACTTGCTGCCTGCTGAAGTCAATCCTAATTCATCAGTGTCAATGGATCTATACATCAGGGTGCGATTCATCAATAGTGCAGTAGTAAAATATACAGACGCCAAAGGTGCTTCTTTGGATCACGAGAAACATCAGATGTGGGATTGTAGAAAAGGCTTTTTGGGTAGGCGGTCCAAATTTTGAGGAAATTTTACTCGTAGCTCCACTTTAAAATGGGATTTAGCCTGTCAGGTGATTACCTCAATGCGTAAATAATTATTGTGGCCTATTTGTCTTGATTTTCTTTGCCTGATTTGTAAATAACATGCCTAGCTCTGTCAATTTTCAAAGACTATCGGTTTCAAATGACATTATTAATAGTTCTCTTTTGCATGTGTAACTCTAGATTTGTGTATATAATCAAATATAGCTGTGTGCTTATGCAGAAGTTAATATGCAACAGTATTTTCAGAGACAAATGATTACTTCTAGATTGTTGTTATTTTCAAAACTTCCAATAAACAGTAATCTCATGTAAACAACTAAATACAACCAGTCAGAAATAAACCTATGGTCATAGGAAAGGAAATACCAGAAATAAAATGCCTATTTAAGCTGTAGAACTTTGTGCACAATGGCTTTGAAGAGCAGGGATGTGATGGAAGTGGAACTATGTTGGACACGAGATGATCCCTCGCTGATCACGTGATGACTTCAGAACCAGTTCCACCTTTAAGCAAGAGCAATGGTGTATGATGTGCAGGTATCCATAATTCACCTAGTAACAGAGTTCCATATGACTAAAACAGTAGCTCAAAACACATTAAAAAACATCCCACATGAATACTTCTGTGAGTAATACAGGACACGTCTGGATAAAGCAGCAGCCGTAGAATAATTAAGGAACTTTAAAGGGGCAACGCACAATTTTACAACTTCTTGGAGCAGTTGTGACCTCCTCCACTGTCTCAACAGTGGACCCACCCCATTGGGCAAAGATAACTCTTCAGCTGAAGGATCAAGCCTTAATGATCAAGCCTTAATGATCAAGCCTTTAATGGTGAGGATTGTGGTTCACCATTCGCAATATCACCTGCCAGAACTTCAAAATTCACTGATACACCCTTTCCCATGTCATGACTCTTATGACCACTTGGGAAATGCTCCAGGATGTCTTCATCCACATCCTTATCCATCTCTCTAAAACATCACCTCCACGCTTCCGCATTCTCTGCCTGGTGTTAGGTAGAGTCAGTACGTTCACTTCTTCCTGCTGGTTATCATCAGGTGGGGACAGGAAGTCGCAGGGTCTTAGCACGTCACAGTGGAGGGTTCTTTCTGGGCCGTCGGCTCTCTTGGACCTCACCTCAAACACTGTGATGTCATCTGATATCTTCCGTACCACAATGTGCACATCAGACTCCCAGCGATCAGTAGCTTGTGTTTCTCTCGAATGCACTTCTAGACGAGCACTCTGTCAACTTAAGTGATTGTAGATGCTATCACTTTTGAGTCACATCTGCATTTGTTGGACATCTGACTCTTCTCTGCAGATTTCACAGCCAACTCGTAAGTGTACTTCAGTCATCTCTTAGCTGTTTCGTGTAGTTCTGATGCATGGTTGCATTGTGGCCAGCAGGCCTCACGCCAAAACAAAGGTCAATGCGTAACCAAGCTTGTGGCCCAAACATGAGAAAGAATGGAGTCTCACCTGTTGTGTCAATGCGAGTGCAATTGTATGCATGCACTACGGGTTCCACATAATGTCTCCACTCTTCTTTTCTCTTGTCACTCAGTGTGCCTAACATGTCGAATAAAGTCCTATTTAAGCGCTCAACAGGATTACCACAAGGGTGGTAAAGGGGTTGTTTGTGATTTCCAATAGAGCATATGTCCGCTATCAGCTCAAACTCAAAACTGGCTCCTTGGTCACTATGAATACTCTGAGGAAATCCATAATGTAAAATCAAACTCTCCCAAAGTGCTCTGGCTACTGTCTTGGTGGTTTGACCTTTAGTTGGGATAGCTAAAGAGTACTTTGTAAAATGATCTGACATTACTAAGATGTTTCTGGTGTTTTAATTGTCAGGTTCTTGTGAGAGAAAATCTATACAGACTAGTTCTAGTAACATATAGTGTCAAGAAAAAGTATGTGAACCCTTTGGAATGACCTGGATTTCTGCATAAATTGGTCATAAAATTTGATCTGATCTTCATCTAAGTCACAACAATAAACAAACACAGTCTGCTTAAACTAATAACACAACAACAATAACACGTTTTCATGTCTTTATTGAACACACTAAACATTCACAGCGCAGGGTGGGAAAAGTATGTGAACCTTTGGATTTAATAACTGGTTGTCCCTCCTTTGGCAGCAATAACCTCAACCAAACGTTTTTGTAGTTGCGAATCAGATCTGCACAACGGTCAGGAAGAATTTTGGACCATTCCTCTTTACAAAACTGCTTCAGTTCAGCAATATTCTTGTGATGTTTGGTGTGAACCTCTCTCGTGAGTTCATGCCACAACATCTCCATCGGGTTGAGGTCAGGACTGGGCCACTCAGAAGGTGCATTTACTTCTGTGTTTTGGGTCATTGTCCTGTTGCGTCACCCAATTTCTGTTGAGCTTCAATTGGCAGACAGACAGCCTTTTATTCTCCTTCAAAATGTCTTGATAAAACTTGGGAATTCATTTTTCCATCGATGATAACCAGCTTTCCAGGCCCTGAGGCAGCAAAGCAGCACCAAATCATGATGCTCCCTCCACCATACTTTACAGTTGGGATGAGGTTTTGATGTTTTTCTCCACACATAGTGTTGTGTGTTCCTTGTAAAAAAAACTCAACTGTAGGTTCATCTGTACACAGAATATTTTGCCAGTAGCGCTGGAAAATCCAGGTGCACTTTTGCAAAATTCAAACATGCAGCAACAGGGTTTTTTGGATATCAGTGGCTTCTTTCATGGTGTCCTCCTATGAACACAATTATTGTTTAGTGCTTTACCTATCGTAGACTCGTCAACAGCGATGTTAACATGTTCCAGAAATTTCTGTAAGTCTTTAGCTGACACTCTAGGATTCTTCTTAACCTCATTTAGCATTTTGTGCTCTTGCAGTCATCTTTCTCTTACATCCACTCCTAGGGAGAGTAGCAACAGTGCTGAACTTTCTCCATTTATAGACAATTTGTCTTACCGTGGACTGACATCAAGGCTTTTAGAGATACTTTTGTAACCCTTTCAAGCTTTATGCAAGTCAACAATTCTTAGGTCTTCTGCGATCTCTTTTGTTCGAAGCATGGTTCACATCAGGCAATGCTTCTTGTGAATAGCAAACTCAAACTTTGTGAGTGTTTTTATAAGGCTAGGCAGCTCTAACCAACATCTCCAATCTCGTCTCATTGATTGGACTCCAGGTTAGCTGACTCCTGACTCCAATTAGCTTTTGGAGAAGTCATTAGCCTAGGGTTTCACATACTTTTCCCAACCTACACATGGAATGTTTAAATGATGTATTCAATATAGACAAGAAAAATACAATAATGTGTGTGTTATTAGTTTAAGCAGACTGTGTTTGTCTATTGTTGTGACTTAGATGAAGATCAGATCAAATTGTATGACCAATTTATGTAGAAATACAGGTCATTCCAAAGGGTTCACATATATTTTCTTGCCACTGTAGCTATGTTTTGATATGCACTAGGTTTTGCACTCAACCCTTGCGTAACGCGCACCTCAGACATTCTTTATACTTCTTGTCGACTTCGAATGCCATACTAGGTCAGTAGAAGCGAGCCTTTGCAAGATCGAGAGTTCGGTCAGTACTGAGGTGTCCAGCTTCATTATGGATACATTCTACTGCACATTGCCTTAAGGGTATTACCATTTGGAAGAAAGATTCTCCACACTGCTCTTAAACTTTTAGAAACATCATGCCTTTTCTGACAACAAACTTATCCCATTCTCTGAGCATTATCCTGACTTCGGCAGGCTCTTGCATCCTTTGTTTCTCACTATGCTTCTCACCTACTTCAAAACAGCATATTACCACTAAGAGGTGTGGGTCTTCCAGCTGAAGCTTATACCAGTCTTCTGCTGTTAAGTAAGGCAAGGAGGGTTAACCTGGCCACTGCTCTAGTTCTTCAAAATCAATCAGGAGGCCTTTTTCTCCAGATCCAAGACCCTCCACCATGGCAGTGTCATTTGCATTTACATCTTCTTCATCCATGTGTGTTTGAAAGTAAGAGTAAGTCTTCTTGTTTGATTATTGATTAACACCATGTGCACCTGTGAAACTATGTTCAGGACAGCCTTATCCACTATGGTACAGTATCTGCATCAGTCAACTCCACCACTCTTAACTTCAGTATCATTATTCTCCTCTCTTCTGCTGAGGACTCATCATCTTCAACTGGACATCCATTATGCGGTCGTCTGGACAACCTGTCAGCATCAGCATTTTGAGACCCTGGACGATACTGGATGTACAGTACCAGTCAAAAGTTTGGACACATACTCATTCAAGGGTCTTTTTTAAAATGTATTTTTTACTATTCTACATTGTAGAATAATAGTGAAGACATCAAAACTATGAAATAACACCAAAAAAAGTGTTTAACAAATCAAAATACATTTTATATTTGAGATTCTTCAATGTAGCCACCCTTTGCCTTGATGACAGCTTTGCACACTCTTGGCATTATCTCAACAAGCTTCACCTGGAATGCTTTTCCAATAGTCTTGAAGGAGTTCCCATATATGCTGAGCACTTGTTGGTTGCTTTTCCTTACCTCTACGGTCCAACTCATCCCAAACCATCTCAATTAGGTTGAGGTCGGGTGATTGTGGAGGCCAGGTCATCTGATGCAGCACTCCATCGCTCTCCTTCTTCTTCAAATAGCCCTGTGTTGGGTCATTGTCCTATTGAAAACAAATGATAGTCTCACTAAGCGCAAACCAGATGGGATGGCGTATCGCTGCAGAATGCTGTGGTAGCCATGCTGGTTAAGTGTGCCTTGAATTCTAAATAAATCACTGAGAGTGTCACCAGCAAAGCACCCCACACCATAACACCTCCTCCTACATGCTTCACAGTGGGAAGCACACATGCGGAGATCATCCATTCACCTACTCTCCGTTTCAGAAAGACACGGCGGTTGGAAACAAAAATCTCAAATTTGGACACATCAGACCAAAGGACATATTTCTACCGGTCTAACGTCCATTGCTCGTGTTTCTTGGCCAATGCAAGTCTCTTCTTGTTATTGGTGTCCTTTAGTACTGGTTTCTTTGCAGAAATTTGACCACGAAGGCCTGATTCACGCAGTCTCCTCTAAACAGTTGATGTTGAGATGTGTCTGTTACTTGAACTCTGTGAAGCATTTATTTGGGCTGCAATTTCTGAGGCTGGTAACTCTAATGAACTTATCCTCTGCAGCAGAGGTTACTCTGGGTCATCCTTTCCTGTGGGGGTCATGAGAGTCAGTTTCATCATACCACTTGATGGTTTTTGCGACTGCTCTTGAAGAAACGTTTCAAAGTTCTTGAAATGTTCTGGATTGACTGACCTTCATGTCTTAAAGTAATGATGGACTGTTGTTTCTCTTTGCTTATTTGAGCTGTTCTTGCCATAATATGGACTTGGTCTTTTACCCAATAAGGCTATCTTCTGTATACCACCCCTACCTTGTCACAACAATACTGATTGGCTCAAATGCATTAAGAAGGAAATTAAATCCACAAATGACCTTTTAACAAGGCACACCTGTTAATTGAAATTCATTCCAGGTGACTACCTCATGAAGCTGGTTGAGAGAATGCCAAGAATGTGCAAAGCTGTCATCAAGGCAAAAAGTGATGTGGGAGGACCACCAGAGGGCAGGCTGGGCTCACGGATAATAGCCCAACAAGGCATGGGAGACAAGGTAACCAGAGGCAGTTAAGCACAGCTGACGGTACTAATGACATATTCTCCTTCCCCTATAAGAGAGATAATGGAACCAGCAGAGAGGGGGGGGGGACTATCTCTGGAAGATGGCCACCGAGACAGAGGAGCTGTCCATGAAGAACCACTAAGACGGTGACAATCCCGTGACTTTTGTTGTAGTTTATAAAGATAATCATATTGTGTTCCTGTTTCATCTGGAGAAGAAGATGTTTGTTTTTCTTTGGGAGATTTTCATTGATTATGTTGGAGTGTTTGTGTTGACCAAATGCCCTCAAAAGAGAACTGTGTTCAATCAAGGAAAACCTACTCCTGACTCGTTTATTCCACCTTCCCGCTTTAGAGTGACGCCCAATTACTTGGTCCGCTCACATTGGTGGAGAATGCGGGCATTAGGTGGACGAGTGACACAAGGATAAGTGAATAAATCAAGATTCTTCCAGTAGACCCGGAGGAACTATTCAAGAACGATCGATAACGCCCTACTACAACAATTGATCACGGCACAGCAGACAACCATAGAACTCCTGCAACAACAGCTGAGCCGGCGAGAAGAACCTAGAGTTAAGCCAAGAGCGGCTGCTCACGCCATCTTACCTCGTCTCTCCAAGGAGGATGATATTGAGGCCTTCCTCATGACCTTCGAAAGGACGGCCACCTTGGAAGAGTGGCCGCCCACAGAATGGGCGAGCGCATTAGCCCCTCTTTGACCGGGATGGCTCAGGAAGCCTATTTTGACCTGGATTCCCGCAAAGCTGCGGACTATGGGCAACTAAAAACCGAGATCCTGTCCCGGTACCAGCTGACTGCCAGAGATAGGGCCGTAAAGTTCCATCAATGGACCTATACAGCTGATCAACCCGTCCGTGCCCAGATCTTCGCATTAATACGACTGACGAAACAGTGGCTAGAACCTGGAAAGGGAGTAGGACATGTGATAGAGACCCTCGTAGTGGACAAGATATTGAGGGAATTACCCAGTGACTTAAAAAGGGTTGTGGGGCAAGCCAACCCGTTGTCAGCCGACGACATAGCCCAGGCGGTGGAAACATATCGGTCTACAGGGGAGTTGTTAAAAAGTGACAAGGAGGAACGGAATGATTCTTCCAATCCCGTACCACGACTCACCCCAGCGCATCCGCCACAGAAACGTCCAAACCCCCTCCGGAGGTGGGAGAAGTCAGCCACCACACAGCAGGGTCGGTGTTATAAATGTCAGTCTCCTGACCATTACGCCCCACAATGTCCTAGCAAGGCCGAGCCCATGGTAACGGAGTCATCACTGCCTACCCCCACACATCCCGTTTTGAGGGGGCAGGATCAACACTGTTGGTTAGCAAAGATAGCCCCAGCCCCAGAGATTCCGGTTCGAGTCGAAGGACAAGATGTGGTAGCCATTCTCGACTCGGGAAGTATGGTTACGTTAGTAGAGGAGCGGATGGTGACCTCCGCAACACTGCTACCAGACAAAGTAGTCGTATCCTGTATCCATGGAGACACCCACTATTACCCCACTGTGAACCTGCCTATTCTCACTCCAAAAGGAAGGTGTACAGTCAGGGCAGGGAAAGTGCCCCAGCTGAAGGTGCCATTATTGATCAGGAGAGACTGTCCCCTATACAAGGAGCTTTGGCAGATGACGTTATGCACGGGAAGAAGGGGGACAGGAAAGAAGAGAAAATCCAAGCCCGAGGTAGTAATCCTACAAGGAGACGTAGCCGCGTCCTCGTCCTAGTGACCCAACGTTTACGACAGATATTCCAGGAAACCACTGATGAAGACACCTGTGAAGGGTTATACACAACGCAGGAAGGAAGGAGCAACCAGTCGCTAAGGGATATATTTGAAGCTCCATCCGAGGAGGGATCTTGGAAGGGATTCTCCTCGGTCACCCCTGATGGGGATGGGGAACAACCTCCACATCCCTCTACCGAGGTCGACCTGTCCCAGGAATTAAAGGGACCTCGCAGCATAGAGACCCAGACCTAAGGGAGGCCATGAGGAAGGTGAAGGTGATCGACGGGAGGAACGTCGACCATACAGGGATAGAGTTCTACAGTTAGCCCATTCCCACGTCCTAGGAAGACAACTGGCACAAGACAAGACTATTGACAGAATCATGCAGAGATTCTATTGGCCCCGGGTCACCCGGGATGTGGCCAGGTATTGTAGGACATGTGATCAATGTCAACGTACAGCTCCACGGCCACACCTACGTAACCCTTTGATTCCTCTCCCCATCATAGAGACTCCCTTTGAACGCATAGCTATGGATCTCGTAGGACTCCTCCCAAAATCCGCCAGAGGACACGAGTACATTCTAGTGGTTATAGATTACGCTACCAAGTTCCCGGAGGCCATACCCCTGCGTAACATGTCGTCAAAGGGAATTGCCAAGGAGTTATTCATGATGTTCTCTCGTGTAGGCCTCCCCAAGACGATCTTAACCGATCAGGGAACCCCGTTCATGTCCCGGTTGATGAAGGACTTGTGTCGGTTATATCAGTTTCAACAGATACGTACAAGCATATTCCACCCTCAAACAGACGGGTTGTGTGAACGCTTGAACAAAACGATTAAAAGCATGTTGAGAAGAGTGGTGTCCCGAGACGGGAAAAACTGGGACATGCTTCTCCCACACTTAATGTTTGCCCTGCGAGAAGTACCCCAGGCATCCACTGGATTCTCTCCGTTTTAATTGCTCTATGGCAGACCCTGTCGAGGTATCCTCGACTTAGCCAAGGAGACCTGGGAGACCCAACCATGCCCCTTTCGATCCACAATAGAACATATTACCCTGATGAGAGACCGCCTGTCAGCAGTGTGGCCCATAGTCAAGGAGCATATGGAGAAGGCACAAAGGACCCAAGGCCGGGCCTATGATAAGTCCGCGACCCCCCGTGAGTTCACCGTGGGAGAGAAAGTGATGGTGCTCGTTCCCACGGCCGAACATCGCTTGCTGGCACAGTGGAGGGGGCCCTACGAGGTAATGAAAAGGGTCTCACCAGTCAATTACCTCATCAAGCAACCTGACAGGAGGAAGAAAGTCCAACTCTATCACATAAACCTGTTGATGACGTACCATGGACGAGAGGAGGAGGTGGCTTTGATGGCCCTGGACGGCAAAGGAAAAGAGGAGGCTCTACCACAGGTGCGCCGTGGCCAAACTCTCCTGCCGGAGCAGTCAAGACAGCTAGACAAGCTGATTATGAATTTCGGTCTAATATTCTCTCCATTCCCAGGACAAACATATGTCCTGTTCCACCATATCCACACTGAACCCGGCAAGAAGGTGCATATCCGCCCTTACAGGATTCCTGAGCCTCGCCGAGTCATCGCTAAGAACAAGGTAAGGGAGATGTTGAGGATGGGAGTGATCTAGCCATCGACGAGTGAGTAGTCCAGTCCCATAGTCCTGGTCCCCAAATCCGATAGAAGTATGAGACTCTGCAACGACTTTAGGGGCGTGAATGGCATTTCTACATTCGATGCGTATCCCATGCCCCGCGTGGATGAACTATTGGAGCGCTTAGGAAAGGCCAAGTTCATCACCATCCTGGATTTGACGAAGGGATTTTTGGCAAGTGCCGGTGGCTCCTGAGGATCGCCCAAAGACTGCCTTCGCCACCCCAGAGGAACTTTTCCAGTATGTGAGGATGCCCTTCGGACTGCATGGTGCCGCTGCAACTTTCCATGCCTCATGGATGCCATTCTACGGCCCCATCAAGAGTATGCTGCGGCGTACATAGACAATGTGGTCATCCACAGCGAGGACTGGGATAGTCACCTCCTGCAATTACGGCGGTGCTCGTGAGTTTGGAAGCCACAGGGTTGACAGCCAATCCAAATAAATGCTGCCTGGGCCTGTCTGAAGCGGAATACCTGGGGTACACCGTGGGGAATGGGAAAATACGCCCACAGGCAGAGAAGACCAGGGCAATTCGTGACTGGCCTCAACCCCGGACCAAGCGAGACGTTCGGGCCTTCTTAGGGATAACGGGATATTATCGCCGTTTTATCCCGGGATAAGCAACCATTGCCAACCCCCTCACAAACCTCATCAAGAAAAACCTGCCAAACCAGGTAGAGTGGAAAGACGAGACGGAAGAGGCCTTTCAATTGCTAAAAGATGGCCTGTGTTCTGGTCCCGTTCTACAGGCTCCGGACTTCTCACAAGAGTTCATTGTGCAGGTCGACGCCTCGGATACGGGGCTCGGGGACGTACTAGCTCAGGGTAAAGGCGAAGCAGAGAAGCCGATTCTCTTCATAAGTAGGAAGCTCAGCGATCGGGAACAGAGGTATGCTACCGTAGAGAAATAGGCCTTAGCCATTAAGTGGGCCCTCGATTATCTCTGGTACTACCTACTGGGTCGGAGGTTTGTATTAGTTACTGACCATGCACCCCTCACGTGGATGGCTGGTAAGAGAAACAATAACAACAGAATAGCCAGATGGTTATTGTCTTTACAACCGTTCTCTTTCCATATCATCCACAGGTCCGGATCGAGGAACGGGAATGCAGACACGCTGTCCCGACGTGACCAAGATGGTGCGTCTGGCGCCCGACCCTTCGGTTCGGTCCTGAGGGGGAAGGTATGTGGAAGGACCACCAGAGGGCAGGCTGGGCTCACGGATAGTAGCCCAACAAGGCATGGGAGACAAGGTAACCAGAGGCAATTAAGCACAGCTGACGGTACTAATGACATATTCTCCTTCCCTTATAAGAGAGAGTATGGAACCAGCAGAGGGGGGGGGGGAACTATTTCTGGAAGATGGCCACCGGGACAGAGAAGCTGTCCATGAAGAACCACTAAGACGGTGACAATCCCGTGACTTTTGTGGTAGTTTAAAGATAATCATATTGTGTTCCTGTTTCATCTGGAGAAGAAGATGTATGTTTTTCCTTGGGAGATTTTCATTGATTATGTTGGATTGTTTGTGTTGACCAAATGCCATCAATAGAGAACTGTGTTCAATCAAGAAAAACCTACTCCTGACTCATTTCTTCCACCTTCCCGCTTTAGAGTGATGCCCAATTACTTGGTCCGCTCACAGTGAATTGAAGAATCTCAAATATAAAATATATTTGGATTTCTTTAACTCTTTTTTTGGTTACTACATGACTCAATATTAGTTATTTCATAGTTTTGATGTCTTCACTATTATTCTACAATGTAGAAAATAGTTCAAAATAAAGAAAAACCCTTGAATGAGTAAGTGTGTCCAAACTATTGACTGGTACTGTATGTTGAACAACGACAGTGCTGCCAGACACCGATGTCCAGTGGGAGTCCAGCTCGGCTGACGTGAGGACATAAGTCAATGGATTTGGTCAGTTATTACTGTAAATTAACAGACATAGAGGTAGGCCCGGAACTTATCAGTGACCGCCCTTTTGAGAGCAAGAAACTCCAGTTTATAGGCCGGATAGGTCTGTTCACTTCTGCTGAGTCATCTGCTGGCATATGCAACTACCCGCCTTGGTCCATCTTGCATCTGATACAGGGCTGCACCAAGGCCTGATGTGTAGGCATCAGTATGAAGCACAAATGGAATCCTCCAATCTGCAAATGCAAGAACAGGCACAGAGGTGAGCCTCTCAAACACAGTCTCAAAGCTCTCTGGCAATGATCATCCCGTCATCTTGTGAGTGGTGGGCTCTCCTTGGGCCTCTCCAGTTGCCCATTTTTTCTTCACGGAGGGA
Source organism: Oncorhynchus nerka (assembly GCF_034236695.1). Taxonomy (NCBI): domain Eukaryota; kingdom Metazoa; phylum Chordata; class Actinopteri; order Salmoniformes; family Salmonidae; genus Oncorhynchus; species Oncorhynchus nerka. The sequence goes on along the minus strand of NC_088419.1, from coordinate 59,444,065 downwards.
TCAATAACTCGAAGATCATTATCATTCAGTCGGCTAACAATTCTTTAATAATTCTGAACAAACCTTCTGTAATATGCAGAAAAATCAAGGAGTAACATGTCCTTTGTGATCCTTGCAACAGGCCAGGTCTTGAGTACAGACATGTGGGACCTCTTCGATCAGTCTCTTAATCACACGGTTGCAGAATTCAGGTGCAGCTAGCGAATCTTCCAAATGAAAGTCAGACGACTGAAAAGCTGACTGTTCAACACCGATGGGACTCTCTGGGGGCTGGTCAGGACAACTTTGTACAGTTTCTCTTCCATTGATCAGTTTGACCCACTCCACTGCACATACACCTGAATTTGACTCTCTTTGTGGCGAGTGTAATATCATGCTATGTCCCATTCTTCATCAGAACACTGTAGTTCACAGGCTCTCCCTGGAAGGAGAGGAGTTGATGAAATATAAGTAGCCCTCCTGGCAAGCATGGATCTGAAGGCTCCTCTAGCACAGCACACTTGAACTTATCAACACTGCTGACGAATTCACCTGAGATTTCAACAGTTTTCTCTTTGAGAACAGCGACAGGCTTGCTGGTGTTCACTAGTAACTGCTCTATTGGTCATCCATGGCAGAGGCAATGACTAGATGACATACAGCTTGCAGTACATGGACAAAGTATTCTTGAATAGTGAGTTAGTAAAAAGCACTGTAACCTGTAACATCTCTACATGACCTGGCAACAACTTTCAGCTAATTGTTCCCTACAATTATAGGCACCCGCATGGAGTACTGATGATCAGGACAGACAAGAACTAAGATATTGAATGTTTCCTCTGTCTCACAAAGCTCTTCAGGTAATTGAATGGCTATTTCGATATCATCCAAGTATGGCAAACTCTGCCCAGCAGCACCTTCAATGCTAATCAATGTATTCAGGAGAGTTAGTTCAGGGTGACTTTGGTGATATGGGAGGTCTCCTAAACACATGTGACCTGTGATCCACTGTCAATAAGATGTTTACATTATTTTCCATCAACAAACACTTTGGTTTCACATGCCTCTCTGACCCTGGGGTGGCAGGGTAGCCTAGTGGTTAGAGCGTTGGACTAGTAACCAAAAGGTTGCAAGTTCAAATCCCCAAGCTGACAAGGTACAAATCTTTCATTCTGCCCCTGAACAGGCAGTTAAACCTACTGTTCCTAGGCTGTCATTGAAAATAAGAATTTGTTCATAACTGACTTGCCTTGTTAAAAAACATGTTTTATTTCTTACTTCAGGTATTTTGAAAGGTTTGTGTTCCCTCCCTTTCCATCTGCATGTATGTTCTGTGAGTAAAGCATAGGACTTTTCTTTTAAAGCTTCTGTTTGTCCCCCAACAAAATTCTTCACATGTTTAAAGACTTGGGTTGACGTTACTTTGGAGCTCCTCTGTCGAACTCCTCTGTTTGGATCAGCAACGGTTTCATTTTTGCACTGACCCAAGTGATGGCTGTCTAGTAGTCTTCTTCTCTTTGCATTATCTGAGAGATTGTATTTTAGATTTGATGCACCTGCACACACCACACAGCATGTGTCACTTCATTGACAGGTTTAGGTGAAACACCAGAGAACACCTTCAGGTGGGGTCTTGAGGTGGGGCTAGATGATGTACAGTTGAAGTCGGAAGTTTACATACACCTTAGCCAAATACATTTAAACTCAGTTTTTCACAATTCCTGACATTTAATCCTAGTAAAAATTGCCTGACTTAGGTCAGTTAGGATCACCACTTTATTTTAAGAATGTGAAATGTCAGAATAATAGTAGAGAGAATTATTTATTTCAGCTATTATTTCTTTCATCAAATTCCCAGTGGGTCAGAAGTTTACAATACACTCAATCAGTATTTGGTAGCCAAAAAGAAAGAAGGACCAAGGCATTCTTCATATAATTGATTAAAATGCCTTTATTATTATGGCATGTTCAATAGATACAAAGTTTTTAAAAACCGACGCGTTTCAGCTGTATGGCCTTCATCAGGGAGTACAAAAAAGAGTACTTGGTAGCATTGCCTTTAAATTGTTTAACTTGGGTCAAACATTTTGAGTAGCCTTCCACAAGCTTCCCACAATAAGTTGGTTGAATTTTGGTCCATTCCTTCTGACAGAGCTGGTGTAACTGAGTCAGGTTTGTAGACCTCCTTGCTCGCACATGCTTTTTCAGTTCTGCCCAAAATGTTATATGGGATTGAGGTAAGGGCTTTGTGATGGCCACTCCAATACCTTGACTTTGTTGTCCTTAAGCCATTTTGCCACAACTTTGGAAGTATGCTTGGGGTCATTGTCCATTTGGTAGACCCATTTGTGACCAAGCTTTAACTTCCTGATAAAAGTCTTGAAATGTTAATTCAATGTATCCACATAATTTTCTTTCCTCATGATGCCATCTATTTTGTGAAGGGCACAAGTCCCCACAGCATGATGCTGCCACCCCCGTGCTTCACAGTTGGGATGGTGTTCTTTCGGCTTGCAAGCCTCCCCCTTTTTCCTCCAAACATAACAATGGTCATGATGGCCAAACAGTTCTATTTTTGTTTCATCAGACTTCCTGAGTGGTATAACGGTTGCATGGTCCCATGGTGTTTATACTTGCGTACTATTGTTTGTACAGATAAATGTGGTATCTTCAGATGTTTGGAAATTGCTCCCAAGGATGAACCAGACTTGTGGAGGTCTACAATTTTATTTCTTTGGATTGATCAAGCAAAGTGTATGCAAACTTCTGACTTCCGACTTGTGAATGAGTCTATGGGGAACATTGCAGTTAAGCTGTCTCGTTCTGGGGTGCCTGACATACTTAGCTTCATGATTGCATGTTCCCTCAATGCATTTTCCTCCACAGCGTTTGCCGCAGCAAGACAGTCTAGTTGCACCTGAAAATGTTCAGTGAGATCCTGTACTGTCTTCAAGCAGCTCATCTGAAGACCTGACCCCAGCACTAGCTCCTTGCTGTGAATCACGCGGGGGACGCTGCTCTTCTTCAATGATCCTGCAATTCATCAATACGTTTGACTGTGATTGTGTTTGAGAATTCACACAACATTTCACCTTGGCCCAAATACTTGCCTGTGGGATTTCACCAGATAAATGAAATACCCTTTGGAAAATTGTTGGTTGCTTGTTTCAGATAATCCATTGCAATGGTGGAAGGAATAATGGAAATTAATCATGAAGATGTATATGCTCTTGAAATATTGAGAGAATATTTATGATATACTCAATTGTACATTTTCATTTCTGAAAAAGGACCCAGCCCTGCGTTGGGTGCCATTTATGCAACTGTAGATTCATGTAAATAATCAAATATAGCTGGGTGCTTATCCAGAAATGAAATGAATATGCAACAGTATTTTCAGATACAAATGTAATACTGCTAATCTCAAGTGAACAATTATATACAAGTATTCAGAAATAATATACAAGTATATACAAGTATTCAGTATACAATTCTGAATACAAGTATACAATTATATACAAGTATTCAGAAACCCCCAAAAGAAAATGCCTATCTAAAAAAATGCCCATCTCAAATGAATCAGATTAATACCAGATTAATCAGTGAACTAGGTCTAGGCCAGACCGAGAGCAAAGTCCCATAGGGCTGAGCTCAGGGCAGTCATAGTTGCTGTGTGTCCCTCTGTCCACACTCAGGGAAGAAAAACCTAATACACACACATCTAAGTAAAGGAATGGAATAAGAATGTATAAATATATGGATGAGCAATGTCAGAGCGGCATAGGCTAAGATGCAATGGATAGTATTGAATACAGTAAATACATATGAGATGAGTAATGCAAGATATGTAAACATTGTTAAAGTGGCATTATTAAAGTGATTAGTGTTCCATTTATTAAAGTTGCCAATGACTTCAAGTCCGTATATAGGCAACAGCCTCTCTGTGCTAGTGATGGCTGTTTAACAGTCTGATGGCCTTGAGATAGAAGCTGTTTTTCGGTCTCGGTCCCAGCTTTGATGCACCTGTACTGACCTCGCCTTCTGGATGATAGCGGGGTGAACAGGCAGTGGCTCGGGTGGTTGTTATCCTTGATGATCTTTTTGGCCTTCCTGTTACATCGGGTGCTGTAAGTGTCCTGGAGGGCAGGTAGTTTGCCCTGGATGATGCGTTGTGCAGACCGCACCACCCTCTGGAGAGCCCAGCGGTTGTGGGTGGTGCAGTAGCCATAGCAGGCGGTGATACAGGCCGACAGGATGCTCTCAATTGTGCATCTGTAAAAGTTTGTGAGGGTTTTAGGTGACAAGCCAAATTTCTTCAGCCTCCTGAAGTTGAACAGGCGCTGTTGCGCCTTCTTCACCACATTGTCGGTGTGGGTGGACCATTTTAGTTTGTCAGTGATGTGTACGGTGAGGAACTTAAACTTTCCACCTTCTCCAATGCTGTCCCGTCGATGTGGATAGGGGGGTGCTCCCTCTGCTGTTTCATGAAGTCCACGATCATCTCCTTTGTTTTGTTGACATTGAGTGAGAGGTGATTTTCCTGACACCATACTCCGGGAGCCCTCACCTCCTCCCTGTAGGCTGTCTCGTCATTGCTGGTAATCAAGCCTACTACTGTTGTGTCGTCTGCAAACTTGATGATTGAGTTGGAGGCGTGCATGGCCACGCAGTCATGGGTGAACAGAGAGTACAGGAGGGGGCTGAGTACGCACCCTTGTGGGGCCCCAGTGTTCAGGATCAGCAAAGTGGAGATGTTGTTTCCTACCTTCACCATCTGGGGAGGCCCGTCAGGAAGTCCAGGGCCCAATTGCACAGGGTGGGATTGAGACCCAGTGCCTCGAGCTTGATGAGCTTGGAGGGTACTATGGTGTTGAGTGCTGAGCTATAGTCAATGAACAACATTCTTAAATAGGTATTCCTCTTGTTCAGATGGGATAGGGCAGTATGCAGTGTGATGGTGATTGCATCGTCTGTGGACCTATTGGGGCGGTAAGCAAATTGAAGTAGGTCTAGGGCGACAGGTAAGGTGGAGGTGATATGACCCTTGACTAGTCTTTCAAAGCACTTCATGATGACAGAAGTGAGTGCTACAGGGCGGTAGTTGTTTAGCTCAGTTACCTTAGCTTTCTTGGGAACAGGAACAATGGTGGTCCTCTTGAAGCATGTGGGAACAGGGTGCGGCAGGGTAGCCTAGTGGTTAGAGCGTTGGACTAGTAACTGGAAGGTTGCAAGTTCAAACCCCCGAGCTGACAAGGTACAAATCTGTCGTTCTACCCCTGAACAGGCAGTTAACCCACTGTTCCTAGGCCGTCATTGAAAATAAGAATTTGTTCTTAACTGATCTTGCCTAGTAAAAAAAAGGTTAAAAAAAAAAAAAAAACTGGAATAAGGCTTGATTGAATATGTCCATAAACACACCAGCCAGCTCCCAATCCATGTGATCTAAGCAATCTTGAAGAGTGAAATCAGATTGGTCGGACCAGCGCTGAACAGACCTGAGAGCGGGAGCTTCCTGTTTTAGTTTCTGTTTATAGGCTGGAAGCAACAAAATGGAGTCGTGCTCAGCTTTTCCGAAAGGAGGGCGGGGGAGGGCCTTATATGCGTCGCGGAAGTTAGAATAACAATGATCTAAGGTTTTACCAGCCCTGGTAGCACAATCGATATGCTGATAGAATTTAGGGAGTCTTGTTTTCAGATTAGCCTTGTTAAAATCCCCAGCTACAATGAATGCAGCCTCAGGATATGTGGTTTCCAGTTTACATCGAGTCAAATAAAATTTGTTCAGGCACATCGATGTGTCTCCTTGGGGGGGAATATATGCGGCTGTGACTATAATCAAAGAGAATTCTCTTGGTAGATAATGTGGTCGACATTTGTGAGGAAATCTAAGTCAGGTGAACAGAAGGACTTGAGTTCCTGTATGTTGTTATGATCACACCACGTCCGATGCGTGAAGAAACCAGCTGGCTCTACCGACTCCGATAGCGTGTCTCAAGTGAGCCATGTTTCTGTGAAGCAAAGAACGTTACAGTCTCTGATGTCTCTCTGGAAGGCTTCCCTTGCTCGGATTTCATCAACCTTGTTGTCAAGAGACTGGACATTGGCGAGTAGTATGCTCGGAGTGGGGCGCGATGTGCCCGTCTCCGGAGCCTGACCAGAAGACCGCTTCATCTGCCCCTTTTACGGCGACGTTGTTTTGGTTCACCGGCTGGGATCCGATCCATTGCCTTGGGTGGTGGGCAAAACACAGGATCGGGAAAGTTGTATTTCGGGAAAGTTGTATTTCTGGTCATAATGATGGTGAGTTAACGTTGCTCTTATATCCAGTAGTTCCTCCCGACTGTATGTAATAAAACCTAAGATTACCTGGGTTACCAATGTAATAAATAACACATAAAAAAAACAAAATACTGCATAGTTTCTTAGGAACGCGCAGCGAGGCGGTCATCTCTGTCGGCGCCGAAGTACACGTCTTGGTAATCTGTCTGGCCCTGCGGCCTTCTGAATGTTGACCTATTTAAAGGTCTTACTCATATCGGCTGCTGAGAGCGCGGTCACACAGTCGTCCAGAACAGCTGATGCTCTCATGCATGTTTCAGTGTTACTTGCCTCGAAGCGAGCATAGAAGTTATTTAGCTCATCTGGTAAGCTTGTGTCACTGGGTAGCTCTCGGCTGTGCTTCCCTTTGTAGTCTGTAATCGTGTAGTCTGACAAGCGTCGGAGCCGGTGTAGTACGATTCGATCTTGTTTGATGGTTCGTCGGAGGGCATAGCGGGATTTCTTATAAGCTTCCGGGTTAGAGTCCCGCTCCTTGAAAGCGGCAGCTCTACTCTTTAGCTCAGTGTGAATGTTGCCTGTAATACATGGCTTCTGGTTGGGGTATGTACGTACAGTTACTGTGGGGACGACGTCCTCGATGCACTTATTGATAAAGCCAGTGACTGATGTGGTGTACTCCTCAATGCCATCGGAAGAATCCCTGGAACATATTCCAGTCTGTGCTAGCAAAACAGTCCTGTACTTTAGCATCTGCTTCATCTGACCAAAACCTTGAGACTTCCTGACCGAGTCACTGATGCTTCCTGCTTTAATTTCTGCTTGTAAGCAGGAATCAAGAGGATAGAATTATGGTCAAATTTGCCAAATGGAAGGCGAGGGAAAGCTATGTATGCGTCTCTGTGTGTGGAGTAAAGGTGGTCTCGATTTTCTCCCCCTCTGGTTGCACATTTAACATGCTGATAGAAATGAGGTAAAACTGATTTAAGTTTCCCTGCATTAAAGTCCCCGGACACTAGGAGCGCCACCTCTGGATTAACGTTTTCCTGTTTGCTTATGGCAGTATACAGCTCACTGAGTGTGGTTTAAGTGCCAGCATCAGTCTGTGGTGGTACAGTTGAAGTCGGAAGTTTACATACACTATGTTGAAGACACAGGTTGAAGTCATTAAAACTCGTTTTAACTCGTTTAAATTTCTTGTAAACAAACTATAGTTTTGGCAAGTCGGTTAGGACATCTACTTTGTGCATGGCACAAGTAATTTCTCCAACAATTGTTTACAGACAGATTATTTCACTTATAACTCACTCTATGACAATTCCAATGGGTCAGAAGTTTACGTACACTAAGTTGACTGTGCCTCTAAACAGCTTGAAAAATTCCAGAAAATGATGTCATGGCTTTAGAAGCTTCTGATAGGCTAATTGACATAATTTGAGTCAATTGGAGGTGTACCTGTGGATGTATTTCAAGTGCTTCGGTGCCTCTTTGCATGACATCATGGGAAAATCAAAAGAAATCAGCCAAGACATCAGAAAAAAAATTGTAGACCTCCACAAGTGTGGTTCATCCTTGGGAGCAATTTCCAAACACCTGAAAGTACCACTTTCATCTATACAAACAACAGTACGCAAGTATAAACACCATGGGACCACGCAGCTGTCATACCGCTCAGGAAGGAGACACCTTCTGCTACGAAAAATAAAGATAAAACTCTCTAGGTAGATAGTGTGGTCTACAGTTTATCATGAGATACTCTACCTCAGGCGAGCAAAACCTTGATACTTCCTTAGCTATTGTGCAACAGCTGTTGTTTACATAAATGCATAGGCCCCCGTCCCGTGTCTTACCAGAGGCTGCTGTTCTGTCCTGCCGATAGAGTGTATAACCCACCAGCTGTTTGTTCTTAATGTCGTTGTTCTGCCACAACTCCGTGAAACATAAGATATTACAGTTTTTAATGTCCCATTGGTAGTATGAATATGCATTCAGTTCATCTCATTTATTTTCCAGAGATTGTTAGCTAGCAGGATGGAAGGCAAGGGCAGATTAGCCACTCGTCGCCTGATCCTCAAAATGCACCCTGATCTCTTTCTGCAAAGTCTCAGTTTTCTTCTCAAGTGAATAACAGGGATCTGGGCCTGGTCGGGTGTCTGTATTATATCCCTCCCGTCCGACTCATTGAAAAATAACTCTTCGTCTGGTTTGAGGTGAGCAATCGCAGTTCTGATGTCCTGAAGCTCTTTTCGGTCAAACTGTAATCGATGGTAGCAGCAACATTATGTACAAAACAAGTTACGAACAATGGGAAAAAATATCAAAATATCATGGTTGGTTAAGAGCTGATAAGATGGCAGCCTTCCATCTCCCCAGTCAGCCTATTGTGTGTATTGACATTCATATTTCACAGCTTTACCTAAGGATTGGGGATCAAAGAAATGGAGTATCAGTCTACTCAATACCCAATATATTTTTTCCCAACGTCCTCCTCATTTATCAGACTCCAAAACATCCACGCAGTATTGGTTTTCCTCTGGAATAGTGTTCAATACAAATAGGTTGACAGTAAATGTGGCTCACTTCACAGTTGTTTCAGAGTACTGCAATAAGAGCTACGATGCTAATGTTCTCTGGGTGTCACTGAGTAGACTGATACCCCATGTCATTGATCCACAATCCATAGGTAAGGCTGTACAGTGAAATAAGTATGCCCCCAATGCAATTCTAAAGTATAATACATCCAGTGTGATTTCAACAGATTTTTGGCAAATTAACAAATTATTGCCTTTTGTTGATTTTATATAACTACATACCAACCTTGTTTAGCATGATCTAGTCAATTATGGCATAATTCTACTATTTGTTTTCATTTGCATCACTGTCAATGACATACTTTTATTTTGAAGGCTAACCGCAAAGTCCACTATTGTGGCTAATTCTTACTGTGTCTAGCTTCACATAGATGGGTCCGACCACCATTAATCAAATAAGAACTGTCTTATAAATTAGGGTTATTTTAGATGATGACACCTAGCTAAACTGAGCAAAAAAATAAATGTCCTCTTAATGTCAACTGCGTTTATTTTCAGCAAACTTAACATGTGTAAATATTTATATGAACATAATAAGATTCAATAACGGAGGCATAAACTGAACAAGTTCCACAGACATGTGACTAACAGAAATTGAATAATGTGTCCCTGACCAAAGGGGGGGGGGTCAAATCAAAAGTAACAGTCAGTATCTGGTGTGGCAACCAGCTGCATGAAGTTCTGCAGTGCATCTCCTCCTCATGGACTGCACCAGATTTGCCAGTTCTTGCTGTGAGATGTTACCCCACTCTTCCACCAAGGCACCTGCAAGTTCCCGGATATTTCTTGGAGGAATGGCCCTAGCCCTCACCCTCCGATCCAACAGGTCCCAGCCGTGCTCAATGGGATTGAGATCCGGGCTCTTCGCTGGCCATGGCAGAACACTGGCATTCCTATTTTGCAGGAAATCACACAAAGAACGAGCAGTATGGCTGGTGGCATTGTCATGCTGGAGGGTCATGTCATGATGAGCCCGCATGAAGGGTACCACATGAGGGAGGAGGATGTCTTCCCTGTAACGCATAGAGTTAAGATTGCCTGCAATGACAATAAGCTCAGTCCGATGATGCTGTGACACACCGCCCCAGACCATGACGGACCCTCTACCTCCAAATCGATCCCGCTCCAGAGTACATGTCTCGGTGTAAAGCTTATTCCTTCAACTATAAACGCAAATCCGACCATCACCCCTGGTGAGACAGAACCTCGACTCATCAGTGAAGAGCACTTTTTGCCAGTCCTGTCTGGTCCAGCGACGGTGGGTTTGTGCCCATAGGCGACGTGATGCCGGTGATGTCTGGTGAGGACCTGCCTTACAACAGGCCTACAAGCCAGTCTTTCTCAGCCTTTTGTGGACAGTCTAAGCCCTGATGGAGGGATTGTGTGTTCCTGGTGTAACTCGGGCAGTTGCTGTCACCTTGTTGTGCTGTGCTCACTTGAACAGGAAGGTGGCGCGGCGGTCCTTTGTTGGGAAATTTGATCATCAAACTCTGTCATCAAAGTCTGGCATTCTCTGGGTTTGTGTTGCTTTCAAGACAACTGTGAACTCTGAAAAAAAGGTTGAATCATCATGACGTCAGTGATCTTCAGGTCGTAGCCAATTTACAATAGCGAATTGGATGAAAGTTCAAAACTTATTTTCCCAGTTGTAGCTTGTTTTTCCCTAGTTCCAGGTTGTCTAGAACTCACTAAAGTCAGATTTTGCAGTTCCGAGTTAAATTGGTTTGAGCGCGTCACAAACATGCTTCATTGACAATATGGCCAAAAGAGACCCTTAAAGAGACCCTAAAAACCTCTTAAGGATCGGACCCTTGTTTAAATTTTCGCCTAAAACGAATTTGATCATCTTTGAAATGCAAGAGAAAGGCAATATAATCAGGTAGGAGTTCAGGCGCAATTTAGATTTTGGCCACCAGATGGCAGCAGTGTGTGTGCAAGGTTTCAGACTGATTCAGTGAGGTATTACATTACTACACTATTTTTTGTATAAAGTCTGTTAGAAGTTTGCCCTAATTGGACAATTGACACATTTCAAGTACATAACTATAGAGAACATACAAAAATGCTATGGTAATAAAATAAATCTAGTTTACACACTCCAAGAAATGTCATACATGATGGATCATTAGCTTATACACTAATTTTCACACATCTAGATGGCCGGGCGGGGTGGGTGGGTGGGGAGCCAGAGACAGCGGTGGGGTCAAACTGTAGACCCCAGTTCCTACATTTGAATATAAAAAATGATTTTATCAAACAAAACTATGCTACATTTGAGCTTTTTTTTTAAAATATTGTTTTATCTCTCTCATTTTATACCCTCAGGAAGACAATCAGAGCAAGATTAATGATTGTAAGTACGTTATTATACCTTCAGAGGTGAATGTTGCTCAAACCAGTTGCTGTGATAAAAATGTTCTGTTGTTGTGCCCTCTCCTCAATCAATAGCATGGTATTTTTTTTCACTGTAATAGCTACTGTGAATTGGACAATGCAGTTAGAATAACAAGAATTTAAGCTTTCTGACAATATAAGACATGTCTATGTCCTGGAAAGTTGGCTTTTACTTACATCATTCTAGTCACATTAGCAACAACCATCCCGGTTTAGCAACACTGATCCCATAGATGTTAATTCATCTTAGACTTGGGACCACCCAGCCACAGCCATTCCACTGAATAGCAGGCTAATGATTGCTTTGCAATGCTTGCAGTTGGCCACTAATTCCTTCCAAACCACTCATTGTTGAATTTGCAATTTCCAACTTGTTGTGTAATGTTTATGTCCAATGGCCGATGAGCACCGATACGTTTTATCTATAATTTCTCTTCATATGACAAGGATTAAAAAAGATTTGCCAGTAAATTGTCGGACTTGACTCATGATGATGACTGCTAGTTTGATAATTTTGAAAGTATGATGTTGACATGATCAGTCCAATCAAAGCTACTGTAGATGTAACGTGATTTGACATCATTTTATCTGTGGCCAATGACCTTGAGCCTTCTTGGATGGGCACCTCTAATGTAACTATATGGCAGCACCCAAGGCGCTAGAATTTTTTAAGTCTACCCTTAGACTTGGCGGTGACGTAGTGTCCCCATGAGTGACAGAACACTGAGCCAATAATGGCGCAATGCTCCATATTTTCTGCTGGCTTGCCCCAACACCACAGAAAGTGCTGAACTAGGTTGAAACACCTACATTTTGGAGCTGCCTTACTCAAGAAAACAAAAAAGAGACCATGTTTGTATGCGGCTTTATTAACTCAATGATATATATAATTCGGTACATTTGTAACGGCTCTCGTTTGTAGAAGGAGACCAAGGCGCAGCATTGTAGGCGTACATCGTGTTTTAATTGATGACACCAAAAAATAACAAAGACAAAAAACGAAAGCGAACAGTTCTGTCAGGTACAGACACAAAAAATAAAACAAGATCCCATAAAACCCAAAAGGAAAATGACAACTTATACATGATCCCCAATCAGAGACAACGATAGACAGCTGCCTCTGATTTCCCACCTGAGTCACACCCTGACCTAACCAAACATAGAGAATAAAAAGGATAGCTAAGGTCAGGGCGTGACAACATTGTTTGCAAACTGATATGTGACACGTATTATTGCCAAAATAACATGCAAAATAGGCAAGCCCCCTTCCAAAAAGCTATTTTTAATTTGTATATATTTTTTGCTAAAAATGTGGGGCTCTGCCCCACCTGGCCTGAATGACGATTCGCCACTGACTGTATGCATCGTAAAGTAAACAGTAACAGTATTGAGCACCAATCCAGCTACTCACTGTGTGAAAAACAGCAGTGTAATAGATTTGTAATTTGAGTTTCCAATGGAAACTGATCAAAAATAGAAACGCAACATGTACAGTGTTTCATGAGTTGCTATTAAAAGATCCCAGAAATGCTCCATACGCACAAAAAGCTTATTTCTTTAAAATGTTGTGCACAAATTTGTGTAAATCCCTGTTAGTGAGAATTTCTTCTTTGTCAAGACAATCCATCCACCTGAGAGGTGTGGTACATCAAGAAGCTGAATAAACAGCATGATCATTACACAGGTGCACCTTGTGCTTGGGAACGGCCACTCTAAAATGAGCAGTTTTGTCACACAACACAATGCCAGAGCCGTCTCAAGTTTTGAGGGAGCGTGCAATTGCCATGCTGACTCTAGGAATGTCCACCAAAGCTGAATTGTTCATTTCTTGGCAGTTTGCTGATGTCACCGTTGTGAACAGAGTGCCTCATGGTGGAGGTGGGGTTATAGTATGGGTAGGCATAAGCTACAGACAACGAACACAACTGCATTTAATCTATGGCAATTTGAATGTACAGAGATAACGTGATGAGATCCTGAGGCTCATATTTTTAAAGGTATCTGTGACCAACAGATGCATATCTGTATTCCCAGTCATGTGAAATCCATAGATTAGGGCCTAATATATTTATTTCAATTGACTGATTTCCTTATATGATCTATAAGTCATAAGATATTTGAAATTGCTGCATGTTGCGTTTATATTGTTGGTCAGTATAATATAGTTACTATCTGTACTGTAAAGTAGTGCAACAGAAAATCTATAGTGAACCCAGATGCACACTGTGCAATACCGCAGAGTAATATAGCTGAAAAGTAAAGTTTCCAAGGAAAACTAGGATCCACTGGAAACCAGAATAGTTACTGTCCTTACTGTAAAGTAGTCCAACAGAACTATAGTAAACCCAGCGACACACTGAAACTCTCAGTGTAATAGAGCTGAGATGTGTTTCCAAAGGAAACTAATATAGTTACTGTCTGTACTGTAAAATAGTGTAACAGAATACTGTATAGTAGTCAAGTTACTACTGACCTACAGTATCAGCCTTTGTCTCATACACTGTCTGAAGGAGATGTAAATGGAATGTGTACTGCCTGGCCGCGAAGGGGAATTGCACTCTAACTCTGTTAAATATAAGATATGTGTTAAAATAATTTGTCTTGCTTTGTACATGTAGGTCGCCTGTAACTCATGCAACGTTCATAGCTATTTTTTGCTTCACACGCGGGGGTTCAGGTAGGTAGGACTTAAGGGGAAAGCGTGTTCATAACTTTGCGCTTAGTCCTGCAATGGTCACCTCTCACTTTGCATAGTTCGTTCACTGTGGAACACAAGAGTCTAGGCAAGATTGCTGTACCCTGTGAGAGAGGAAAGCGTGGTGCGCCTTGCGTCACCTTGCTTGCTCTCAGGAAAGTCCGCCAGAGCGAAACATACACAGAACTACACAGTCTCCCGATCTTGTGGGGTAGGCGCGGAGCCCGAATGCAAAATAACGGTTCTGGTGACACCAGATAGATCAGGACAACCCGAATGGGGGACAGCAGTGCACTCAGATGCGGAGGCTAGCTAGCTGGCAAGCTATTTAATAGTTGCGGGTATACTTATGGGTACACTCTTAACATAGAGCTCTTACCAACCGAAAACTCTCTGGAATGAGCTGAGAATTGAAAGATGTGGAAGTAGTGCGTTACGTATATTTAAGGGGGTCAATCGCAGCCGCAGCACTACCAAGTACGGGACTAATCTGAAATCATTACTCGGAATGTATTCTGCTGCGCGGAAGGATACCATATTGGAGTAATCCAATATAGTGCTATATAACAGCAATGGTGTATGATGTGCAGGTATCCACAATTCACCTAGTAACAGAGTTCCATATGACTAAAACAGTAGCTCCAAACACGTTCACAAAACATTCCACATGAATACTTCTGCGAGTAATACAGGACACGTCTGGATAAAGCAGCAGCCATAGAATAATTAACGACTCGCGCAAATTCTGGTTGAAAACAGAGAGATCTTAAAGGGACAGCGCACAATTTTACGATAGCGCAATACTGTTATTATCAACTCCACTATGATATTACAAAAGTAACACAGGGTTACACATGCGTAAAATGTGTGCGAGTCCATTCTAGTTTGTAGGCCCTATATGCCTTTCCTGTACACATGGCTGCGTTCACACAGGCAGACCAATTCTGATCTTTTTTTCAGTAAGTGGTCTTTTGACCAATTAGATCAGCTCTGAAAATATCTGATGTAAAAAGATCTGATGTGACTAGTGAAAATACCAATTAGTGGAACATATATCAGAATTGGGCTGCCTGTGTAAACACAGCATGTGTAGGCCTATATTTATAATAGTAGTTTGGGCTGTCGAGGACAGCATCATGAGATGGCATCTCCACATATACACAACACATGGAAATGTGAAGTCGTGTGTAATAGGCTTTATAAAATGAAAACCTATGGTCTACAGCACACAGAAAATCCCCACCAATTTTAAGAAATTCGTTTATTTGACCCGAAGTGTGTGTGTGTGTGTGTGTGTGTGTGTGTGTGTGTGTGTGTGTGTGTGTGTGTGTGTGTGTGTGTGTGTGTGTGTGTGTGTGTGTGTGTGTGTGTGTGTGTTATAATAAGTAGGTATATTGGCCCGTCTAAACTATTTTGACTTGTTTTGCAGATATTACGCCTGCTGTATTGAGGATATTATGTATTTATTTTGCATACACTTCAGGACGGACAAAATGTTATGAAAAATTATAGTTCTACCCAAGTTAGGCATGTACTTTAATTAAAGTAAATTACGATTAGGTGCTAGCCCTAGCTAACACCACTTTATGAGTCCCCTGATTGTAAAATAGTGCCTTGCTGCTCGCCAGTCGATGATGCCACCGGTGGCATCAGGGAAACAACAGTGTTCGCGTGGGTTAATGTCCCTCTATTGATCCCTGCAACCACTTTCATCGAAAATGAATTACTCGACCCTGCAGCGAATCCGTCAGCTCCGCGCAGTGAACCTTATTGGTCGGCCCTGTGATATATGTTAACTTTCGTCCTCCTTCGCTGGTAATTCACACGGGTGTAATACACATCGAAACTCAAGATTAAACGTTTTTACAGTGTATAGTTTTATAATTTTTATATCACCAAAATGTGATGTTAGGCTAGTGATCGAAATAACCCTGTCCAGTTTCTTGTTCGTTATACCCTCTCGTTTCAAATCGATGTTAAACTTAGTTGTTACTGTAGTTTTATTTTCAAAAGCTGTTGAAACGACTGTGTTCTGGGCCATCAATTGTAGCTTATTTAACATAATATAATCGAATGATCTTTTGGACACACGCGCACACTTGGTTTTAATAAGTACATGTCCATATATTTTGCTTTGGTTAAATAATGTTGGCCAAGTTATTTCATGCACCTGCAGCTTGTGTGCACAGTTCATATTTGCATGCAAACGATGCCTCACCCCCCTCATTCTTCAAAATCTATATGTATTGGCCTAGAGCTTGGTTTTGATTTGTATTTTAATCTACGGTTTTCGAATGTCCAAATAAGCATATCCTATGGCAAATACAATATGAAATATTAACGTTGTCGATATATGCGGTGTGAGAGGGGCGATGCGCGGGGCCCAGACATTTATTTCACATTATTAACAGCGGGTAGGTCGGTAGGGCTTCAGCACCACACTGGCACCGACTTTACTCAGCCACGCTGGTGCTGCTACCGCCTACATACTCCGGTTAATAACAGACTTACAGACGCAGACTGGTAGGAAATAAACAACTTTTATCCCCCTCTGTGAGATATAGTGCCTTACACTATTATTTTTTGTAGCACCTGTTGTTAAGTAGAACAGATTACCAAACGAGTTTCGTCATCAAAAAATGTAAGGATTTATTCTCTGGCTCTCTGTTAGACCTTCACAAATATGAGAAATATTAGTCTATATTATTTCAAAAACAATTTACTATAATGTGTCGAGGGTTTTGTTGTTAACATCTCCACCAGTTTTATTTTTGGAATAGACTAATACACTAATGCTAATATGAACACTTTTTAACGGATTTGATCGTCTTATTATTATTATTATATTAAGGACTAGGGATGATTGATTTCTGTATTCACAAACGACAACATTTAGCGCACCTGTTTTTGTAATACCATGTTAAAATAATTAGTTAACAAAGTCTGCATGTTGTTTGGAAAAATATTGGCATATAGTGTTTTTATGCACAAATAAATAGTACGAAAATTAACATTGAAATAGGTTTTTGTTTTTGTTTCCTCAAAGAGATTTGAACGTTTGTTTTCTTGCTTGTACTGTATTAGGCCTACATAAAATTCTTGACCACATTAGCTGTTTAAAACCAATGAAAGAGAATTCGTACAAGTCCTCACACAAACTCTATTTTTTCGAGTCTTTAAAAAAATCACTCGATATAGAGACAGACTAATCTTTTCATGGCTTCTTGAAAGACTCCATCGCTGATGGATCACGCTAATGTATTCTAAAGTATATTTACTTGGATCTGGCTATTGGCAATAGTTAAGTACCGGTGTTTAGTAATGTTGCATTGATCAGGCCTCTGAGCAAGTCAGCGGGATGGAGCACTCTGCAATGCCACAGAGCCTCAGATGCTAGGTGGCCTTGGGTGTGAGAAGCTCAGAAACTCGGTTGTTTGACTAGCTCTACTTTAAGTAAGTCTGTGTGTGTCTATGAATCTTGGTGTGTGTGTGTGTGTGTGTGTGTGTGTGTGTGTGTGTGTATCACTACCATCAATATGTGTCAATGATCCCGTATACACTGAACATTAGGAACACCGTTTAGTCCCCCCCCCCCTTCAGAACAGTCTCAATCAGTCGGTACATGGACTCTACAAGGTGTCGAAAGTGTTCCACGGGGATTCTGGCCAATGTTGACTCCAATCCTTCCCACAGTTGTGTCAAGTTGGCTGCATATTCTTTGGGTGGTGAACCATTATTGATACAAGCACTGCAGCTTTGCAGTTCTTGACACAAACCAGTGCGCCTGGACAGGGCCGGATTAAGAAATCATAGGCCCCAGGGCTTTGTTTTTTTAAATATATATTTCCACACATGGAAATATAGGATTTCCACACATGTGGAACATTTGTTAGCAGGATCAGGAAAACAATTGCCTTTTAAAAAATGGATTTCATGCGTTTCAACGTCAATTATATGCTATATGACATTAGCTGAATCTTTTTTTTAATACCACACAAATTACAGAAATGAGTGGCTACTCTGACACAGACAAACTGAGATCAATCTGGTCTTGAATTCAAACAAACAATAGCCAGGTCAATGAAGCGACACACAGATTGTACAATATTAGTAGGCAATGTATACAGTACCAGTCAACTTTGGACACACCTACTCATTCCAGGGTTGTTGTTTTTTAAAACTATTTTCTCCATTGTAGAATAATAGTGAAGACATCAAAACTATGAAATAACACATATGGAATCATGTTAAACAAATACAAATATATGTTTTATTTGAGATTCTTCAAAGTAGCCACCCTTTGCCTTGTTGACAGCTTTGCACACTCTTGGCATTCTCTCAACCAGCTTAATGAGGTAGTTGCCTGGAATGCATTTCAATTAACAGGCATGCCTTGTTAATAGTTCATTTGTGGAATTTATTTCCTTCTTAATTAATGGGTTTGAGTTAATCAGTTGTGTTGTGACAACGTAGTGGTGGTATACAGAAGATGGCCTTACTGGGTAAAATACCAAGTCCATATTATGGCAAGAACAACTCAAATAAGCAAAGAGAAACAACAGTCCATCATTACTTTAAGACATGAAGGTCAGTCAATCCGGAACATTTCAAGAATTTTGAAAGTTTCTTCAAGTGCAGTCGTAAAAACTATCCAGTGGTATGATGAAACTGGCTCTCATTAGGACCACCACAGGAAAGGAAGAACCAGAGTTAACTCTGCTGCAGAGGATAAATTCATTAGAGTTACCAGCCTCCGAAATTGCAGCCCAAATAAATGCTTCACAGAGTTCAAGTAACAGACATATCTCAACATCAACTGTTCAGAAGAGACTGTGTGAATCAGGCCTTCATGGTCAAACTGCTGCAAGAAAACCAGTACTAAAGGACACCAGTAACAAGAAGAGACTTGCTTGGGCCAAGAAACATGAGCAATATTATTTAACCTTTATTTAACTACGTAAGTCAGTTAAGAACAAATTCTTATTTACAATGACTGCCTATCAGGGAACAGTGGATTAACTGCCTTGTTCAGGGGCAGAACAACTGATTTTTACATTGTCAGCTTGGGGATTCAATCCTGCAACCTTTCGGTTACTGGCCCAATGCTCTACACATTAGGCTACCTGCCACCTTGTGGAAATCTGTCCTTTGGTCTGATGAGTCCAAATTTGAGATTTTTGGTTCCAACTGCCTTGTCTTTGTGAGACACAGAGTAGATGAACGGATGATCTTCGAAAGTGTGGTTCCCATCGTGAAGCATGGAGGAGGAGGTGTGATGGTGTGGGGGTGCTTTGCTGGTGACACTGTCTGTGATTTATTTAGAATTCAAGGCACACTTAACCAGCATGGCTACCACAGCATTCTGCAGCAATACGCCATCCCATCTGGTTTGCTCTTAGTGGGACTATCATTTTGTTTTTCAACAGGACAATGACAAAACACACCTCCAGGCTGTGTAAGGGCTATGTGACCAAGAAGGAGAGTGATGGAGGGCTGCATCAGATGACCTGGCCTCCACTACATGATTCCATGTGTTATTTCATAGTTTATTGTCTTCACTATTATTCTACAATGTAGAAAATAGTAAAATAAAGAAAAACCCTTGAATGAGTAGGTGTGTCCAAACTTTGACGGGTACTGTATATATATATATATATATATACTACAGTCAGCTATTAAATACAATTTCAAATGGCACACTGACTCACCTAATGATGAAGATGAAGCCATAGGCTACTCATGGTGATGGCAGATGTCTTGGCAATAACCTGTCTCAAGATGAGGTATTTTGAAAAACAGTGTTTCTGTTCTAAAAAAAATGGGAGTTAAGATTTTTTTTTTTAAATATTGGATTCTACAGACATATTAGTCTTCTCTTTTCAGCTGTCGGCATTTGTTTTGCAAACAGTATGTTTTTCCCGTGATTGTATTTTGAAATTTGCAAAAGACAAGCCCACAACTAACCACAGAAATGTAAGCCTAATCCATAGATGGCAGTTTTCATTCAAATCAGGACTGACTGATTGCTAGTTTTCCCATAAGTTTAATAGTAAAATTGCCAGGGCATGAGGTTACAAAACCCTTCTATGGATTATATGTATATGGCCACAATGCAACAAGCTGTATATTTGGCTCGCATGCTGGCCAAATTGTGGACTTCCCAACCGTACGCACCCGGTAACTGCCAAAATAAAGGAAACATTTGAGTAAATGAGGGATACAAGTAGTATGTTAGGGTGTGCATTTTCATGGCATGGTTTAGGTCCACTTGTAGAATCTATGCCAAGGCGCATTGAAGCTGTTCTGGCAGCTCATGGTGCTCAAGCACACATTAAGACACTATGTTGGTGTTTCCTTTATTTTGTCAGTTACCTGTATGCACTTGTGATAAAATGTAATTCACAGTTATTTTGGGGGGAAATCTATTGACCCTCTGGTGTATTTAGAACATTGAGAGCGGAATCCTGTGGCTTCTGTGGTTAGATAAAACATTTGATATATATTTGTTTTGCCTCTTGGTCCCCTTATGGGCTTGAGCCCAGCCCCTAACTCACACAATTGACCAGTCACATGTATTTATTAGGCAGTTTATTTAGATTTTTTATGAATAGTTACCCAATCAAGGCAGTTACCCATGTGTGCCCCCTATCTCTTCTACTCTCCCCATCTGGCAGTTAGCAGAGCATCAGCAGGCAGCAGCAGGAGAGCTGGATCCTGAATCATCCTGCCATTGATGGTTGCAGTAAAAAAATATATATACTGTATATACAGTTGAAGCCGGAAGATTACATATGGAGTCAATACAACTCGTTTTTCAACCACTCCACAAATTTCTTGTTAACTTAACAAACTATAGTTTTGGGAAGTTGGTAAGGACATCGACTTCGTGCATGACACAAGTCATTTTTCCAACAATTGTTAACAGACAGATTATTTCACTTATAATTTACCGCATCACAATTCCAGTAGGTCAGAGGTTTACATACACTAAGTTGACTGTGTCTTTAAACAGCTTTGAAAATGCCAGAAAATGATGTCATGGCTTCAGAAGCTTCTGATAGGCTAATTTACATAATTTGAGTCAATTGGATGTGTACCTGTGGATGTATGTCAAGGCCTACCTTCAAACTCATTGCCTCTTTGCTTGACATCATGGGAAAATCAAAAGAAATAAGCCAAGACCTCAGAAAAAAATTTGGAGACCTCCACAAGTCTAGTTCATCCTTGGGAGCAATTTCCAAATGCCTGATTGTACCACGTTCATCTGTACAAACAATAGTACGCAAGTATAAACACCATGGGACCACGCAGCCGTCCTACCGCTCAGGAAGGAGACGCGTTCTGTCTCCTAGAGATGAACGTACTTTGATGCGAAAAGTGCAACTCAATACCAGAACAACAGCAAAGGACCTTGTGAAGATGCTGGAGGAAACAGGTACAAAAGTATCTATATCCGCAGTCAAACGAGTACTATATCGACATAACCTGAAAGGCCTCTCAGCAAGGCAGAAGCCACTGCTCCAAAACCGCCATAAAAAAGCCTGACTACGGTTTGCACCTGCACATGGGGACAAAGATCACACGTTTTGGAGAAATGTCCTCTGGTCTGATGAAACTAAAAATAGAACTGTTTGGCCATAATGACCGTCGTTATGTATGGAGGAAAAAGGGGGATGCTTGCAAGCCGAAGAACACCATCCCAACCGTGAAGCACGGGGGTGGCAGCATCATTGTTGTGTTGGTGCTTGCTGTAGGAGGGCCTGGTGCACTTCACAAAATAGCCGGCATCATGAGGAAAGAAAATGATGTGGATATATTGAAGCAACATCTCAAAACATCAGTCAGAAAGTTAAAGCTTGGTTGCAAATGGGTCTTCCAAATGGACAATGACCTCAAGCATACTTCCAAAGTTGTGTTAAAATGGCTTAAGGACAACAAAGTCAAGGTATTGGAGTGGCCATCACAAAGCCCTGACCTCAATCCTATAGAAAATGTGTGGGCAGAACTGAAAAAGCATGTGTGAGCAAGGAGGCCCACAAACCTGACTCAGTTACACCAGCTCTGTTAGGAAGAATGGGCCAGAATTCATCCAACTTATTGTGGGAAGCTTGTGGAAGACTACCTGAAATGTTTGACCCAAGTTAAACAATCTAAAGGCAATGCTACCAAATACTAATTTAGTGTATGTAAACTTCTGACCCACTGGGAATGCAATGAAAGAAATAAAAGCTGAAATAACATATTCTCTCTACTATTATTCTGACATTTCACATTCTTAAAATAAAGTGGTGATCCTAACTGACCTAAGATAGGGAATTTTTACGAGGATTAAGTGTCAGGAATTGTGAAAAACGGAGTTTAAATGTATTTGGCTGAGGTGTACATGTATGTAAACTTCCGACTTCATCTCTCTCTCTCTCTCTCTCTCTCTCTCTCTCTCTATATATATATATATATATATATATATATATATATATATATTATATACTGTACATACAATTATATACTGGATACAGTTCCTTTATTTATATATATTTTTGTTGCCTCCTGGGCCCAGAGGCTTCAGCCCCGGTAAAACCCCTGCATTAAGCCAGTCCTGCGCCTGGCACCTACTACCATACCCCTTTCAAAGGCACTTAAATATTATCTTGCCCATTCACCCTCTGAATGGCCACAAACACAATCCATGTCTCAAGGCTTAAAAATCCTTCTTTAACCTTTTACTGCAGTTGGCTAAATCAGCGTTCTTGGTAGATGTAAACAAATCTTCTTTGAAACTAAAGTGTACACCTCACACTCATGGTTATGGGCATTAAAAAGGAAGACACCTGTACCATGTCAGATATATAGTTGAAATATTATATACATCACAGAAGACTGAAATATAACACAACTGTTTGACATAGAAACACAGGATTTTCGGCGATTTAACATATACATTATTTGATTAATTGTGAAATTATGAAAAATATTAATAACATTCCACCCATGAGGCCACTAGGTAATTTGACTGCAGGAAATAGATTCCCTGTCTCCTCTCCTTCATCTACACTGATTGAAGTGGTTTTAACAAGTGACAAGTGACAAGGGATCATAGTTTTCTCCTGGATTCACCATGTTAGTCTATGTCATGGAAAGAGGTGTTCTTAATGTTTCTTATACTCAGTGTTTGTGTAGCATTATGTCATGTGTCCTGATTCTGAAATGTCATAATAATTTAGAATAGGCCTAGTTTATTTTAGTTGGCTATTTTGTATTATTTCAAACTGGCTATCTGTTTTGCATTTCTGTATTGTGCTGGAATGTCCTCATATATCTCAACGTGCGACAAATGAAACACATTGACAACTGCTTCCCCGGATAACCATTCTCTTTCCGTTTCTCTCACTCTCTCTTTCTATTTTTTGGTCAATATATTCTTTTCACACATCAGCACATAGGCCTGTACCGACGCTAATGTTTTACCTTCAAAACAACGGGCCAGTCACTCTGCAGGGACACTCAAGTAATCAATATTATAGGCTTATGTTGTATAATCTATATTGTCCATGCTCAAGTTTTTTTTAAAGTAATGTTGTTTTTTGCTTGTAAAATAATGTGGCTTAAAGGATCATATCTTGAAAATATTTAGTTTTTCTACATTTCTACCATTGTATAATAGTTGAATTTGTACATGTGTGAAAGCACTTGCTCTCATTGAATTTCAGTTTTTGTAAAGCGTTTGCGTTCAGTTTGTTAAGAAATATTAGTGTGTTGTCATAAATGATTATTTAGGTACGTTTGCGTTTGAAAGCGTCCTGCAATCGAGGATTTGCGGTGAACAATAGCACTGGCGCCATATAGCTCTATCCCGAATTCTGATCAATTGGCAGGCAGGATAGGGCCTAGAATGCTTAGGGACACTATGGTTGGTTTTACTCGGATGATGTAATTTGGATTTGACATGTATGCATAATTTACTTATATGACGTAGCCTAAGATATACACTAAGTAATGTAAGGTGAGACAGTAAAAGTTTTCGGTTGCCCCAAAAACAATAAGAAAAGTAATGATTCTTTACAGCTCTGAATCTATCGATAATCTATATATTTAGCCATGCCAGGGATGTTTATTGGCATCCTATTAATCAGCCTGATCAGAGAGGAGTTTCATTTTTAAGATGAATTGCTTAGAGGGAAAACATAAACATCCACTGTGGGCTACACTTAACAAATAAAACACAACCTGAAATAAAATATTTTATTTTGAAAACATTGTTTTTGGTATTAATACCTTGATTCGTATTTAATAAATTATATAATGGCACATTTTTTAATAATAATAATAATATAGTTAATTTTATAATAACAAAAATAAGGCGTTATAACAGCATAATAAAACATGTGTACTCATTTCCTTTTGCCTAACACTGACATGTATAAGAGGGTCGCTTATTACATCATGTAGATACGACATAAGCGTAAATAGTAATACGCATATAGAAATAGCCTACATATAATGATTTCATTGGCCCGAACGGAATACTTGTTAAATCATCAAAGTGTGTTAATCTGATTGTTGACTATTTCGAATTTGTGAAGGGCATGTACGAGAAGGCTAAGCTTATAATAAGATGAACACGGATGTTATTTTCCAAATACAGTTGTGATATCCAGAAGGTGTCTTACTGTTGACGAGTCTACTCACTACTTGTAATGACTGATGATGTAACCAATATTTAGCCGCCTGTCGACACTTCAGATATGTTCTTCTTCTGCTATGTGAGCTATGCCAGCCGAATTAAAAAAATATAGCTTTTTTTAAAAAAATGTGGTACTTTTACTGTGCATGTGAGTGTGAGTCTGCTTGAGCCACTGAACATCGAACATGCATTTTTAGATTGCACTCCCACCAGTCGGGACTGTGGCTATAAGGGATATGCAGGATATACACATTGATTTGTGACTATACTTAAAAAAAAAACAGACATTGTATCTAAATGTGGTTTTGTGTTTGATCTAAATGAAAACTCTTTTAAAATGTTTTTTGTTGTTGTGCGTGTGTATTTGTATTACGTAACCACAGCCCTGTTTGGATAGGCCTATAGCATGTCATCATCGACATTCTTATCTAGAGCATCGATCTTATTGGGTGGATTGATTGAATCATCCCAGGAACTTCATTTCGCCCCTTTTTCTGATGAGTAAACAAATAAATAAAGTTGATGCTATGTTCCAAAACAACACATCCCATTTCCCTGCACATGATAGGCAACATTTATATGATATCGGATTTGTCAGGATTGTGCAATTAATGTCGCATATTCTTTACTAAGGAAGGCAATGGGTTTTATGACCCTATGGAGGAACCCATCATCTGTAATCTTATATTCTAGGTTGAAACTAAAACTCAAAATTACTGCATAACTCACAAATTAAACTATTTTGTAACATATTGCTTTTTTATAAATCATCACCAAACTTAGTTGGTTTTGTATGAAAATGATGCCATTATTAAACTGATAAGGAAATGAACTGGAGACGGCATCCAGTTTCTAACAATTTCCCAATGCACACTTTTGTTGTGTATAATGACGGTTATTATCTCACAGGGGGATAGTGACGACTGAGACCTTTGTTTGTTACCAATTAGACTTGAAATGGAATTACAGTTGCCATGTCTATCTCAGTCATAGTCAGCGGATAAGGTGCACCTCCCTCCTGATATGAATGTCCCTAGAGTATTCTCTCCATCCTGAAGTCCCCCTCATACCACACAGCCTTTTCACACTCTTAAAGGGCTCTATTCAATCTGTACCGCCATAGAAATGATAGAAATTATAGAAATGTAAAGGTCATTTCAGATTGAGCCGACATATGCAGTGTTTACCGTGAATGCAGTCACTGCTAAAGTGGGAACATTGCCTTTAAAGTTGTAAAGTTGAACTTCTGCAATGCGGATTGAATAGAGCCCTAATTACTCTCTTATTTACCAGATCCTAAATACTTGCTGGATTTTATTGAATGAAGGGATTCCAAACTTGCACTTTATTTCTAAATATTATCCATAGGTTTTCTTTCTTTCACCTAAACACTTTATGAAATAAACAATATCAATGTTTAATAAGAGCAGTGACATCACAGACTGGATAGGATTTTTGTTGTTGATTCACAGTCTCATAAAATGGACAGAAAATCACACTGTCAAAGTTGTCACTCATTATGTGTTTACTGTTCCCCTGTAATGTACAGTATAGGCTACATTTGGTACTCCTCTCATAACAGTCAAGCAAAATACTATAGAAGTAAGGCTATTCCATGAAATAAAGAAATTGGAAAGGTTATCCTAATATTCATCAATATCAACAAGCTCACCCATGTACAATAAGCTGTTAACCCCCCCCCCCCATTCTAAAACTACCAACCTCCACACCCGATAGAGCACTGGTTGCTAAGCGACAGAGGGAGAGATGGATTGAGAAGGCATAGTCGATCAATTCTACAGAGTGAGAGCAGAGAGAGAGAGAGCGAGAGAGAGAGAGAGTGACCCAGAGAAAGAGGAGAGGGGGAGAGGAGAGAAAGGCAAAATGCAGAGTGATTGCAGTCATATTCCTGCTTTGAGTTGCAGAGAGGGGTTCGAGATGATCCTTTGAAAAATATAGCATTCTTAACAGTATCTTGCCTTGGCAAATAAATCCATCTCTAAAACTGTCCGCCTCTCAATCTCTTATCAAATATTCCACTTTCATACGTTTATCACTACAAATTATAATCTGTTCACCCTCCCTATGTTGAATATTCACCAATTCATGAGAGAGCTTATAATTTTAAATGTTATACTCTCTCAGACTTTCTATCACGCACACACACACACACACACACACACACACACACACACACACACACACACACACACACACACACACACACACACACACACACACACACACACACACACACACACACACACACACACACACACACTCGCAATTACTCATGGCCAGCAGTAGCACATCTCCCCCAGTGTATGTGTGTCTGTGCAGAGCTTGGTGTTGAGCGCATCGACTGAGTATTGATCTCTCCACTCACCTCCCTGCAGTCAGCTCTTGTCCTACATAGCATGCCCTGTCTGATTTCTCCCTTAATGGCTTTTATCCAGCTCCAATCTTTATTTAAACTGAAAAGTAGGAATTAGCGCTCACTCCCATCCCACTCCCCCTTCCCCATCCTTTTCACCCTCCTCTCCAGGTAGTCAACACATCACTGAACCCCATTCCTCCTTTTCTGTCTTTCTCTTTCTGCCCATCCACATTTAACTTACTCCCCCCACCAACCCTGTTTGTCTTTCAGTGTGCTGGTAATGATTGTGGTGTCGTTTGTGTGTCTGTGTGACAGAGAAAGAGACAGTAATAGCAACAGAAATATCATATGAGTTTCAGTCATATAGTATCTGATATAACCAAACATTAGCACCTAACTCATCAAACATCTCCTGAGAATCATCCTTTGCCGTATGTGATTTGCTGATTTCTGATTTGCGCATAATACCAAATAAATATTCAAGGTTGATATATATGTACATGAAATTTCCATCCTAGTGTCACTGACATTTCAGCCTGGGAATGGAAAGCATTTGTTCTCTGTGGAAGTCTTTGTTATTGATGACTAGCTAAGAATTGGGTGCCTTGGGGAGGACCTGCTGCATGCCCTCACCCCACCATTCCATTCGGTTTGATTTGTTGTTCATAGAAGGAAGTGATTGCAGACTCTTATCTTGGCTGAGCAGAAAACAAGCCATACCAAATAAGACACGGCCGACTATCTGTGCTGGCACACACAATGGGGATTAATTGATCTCCTAATACCACCGATAAATCAATTCCTGCCTTCCCCTGGAGCTCATCTGTCCAATTGGAGGACTTATCGTTTGATCAACAGAGGCTCCCTGGCCAATAAGGAGGCAGGTGGGAGGGAGACTGACAGACAGCAGCATAGAGGTTAACCCTACTACGGCCAGGGGAGAGTCAATCAGAAAGCCATTGGCAGGAGAGTTGTTACTGAGCTGGATGGAATAGAGTGAGCGCTAAATACACAGAGCTACAGAGTGCCCTGTGTAGTACTGGCAAAGTTGGAGTGGGAAACGACTGCATGCGAAGCCATCTATGGTCAGAGAACAATATCTAGTTGACAAAATATTCAGATACATCTAATAGGAATTCATGTGTTTGTTGAGTCCATTGATATCACAAAGCACACGAGTTACTGGAAACATTTGACAACATCATCAAGTATCATATGGTCACCGTTTCTGCTGGCCCTGCCCAGATAGCCCACCCTCTCCTCCTCCCATGCAGCCAAGTCTCTGCTCGGTATCATATGGTCACCGTTTCTGCTGGCCCCGCCCAGATAGCCCACCCTCTCCTCCTCCCATGCAGCCAAGTCTCTGCTCGGTATCATATGGTCACCGTTTCTGCTGGCCCCGCCCAGATAGCCCACCCTCTCCTCCTCCCATGCAGCCAAGTCTCTGCTCGGTATCATATGGTCACCGTTTCTGCTGGCCCCGCCCAGATAGCCCACCCTCTCCTCCTCCCATGCAGCCAAGTCTCTGCTCGGTATCATATGGTCACCGTTTCTGCTGGCCCCGCCCAGATAGCCCACCCTCTCCTCCTCCCATGCAGCCAAGTCTCTGCTCGGGGCATCGGCCATTTTCTCACAGTCGCATCCTGTTATCTCCACCTTCGTTTGATTCATCTCCATTAGACTATCGCTTCCATCCTCACCATCACTCTCACTCTTCTTCACCTTCTTTTGTCTCTCTCCTCGCTCTCCTCCTCTCCCTTATAAGCCGACATGCTGTTTCTTCCTTTCCCACAAACATGTTTTCGTCTTACAGCTCATATAATAAGGGGCTAAAAATATGCCTGTTTCTTTCTGGAGAGTATTGATTTTGCCCGTAGCATTGTCTATAGAGAGGGAGAGGAGAAAGAGAGAAGGAGAGTGGGAGGGGGAGATAAATTAACTAGCAGGAAAAAAGGGGAAAGGATTAGTCTGTGTCTGGTGATGCTCCCACCTTTTGTACGGCTGGACTTTAGCCTGTTGAAACATCATGGCACTGTACATCACAACACAACAGTAATCCCACTAAGTTGGTTAAGTTTTTCACCATTGTACCGTCCAACAGCACAGGGAGTGAACATGTGCAATACGTATGCATGTATAAATATGTGCCATTATAGCCTACTGTCTACATACATTTTGTGATATGAAAGAACATTTGACAGGACATACAATGGCATATGCTCACCAAATATGTTTTAGTGCTGTGAATGGCTGGCTCTTTTGGCACTTGTGTGTAATGGAAATGGAGAGAGCTGATCAATAGGCTATTGATCGTAGCTGGCCATAGTCAGGGGAATTGAGAGTGAAAATAGGAGGGAGTCGGGGTGGGGGCTGGCTGCAGGTTGAATTTTTTCAAATGCTCTATTTCAGAGATGACAAATAGTCTGTTTGAAACGAGGGGAGAATGGCAGAGCTGAAGCCTCTCCTTCCAGTATGCACTCTGTCTGAACAGAGATCAGACAGACTGGGTATCCCAGAAGTTGTCTCTTGGATCTGAGCTGAATCTACTACAAAGCGATGCAGGCTTTTAAGGCCACAGCAGCTTGTGTGTGGGGATCTCTGTTTAAAGGCTTTCAGATCCATCCAGCAGTGTTTTAAAGCACTGCAAGCACATATAGTCTAGGGATTTGTACTGCTGTCCAGGGTGCAAGAGTGCCTGGAACCCCAGGGGAAACAGACACACAGAACACATTGACCAGGTCCTATAACCGTACACCTGACACTGGAGGAGTGGATAGCAGAGGCACACCAACATTTTATAAAGAAGGCACTGATGATCAATTAATTTTGTGTGGAAAGAAAGAGTATATCTTTACTATACAAATGGATTACATTGAGGGGGCATGTAGGCTACCTCCTCAGTTTCAGTGGGTATACATACTGGCTGTGGTGGACAGGACCAGCTGGTAACCCAGGTCCACAGGAGCCATTGGTAAGGCATTGGTAAGTGGTTAGAGCCCTGGTCTATAAGTAAGTCTCCCTGAGAGAGAGGCCCCATACCTCAGTAAAAATGCAGCTGTAAATAATGTATTGAATGGAACCTTAAGGTCCAGAGGGAACAATGGATGTGCTTATTATTATTTCTGGTTGCCTATTTATGCAGTGAAGGTTCAGACTGATCGGTTTCCAGCTTCATTCTCCATTATAATTTCAGCAGTCTATCCAAATCCATATCCAGAGGTAGGGCCTATAAATATATGTAGTCTTATTTTTCCATTTTGCCCTCAGGTTTGCATACAATAAACCTGTGCGCCCACATGTTTCTTGCCCTGGTTGGGGTTCATGTGTGTGAGTGTTATCTAGACCGGTATCCGAGGCGGATACATGGGCCTAGGTGTGTGTGCCCTGTTAATGCGCAGAGCCATGATCCATTGATCTCTGTGCTGTGCAGGATGTCAAACATTTTAGCGCGGATCTTGTCCTTGTTATTGCCCTACACAAGCAGGCTGTTAATGCATTAAAAATCGTTTCTCCCTATCTTTCCAAGCCTATTTCTGAGCCCTGCCCGGAGCAACACAATAATATGCCTCCATTGTATCATATACCACTCCTGACCCCCCCTCCTTCCACAAACTGTTTCTCCCTGTCCTTCCATCCTCTTTGTCTTAATCAATCTTTACGACACCCGGTTGCATCTACCTAATGTTTCCGGACTTTACTGTATCCCCTTTCAAAAATGCTTAATTAAGCCCGTTCTGTGTGTTTACAGTTGGGAAAATTACAATCTGACAGGGCTAATAAAATAACATTTGAGAGAGGAGGTCAAGAAAAGCATAGAGGGACCATTCTCTATGACGCTTACCTACTCCATCTACCACTCCATCTCTACCACTCTTTATCTCCCTCCATCCCACTCCTCACCAGCTGTTTAGGGCGACCTAGAAGGTGAATCAAATCAATGTATTTATGAAGCCTTTTTTACATCAGCAGATGTCACAAAGAGCTTCTACAGAAACCCAGCCTAGAACCACCAAACAGCAAGCAATGTAGATGTAGAAGCATGGAGAGAGGCCTACCATCATCTTTTCAGAGCAGAGTCCAACCACACGTGTCTGAGGTCAGAGGTCATGGCAGGAACAAATAAGGAGTGGTTTCCTCAGCAACCTGAAAAGAAAGCAATAGACCCCAAACGACGCAAGAGATATTGAAAGGGAGCGTTTGGGAAATGCAAAGGGACATATAAGAGGGCCCAGTTTCACACAACTTAGGTACATTTATTGGCCAAATGATTGGAATGGTACAACTTATTGGTAAAGAGTCTTACTTACTTTCAAATATTCTAGTGACCAACAAAAACTAAAATAAGTTAAATGAGTTTGAAGCACTTTTAAAGTGCATTATTTTCTTTTGTATGTATGTGCGTGAGCAACAGAGGAAAACAGTGTGTGTATGTGCGCGTTCGAGATGTTTTATGTTGCTCGACACAGTCTGACAGGAGCAAAGCCCTGTAGAATTGAGCGTATTGTATTTCGCACTCCACTGGACATATACCTCACATTGGATGTGAGAGAAATCCATTGTGGTCTGTAAGAACCTTTCAGAGGGCCTCTGTGAACACACCCTCACCTCCTATATGTCAGCCACACACACAGGCAACCCACTGCAGTGTGATGTGTTTGACTCTCACAAGAGGGTGTGTGTGAGTGTGTGAACTGAGAGAGAGAGAGAGAGAGAGAGAGAGAGAGAGAGCAGCTCTGAGTATATGTCATAGGATCAGTGTGCGTGTGTGTGTGGAGTGCGTGTCTGAATGGCTGTCTTTAGTGAGTTAATCAGAGGAGAGGCCTGGAGAGTGTCAGGCAGCTCAGTTGAAGTGTCCTCAAGCCCTCTCACTGTGCGTTGACACCTCTTAACCCCAGTCTATCATCTATCACACTGACACGGCCTCTCCACTGACACTTGCCACCACCGTACAACGTACAGCCCTCTCCAAAGGCTGAGAGTCCACTACAGGGGTTGTTAGCGTAAGACAGTGTTCAGAACAGTAAAGCATGTGCATGGACTGTACAGGGCCTTCAGAAAGTATTCAGACCCCTTGCCTTTTCCCACATTTTGTTACGTTACAGATGTATTCTAAAATGGATTAAATATAAACAATCGAATCAATCTACACACAATACCCCATAATGACAAAGTGAAAACAGGTTTTTAGAAATGTTTGCAAATTTATATTAAAAAAAAAATAGAAATACCTTAAGACCCTTTGCTATGAGACTCGAAATTGAGCTCAGGTGCATCCTGTTACCATAGATTATCCTTGAGATGTTTCTACAACTTGATTGGAGTCCACCTGTGGTATATTCAATTGATTGGACATGATTTGGAAAGGCACACATCTGTCTATATAAGGTCCCATAGTTGACAGTGCATTTCAGAGCAAAAACTAAGCCATGAGGTCCAAGGAATTGTCCTTAGCACTCCGAGACAGGATTGTGTCGAGGCACAGATCTGGGGAAGGGTACCAACAAATGTCTGCAGCATTGAAGGTCCCCAAGAACACAGTGGCCTCCATCATTCTTAAATGGAAGAAGTTTGGAACCACCAAGACTCTTCCTAGACCTGACTGCCTGGTCAAACTGAGCAATCGGGGGAGAAGGGCCTTGGTCAGGGAGGTGACCAAGAACCGAATGGTCACTATGAAGGAGCTCTAGAGTTCCTCTGTGGAGATGGGAGAACCTTCTAGAAGGACAACCATCTCTGCAGCACTCCACCAATCAGGCCTTTATGGTAGACTGGCCAGACGGAAGCCACTCCTCAGTAAAAGGCACATGACAGCCCGATTGGAGTTTGCCAAAAATCACCTAAAGACTCTCAGACCATGATAAACAAGATTCTCTGGTCTGATGAATCCAATATTGAATTATTTGGCCTGAATGCCAAGTGTCACATCTGGATGAAACCTGCCACCATGCTTCACCTTAGGGATGCAGCATCATGCTGTGGGGATGTTTTTCAGCAGCAGGGACTGGGAGACTAGTCAGGATCAAGGCAAAGATGAACAGAGTAAAGTACAGAGAGATGAAAACCTTTTCCAGAGTGCTCAGGACCTCAGATTGTGGCGAAGGTTCGCCTTCCAACAGGACAATGACCCTAAGCACACAGCCAAGACAATGCAGGAGTGCCTTTGGGACAACTATCTGAATGTCCTTGAGTGGCCCAGCCAGAGACCGAACTCGAACCCAAAAATCTCTGGAGAGACCTGAAAATAACTGTGCAGCAATGCTCCCCATCAAACCTGACAGAGCTTGAGAGGATGTGCAGAGAAGAATGGGATAAACTCCCCAATTACAGGTGTGCCAAGCTTGTAGCATCATACCAAAGAAGACTCAAGGCTATAATCGCTGCCAAAGGTGCTTCAACAAAGTACTGAGTAAAGGGTCTGAATACTTATGTAAATGGTATATTTCAGTTATTATTTTTATTTTTTTTGCTAACATTTCTAGGAAGCTGTTTTTGCTTTGTCATTATGGGGGTATTGTGTGTAGACTGATGAGGAATACATTTTAATGCATTTTAGAATAAGGCTGTAACGTAACAAAATGTGGAAAAAGTCAAGGGGTCTAAATACTTTCCGAATGCCCTGTATTGTATCAGAACCCCCCGGGATATTACATTGTAATGAATTCAAAAAGATCAAAGAGAATTAGGAGACGCTGATTCGTTCTGTAAAAATATGGATTCTAAAAGATGAAAATGAAGTATAATGACTTTCAGCTCCCATGACCATTCTCTGCATGCCTGTCACCTTCACGCTTATTATTAATTTATTGTGCAAATGGATGGATGGATGGATGGATGGATGGATGGACAGATAGATGGATAAAAAGATGGATTGAAGGGCCAGTGATGAAGTGAAAAACAGCATCCATCTGTATTACCCCAGAAACAATGCAAATGTGTTTATTCAAATGTGTCCTTCTCCTGTACAGCTGCCCAATGGAAGAGAGAGGGGTGTCAGTACTGTCACTGGCCAGTGTAAGTGGGGTCAGGGGGTGACGGTCAGTGGAGGAAGGTGAAAGGTCACCGAGCAGTGGGTCTTGTTAAAATACCTTTTAGCCTCCTTCAGGGATGTTATGTAATGGCTCGGGGACTAGTTTGGCTTGCAGGGTGAGGGGGTGCTAGCTAGGAGAATGTACATGCACTTTGCTTGATGCATATTTATTACTCTTTTTTTATTTGGAATCAAAGTGAGTGCACAGAGGTCAAGAGGGTCAGGGTCAATGTTTATATATTTTTGGGGAAGTATTATTATCATTCCGTTTTACCTAAAGAGGATGTGTCTTTAAGTATCATACTTGAACCTTCTTGAACATTTTAATGTCATTGAATGTCATGAAATGATGGTCTTCTTTCATCTTTATCTTTAATCTCGTGATAATAACCATATTCATTTTCATATGCTTTGCTCAATAGCCTTGTATCATGAGCGATGATATCCCCCTTTTACATCACAAATCTCCATCACTCTCTCCATATCATCATTGATCACTCCACATCCCCAGTCTCTCTCTCCCTCGGCTATCTTTCTCTTCACACCTCTAACCTCCCTCCATCCTCTAGCCTCACTGTAAAATTTGTCCTTATTCCCTGCTTCAGCAGGCTAACCGTGTGCTGTACCTTTTATCAGTCTAGAGCTGTTAAATTAATAAATTGATATTGACGAGCTATCAGCCGGGGGATAAATTATTTGGGAGCAGAAGGCCTGGGTCATATGACTTTTAGTACCCAGGATTCTGTAATTATTCCCTGTGAGTATGCTAGTGCATAACCCATCCCCCCATCCATACATTCACACATTGGTCTATAAACATCCACACGTACAGTGGATTACAGGGGGCTGTGGGGAATACTGATGATCATTATTTCTGTCATATTCATCATGTAATCTTACATGGTTTAGAGCTGAATATTGTGCATTACTATTGGTATTGGCCTATCAATACACTCACAGAATACATACAGTATGTGCATCGTTGTTCATACAGTATGTGCAATATATGTATGAGGATGTATAGAACCAAAATGCAAATTGTACACTATTGAGCCTTAAGGGCAGAATACCTACAGAAACATAACATGTTGAAACATGGAATGTTATTCAGCAGACGTTCCCATTATAAATGCCAAATTGGAGTTGATATCTAGGAGAAAGGTGACGACTGCAGATGAGGGGGCAGTGAGCATGTCAGAGTGCCAATCATGGAAGCGCTCTCATTGCCCTCTGGCCACCACTAACCTCTTGACCCTGGCCATGGCCTAAAGGTTAAGGGTCACCAACAAGAGGATCACTGCTGGCCTGGCTGGAGAACCATCACCATAGCAACCCTGTCCCTGGGGAGGAAGAAAGGGAAAGGGCACTGGACTGCTCTAACATCTACCATCTCCCCCAACCAGGGGCTCCATCACATCTGTGCTGCTTTTAGAGATTTCCGCTGCCCCTATGGCACACATTGGACTAGCAGAGAGTTGTATCCTTAGGCTTACAGTAGGAAAAGTAGACACAAGGCATCTAGTAAGTGACCATTATCATGATCTATTTCCAATCAAATGAGGATTGGGAGTGACACTCTCAAGCAATCTGATACTCTCCCAGAGAGAAAGGGCTGATCTCTTGAGATTCTCATCTGACAAAAAATGGACATTTGTATCTTGTTCTGTGAAGTATTGTTTTCCTTGTCTTACTAAGATGTCGTGTTATGTCACTGATATTGTATACCCAGAAAATGACATGCAAGTCTAAATACTGCGCATGTAGGATTTCAATATAGTGCGATGAAAATGAGGCCCACTGAAACATTTGTTCCAAATGATTGAAACAACGTTGAGGTTTACTGCCATCTTGCGTCATCTAGAGGCGAAATATCACATTGCTCTTTACGCAGCGCGGCACAATTGGTCCTTCACCGTCTCCGCTCTCCTCACTGCTCTTCCCGCAGAAAAAAATAATTCGGTCTGCCTCAGTCTCCCGGGAGCACCGGTCGATGCCTCGTCCTACCATATGTCTGAGCCCAGCTGCCAATCAACAGGTCAACGCGACCTCGGGGAGAGAGGGAGGGTTGTTGGGAGAGATCAAACAGTGTACCTCAGGGATGACAGATGCAGATGAAAAGAAAGGCAATAAAACATTGCTTCAAAGATGGCAACGGTGCACTGGGAAGCAAATTATTGTTAACAATAATGTGTAGAATAGCGCCTTGAATTCATGATGATCGATTGACTATTATGGGGCCTTTGATGCTCAGGCAGCCTGGGCTATTATTCCTACGCCATAGAGATAGGGGTTATGGTGCCAGCATAATGCTGATGTCTAATCTACCTGTTTCTATCTATTCAACAGCTTTACAAAACGTTGTTTCGACCTTTTCCAAAGTAATTGTTGGTCTATAACTATTCAAGAGTCCTCAAAATTGCGTAATTCTGTGTAGAATTCGTTCTATAGTTCGTGCATAATTCAGGTAAATTTAAACCTTGACTAAATTTGGGTATTGTAAATGTTGACTAATTAAAATAATCTAACAGTTTTGACATGTTTATTGAAAGCAATAGTTTATATTTTTGGCGGTGAAGTTGTGCTTCCTGTCTTATCAGTCACATCCACAGTTTGAATGTCCTTTTTGAAGCTCTGTGGAGTCAGACATCAACCAATGTTTTGTCAACATTCATCAATAATGTCTCTTGTCAATCCACAATCAATCCAGGAGACACCACGGCAGAGCAATACAAGCAGCTTTGGAATGCTATAATGTGGCCATAACATGGCCATACGTTTTCATCATCATCATCACAGCAGGACTCATCTTCTTACCTCACTCTCAGATTTGTTAATCAGGGGCAAATCGTGGGCGGTAATCCCAGGCCCCCTGCACCCTTCCGCCTATCCTATTAGATTAAGAAGATACAGCACACAACCTAACACGCCTCCCTAACACGCCTCCCTAACACGCCTCCCTCTGCCGTGGCCCTACAAGCTGCGGCTACACTGACAGCCTTGGTTAACTTAAACACATAACTTGTGGCCATAATGCGTTGAATGGAGACATTCTTTGGTAAACGGAAAAATCTGATGTTGATGGACGTTCACATATTCCTAACATGTTGTGGCATCTAGTTGTGTGCCGCAATGAGTTACGAAACAGCTGAAAGAATGACAATGAGAGAAATGCTTGAATGGAACATTGCATTCAGCCTCAATTTGGGTGTACATCATTACTGACACTGTAACAACTTGTCAACATGTGTTTGTGTTGAGATTTTTTTTTAAATGTTTTAAAAAATGTGGTTCAGCATACTGTAGCCCAGTGTGTGTGTGTGTGTGTGTGTGTGTGTGTGTGTGTGTGTGTGTGTGCGCTGTAATGGAAAACTGTAATTTATACAGTAATTTTAAGTATTATTAACAGTAAAAAAAAACACTGAAACATTTACTGCATCATACTGTAAATTATAATACATTGTGGGAAAACTGCTGTATTTTGAATGATACTGTAATTCCACCCCACAGAATACAGTACCGTACCAGACTGTCCAAACTATTTTGACCACTAGTGGGTGCATGGGATTGTTGTTTCTGGCGTATTGACATATTTTGAGGTGTGCCTTGTAAGAGAATATATTTGTTGCAGTGAGAATGCTCTAGCAATTTAACTCCTATGTGGTACAGTGCCCCATCAATTTAAATTGTATAGGGGACAGATTGGAGTGGCAGCAAGTCTTAAACCTTAAATGGTTGAGCATTTTGTCATATCTTTTTGGTCTGTTTCTCCTTTAGTCGCTGCCTGTTTGGAAACCATTTGTTAAGGCCTGTAGAAGTGCAAGTGATATAAAAAACAAATATTCATTAATATGCTGTAAAGAAAAGGTTCCTGGAGTATCCTTTAGGGGTTCTTCAAATTGAAACTGTGGGGGAACCCCTATGAGTTCTTCGAAGAACCTTTTAAAACGTTTCTTCAAAGAACCCTTTTTCATGGATCCTCAAATAACCTTTTGAATAACCTTTTTGGGGGGAATTGTCAGTGCCAAGAACCCTAAGGTTCTTCTAAGAACTTTGAGGATCTTAGAAGAACGCTTGTTGAACCCCTCATTTTTTGAGTGTAACAGCCAACCTGCTTGCACCAATCCCATATTATTGCAAAAAAATACTGTGAAACACAAGCCTCTCCCCTCAATAAATGTCATTCATCCATTCATTCATTCATTCATTCTGATTACGGTTGCATTTACTTTTACAGTATAATACAGTCAATACAATACAATACAGTCAATACAATACAGTCACAGTACTTGCTTTGATACCATATTTATATTACAGTAGGTGTACTTTAATATTAAATACAGCATTGTACTTGCCACCAAGCTGCCAGTATATTACTGTCAAATTAATGGTTACCCCTTTACAGTGTGTGTGTGTTTGTGTGATGGATGCAACCTGTTCAAAGCCTTGTTTCCTGCCAGCATGCAGAAAACATATGCAACAGAATTAAAGCCCTAAAGCTTGCGAATTGAAGAGGATTTAATACAGAGTGCAATTCATGGGAATTAAACAAATTAGTGGTCCAATTAGCTTGTCCACAATCAACAGAGAGATTTGGTGAACAAAAATTAATTAGATGGATTTGTCATCGCTCTAATAAACAGAGAAGAAAATGGGGTTTTGACATGTTTGTCTACTGTATTTTTGTCTTTTCCCATAAATAAAGACATTCTCTTTTCTTTTTAGAATGTACTCTAATCTACCTTTCAGATGTATTGCCTTATCCAAATTTCCAATAATTGGTAGGCAAAAACCGCACATGAATTGACATAAACAAGCAGTATAAAAAGTCGATCTCTGACCTAATCCACTCAACAACAAAAAACATGCTCAAGAATTGTGAATTTAAATGCCAACCTTTGGAAATTACATCTCAGTTTCCTATCGATGGAATAACTGACAGCTGATGATTGACTTTTCTTTTTTTATGATAATCTTGTTGTATTCTCCAGATATAATTATCTGACCATGCTACTGCATATTTTAACACTTTTTGCCCTTTGATAAAGAAATATGGAGCCAGTTCTCTATACATTCTCAGACCGGTATAAAGATCAGTATTATTGTATACTGTATAATATACCTTTCACATTTCCAGTTGAACTGTTGTTTCTGATTGGACTCGTCCCCTTATATCTTTTACATGTTGTTGTCAGTGAAGACTTTGACAATGGTCCCCTTTACACACTCATACCTGCACCTTCACTTCTCCGTGCCACCCACTCCCCCGACCCTTCTGCCACCTCCTTCCCTTTACTTCCCTCCCCCTTCCGTTCCCTCCCCTCCCTTCCCCCTCACCTCACCTCCTGCAGTGTCTCCTCACCACAGGAACGGTAACAGATTACACTGTGTGATAAGCTTCCTATTTTTTGAAACTCCTTGGGATCTCTGGGATTATCCGGGTGCTTATCCCCTGAGTCGACTTTGGGAAGCCTGCTTTAGTCTCTTAGGGCACAAGATTTGGCATCCCAGCATCTCTGACTAATTAGCATCTAAACTAGGCCGGGCTTCAGGAGTGGGCTCACTTTTAACACCCTGAATCCACACACAACCACACATTGGAACACACAGGAACACACAACCACAAAAATACACACAGACATTTTATTTATTTATTTATTTCACCTTTATTTAACCAGGTAGGCAAGTTGAGAACAAGTTCTCATTTACAATTGCGACCTGGCCAAGATAAAGCAAAGCAGTTCGACAGATACAACGACACAGAGTTACACATGGTGTAAAACAAACATACAGTCAATAATACAGTATAAACAAGTCTATATACAATGTGAGCAAATGAGGTGAGAAGGGAGGTAAAGGCAAAAAAGGCCATGGTGGCAAAGTAAATACAATATAGCAAGTAAAACACTGAAATGGTAGTTTTGCAATGGAAGAATGTGCAAAGTAGAAATAAAAATAATGGGGTGCAAAGGAGCAAAATAAATAAATAAATAAAATACAGTTGGGAAAGAGGTAGTTGTTTGGGCTAAATTATAGGTGGGCTATGTACAGGTGCAGTAATCTGTGAGCTGCTCTGACAGTTGGTGCTTAAAGCTAGTGAGGGAGATAAGTGTTTCCAGTTTCAGAGATTTTTGTAGTTCGTTCTAGTCATTGGCAGCAGAGAACTGGAAGGAGAGGCGGCCAAAGAAAGAATTGGTTTTGGGGGTGACTATAGAGATATACCTGCTGGAGCGTGTGCTACAGGTGGGAGATGCTATGGTGACCAGTGAGCTGAGATAAGGGGGGACTTTACCTAGCAGGGTCTTGTAGATGACATGGAGCCAGTGGGTTTGACGACGAGTATGAAGTGAGGGCCAGCCAACGAGAGTGTACAGGTCGCAATGGTGGGTAGTATATGGGGCTTTGGTGACAAAACGGATTGCACTGTGATAGACTGCATCCAATTTGTTGAGTAGGGTATTGGAGGCTATTTTGTAAATGACATCGCCAAAGTCGAGGATTGGTAGGATGGTCAGTTTTACAAGGGTATGTTTGGCAGCATGAGTGAAGGATGCTTTGTTGCGAAATAGGAAGCCAATTCTAGATTTAACTTTGGATTGGAGATGTTTGATATGGGTCATACAAAGGTAGAAGCACGCATGCACGTATTCAAGCATACACATGCACAGTTAATGAACTGTACCACCTGGAGTACCAAATGTCTTCTCAGAACAGTCATCTGTACAGTACTATGTCAGTACAGTCATCTGTACAGTACAATATTCTGTACATACTGTATAAGTTACTGTAAAGCAGGGGTTGGAACCAAAAATATTTTTCAATCGTTTCATTCTGAACAGAACCATTCTTTTTTGTTGTTTCATTCCACTGTTCCGACCAGCGAAATACAGTTCTGAACCAGTGTTTATCGTTCCGTTCTGCTCGTTTTCTTTATATCTAGCTCTAAATGACATTTCTTCACCAATCAGTGAGGATAGAGTAGCTTGCTGTAGAGTGGGTAAGCGATTGAATCTGTACACAAAAGTCGTTTAGAGCAA
The DNA here is from genome assembly GCF_034236695.1 of Oncorhynchus nerka. NCBI lineage: Eukaryota > Metazoa > Chordata > Actinopteri > Salmoniformes > Salmonidae > Oncorhynchus > Oncorhynchus nerka. The sequence continues at coordinate 59,403,011 of NC_088419.1, read as the reverse complement.
ATTGTATTTTGCCGTAACAGCATAGTTTAATCATAATGAAAGACAAACACACACACTGTGCTACCAGTCACAGTGTAGGGCACAAGATGCAACTGAAATGTTGAGGGTGAGGATGGAGAGCGCTGGACATTTTGTTATCTGAAATTAGGCCCACAGAATTATACCTATGGAGGAGCAATTTCTATAGAGGAACTTCAAATGTCTTTGAACTTCCGAGTTGGTTTAAAGTTGGACCAGAGCAAGCGTTAGCTAGCTAGCTTGTGTGTGCAGAGCGGCACTAGAAAGAAAAACACATCTTACCTTTTTGTAGTTAATAAATCCAATGTGAAGCGTGATAACTATAGCATCCTTAACTAGCATTGAAAAAGTCAACCTATTCTCCTCTAATTTAACATCCCTCCCTAATTTCTGAATTACGCTTGTACCATTGTCAGTAGGCTTCAGTAACCTATGTTTCAGAGGGGAGGGGCAGGTATCCTACACACACACGCACAACTACTAGCAAAGATTTCAGAGTGAAGGCTTTACATAGGGGCTTTGTTGGCACTTTGTTTGTTGTGTGGGACTGGACAAAATGCCCAGAATGTTAGTAACCGGTTCCCATGCTTTTAAAATAACGGTTCTGTTCCAGAACAGTATAGATCACTTTTTTTCAGTTAGCGTTCTGTTCTTCAAATCATTTAGTTAGTTTCCGGTTTTTGGTCAACCAGTTCCAACCCTTGCTGTAAAGTGCTTTATTTATAGATTTAAAATATTCTCATTCTGTGTAAGCATTTCTCATGTTTGACAGAAATCATTGACACATTGTTGGTTAGTTTTTTTTGTTTATTTATTTGAAATTGTTGAAGATATATAAAATAATGCAATATGTTCATCAATATATTTGCAATTATATTTCTTCATATACAGTACTCATCAAATACAATATACATAATATTACAGTACAAATCTGGTGTATCACATTTCAAACAATAAATAGTGCAATATAGTACTTTGGTGCTTTGGTACTCTTATTTGTGCCAGCTAGCCACAGATTTCACAATCATGCTCAATACATCTCTCTCAGCCACCTGTCATACAAAGAGTAGTTCAACATCAAACATGCATCCAATTCTATGTGGTGCTATTGAACCGGAGCGTGGAGGGATGGGTGTCGTCTGGCATACTGGCTAGCCCAGCTCCAATACATCCTGGCTGAGAGGCAGGACAGAGGGTGGGCCATGGAGAGAGGGTGGGCTGGGGGGCAGCACCAGCATGGCACCCCCCTGGGCCTGTTGAGGGGGTAATAGGGTGCGTGCAGGGCATATGGGAGCTGTCCTGTCACCCTGCGGATCCTGCGGCGAGCTCGGCGGCGATGGTAGTCCCCATTGGAGAAGTCTTGGAAGTTAGCGGGGTGGATGGCCCAGAAATGGCCTTTACCATTGTCACTCCGACCAGCCTTCACAAAGCATTCGTTCAGAGACAGGTTGTGTCTGACGCTGTTCCTCCAGTTCTTATCCTATAGGACAACAATAATGTTCACATATGAGACATGAAGAATAAAGGTGATTCATGAACTAAGTGTTGTATGTGGCCCTGGAACAGAAATGATCCAACATCATCCTTGTACTCAATTATTAGAAACCAAAAATGGCATTCCCTCATGGCTGAATCCCCCGTATACATTGTACAGAGAATATCAACAATTTTCCCTTGCATTTATTTCATTGGTGCCAGGCCATGTAAAAGGGCCATAGTGACGTTTGGTTATGGTTGTTTGAGTTGACTGACAGACGAAACCACCACGTTCACCTTGTTTAATTCCCCTAATCCCATGAGGTAAACCTGTTGTTACACCTGTTAAAGAGCTAGTTTTAGTTCTTAACCCTTTGCGTCTATCAACAGAATTACCTGCAGCCTTTAGGATACTCAGTTAGACCTTCCATGCAACAACATAATCAGCTGAGCCAGGTTCATGCATACACTAATTCTACCCATTACCGTGCCAGATCACCCTTTTTCAACACTTCACAATGGGAATATAGTGAAAAGAGAAAACGCCAGATATGCTTTTTTCACGCTCTTCATTTTAAGATGCTGTCTTTTGACTACAGTGGAGGATGTGTGTAATGAATAGTACTTTAGGTTTTTGGAAACTTTCCACACACTAGTCATTGCTTGATCAAACAGCTTTGCAAAGGTTTTTCTCACGAGTATCTAATGTTATGCAGTTAAATTGATTAGAATTACAGACTATTGCCAATACAGGGAGCTGGCAATGTAAATTCCAATTCAATTCAGTCCGTGTTTGAAGTGAATTGAAATAGAATTTCAAGAATCAAAAACAATCTGCTTTGAAAATAAATGGCACTCTTTTCAATTCCGAATTGGAATGTATCTCCTGAATTTAAATTAAACTGATCCCAACCCTAGTTCAGACAAATATTCCACTTGGAATGAACCCTGAATTGAATCACTTGGACATACCTTGCTCTTGAAGTAGGGGTAGCTATCCATGATCCAGTGATAGATGTCACACAACAACAGCTTCTTCTCCTCTGAAGCAAGTATGGCCATAGAGATAAGGGCGATGTAGGACTGGGTGGGCTTGTCCCGTGGACTGTCTGTAGTGGTCGCCTCTTGATCTTCTTTCACTTTGACCTCCTCCTCCTCCTCTTCATCCTCCTCCTCTGACCCATCTTCTCCTTCTGGCCCCTTCTCAGGGCTCCCAAGTTCGATACTTTCCCTCTCTGAGAGGGTGTCAGGACTCCGCTCCTCCACTGGACTATGAGAGGTCTGCTCTGCTGGGGGACTCTTTGCCTCCTCTCTCATGCTCTTACTGTCCTTGTTGTACAGCAGGTAGTCTATGGTGAAGCGTAGTCCCAAGCGCTCCCGGCCAGTGTCGCAGCTGCTTCTGTCCTCCATGGGCCTTCTTGGACTTTTAAGGCAGTTGCTAACACTTTAAATGTAGATGACCTATTTCCACCACAATACAATCCTCAGATTCTTCACAGATGTTTTTGTTGCTCAGTTTCCCAGTGCTGGTCTATGACACTGCTGTGCATCAAGTAAGGTGCCTCTCTTCAATGTACTTTGGGCTAAGTAAATTAATGACTGCAGTCTCTTTGGTCACAAGATCAAGTTAGGACAATTAAATGGGATAGTCCCAATTTACCCTGATTGTTTGCTAACTCAACAAAGCCTGTATAGGTTAAGGACAATCAAACGTCTTATACCACATTGATCTGATAGAAGAAGAAGAAAATGAAGGAAACAAAGAATTTATGCAGTGTTATTTCCTTCCTCAAATGTATCTTGTGAAAACTAGATCCGAATGGATCAGAGTTGTGATGGTACCACTATTTAAACGTCCGTAAATGTATCCCTCACAGTGAGGGGCAATAGAGACAGGAGAAGCAGAGGTAGGGGGTCTAATCAAGGCCGATTAATTTTATTAAACCACAGCAAATCTCTGTAATTATGGGAGATTAAACACTGATTTAGTAGGACATGGTGTTCAGAGGGTGCTTCAGCAGCACCAAAAGGCATTTAAACAGCATTATCCCTACTTAAATGGGTTTGGACGGAGGATGCTCCGTATAGTGCACATTATCAGAGTTACTGTAAGAGATTCTGTTATAAAACAGTAATACATTTATCATAAATTAGGTACTACAATCAAAAAAACATGGGGCAAGGTTTCCTCCAGAAGTGAAGCTTGGCATTCAGGCCTTGTTTTCATCAGACCAAAGAAATGGGCTGTCATGTGCCTTTTACCCGAGGAGTGGCTTCCGACCAGCCACTCTACCATAAAGGCCTGATTGGTGGAGTGCTTCTGAGATGGTTGTCCTTCTGGAAGGTTCTCCCATCTCCACAGAGGAAATCTGGAGCTCTGTCAGAGAGACATCGGGTTCTTGGTCACCTCCCTGACCAAGGCCCTTCTCCCCTGATTGCTCTGAATACTTATGTAAATAATGTATTTCTGTATTTTATTTGTTATAAATTAGCAAACCTTTCTAAAAACCTGTTTTCACTTTGTCATTAATGGGATTGATGAGGGAAAAATAATTTAATACATTTTAGAATAAAGCTGTAACGTAACAAAATGTGGAATACTTTCCAAATACACTGTACAGGCTAATGACAGAGGAGAAGCTGCATGTATGTAACTATAGACAAGTTGAGTGACGAACAGCCAACCAAAATGTTTGAAATTATAAGCAGAAACGTCTCTAAATCAGACAAAAAAAAATCCTGCACCCCCTGTCAAAAAATGATTTGGCATTTTCTATAGCCTGTTAACGGGTTAGGGTTGGGTGCTGGCCTATATTATTAATATTTTTTTCAGGGGGTGCTGCAGCACCCCTAATTCCCACGGCTATGTGAAAAGATGTGGATTCGTTCATGCCTAAGTATAAAGGCTTAGATATGTCAGCATGTTGACACATACCCTTTCCAGAGTTAGAATATTCTACAAATACAGTGTCTTCAGAAAGTATTCATACCCCTTGACTTATTCCACATTTTGATGTCTTACAGCCTGAATTCAAAATGGATGAAAATGTATTCTCACCCATCTACACACAATTACCCATAATGACAAAGTGAAAACATGTTTTTAGAAAAATGAAATAAATAAATATGTTATTTACATATTCACACCCCTGAGTTAATACTTTGTAGAAACTCCTTTGGTAGCAGTTACAGAGTCTTTCTGGGTAAGTCTCTAATAGCTTTCCAGGCGTGGATTGTGCAACATTTGCCCGTTATTCTTTTCAAAATTCTTCAAGATCTTTCAAATTAGTTGTTGGCCATTAATAGAAAACCATTTTCAGATCTTGGAATCGATTTTCAGGTAGATGTAAGTCAAAACAGTAACTCGGCCACTCAGGAACATTCACTGTATTATTGGTAAGCAACTCCAGTGTAGATTTTGGCTTTGTGTTTTAGCATACCCATAAGATGTTGCAGCTATCATTATACTTGAAAGTACAGAGAGTGGTACTCAGTAATATGTTGTATTGGATTTTTCCTAAACATAACACTTTGTATTCAGGATTTTGCTTTACCACATTTTTTGTAATATTACTTTAGTGCCTTGTTGCAAACAGGATGCCTGCATGTTTTGTATTAATTTTATTCTATACAGGACTCCTTCTTTTCACTCCGTGTCAATTTAAAAAAACATTTTTATTTCACCTTTATTTAACCACGTAGGCCGGTTGAGAACAAGTTCTCACAACTGTGACCTGGCCAACACAGAGTTACACATGGGACGAACAAACGTACAGTCAAAAACACAATAGAAAAATATAAGTAAGATTAGGGAGGTAAGGCAATAAATTGTCCACAGTGGCAAAATAATTACAATTTAGCATTAACACTGGAGTGATAGATGTGCAGATGATGATGTGCAAGTAGAGATACTGGGGTGCAAAAGAGCAAAAATAAACAACAATTTGTGGAATGAGGTAGTTGGGTGGGCTATTTACAGATGGGCTGTGTACAGGTGCAGTGATTGGTAAGCTGCTCTGACAGGTGATGCTTAAAGTTAGTGAGGGAGATATAAGTCTCCAGCTTCAGTGATTTTTTTGCAATTCGTTCCAGTCATTGGCAGCAGAGAACTGGAAGGAAAGACTGCCAAATGAGGAATTGGCTTTGGGGGTGACCAGTGAAATATACCTGCTGGAGTGCGTGCTACGGGTGGGTGTTGCTATGGTGACCAGTGACCTGAGATAAGGCGGGGCTTTACCTAGAAAATACTTATATATGACCTGGAGCCAGTGGGTTTGGCGACGAATATGAAGCGAGGCCCAGCCAACGAGAGCATACAGGTCGCAGTGGTGGGTAGTATATGGGGCTTTGGTGACAAAACGGATGGCACCGTGATAATCAAATCAAATCAAAATGTATTTGTCAAGTGCGCTGAATACAACAGGTAGACCTTACAGTGAAATACTTACTTAAAGGCTCTAACCAATAGTGCAAAAAAGGTATTAGGTGAACAATAGGTAGGTAAAGAAATAAAACAACAGTAAAAAGACAGGCTATATACAGTAGCGAGGCTATTAAAGTAGCGAGGCTACATACAGACACCGGTTAGTCAGACTGGTTGAGGTAGTATGTACATGTAGAGATGTTTAAAGTGACTATGCATATATGATGAACAGAGAGTAGCAGTAGCGTAAAAGAGGTGTTGGTGGGTGGTGGGACACAATGCAGATAGCCTGGTTAGCCAATGTGCGGGAGCACTGGTTGGTCGGCCCAATTGAGGTAGTATGTACATGAATGCATATTTAAAGTGAATATGCATATATGATAACGACAACAGACCGCAGATAGTGTCCCACAAATTGGCCACGTTTCTACAGGTGAATGGCAGACAGCACATCAGGTCTGCACCGTGTCATCTATCTACCAACAAGCTGGCACAGAGGCTTGTACAGACCATGAAACATGCCTTAAAATCATCTCAGGGTCAAGGGACACAGCACCAATGTCTGCACAGCTTCCTGCTATCCTACAGGAACACACCACATTCACCCACCAAGGCTTCGCTTGCATCGCTTCTCCTGAAGAGAGAGCTACACACAAGCTTTGACCTACTCAAACCGTGGGAATGCAAAGGAGACAGTACGACGTTAACAGGAGAGTCAAGTCAAACGTTGTGAACTGAGAGCAAAGGACATTGCTTTTAATTTTGGAGAAACTGTCTTAGCTAGGAACTACCTCAGAGGACCAAAGTGGGTTCCTGCTACAGTCATTGCTCAGACTGGTTCTGTGTCCTACTGTACACTATCCAGACTGCAGAGGACGTCATCTGGAAAAGGCACACATATCAGTTACTGTTGAGTAAAGCCACACTGACAGAACCACCAGAGTGGTCCAGAACTGTTACTGGGTGACACCCTGACCCAGCAGTCGTCACCTAGGGCAGGGTTTCCGAACTCCAGTCCTCGAGTACCCCGACGGGTCCACATTTTCGCTGTAACCCTGGACAAACTCATCAAGGGCTTGATAATGATAATGGCGCCGGAGGAGATGGCTGCCGTTTTACGGTCCCCTAACCAATTGTGCTATTGTGTGTGTTTCTTTCACATTATTTGTAACTTAATTTGTACATAATGTTTCTGCCATCGTCTCTTATGACTGAAAAGAGCTTCTAGATATCAGGACAGCAATTACTCACCTTGTACTGGAAGATGATTTTTTCTTTAACGAGTCGAACGCAAAGGATTTACTTCAGACACCCGACAAGGCCCTGTCATTCTCAGGAGAAAGAGATAGAGATATTTAGACGTAGGTCAGGGTGCCTTGTAAGGATCCGAAGGCGAGTGGGTAATCTGCCTTTACCATCAGTCCTATTAGCCAACGTACAATCATTGGATAACAAAACAGACGAACTATGATCACGTATATCCTACCAACGGGCCATTAAAAACTGTATTATCTTATGTTTCACTGAGTCGTGGCTGAACAACGACATGAATAACATAAAGCTTGCGGCTTTTAAGTTGCACCGGCAAGATAGAACAGCCCCCTCTGGTAAGACAAGGGGTGGCGGTCTGAGTATATTTGTAAAAAAAAACAGCTGGTGCACAAAATCTAATAGTGTGGAAGTCTCAAGGTTTTGCTCTCCTGAGGTAGAGTATCTCGTGATAAGCTGTGGACCACACTATTTACCAAGAGAGTTTCATCTATATTCTTCGTAGGTGTCTATTTACCACCACTAACTGATGCTGGCACTAAGACTGCATTCAATGAGCTGTATTAGGCCATAAGCAAACAGGAAAACACTCACCCAGAGGCGGCACTCCTAGTGGCCGGGGACTTTAATGCAGGGAAACTTTAATCCATATTACCTAATTTCTATCAGCATGTTAAATGTGCAACCAAAGGGAAAAAACTATAGTCCATCTTTACTCCACACACAGAGACACATACAAAGCTTTCCCTAGCCCTCCATTTGGCAAATTTGACCATAATTCTATCCTCCTGATTCCTGCTTACAAGCTAAAATTAAAGCAGGAAGCACCAGTGACTCGGTCAATGAAGAAGTGGTCAGATGATGCAGATGTTAAGCTACGGGACTGTTTTGCTAGCACAGACTGGAATATGTTCCAGGGATTCTTCTGATGGCAGGCAACATCCGCACTGAGCTAAAAGCTAGAGCTGTCGCTTTCAAGGAGCGGGACTCTAACCCAGAAGCTTAAAATAAATCCCGCTATGCCCTCAGACAAACTATCAAACAGGCAAAGCGTCAATACAGGACTAAGATCGAATCGTACTACACCAGCGCCGACGCTCGTCGGATATGGCCGGGCTTGCAAACTATTACAGACTACAAAGGGAAGCACAGCCGCGAGCTGCCCAGTGACACGAGCCCACCAGATGATAGAAATTACTTCTACGCTCACTTTGAGGCAAGCAACACTGATGAGAGCATCAAATGTACGGATGACAGTGTGATTACGCTCTCCGTAGCGGATGAGAGTAAAACCTTTAAACAGGTCGACATTCGCAAGACAGATTACCAGGATGTGAACTCCGAGCATGCGCTGACCAAGAGGCAAGTGTCTTCACTGACAACCTGTCCCTAACTAAGTCTGTAATACCAACATTTTTCAAGCAGACCGTCATAGTCCCTGTGCCCAAGAACACTAAGGTAACCTGCCCTTAATGTTTACCGACCCGTAGCACCCACGTCTGTAGACACGAAGTGCTTTGAAAGGCTGGTCATGGCTCACATCAACACCATAGTCCCAGAAACCCTAGACCCACTCCAATTTGCATACCTCCCCAACAGATCCACAGATGATGCCATCTCTATTGCACTCCACACTGCCCTTTCACCTGTACAAAAGGAACACCTATGTGAGAATGCTGTTCATTGACTACAGCTCAGTGTTCAACACCAGGGTGCCCACAAAGCTTATCACTAAGCTAAGGACCCTGGGACTAAACACCTCCCTCTGCAACTGGATCCTGGAATTCCTGATGGGCCGCCCCCAGGTGGTAATGGCAGGCAACAACACATCCACCACGCTGATCCTCAAAACTGGGGCCTCTCAGGGGTGCGTGCTCAATCCCCCCCTGTACTCCCTGTTCACTCATGACTGCATGGCCAGGCACAACTTCAACACCATCATTAAGTTTGCCGATGACACAATAGTGGTAGGCCTGATCACCAACGATGAGACAGCCTATTGGGAGGAGGTCAGAGACCTGGCAGTGGGGTGCCAGGATAACAACCTCTCCCTCAATGTAATCAAGACAAAGGAGATGATTGTGGACTACAGGAAAAAGAGGACGGAGTGCACCCACATTCTCATCGATGGGGCTGTAATGGAGCAGGTTGAGAGCTTCAAGTTCCTTGGTGTCCACATCACCAACAAACTATCATGGTCCAAACACACCAAGACAGTCGTGAAGAGGGTACGACAAAACCTATTCCCCCTCAGGAGACTAAAAGGATTTGGCACGGGTCCTCAGAAACTCAAAAAGTTCTACCTCTGTACCATCGAGAGCATCCTGATTGGTTGCATCATTGCCTGGTATGGCAATTGCTCGGCCTCCGACCGCAAGGCACTACAGAGGGTAGTGCGTACGGCCCAGTACATCACTGGGGCCAAGCTTCCTGCCATCCAGGACCTCTATACCAGGCAATGTCAGAGGAAAGTCCTAAAAATTGTCAAAGATTCCAGTTGCCATAGTCATACTGTTCTCTCTGCTACCGCACGGCAAGCGGTACTGGAGCGTCAAGTCAAGGACCAAAAGGCTTTTTGACAGCTTCTTCCCCCAAGCCATAAGACTCCTGAACTGCTGATCAAATGGCGACCCAGACTATTTGCATTGCCCCCCCCCCCTTTTACGCTGCTGTTACTCTCTGTTTATCATCTATGCATAGTCACTTTAATTCTACCTACATGTACATATTACCTCTATGACCTCAACTAACCTGTGCCCTCGCACATTGACTCTGTACCAGTACTCCCTGTATATAGCCTCTATTACTATTATTTTACTGCTGCTCTTTAATTATTTATATATATATATATATATGTAAGTGTTAAGTAAAATAGATATAATTTAAAAAGTAAAAATAAATATATATATATATATATATTTATATATATATATATATATATATACTTAAATTATATATATTTTACTTAACACTTATTTTTCTTTAAACTACATTGTTGGTAAAAGGCTTGAAAGTAAGCATTTCAATGTAGGTTGTATTTGGCGCATCTGATGAATACCATTTGATTTGATTTGATTTGATGAGTAGTTGACAAGTTGAATCAGGTGTGCTTGTCCAGGGTCACAATACAAACGTGTACTGTTAGGGGTACTCAAGGACCAGGATTGGGAAACACTGACCTACAGTTGAGGCTCACAGTCACTTTCTCCGGACACTGACTCAGCCGTACCCAAACAAGACTGTGACACAGGCTACTCACATGCCTACAGCTGTGTCAACGCCACAGTCTAAAGACATTGTTGTTAAGAGTCAGGTTGACTGTCATTACCTTATGAAAGATAGGCAGGCACTAGAGGTTTTCACGGTTTCAACAGACACAAAATACTGAGATCCGAACCGGGACCCGAACAGGTCTGGGCCATGAATTCAGACTTTTGTCTCAGACCTGGTCGGATATCATTTCCACAGTCTCAGGTATGTGCAATTAAAATTGATTTACCGATTGGAACCGATTGGACCTGTCCTCTGTTATTTTAGTGTTTATGTGATGAGAACTATGTGAGCTTGTTATCTGTGACAGCCAATTGCAACTTAATAAAACGTATAGCTTGTGTCCAGCTGAAACTGGTTCTGGCTGCTACCTCACATGTGCCTGCTGCTGAGAAGAGAGAGAGCGAGTAAAATGAGCCTTGGCCTCAGCTACTTTCATTTAAGTGATGAAAGTTAGAGCAGAAACAGTATAGTAAAAAGTATAGTGAAAAGAAGCCAACAAGGGAAATGTCCTCTGGGAAAAGTTTTAATATTTTAGTAGACAAAGATGAAAAGAACGTTGTTGTGGCCAAATAGACTGTGTGTAAATCATTATTCAGATTTGATGCAATCTTCTAACTTTCATTTATTTATTTTAGTATTTATTAGAAATTGTGTAGTCATTATTATTATTATTGTAAATTGTTATTATTATTATTATTTTTGTAATATGTAATCATCTGAACCAGTTCTTGAAATAGCCAATGCAATAAGTGTTTTCTTTCATTTTGTTGAGACATTTTTGTTGGCTAAATTACAGTACCAGTAAAAAGTTTGGAAAAATCTACTCATTCAAGGGTTTTTCTTAATTTGTACTATTTTCTACATTGTAGAATAATAGTGAAGACATCACAACTATGAAATAACACATATGGAATCATGTAGTAACCAAAAAAGTGTTAAACAAATCTAAATATATTTGTTATTTTAGATTATTCAAAGCCACCCTTTGCCTTGATGACAGCTTTGCACACTCTTGGCTTTCTCTCAACCAGTTTAATGAAGAATGCTTTTCCAACAGTCTTGAAGGAGTTCCCACATATGCTGAGCACTTGTTGGCTGCTTTTTCTTCACTCTGCAGTCCACTCTGCATTTCCAAAGCATCTCAATTGGGTTAAGGATCCACCCCTTTTTTCCAATTTTGACATACCCTTTTATTCAAATTTGACATACCCAAATCTAACTGCCTGTAGCTCAGGCCCTGAAGCAAGGATATGCATTTTCTTGATAACATTTGAAAGGAAACACTTTGAAGTTTGTGGAAATGTGAAAGGAATGGAGGATAATATAACACATTAGATCTGGTAAAATATAATACAAAGAAAAAACAACCTTTTTTGTATTATTTTTTGCACAATCATCTTTGAAATGTAAGAAAAAGGGCATAATTAATTATTCTAGCCCAGTCGCAATTTAGACTTTGGCTACTAGATGGCAGCCCTGTATGTGCAACGTTTTAGAGTGATCCAGCGAGATCTTGCGTATCTATTCAAAATGTTGTATCAATTCTGCCCAAATGTGTCTAATTGGTTTATTCATACATTTTCAAGTTCATAACTGTGCACTCTCCTCAAAAATAGCATGGTATTCTTTCACTCTAATAGCTACTGTAAATTGGACAGAGCAGTTAGATTAACAAGAATTTAAGCTTTCTGCCCATATCAGATATGTCTATGTCATGGGAATTGTTTTGTTTCTTACAACCTCATGCTAATCACATCAGCCTACATTAGCTCAACCGTCCCGCGGACGGGACACCGATCCTGAAGAAGATTTATTAAGGTCAGGTGATTGTTGAGGCCAAGTCATCTGATGCAGCACTCCATCACTCTCCATGGTCAAATAGCCCTTACACAGCCTGGAGGTGTTGGGTCATTGTCCTGTTGAAATACAAATGATAGTCCCACTAAGTGCAAACCAGTTGGGATGGCATATCGCTGAATAATGCTATGGTATCCATGCTGGTTAAGTGTGCCTTGAATTCTAAATAAATCACTGACAATGTCATCAGCAAGCAATCCCACACCATCACACCTCCTCCTCCATGCTTTATGGTGGGAACCTGATTAGGACTCATCAGACCAAAGGACAGATTTCCACCGTCTAATGTCCATTGCTTGTGTTTCTTGGCCCAGGAAAGTCTCTTCTTGTTATTGATGTCTTTTAGTAGTGGTTTCCTTGCAGCAATTTGACCATGAAGGCCTAATTCACGCAGTCTCCTCTGAACAGTTAATGTTCAGATGTGTCTGTTACTTGAACTCTGTGAGGTGCAATCTGAGGTGTAGTTAATTTCTAATTTCTGAGGCTGGTAACTCTAATGATGTTATCCTCTGCAGCAGAGGTAACTCTGTGTCTTCCTTTCAAATCAAATCAAATTGTATTGGTCACATACACATGGTTAGCAGATGTTATTGCGAGTGTAGCGAAATGCTTATGTGGCGGTCCTCTGAGAGCCAGTTTTATCATAGTGCTTGATGGTTTTTGCAACTGCACTTGTTGTAAGTCGCTCTGGATAAGAGCGTCTGCTAAATGACTTAAATGTAAATGTAAATAAACTTTGAAAGTTCTTGAAATGTTCCAGATTGACTGACCTTCATGTTTTAAAACAATGGTGGACTGTGGTTTCTCTTTGCTTATTTGAGTTGTTCTTGCCATAATGTGGACTTGGTCTTTTTCCAAATAGGGCTATCTTCTGTATACCACCCATACCTTGTCACAACACAACTGATTAGCTCAAACGCATTAAGAAGAAAGACATTCCACAAATAAACTTTTAACGAGGCACACCTGTTAATTTAAATGCATTCCAGATGACTGCGTCATGAAGCTGGTTGAGAGAATGCCAAGGGTGTGCAAAGCTGTCATCAAGGCAAAGGGTGGCTACTTTGAAGCATCTCAATATATAAAATATATTTTGATTTGTTTAATAATTTTTTGATTACTAGATGATTCCATATGTGTAATTTCATAGTTTTGATGTATTCACTATTATTCTACAATGTAGAAAATATAAAAAATATAGAAAAACCCTTGAATGAGTAGGGCAAAAGTCCAACCTTTTGACTGGTACTGTATGTTGAGTTGAGCACGTTCCAGATAAATGGTTGAACTGAATTCCTGTATCCTGTCTCCCGTCTCGTCATTGTTGAATTGATTAAAGATGTGGTTATGAAATCTTCGAGAAATAACAATGAACAAACAACAGGCACAATTCCGATATAAACATTTTTTCTCAAAGATTCAGGAATGTCACATGCACAGATCCGTACACTTGTAACAACTTAAGCATTATGAAACTTCTATTTGATCAAATACGTCTAATCTATCAAAATAGCAATTCCCTTTTATCTTGACCAAATTTGGCACTCTCATTGCACCCCATACAAAAACCCTCCCTCGGTCTGCTTAGCGATTATTTTAACTAGGACAGATTTGGAGCGAAGTCGACCCTCTCGCCTCTGTCTCTCTGGTTGTAGTTACTGTAATAGAACAAGGTGGGGCATGCAAACCGTTTTACACCAATGATGTGTATAATGTATACACTGAGTATACAAAACATTAAGAACACCTGCTCTTTCCATTAAATAGACTGACCTGGTGAATCCAGGTGAAAGCTATGATGCCTTATTGATGTCACTTGTCAAATCCGCTTCAATCAGTGTTTAAATAATTATTTTTAAGCCTTGAGACTATTGAGACATGGATTGTGTATGTGTGCCATTCAAAGTGGAAATGGGCAAGACAAAATATTTAAGTGCCTTTGAACTGGATATGGTAGTAGGTGCCTGTCTCACTGGTTTGTGTCAAGAACTGACCATCCTACCGATACTCAATTTCGGCGATATCATTTACAAAATAGCCCCCAACACTCTACTCAACAAATTGGATGCAGTCTATCACAGTGCCATCCGTTTTGTCACCAAAGCCCCATATAATACCCACCCCTGCAACCTGTACGCTCTCGTTGGCTGGCCCTCGCTTCACACTCATCGCCAAACCCACTGGCTTCAGGTCATCTACAAGTCTCTGATAGGTAAGGCCCCGCCTTATCTCAGCTTACTGGTCACCATAGCAGCACCCACCCGTAGCACGCGCTCCAGCAGGTATATCTCTCTAGTCACCCCCAAAGCCAATTCCTCCTTTGGCCGCCTTCCTTCCAGTTCTCTGCTGCCAATGACTGGAATGAATTGCAAAAATCACTGAAGCTGGAGACTCTTACATCCCTCACTAGCTTTAAGGACCAGCTGTCTGAGCAGCTCACAGATCACTGCACCTGTACATAGCCCATCTGTAAATAGCCCAACCAACTCCCTCATCCCCATACTGTATTTATTTATTTATTTATCTTGCTCCTTTGCACCCCTGTATCTCTACTTGCACATTCATCTTCTGCACATCAATCACTCTAGTGTCTAATTGGTATATTGTAATTACTTTGCCACCATGGCCTATTTATTGCCTTACCTCCCTTTTCTTACCTCATTTGCACATACTGTATACAGAGTTTCTTCAACTGTATTATTGACTGTATGTTTTGTTTATTCCATGTGTAACTCTGTGTTGTTGTTTGTGTCGAACTGCTTTGCTTTATTCTTGGCCAGGTCGCAGTTGTAAATGAGAACTTGTTCTCAACTTACCTACCTGGCTAAATAAAGGTGAAAAAAAAAAAAGCTGCAGACTTTTTCACACTCAACAGTTTCTCGTGAGTGCTAAAGGACATCCAGCCAACTTGACACAACAGTGGGAAGCATTGGAGTCAACATGGAACAGCTTCCCTGTGGAACACTTTCGACACCTTGTAGTGTCGAAAGTGTCCAGACGAATTGGGGCTGTTCAAGAATGAGAGGAATGAACCACCGGTGTACTATATTGCCCTCGTCTGTCCAAGTTGAAGAACTACTACTACAGCCTGCCTACACCATCCAAGTAGCCTGAATGAGACATGTGATAAAATGTTTCATTAAATAGAAATTATTCCATAATAAAAAAATACTGAAGACAATTATGTCATTGTCAAGAGGACATACACCTCCATTTTAATTTACAATACCTTAAGCCAACACTGTTTGATTATAATATGAAGCTGATATTTCACAGAACTGGAGGTTTTGTAAGACACTGACTGTCCTGTGAATGTCATTTTTGCTCAAATGTGTTTGTGTGCAAGCAAACAACTTATGATAACGCACACAGGAATGGTATTAAAGTAGGCCTACATAGAGCAGAGCTGGGACAATATATATTGTTCCAATTATCTGTTACTTATCACAGTTAATATGCAAACTTGAGGTGAAAGTCAAATCATGCAAAGATTATATATTAAAGTTTATATTATTCTTTCATTTGATTTTAAACATAAATGGTTTGGGTTTACGATCTCTGTTCTTCAGCACAAATCAAGAAGTTTGAAAATCCAGAAATGGATTACCAGGGGAGGGTGTGAAATCAAGAGAAAATAATTAACACAGGACTGCTCTTATTCATTGGACTGCATTTTTAAATCGAGAAGCATGTATAACCTCTCTTCCAATGTGACTTCAGTGCACTACATCTGTGTACTGCATCTTGACTTGGCTCCCTGTGAATATTTAGATTATTGTTCAAAATAGATAAAGAGTTTATTCGATATCCAATGGTTCGTTGCATTTCCCGAAGCGGAATATTTCACTCGGACAGGAGTTGATTGGGCCATGCGCTCCTCCCCATTTAACAGGTCATGCGTTCCTCTTGTTTTGAATTTGAATTATTTTCACAATGCATATCCTCTTTGATTCGATAGTATAAAACTCAGCAAACTCCAGCGTTCAGCTACTTAGTGGCTGGTTATGTTTTCTTATAAGTGAGGCCTTACATAGATGGGAGGCCTGTCTCTGAGTGTTTAAAAAAAAGTTGAACTGTCACTTTAAAACAATGATGACACGCCTACTTTCAACGTACTCCTTGAAGCTCGTAGTGTGGTTGCGCTGTGATTGGAAGCAGGGAAGCGTCGAGCAGCGAGCGTCCTGTCTGCTTCTCACTGGTGAAGGACTACCTTTCGGCTCTGCCTCTCGCGGGGCTGCTGTACAAAGATGGCGGGCGAACTGGTGGAAGCGATGGTAAGCAGAGATCCGCTCGACCGGGTTGATAGGAAAGGGCCTGCGTGGGAGATGGCCGGTTAGTATGGGAAACTGTAAAGGTTTCCCATGAATACTGTATAAAAGGGTTTAACTTAGTGAAGGTTGATTAAATGGTAGTTATATTGAAACTGGTTTCTCTTCGCCGCTAAGTGCGTCTAGCTAACGTTAGCTAGCAGGGACATGGAAAATGAATGATGCGGCCATAAAAACACTCGCCAGCAGGGAGTCAGTGCGAAATTGTATCATTCAATGTTTATGCGAGAGATTGTATTCAACATTCGGTCCATCCACTGGCACTTTGACTTGTCAATAGACGTATTTTCACTGTTGGGATAACAACAAAGCAAGTGGAGTTAACGTTAGCTTACCCACTAGCCTAGCTTCTTGTCAGACAAGGCAATTGTCAATGCCGCTGTCCACCTCTACACGCTGCAAGCCTGATACACGAGTTGTAGAAATGAACCTGAATTAATGAGATTGATGTAATTAGTTTGCAAGACTTTTCTAACTACACTGAACAAAAATATAAACGCAACAAATATTAGACTGAGTTACAGTTCATATAGGAAATCAGTCAATTGAAATCAATTAATAAAGCCTAATCTATGGATTTCACATGACTGGGAATACAGATTAATCTGTCAGTCACAGATACCTTAAAAAAAAAAGTAGGATCGTGGATCAGAACCTGTCTGTGTCTGGTGTGACAACCGTTTGCCTCATACAGAGCGACACATCTTCACATATAGTTGTTCAGGCTGTGGAAAGTTGTCCCACTACTCTTCAATGGCTCTGCGAAGTTGCTGGATATTGGTGGGAACTGGAACACTGTCGATTCAGAGCATTCCAAACATGCACAATGGGTGAGATGTCTGGTGAGTATGCAGGCCATTGAAAAACTGGGACATTTTTCAGCTTCAAGGAATTGTGTACAGATCGTTGTGACATGGGGCTTTGCATTTCGTGCTGAAACGAGGTGATGGCGGCAGATGAATTTCACGACAATGGGCCTCAGGATCTCATCAGGGTATCTCTGTGCATTCAAATAGACAACGAACAATTGCATTCTATCAATGGCTATCTTATGCCAGCCCATACCATAACCCCACCGCCACCATGGACACTCTGTTCACAATGTTGACATCAGCAAACCGCTCACCCACAAGATGCCATACACTGTCTGCCATCTGTCTGGTACAGTTGAAACTTGGATTATTCCGTGAAGTGAATACTTCTCCAGCGTGCCAGTGGCCGTCGAAGGTGAGCGTTTGCCCACAACTCTGTTACAACTCCAAAATGCAGTCATGTCAAGACCCAGGTGAGGACGACAAGCACGGAGATGAGCTTCCCTGAGACTGTTTCTGACAATTTGTGCCGAAATTCTTCAGTTGTGCAAACCCACAGTTTCATCAACTGTCCAGGTGGCGTGTCTCAGATGATCCTGCAGGTGAAGAAGCCAGATGTGGAGATTCTGGGCTGGCGTGTTACATGTGGTATGTGGTTGTGAGGCCGGTTATTTTTTTATTTAAGCTTTTATTTAACTAGGCAAGTCACACCAACACTACATAAAGAGAGAGACCTAAGACAACAACTTAGCATGGCAGAAGCACATGAAAACACAGCATGGTAGCAACACATAACAACATGGCAGCAGCACAAAACATGGTACAAACATGATTGGGCACAGACAACGGCACAAAGGGCAAGAAGGTAGAGACAACAATGCATCACGCAGAGCAGCCACAACAGTCAGTAAGTGTCCACGATTGAGTCTTTGAATGAAGAGATGGAGATAAAAACAGTGGAGGTTTTTTTTGCAGCTCGTCCAAGCCTCTAGCTGCAGCGAACTGAAAAGAGGAGCAACCCAGGTTAGACGTACCACAATTGGATGTGATTTATGATAGAGAAATTAACATTCAAAATTCAAAGGGCACTCGCACATCTGAGCTGTCTTTTTTTTTTTAAGGTGCATGGTAACAGTTGAATAAGATGAGGGGAAAAAATAAGAAACCCACACTTCTCTTGATAGTATCACTTCTCTTTAATAGGCTTTACGTATCGGCCTCAAGGCCTTCGTCAGAGCTTTTGAGTTAACAAAAATAATTATGTCGACATGGCTCCACCCACATCTGTTCCATGCATCAAATGGGGTTAGAGTCGAGGGAAAGTAAGTAAGCGTTACCAAAAATAACAATGTGCATTTGATAAATATTAAAATAGTGTGACGTCAGAGTAATCTGAAATGTGGGCATTAATTGATCAAATTTACGACGTAACATACATTGGCATTTCATCAGTATTATTTATGTCACCTCCCCTGTCTGATATCTTGACCTTCTCAATGCCACAAAATCTGACGGTAGAAATGTCATATTTTTGGTCAATTAAAATCTACTGGGACTGTATAATCCCTGTCGTTTCTCCTGATTTTTAAAATTTATATTCACAAATTCTCTGTTGGAGAGAACGAGAGGTTTTACCTACATAACACAATCCACATGGACATTTAATCATGTAGATAACATGGGTGGTGGAGCACGTATTGTCATTTATTGGGAACCGTTTTGAACATGAATGAATGCTCCCATTTCAGATTACTCTGTATTGCGCTGTACCCAATGATTTATGAAAACTTGCTTGGTGGGTTGATGTCCTCATTGTGGTTTTACAGATGTGTTTAATATGTTTTATGTACACCCTTTTATTAGAATATTTATGAAATTCACAATGTTATATTTGGTAACTAACTTATTTTCCGTCGACTCGAACCACATTCGATGGATGTGAGTAAAGCTGTCTACATAAGGGTGCAAAAAAAAAAGACTGGAAAAAAATCACAAAAGCTCTGGCGAAGGCCTTGGGGCTGATGCATAAAGCTTATTAAAGAGCACTGATGCTATCAAGATTAGTGTGCAGGTTTATTTTTTTTCTCTCAAAGAAATAAACATTACATTCTCTGGTAACAGCTCTGGTGGACA
This sequence comes from Oncorhynchus nerka, assembly GCF_034236695.1. Taxonomy (NCBI): domain Eukaryota; kingdom Metazoa; phylum Chordata; class Actinopteri; order Salmoniformes; family Salmonidae; genus Oncorhynchus; species Oncorhynchus nerka. The sequence continues at coordinate 59,383,422 of NC_088419.1, read as the reverse complement.
TTCCTGCAGTCAGCATGCCAATTACATGCTCCCTCAACATGAGACATCTGTGGTGTTGGACAAAACTGCATATTTTTTGTGGCCTTTAATTGTCCCCAGCACAAGGTGCACCTGTGTAATCATGCTGTTTAATCAGCTTCTTGATATGCACATCTGTCAGGTGGATGGATTATCTTGGCAAAGGAGAAATGCTCACTAACAGAGATGTGCACAAAATTTGAAGTATTTTCTGCGTATGTAACATTTATGGGATCTTTCATTTCAGCTCATGAAACATGGGACCAACACTTTACATGTTGCATCTATTTTTGTTCAGTGTAGATAGTGACTAGCTAGCTACATGCATTGATGGTGTTGTGTCCTACACTACTTAAAGGGGGGACCAGTCTAGGTTTTGTTTGCAGGAAAAATATTCTATGCATGGTGTTAGGAACAGAAGGGGCTCATGGGTCATGCTACTGAATTCTAGATGGGAGGGAGGAAAATATTACTTGAAGCAAGTGCACAGACACTATATTTACACAAAAGTATATGTGGACACCTTCAAATTAGTGGATTCTGCTATTATTTCAGCCACACCCATTGCTGCCTGGTGTATAAAGTCAAGCACACATCCATGCAATCTCTATAGACAAACATTTGCATTAGAATGACACCATCACACTTTCCAACAAGTCAATAAGTAACTTTCTGTCCAGCATGACAATGCCCCCATGCACAAAGTGAGGTCCATACCGAAATGGATTGTCGATCGGTGTGGAAGAATTTGACTGGCCTGCACAGAACCCTGACCTCAACCCCATCGAACACCTTTGGTATGAATTGGAATACCGACTGTGAGCCAGGCCTAATCGCACAACCTCACTAATGCTCTTGTGGCTTAATGGAATCAAGTGCCGGCAGCAGCAATGTTCCAACATCTAGTGGAAAGCCTTCCCAGAAGAGTGGAGGCTGTTTATAGCAGCAAAGGGGGGGGACCAACTCCATATTAATGCCCATGATTTTGGAATGAGATGTTTGACGAGCAGGTGTCTACATACTTCTGGTCATGTGTATTTCAATTTAGCATTAATCATTTGAGTTGACATGCTGAGTGTTAATTTCTTTATACCAGGTAATTATATAGATAGGTCTGTGCACAGCTCTTCAAATCAAATGTTATTGGTCAAATACACATATTTAGCAGATGTTATTGCGGGTATAGAAAAATGCTTGTGTTTACAGACAGATTATTTTACTTATAATTCACTATCACAATTCCAGTGGGTCACAAGTTTACATACACTAAGTTGACTGTGCCTTTAAACAGCTTGGAAATTCCAGAAAATTATGTCATGGCTTTAGAAGCTTCTGATAGGCGAATTGACATAATTTGAGTCAATTGGAGATGTACCTGTGGATGTGTTTCAAGGCCTACCTTCAAACTCCGTGCCTCTTTGCTTGACATCATGGGAAGATCAATAGAAATCAGCCAAGACCTCCACAAGTCTGGTTCATCCTTGGGAGCAATTTCCAAATGCCTGAAGGTACCACGTTCATCTGTACAAACAATAGTACACATAGTATCAACACCATGGGACCACGCAACTGTCGTACTGCTCAGGAAGGAGATGCGTTGTGTCTCCTAGAGATAAACGTACTTTGGTGCGAAAAATGCAAATCAATCCCAGAATCCCAGAAATCAATCCCAGAACAGCAAAGGGCCTTGTGAAGCTGCTGGAGAAAACGGGTACAAAAGTATCTATATCCACAGTAAAACGAGTCCAATAGACAACCTGAAAGGCCGCTCAGCAAGGAAGAAGCCACTGTTCCAAAACCGCCATTAAAAAAAGCCAGCCTACGGTTTGCAACTGCACATGGGGACAAAGATCGTACTTTTTGGAGAAATGTCCTCTGGTCTGATGAAACAAAAATACAACTGTTTGGCCATAAGGGCCATCAATATGTTTGGAGGAGAAAGGGGAATGCTTGCAAGCTGAAGAACACCATCCCAACCTTGAAGCATGGGGGTGGCAGCATCATGTTGTGGGGGTGCTTTGCTGAAGGAGGGACTGGTGCACTTCACAAAATAGATGGCATCATGAGGAAAGAAAATTGTGGATATATTGAAGCAACCTCTCAAGACATCAATCAGGAAGTTAAAGCTTGATTGCCAATGGGTCTTCCAAATGGACAATGACCCCAAGCATACTTCCAAAGTTGTGGCAAAATGGCTTAAGGACAACAAAGTCAATGTATTGGAGTGGCCATCACAAAGCTCTGACCTAAAACCTATAGAATATTTGTGGGCAGAACTAAAAAAGCTTGTTTGACCCAACTTATTGTGGAAGGCTACCCAAAATGTTTGACCCAATTTAAACAATTTAAAGGCAATGCTACCAAATACTAATTGAGTGTATGTAAACTTCTGACCCACTGGGAATGTGATGAAAGAAATAAAAGCTGAAATAAATCATTCTCACTACTATTATTGTGACATTTCACATTCTTAAAATAAAGTTGTGATCCTAACTGACCTAAGAAAGGGAATTTTTACTAGGATGAAATGTCAGGAATTGTGACACACCTGAGCCAAATACAGTTAAACTCAGTTTATGTAAACTTCTGACTTCAACTCTCTATCTATATTGTGTGTGTGTAATATATACTGGATACAGTTCCTTTATTTATATATATTTTTGTTGCCTCCTGGGCCTAAGGGCTTCAGCCCCGGTAAACCCCAGCATTAAGCCAGTCCTGCGCCTGGCATCTACTACCATACCCCTTTCAAAGGCACTTAAATATTATCTTGCCCATTCACCCTCTGAATGGCCACAAACACAATCCATGTCTCAAGGCTTAAAAATCCTTCTTTAACCTTTTACTGCAGTTGGCTAAATCAGGACATTTTTACTATGATTAAATGTCAGGAATTGTGAAACTGAGTTTCATTGTATTTGGCTAAGGTCTATGTAAACTTCCAACTTCAACTGTACATATGAAATGAGTAAAACATTATTAAAGTGATCAGTGATTTCATGTACATAGGGCAGCAGCCTCTTAATGTGCAGGGTTGACTAACTAGTGTTGGCTACCTTTTTAAAGTTATTGGCACTTGCCGAGCTCAAGGAATCAAGATGGTAATCCAAAACTTCCCCTCTTCCTATCACTCTCTCCTTTGTGTCTTCCCTTCAGAACATGGTGAAGAGTTTCCGGGTGTCTGACCTGCAGACGCTGCTGGCCTCCATGGGCCGCAGTAAGAGTGGTCTAAAGCATGATCTGGTGGGACGGGCGCTGAGGCTGGTGCAGACAGAGTACAGCCCAGAGCTGCTGAAGAACGTGCGGCAGCTGTACGAGTCACGCTTCCCCAAGGCGTCGGGTTGGCTGGCTGCTCGGCGCCCGGAGGGGGTTCCGGTGGCCTACTCCTCCCTCAGCTCGTCCCCCACAGGCACTCAGGGCGCAGACTACCTCAATGGCATCCCCAAGCTGTCCTCCACACCTGCGGCTGAGGTCAAGCTGGTGTCGCTGCCCTTCTACCAAACTCTGGAGACGCTGTTGCCGCCAACAGAGCTAAGTGAGTGATTTTTGTCAGTGAGATGTGGAGAGCTTTCGGTCTAGTCAAGTCCTTGTAGAGAGGCCAAAAGGTTCCTGGTCAGCTCCTATGGTCAGTAAAAAAACCTGGCCCGCCTTTGGAAAGTATTCAGACCCCATGACTTTTTCCACATTTTATATTACAGCTTTATTCTAAAATGTGTTTAATACATACAAAATCCTCAGCAATCTACACACAATACCCCATAATGACAAGTGAAAACAGGTCTAGAAATTTTTGCAAATACCTTTTTTGATTTACATACAGTGGGGAGAACAAGTATTTGATACACTGCTGATTTTGCAGGTATTCCTACTTACAAAGCATGTAGAGGTCTGTAATTTGTATCATAGGTACACTTCAACCTTGAGAGACGGAATCTAAAACAAAAATCCAGAAAATCACATTGTATGATTTTTAAGTAATTAATTTGCATTTTATTGCATGACATAAGTATTTGATCACCTACCAACCAGTAAGAATTCTGGCTCTCACAGACCTGTTTGTTTTTCTTTAAGAAGCCCTCTTGTTCTCCACTACCTGTATAAAAGACACCTGTCCACACACTCAATCAAACAGACAAACTCCAACCTCTCCACAATGGCCAAGACCAGAGAGCTGTGTAAGGACATCAGGGATAAAATTGTAGACCTGCACAAGGCTGGGATGGGCTACAGGACAATAGGCAAGCAGCTTGGTGAGAAGGCAACAACTGTTGGCGCAATTTTTAGAACATGTAAGAAGTTCAAGATGACGGTCAATCACCCTCGGTCTGGGGTTTCCATCCTTCTCCTCTCCTCTACCTGGGCTCGAACCAGGAACACATCGACAACAGTCACCCTCGAAGAAGCATTACCCATGCGGAGCAAGGGGAACAACTACTCCAAGTCTCAGAGCAATTGACTTTTGAAACGCTATTAGAGCGCACCCCGCTAACTAGCTAGCCATTTCACATCGGTTACGCCAGCCTAATCTCGGGAGTTGATAGGCTTGAAGTCATAAACAGCTCAATGCTTGAAGCACAACGAAGAGCTGCTGGCAAAACGCACAAAAGTGTTGTTTGAATGAATGCTTACGAGCCTGCTGGTGCCTACCATCGCTCAGTCAGACTGCTCTATCAAATCATAGACTTAATTATAACATAATACACAGAAATACGAGCCTTTGGTCATTAACATGGTCGAATCCGGAAACTATCATTTCGAAAACAAAACGTTTATTCTTTCAGTGAAATATGGAACCGTTCCGTATTTTATCTAACGGATTGCATCCCTAGGTCTAAATATTGCTGTTACATTGCACTACCTTCAATGTTATGTCATAATTACGTAAAATTCTGGCAAATTAGTTCGCAATGAGCCAGGCTGCCCAAACTGTTGCATATACCCCGATTCTGCGTGCAATGAATGCAAGTGACACAATTTCACCTGGTTAATATTGCCTGCTAACCTGGATTTATTTTAGCTAAATATGCAGGTTTAAAAATATATACTTCTGTGTATTGATTTTAAGAAAGCCATTGATGTTTATGGTTAGGTACACGTTGAAGCAACGACAGTCCTTTTTCGCGAATGCGCACCGCATCGATTATATGCAACGCAGGACATGCTAGATAAACTAGTAATATCATCAACCATGTGTAACTAGTGATTATGATTGATTGTCAAATCAAATGTTATTTGTCACATACACATGTTTAGCAGATGTTAATGCGAGTGTAGCGAAATGCTTGTGCTTCTAGTTCCGACAATGCAGTGATAACCAACAAGTAATCTAACTAACAATTCCAAAACTACCGTCTTATACACAGTGTAAGGGGATAAAGAATATGTACATAGGGATATATGAATGACTGATGGTACAGAGCAGCATACAGTAGATGGTATCGAGTACAGTATATACATATGAGATGAGAATGTAGACAAAGTAAACAAAGTGGCATAGTTAAAGTGGCTAGTGATACATGTATTACATAAGGATGCAGTCGATGATGTAGAGTACAGTATATACGTATGCATATGAGATGAATAATGTAGGGTAAGTAACATTATATAAGGTAGCATTGTTTAAAGTGGCTAGTGATATATTTACATAATTTCCCATCAATTCCCATTATTAAAGTGGCTGGAGTTGGGTCAGTGTCAATGACAGTGTGTTGGCAGCAGCCATTCAATGTTAGTGGTGGCTGTTTAACAGTCTGATGGCCTTGAGATAGAAGCTGTTTTTCAGTCTCTCGGTCCCAGCTTTGATGCACCTGTACTGACCTCGCCTTCTGGATGATAGCGGGGTGAACAGGCAGTGGTTCGGGTGGTTGATGTCCTTGATGATCTTTATGGCCTTCCTGTAACATCGGGTGGTGTAGGTGTCCTGGAGGGCAGGTAGTTTGCCCCCGGTGATGCGTTGTGCAGACCTCACTACCCTCTGGAGAGCCTTACGGTTGAGGGCGGAGCAGTTGCCGTACCAGGCGGTGATACAGCCCGCCAGGATGCTCTCGATTGTGCATCTGTAGAAGTTTGTGAGTGCTTTTGGTGACAAGCCGAATTTCTTCAGCCTCCTAAGGTTGAAGAGGCGCTGCTGCGCCTTCTTCACGGCGCTGTCAGTGTGAGTGGACCAATTCAGTTTGTCTGTGATGTGTATGCCGAGGAACTTAAAACTTGCTACCCTCTCCACTACTGTTCCATCGATGTGGATAGGGGGGTGTTCCCTCTGCTGTTTCCTGAAGTCCACAATCATCTCCTTAGTTTTGTTGACGTTGAGTGTGAGGTTATTTTCCTGACACCACACTCCGAGGGCCCTCACCTCCTCCCTGTAGGCCGTCTCGTCGTTGTTGGTAATCAAGCCTACCACTGTTGTGTCGTCCGCAAACTTGATGATTGAGTTGGAGGCGTGCGTGGCCACGCAGTCGTGGGTGAACAGGGAGTACAGGAGAGGGCTCAGAACGCACCCTTGTGGGGCCCCCCGTGTTGAGGATCAGCGGGGAGGAGATGTTGTTGCCTACCCTCACCACCTGGAGGCGGCCCGTCAGGAAGTCCAGTACCCAGTTGCACAGGGGGGGGTCGAGACCCAGGGTCTCGAGCTTGATGACGAGCTTGGAGGGTACTATGGTGTTGAATGCCGAGCTGTAGTCGATGAACAGCATTCTCACATAGGTATTCCTCTTGTCCAGGTGGGTTAGGGCAGTGTGCAGTGTGGTTGAGATTGCATCGTCTGTGGACCTATTTGGGCGGTAAGCAAATTGGAGTGGGTCTAGGGTGTCAGGTAGGGTGGAGGTGATATGGTCCTTGACTAGTCTCTCAAAGCACTTCATGATGACGGAAGTGAGTGCTACGGGGCGGTAGTCGTTTACCTCAGTTACCTTAGCTTTCTTGGGAACAGGAACAATGGTGGCCCTCTTGAAGCATGTGGGAACAGCAGACTGGTATAGGGATTGATTGAATATGTCCGTAAACACACCGGCCAGCTGGTCTGCGCATGCTCTGAGGGCGCGGCTGGGGATGCCGTCTGGGCCTGCAGCCTTGCGAGGGTTAACACGTTTAAATGTCTTACTCACCTCGGCTGCAGTGAAGGAGAGACCGCATGTTTCGTTGCAGGCCGTGTCAGTGGCACTGTATTGTCCTCAAAGCGGGCAAAAAAGTTATTTAGTCTGCCTGGGAGCAAGACATCCTGGTCCGTGACTGGGCTGGGTTTCTTCTTGTAGTCCGTGATTGACTGTAGACCCTGCCACATGCCTCTTGTGTCTGAGCCGTTGAATTGAGATTCTACTTTGTCTCTGTACTGACGCTTAGCTTGTTTAATAGCCTTGCGGAGGGAATAGCTGCACTGTTTGTATTCGGTCATGTTGCCAGACACCTTGCCCTGATTAAAAGCAGTGGTTCGCGCTTTCAGTTTCACGCGAATGCTGCCATCAATCCACGGTTTCTGGTTAGGGAATGTTTTTATCGTTGCTATGGGAACGACATCTTCAACGCACGTTCTAATGAACTCGCACACCGAATCAGCGTATTCGTCAATATTTTTATCTGACGCAATACGAAACATGTCCCAGTCCATGTGATGGAAGCAGTCTTGGAGTGTGGAGTCAGCTTTGTCTGACCAGCGTTGGACAGACCTCAGCGTGGGAGCCTCTTGTTTAAGTTTCTGCCTGTAGGCAGGGATCAACAAAATGGAGTCGTGGTCAGCTTTTCCGAAAGGGGGCGGGGCAGGGCCTTATATGCGTCGCGGAAGTTAGAGTAACAATGATCCAAGGTTTTACCACCCCTGGTTGCGCAATCGATATGCTGATAAAATTTAGGGAGTCTTGTTTTCAGATTAGCTTTGTTAAAATTTGATTGTTTTTTATATGATAAGTTTAATGCTAGCTAGCAACTTACCTTGGCTTCTTACTGCATTCGCGTAACAGGCAGGCTTCTCGTGAGGCAGGTGGTTAGAGCGTTGGACTAGTTAGCCGTAAGGACGGCTAACTGAACAAGGCAGTTAACCCACCGTTCTTAGGCCGTCATTGAAAATAAGAATGTGTTCTTAACTGACTTGCCTAGTTAAATAAAGGTGTAAAAAAAAAATCGGTGTCCAAAAATACAATGTTCGATTATGAAAACTTCAAATCGGCCCTAATTAATCGGCCATTCTGTTTAATCGGTCGACCTCTAGTACCAAAACAATTCTGAGGTATTGAAGGTCCCTGAGAACACAGTGGCCATCATTCTTAAATGGAAGAAGTTTGGAACCACCAAGACTCTTCCTAGAGCTAGCCACCCAGCCAAACTGAGCAATCGGGGGAGAAGGGCCTTGGTCAGGGAGGTGACCAAGAACCCGATGGTCACTCTGACAGAGCTCTAGAGTTCCTCTGTGGAGATGGTTGTCCTTATGGAAGTTTCTCCCATCTCTGCAGCACTCAAACCATCAGGCCTTTATGGTAGTGGCCAGACAGAAGACACTCTTCAGTAAAAGACGTATGACAGCCCACTTGTAGTTTTCCAAAAAGCACCTGAAGACTCTGACCATGAGAAACAAGATTCTCTGGTCTGATGAAACCATGATTGAACTCTTTGGCCTGAATGTAAAGCGTCACTTCTAGAGGAAACCTGCCACCATCTCTACAATGAAGCATGGTGGTGGCAGCATCATACTTTGGGGATGTTTTTCAGCGGCAGGGACTGGGAGACTAGTCAGGATCGAGGGAAAGCTGAACAGAGCAAAGTACAGAGATCCTCAATGAACCAGCTCCAGAGCACTCAAGACCTCAGACTGGGGCAAAGGATCACCTTGCAAACAGGGCAATGACCCTAAGCACACAGCCATGTCAACACAGGAGTGGCTTTGTGACAAGTCTCTGAATGTCCTTGAGTGGCCCAGCCAGAGCCTGGACTTGAACCCGATCGATCGAACATCTTTGGAGAGACCTGAAAATAGCTGTGCAGCAACACAGTCCATCCAACCTGACAGAGTTTGAGAGCATTTGCAGAGAATGTGAGGAACTCCCCAAATACAGGTGTGCCAAGATTGTAGCGTCATAACCAGAAGACTCCAGGCTGTAATCACTGCCAAAGGTGCTTCAACAAAATACTGAGTAAAGGGTCTGAATACCTATGTAAATGTTATATTTCCATTTCATTTTTTAAATAAATTAGCAAACATTTCTTATACTGTATTTGCTTTGTCCTTATCAGTATTGTGTGTAGATTGATGAGACAAATGTCTGTAGCCCTACAAAATGTTGAAAAAGTTAAGGGGTCTGAATACATTCTGATGACACTGTATATTAATGACAGAAACATGACATTACAATTAAGCGCTAAGGACATTTTGGACATTGCGAAGCACAGGGAACTTGTGTTATGTGTATATCTTTTTTCCTTCTGCATCTGTCCTTGTAGTTGCCCAGAACAGTGAGAAACTGCAGGACAGTCAATGCATATTTGAATTAACACAGAGCCAAGCGGACCAAGTCAGAAACTCAACGTGAGCATAACACTTTTATTCAAAGTTAACTGTGTTTTTTTTTCTACTGCTTGTGACTTTGAGTGGACACTGAGGGGTACCATAACATTCCCTCCCTTGTTGTTTTAGTGAGCTTCGACCAGGAATGAAGGCAATCCAGGTGGTTCTTAGGTGAGTTTACAAGAGTTCAACTGTCCTACACATAACAGCACACCAATCCCACAATTGCATAGGTAATTTCCGGTACATACAGTTGAAGCCTATTCTAGATCAGTAGCAAGGCTTCCATCAATTTGTTCAATGATATTCAAGTGAATATTATAACATTCAAACAAACAATATGCACATTTTACCTGTAGTAGTGGTTTTCCATCAAATAGTCTTTTTGGTAACCTTGAGTTTAGAGTGTTGGACCAGTCACTGAAAGGTCCCTGGTTTGAATCCCAGAGCCCACAAGGTGAAAAATCTTTTGCTGTGCCCTTGAGCAAAGCACTTAACCCCAATTGCTCCAGGGACATGTGGACAATGGTGACTGTGGCATGATCCCATTCCCTACGGGTGTCTCAGGGGGGAGTTGGAAAATGCAAGAACACATTTTCATTACACATTTATAAAAATTTGTAGCAGGACTAATATAACCCCCCCCCAAAAAAACATTGTTAAAAGCTGTACATAATTACGCTGTAACTTCATTTACAGAATAAAAAACAGAAGTATGTGTTTCCATCCCATTTTTAACACTTTAGATGTTTTTGGCACAAAAGTCTGCAATACACAGCAAGTGTGCCCACTTTGGTATTGGCACATGCGCTCTAGCCAACAGCTTGCAGATGCAGCACAGAGGGTAGGCTTCATTATGAGATTATGGATCAGTCAGTTTTAATTTTTTTATTTGTCAATTGACAGTCAAGCATCAATCATCATGCCAACAGCATAACATTTAAGGCCCTCTATTGGAAAGAAGCATTAAAAAAATAAATATAGAATTGTACCTTTTTTATTTAACTAGGCAAGTTGAGAACAAATTCTTATTTACAATGACTGCCAAACCCAGATGATGCTGGGCCAATTGTGCGCTGCCTATGGGACTCCCAATCATGGCCGGTTGTGATACAGCCTGGATTTGAACCAGGGTGTCTGTAGTGATGCCTGGGATGGCTTTCCACTAGATGTTGGAAAATTGCTGCGGGGACTTTTCCATTCAGCCATGAGCATTAGTGAGGTTGGGAAATTATGCTTGACTCGCAATCGGCGTTCCAATTCATCCCAAATGTGTTCAATGGGGTTTAGGTCAGGGCTCTGTGCAGGCCAGTCAAGTTCTTCCAAACTGATCTTGACAAGCCATTTCTGTATGGACCTCGCTTTGTGCATGAGGGCATTGCCACAAAGTTGGAAGCACCGAATCGTCTAGAATGTAATTGTATGCTGTAGCATTAAGATTTCCCTTCACTGGAACTGAGGTCTAGCCCTACCCATGAAAAACAGCCCCAGACCATTATTCCTCCTCTACCAAACTTTACAGTTGGCACTATGCATTGTGGCAGGTAGCGTTCTCCTGGCATCCGCTAAACCCAGATTCGTCCATCGGACTACCAGATAGTGAAGTGTGATTCATCACTCCAGAGAACGTGTTTCCACTGCTCTGGAAACCAATGGTGGTTGAGTTTTAGACCACTCCAGCCGATGCTTGGCATTGCGCATAGTGATCTTAGGCTTGTGTGGCTGCTCTGCCATATTCACTTGTCAGCAACAATTTTGGCTGAAATTGCCATATCCACTAATTTGAAGGGGTGTCCACATACCTTTGTGTATATATAGGGTAGCGTTTCTTGACTGCAACATGGTTATATTCTATAAAAAATGTGCATCGAAGCATTTCTACTGCATTTGTCACATGGTCTATTTCACAGATAAGGAAAATTATTCACCCGTCTATTGTAGTTTGTTCTGTCGACATTTGGAAAGTTTACAGACAATTATAGTTTCCTCTACTGTGTCCTTTATCAACTTTATCAAGTCCCAACAAAACAGTGTACATTTTGTGTGTATTGAATGACAAATCTGACCACTACAACCATTCATTGAGAATGGCTGTGTTTAAGAGGATTACATATGTTGCCATCTAACACTGATAACCACTGAACCTCCTGTGCTTTTGCTATGATCCTTTACAGAATCTGTTATACAGACTCAATCGGTGTCCAGGAAGATCAGTACCCTCCCAATATTGCTGTCAAAGTCAACCAGTCCTACTGTCATGTACCAGTAAGTAGTCAAGCTGGGGAATCTAATGCCCTCAGGCAAACAAACCAACCAACAAATCAGAAGAAAATGCTTATATCTTGGTTGCTAAACATTTCTATATTTGTTCTGTACAGGGTTACTACCCTTCTAATAAGCCAGGTGTGGAACCGCGTCGTCCCTGTCGCCCAGTCAACATCACACCCTGGTTACACCTCTCCACTGCCACCAACCGGGCCACTGTCACGTGGGGCAACTTCGGCAAGGTCAGTCTCTGGTTGAAACTTTACACTGTTATTTTAGAACCTTGCCAAGAGGCGACGCCTTTTGCACATCTAAAGTAAACTCTGTGATGTACGCAAGCTGTTTTGATTCATTTCCATGACAAGTATTTGAAATGGTGTGGTTGTTTTTCAGATATCTGCTGCTATTTCCAGTGTGTTCATTCTGTTCAGTGCTCACTCATGTCTTCTCGTCCTGTGTGCAGCGCTACTCGGTGGCAGTGTATTTAGTGCGGGTCTTCACATCAGCAGAGCTCTTCAGCCAACTTAAACACTGCTCAGTGGAGAGTGCAGAACGCTGTCGTGAACGCAGTAAGTGGCCTTTCATGCTTTATTGCATTTTAGTAATGTTTACACCTGTGCTGTGTGACGTTGAACTAGTTTCTTTCTGCTGTGTCCAGTCCAGGACAAGCTACGCTTTGATCCAGAGAACGAGATCGCCACCACAGGGCTACGGGTGTCCCTCATCTGTCCTGTGAGGATTTGCACTCTCACCACAAGCCATATCCACCCAGTCATGCTTTAATTTCTTAAACCTTTCAGTTGTTACTGACCAAAACAAAGAACCATAACACGAGGAACAGGCTACTACCACCCACCATTTGTCTACAGCCTAATGCTAATAACATGCCTCCCTTTCCTCTTCCTCCTCTCAGCTAGTGAAGATGCGGATAGGAGTGCCGTGTCGGGTGCTCACCTGTGCCCACTTGCAGTGTTTCGATGCCACCTACTTCCTGCAAATGAATGAGAAGAAGCCCACGTGGACCTGCCCTGTGTGTGACAAACAGGCTCCCTTTGAGCTGCTCACCATCGATGGGTAAGTAAGGCATGCTGAGGCTTGTCACTTACCAACAGCACCACTACTACTCACTCTCCAGGAATTTGAGAACCACTCTTCCTTTTAAGGGTCTTTGCATGGGTTAGAATTTTTGGAGCAATTATTATTATTATTTTTTAAACTCTTAACTTGCAATGGCCTACCTACACTGGGCTACATTTTCAATAGGTCTATTGTCCCAATAAGGCTATTGCAATTTCAATAAGTCTGTCTCAATTAATTTTCATTAAGGATATTATGGGGCTAAAAATGTATGATTTAGAGACGCGTATCAATGTACGCTAAGTTATCCAACCTTTAAGGCCTTATTGAGGACCTGGATAATTTCTCTCGACTAAAACCCAACTACTACATTACAGATGGAGTCTCTAAAAGATAAAAACTGTACGAATTTAAAAAATTCAATCTACACACAATACCCCATAATGACAAAGCGTGAACAGGTTTTCAGCAATGTTTGCAAATGTATTAAATATACATTATTTACATACAATACCAGTCAAAAGTTTGGACACTTATACATTCAAGGGTTTTTCTTTATTTTTACTATTTTCTACGTTGTAGAATAATAGTGAAAAAATCAACTATAAATTAACACATGGGGTCATGTAGTAACCAAAAAAGTGTTAAACAAATCAAAATATATTTGAGATAGTAGCCACCCTTTGCCTTGACAGCTTTGCATTCTCTCAACCAACTTCATAAGGTATGGAATGTATTTCAATTAACAGGTGTGCTTTAAAAGTTAATTTGTGGAATTTCTTTCCTTCTTAATGCGTTAGAGCCATTCAGTTGTGTTTTGACAAGGTAGGGGGGTATACAGAAGATAGCCCTATTTGGTAAAATACCAAGTCAATATTATGGTGAGAACAGCTCAAATAAGCAAAGAGAAACGACAGTCCATCATTACTTTAAGACATGAAGATCAGTTGATCCGGAACATTTCAAGAACTTTGAACGTTTCTTCAAGTGCATTCGCAAAAATCATCAAGCGCTATGATGAGGACCGGCACAGAAAAGGAAGACCCAGAGTTACCTCTGCTGCAGAGGAAAAGTTCCTTAGTTACCGGCCTCCAGAAATTGCAGCCCAAATAAATGCTTCAGAGTTCTAGTAACAGACTCATCTCAACATCAACTGTTCAGAGGAGACTGCGTGAATCAGACCTTCATGGTCGAAAAGGACACCAATAGACTTGCTTGGGCTAAGAAACACGAGCAATGGATGGTGGAATTCTGACCTTTTTAGTTCAACCGCCGTGTCTTTGAGACATAGAGTAGGTGAACGGATGATCTCCGCATGCGTGGTTCCCACCGTGAAGCATTGAGTTGTGGAGGTGCGTTGCTGGTGACACTGTCCGATTTAGAATTCAAGGAACACACCAGCATGGCTACCACAGCATTCTGCAGCAATACGCCATCCCATCTGGTGGGACTATTATTTGTTTTTCAACAGGACAATGACCCAACACACCTACAGGCTGTGTAAGGGCTATTTGACCAAGAAGGAGAGTGATGGCGTGCTGCATCAGATGCCCTGTCCTCCACAATCACCTGACCTCAACCCAATTGAGATGGTTTGGGATGAGTTGGACTGCAGAGTGAAGGAAAAGCAGCCATCAAGTACTCTGCATATGTGGGAACTCCTTCAAGACTGTTGGAAAAGCATTCCAGGTGAAGCTGGTTGAGAGAAGGCCAAGGGTGTACAAAGCTGTCAAGGCAAAGGGTGGCTAGTTTGAAGAATCTCAAATGTAAAAATATATTTTGTTTTGTTAGACACTTTTTTTTGGTTACTACATGATTCCATGTTTGTTTTCGTTGTTTGTCTTCACTATTCTACAATGTAGACCATAGTAAAAATAAAGAAAAACCCTTGAATGAGTAGGTGTGTCAACTTTTGACTGGTACTGTAAGCATTCAGACCCTTTGCTATGAGACTCGAAATTGAACTCCGGTGCATCCTGTTTCCATTGATCATCCTTGATGTTTCTATGACTTGATTGGAGTTGCCCGGCCCAACTGCGCAATTGTGGGAGAAGGGCCTTGGTCAGAGTGATGACCAAGAACCTGATGGTCACTCAGAGCTCCAGAGTTCATCTGTGGAGATAGAACCTTCAAGAAGGACAACCATCTCTGCAGCACTCCACTAACCAGGCCTTTATGGTACAGTGGCCAGAAGGAAGCCACTCCTCAGTAAAATACACATGGCAGCCCGCTTAGAGTTTGCCAAACGGCAACTAGAGGACTATCAGATAATGGCTCCGGCTCACTCAGATAATGGCGCCGGAGGTGATGGCTGCAGTTTTACGGGCTCCTAACCGACTATGCTATTTAGTTTTTTTCGCATTGTAACTTATTTTGTATGTAATGTTGCTTCTACCATCTCTTATGACCGAAAAGAGCTTCTGGATATCAGAACAACAATTACTCACCTCGAACTTGGCAAATTATTTATTTCTTTAATTAGTCTGATGCAGCTGATGTGAAGAATATACTGCTTCCTCAAGACCAGGCCCAAATCTGTAATTCACATCAAGAAAAGACAAATACAGGGGGAGGAGATCGGGGTGCCTTGTGAGAATTTGTTACCATTTGTTCTATTGACCAACATGCAATCACTGGAAAATAAACTGGATGATCTTCATTAGAGATTATCCTACCAACTGGACATTAACTGTAATCTTATGTTTCACTGAGTCGTGGCTGAACGACCACATCGATAATATACAGTTGGCTGGGTTTTCCGTGCATCGGCAGGGCAGAACAGTTAAGTCTGGTAAGACAAGGGTTAGGGATGTCTGTTTGTCAATAACCACTGGTGTGCGATGTCAACTAATAAAGAATTCTCGAGGTATTGCTTGCCTGAGGTAGAGTACCTCATGATAAGCTGTAGACCAGACTATCTACCAAGAGTTTATATTATTCTTAGCCGTCTATTTACCACCACAAAGCAATGCTGGCACTAAGACTGCACTCAATGGGCTGTGTAAGGCCATAAGCAAACAAGAAAATGCTAATCCAGAAGTGGTGCTCCTAGTGGCTGGAAATTGTAATGCAGGCAAATTTATATCTGTTTAACCTAATTTCTACCAGCATGTCATGTGGAACCAGAGGGGGGAGAAAAAAAACTCTAGGCCACCTTTACTCCACACACCGAGATGCATACAAAGCCCTCCCTCACCCTCCATTTGGCAAATCTGACCATAAATCTGTCATCCTGATTCCTGCTTTACAAGCAATAACAAAAGCAGGAAGTAGCAGTGACTCGCTCAATACGGAAGTGGTCAGATGACGCGGCTTCTACGCTATATGACTGTTGTGCTAGCACAAAATGGAATATGTTCTGGGATTCATCTAATGGCATAGACGAGTATACCCCCTCAGTCACTGGCTTCATCAATAAGTGCATCGACAACGTCGTATCCATAGTGACCGTGCGTACATATCCTAACCAGAAGCCATAGATTGCAGACAACATTCGCACCCAGCTAAAGGCTAGAGCTGTCGCTTTCAAGGAGCGGGATACTAATCCAGGAATTTATAAGAAATCGCGCTATGCCCGCTGTGCCTGTTTGAACCATCAGACATTTTTAACCTCTCCCTGACCGAGTCTGTAATACCTACATATTTCAAGCATACTGCCGTAGTCTCTGTGCACAAGAAAGCAAAGATAAGCTGCCTAAATGACCACCGCCCTGTCGCACTCACGCCTGTAGCCATGAAATGCTTTGAAAGGCTGGTCATGGCTCACATCAACACCGTCATCCCTGGAAACCCTAGACTCACTCCAATTCGCATATCGCCCCAACAGATCCACAGATGACACAATCACACTCCACACTTTCCCACGTTGACAAAAGGACCACCTATGTGAGAAGGCTGTTCATTGACTACAGCTCTGCATTTGACATCATAGTGCCCACAAAGCTAAGGACCCTGAGACTAAGCACCTCCCTCTGCAACTGGATCCTGGAATTCCTGACTGGCTGACCCCAGGAGGTAAGGGTAGACGACAACACCTCTGCCACGCTGATCCTCAACACTGGGGCCCCTTGTGGGTAACTGCTCAGTCCCCTCCTGTACTTCCTGTTCACCCATGACTACGTGGCCAGGCACAACTCCAACGCCATCATTAAGTTTGCCGGTGACCCAACAGTGGTAGGCCTGATCACCGACAACGATGAGACAGCCTGTAGGGAGGTCAGAGACCTGGCAGTGTGGTGCCAGGACAACAACCTCTCCCTCAATGTGAGTAAGACAAAGGAGCTTATCGTGGACTACAGGAAATGTAGGACTGAACACGCCCCATTCACAACGACGGGGCTGTAGTGGAGCGGGTTGAGAGCTTCAAGTTCCTTGATGTCCACATCACCAACAAGCTATCATGGTCCAAACACACCAAGACAGTTGTGAAGAGGGCATGGCAACACCTCCCCAGATCCTCAAAGTTCTACAGCTACACCATTGAGAGTATCCTGATCGGTTGCATCACTCCACGGTATGGCAACTGCTTGGCATCTGACCCTAAGGCGCTACAGGGGGTAATGCAAACAGCCCAGTACATCACTGGGGCCAAGCTTCCTGCAATCCAGGACCTATATACTAGGCGGTGTCAGAGGAAGGCCCAAAAATGGTCAGACTCGAGTCACCCAAGTCATAGACTGTTCACTCTGCTACTGCACGGCAAGCGATCCTTAACAGCTTCTACCCCCAAGCCATAAGCCACAATTAATCAAATGGCCACCGAACTATTTACATTGTTTTTACACTGCTGCTACTCGCTGTTTATCACTTTACCCCAACCTACATGTACAAAAACTGCATTGTTGGTTAACCTCTTTAAGTCGACCCTCTACTTTTTGAACATTCTGTTAAAAATCGCGCAACATTTCAGCGCCCTGCTACTCATGCCAGGAATATAGTATATGCATTTGCTTAGTCTGTGTGGATAGAAAACACTCAGACGTTTATAAAACTGGTTAAATCACTGCTGTGGCTTTACCAGAACGGCATTTACATCGAAAAGCACAGGAAAAACTGATCACTGAAAATGGGAAAATATATCCATGCGCTACTTGAACCCATTGATAAAGGTGAACCACAATTAATTGACTGAGGTTGCAGTACCTACAGCTTCCACACGGTGTCTAGAGTCTTGTCATTTCCCTTCGAGTTTTTTCTTGGTCAAACACATGCAGGGCACCGTATCTCCTCAGGTCTAGGACCGGATATTTTCGTTGAGTTTCTAGCCGGACATTTTTCCAGACGGACAGCTAATGATCTTTACATCGCCTCCTGATGAATTTTATCGCTTATTAACATTTACTAATACCTAAAGTTGCATTACAAACGTATTTCGAAGTGTTTTGTGAAAGTTTATCGTCGACTTTTTGAATTTAAAAAAATGACGTTACGTTTTGAAACGATGTTTTTTTCGTTTATCACACAGTCTACATATAACGATATCTAGGCTTTATATGGACCGATTTAATCGAAATAAAGACCCAAATAGTGTTTATGGGACATCTAGGAGTGCCAACAAAGAAGATGGTGAAAGGTAATGAATGTTTTCTATTTTATTGTGCGGTTTGTGTAACGCCGAAATGCTAATTATTTTGTTTACGTCCCCTGTGGGTCTTTTGGGGTGTTACATGCTATCAGATAATAGCTTCTCATGCTTTCGCCGAAAAGCATTTTAAAAATCTGACTTGTTGCCTGGATTCACAACGAGTGTAGCTTTAATTCGATACCCTGCATGTGTATTTTAATGAACTTTTGAGTTTTAACTAATACTATTAGCATTTAGCGTAGCGCATTTCCAGAGCTCTAGTTGGGACGCAAGCGTCCCGAGTAGAAGCAAGAGGTTAAGGGCTTGTAAGTAAGCATTTCACGGTAAGGTCTACACCCTTTGTATTTGGAGCATGTGACATACGATTTGATCGGAGCATGTGACATACGATTTAATCAGACCATGAGAAACAAGATTCTCTGGTCTGATGAAACCAAGATTGAACTCTTTGGCCTGAATGCCAAGCGTCACGTCTGGAGGAAGCCTGGCACCATTCCTACAGTGAAGCATAGTGGTGGCAGCATCATTCTGTGGGGATGTGTCAGTGGCAGGGACTGAGAGACCAGTCAGGATCGAGGGAAAGATGAACGGCACAAAGTACAGCAAGATCCTCAATGGACCTACTCCAAAGTGCTCAGAATCTCAGACTGGGGGGGAAGGTTCACCTTCCAACAGGACAACGACCCTAAGCACACAGCTGAGACAGTGCAGAAGTGGCTTTGGGACAAGTCTCGGAATGTCCTTGAGTGGCCCAGCCAGAACCTGGACTTGAACCCTATTCAACATCTATGGAGAGACCTGAAAATAGCTGTGCAGCAACGCTCACCATCCGGCCTGACAGCTCTTGAGAGGATCTGCAAAGAAATTCCCCAAATACAGTTGTGCCAAGCTTGTAGTGTCATACCCAAGAAGACTCCAGGCTGTAATCGCTTCCAAAGGTGCTTCAACAAAGTACTGAATAAAGGGTCTGAATATTTATGTAAATGTGATATTGAAACATTTCTAAAAACAGTTTTTTGCTTTGTCATTATGGGGTATTGTGTGTCGATTGATAAGGGGGGGGAAAAACTAATTAATCCATTTTAGAATGAGGCTGTAACAAAATGTGGAAGTCAAGGGGTCAAATACTTTTTGAGTGCAATGCATTCTGTTAATGTATTATGATAAACCTGGGCAAATGTAATTTAATACTTTTAGTTGAATCCCTGCTAAGGGGCAGCAGGGTAGCCTAGTGGTTAGAGCGTTGGACTAGTAACCGGAAGGTTGCAAGTTCAAATCCCCATGCTGATAAGGTACAAATCTGTCGTTCTGCCCCTGAACAGGCAGTTAACCCACTGTTCCTAGGACGTCATTGAAAATAAGAATTTGTTCTTAACTGACTTGCCTAGTTAAATAAAGGTTAAAAAACATTTTTTTTTAAACGTCAATAAGCTAAAAATAATATATACACTGCTCAAAAAAATCAAGGGAACACTAAAATAACATATCCTAGATCAGAATGAATGAAATATTCTTATTTAATACTTTTTTTCTTTACATAGCTGAATGTGCTGACAACAAAATCACACAATGATCAATGGAAATCAAATTTATCATCCCATGGAGGTCTGGATTTGGAGTCACACTCAAAATTAAAGTGGAAAACCACACTACAGGCTGATCCAACTTTGATGTAATGTCCTTAAAACAAGTCAAAATGAGGCTCAGTAGTGTGTGTGGCCTCCACTTGCCTGTATGACCTCCCTACGACGCTTGGGCATGCTCCTGATGAGGAGGTGGATGGTCTCCTGAGGGATCTCCTCCCAGACCTGGACTAAAGCATCCGCCAACTCCTGAACAGTCTGTGGTGCAAAATTAAAGTGGAAAACCACACTACAGGTTGATCCAACTTTGATGTAATGTCCTTAAAACAGAACGTTGGTGGATGGAGCGAGACATGATGTCCCAGATGTGCTCAATTGGATTCAGTTCTGGGGAATGGGCGGGCCAGTCCATCGCATCAATGCCTTCCTCTTGCAGGAACTGCTGACACACTCCAGCCACATGAGGTCTAGCATTGTCTTGCATTAGGAGGAACCCAGGGCCAACCGCACCAGCATATGGTCTCACAAGGGGTCTGAGGATCTCATCTCGGTACCTAATGGCAATCAGGCTACCTCTGGCGAGCACATGGAGGGCTGTGCGGCCCCCCAAAAATGCCACACCACACCATGACTGACCCACCGCCAAACCGGTCATGCTGGAGGATGTTGCAGGCAGCAGAACGTTCTCCACGGCATCTCCAGACTCTGTCACATGTGCTCAGTGTGAACCTGCTTTCATCTGTGAAGAGCACAGGGCGCCTGTGGCGAATTTGCCAATCTTGGTGTTCTCTGGCAAATGCCAAACGTCCTGCACGGTGTTGGGCTGTAAGCACAACCCCCACCTGTGGACTTCGGGCCCGCATACCACCAGAGGCAGGAAGGCAGGCGACTAAGTTTAGGTCCAAAATAAAGCTAATAGAAACACATTGGGCTTATTTTGGAAAGATTTTGGCGAGAGTGAAACCTCTCGCTTCGCCTCTTCCTCTCTGTTGCGTTTCTCTGTCATCGGTAGACATGTGACTGACAGGCGCCTATCCTATCAATAGCTGGCTAGAAGATGCATATCATTCACTCCAGCGGGAGGGCTCGACGGAGTAGCGAATTAAACTTTTAAATGAAAAGTAGCCTAATTAATATGAAGTGGAAAATGTAACCTGCTGATTAGCTAATGGAAAACACTTAAGTCAATGTATTTAAATTGAAGTTTTATCCTAATTTCAATGTTTACAACGCTGGTTAAAATGATATAATAATAAAAAAAAATGTAATATCACCAATGCGCATTGGTCCCCGATTCAAATATTTAGCTGATTAAATGTAATCTACGTAATCCCCAAAGGTAATTATTTAGGTCATAAACTATAACTAGTAATGCTGCATACTCCAAGAAAGGTTCAAATCTCACCTTTCTGGTGAAAATTGCTGAGGTGTAGTCATTTGAGGACAAGCTCAAGTACACAGTACAAATGTGATAAAAAAAAAGTATTTAGTCATTTACATTTTACATTTAAGTCATTTAGCAGACGCTCTTATCCAGAGCGACTTACAAATTGGTGCATTCACCTTATGACATCCAGTGGAGCAGCCACTTTACAATAGTGCATCTAAATATTTTAAGGGGGGTGAGAAGGATTACTTTATCCTATCCTAGGTATTCCTTAAAGAGGTGGGGTTTCAGGTGTCTCCGGAAGGTGGTGATTGACTCCGCTGTCCTGGCGTCGTGAGGGAGTTTGTTCCACCATTGGGGGGCCAGAGCAGCGAACAGTTTTGACTGGGCTGAGCGGGAACTATACTTCCTCAGTGGTAGGGAGGCGAGCAGGCCAGAGGTGGATGAACGCAGTGCCCTTGTTTGGGTGTAGGGCCTGATCAGAGCCTGGAGGTACTGAGGTGCCGTTCCCCTCACAGCTCCGTAGGCAAGCACCATGGTCTTGTAGCGGATGCGAGCTTCAACTGGAAGCCAGTGGAGAGAGCGGAGGAGCGGGGTGACTTGAGAGAACTTGGGAAGGTTGAACACCAGACGGGCTGCGGCGTTCTGGATGAGTTGTAGGGGTTTAATGGCACAGGCAGCCACCAATTGTGCAAGTTCTCCCACTTAAAAAGATGAGAGGCCTGTAATTTTAATCATAGGTACACTTCAACTATGACAGACAAAATTAGAAGAAAAAAATCCAGAAAATCACATTGTACGATTTTTAATGAATTTATTTGCAAATGATGGTGGAAAATAAGTATTTGGTCAATAACAAAAGTTTATCTCAATACTTTGTTATATACCCTTTGTTGGCAATGACAGAGGTCAAACGTTTTCTGTAAGTCTTCACAAGGTTTTCACACACTGTTGCTGGTATTTTGGCCCATTCCTCCATGCAGATCTCCTCTAGAGCAGTGATGTTTTGGAGCTGTTGCTGGGCAACACGGACTTTCAACTCCCTCCAAAGATTTTCTATGGGGTTGAGATCTGGAGACTGGCTAGGCCACTCCAGGACCTTGAAAGGCTTCTTACGAAGCCACTCCTTCGTTGCCCGGGCGGTGAGTTTGGGATCACGTTTCAACTTCAATGCCCTTGCTGATGGTAGGCTTTGTTACTTTGGTCCCAGCTCTCTGCAGGTCATTCACTAGGTCCCCCCGTGTGGTTCTGGGATTTTTGCTCACCGTTCTTATGATCATTTTGACCCCACGGGGTGAGATCTTGCGTGGAGCCCCAGATCGATGGAGATTATCAGTGGTCTTGTATGTCTTCCATTTCCTAATAATTGCTCCCGCAGTTATTTTTCTTCCCAGCCTGGTGCAGGTCTACAATTTTGTTTCTGGTGTCCTTTGACAGCTCTTTGGTCTTGGCCATAGTGGAGTTTGGACTGTGACTGTTTGAGGTTGTGGACAGGTGTCTTCTATACTGATAAGTTCAAACAGGTGCCATTAATACAGATAACGAGTGGAGAACAGATGAGCCTCTTAAAGAAGAAGTTACAGGTCTGTGAGAGCCAGAAATCTTGCTTGTTTGTAGGTGACCAAATACTTATTTTCCACCATAATTTGCAAATAAATAAATTTAAAATCCTACAATGTGATTTTCTGGATTTTTTTCCCCCCTCATTTTGCCTGTCATAGTTTAAGTGTATCTATGATGAAAATTACAGGCCTCTCTCATATTTTTAAGTAGGAGAACTTGCACAATTGGTGGCTGACTAAATACTTTTTTGCCCCACTGTATGTATGTTCAGTGTTAGAAGGTGCTAATTTTCTAAAAGTCTCCCTTGATCAAAATGTCTGGCCCTATCGCTGTGAACGTCACACATAGCTCTAGCTTGAGTTCCTGAACTCGTTAGGAACTTTCCTTTCATCTCATATGGATCTTGTCTGTCTATGACAGTGTTTTTGTTTAAAATCAATCTAATTTTACATTTGATAAAGTTGGCTATAAATCGAATGTGCTAGAGGTACGAAACCACTCTCCTGCTGTGCTACGATGTGACGTAGGGTTCAGCAAGGAGTTGGACAGTCAGAAGAGCAAATAAAATGGTGAGAGGGTCATCCTAGCTTCAAGTGTTGTTAGATTTGACATCCTACTTCACATAGGCGGATGAGATATACTCCTGTGTCCGTGAGAATCAGAGCTACCGCTCAATGAAAGCCATTTCGATCTACGGTGTCACAACGAAACTGGTACCAGAACCATGCAGGTCACCTAAACAGGGGAATTTATATTTAGAGAGTTAAGATACAAGTGCATCGATCCGTGGACCCAAACCAATAAAACATTTTTTTTTTTTTATCAGATAAATCTATTCAAACGTTATGAATTTCCGGTTCATAAAAAAATGATTTGCTCATATCACATTATTTATACTTTCTGAAAAGACTTATTTTGTGACAGATTCGTCCTCTCTCATTCAGTGTCAAACTCCATTCAACTGTGTAGACAGTCATTTTGCATGCCGAACAACCCCAGGCCTAGTCAAACTGTGCACTGTGACCAGCTTGCGGTAGGCAGCCTGTTCCTGATCGAGCACATCTGCGCGGTACTTTCAGCATTCAAATGCTAAAATGTCTTGCGTGATGTTAAGCTTTATTAATTGAGTAACAACCTGTAATTTGCTAGGTTAATGTTATCTATCCGCTGTTGAAAATGTGTTTTGCTATTATTCCGGTAAGATACTGGAAACACAACTCATCTGGCTATAGGTGCTAAACAGGGCTTACAATAGATTTTATTTTGATGGTTCAGGTTCAGCAATAGTTTTGATAGTTTAAAGAGAATCTGTTTATATGGTCATTTTTTATATATACAGAGTCAAGTTGATGATTTCATATTGAAGACCGCAATCACTTTTGTAAGCGGCACTGCAAATGCCTGAAGCAAGAGAAGAGAAGTTTTCTGTAAAAACCATTTGAGATTGGGGGGGTGAAATCCAAAGTTGTGCCATGTCTTCATTGGCTGGGTCATAGCTCATTTTTAGAAATGATAAATATTGATACATTAGTAGCTAAAACACAAACTGCAAAAATTCTAGAACCAAAGTGGGAGGACAAAAACATATGCTACATTGCCACCGCACTCCCTCCTTAATCTGGTAGCAGGGTGGTAAATGCCTAGGCTCCCTTATGGCTCAGCTCACATTCCTACATAATACATACGCCATAGACATGCATCATTTACACACAATCCTCCCCGTCCCCCATGCCGTGGACCCTGCCGACTTCCCCTTCTGGCTGGTGCTGCTGTGGGCCGGGGAGTTGCTGTACGCCTCAGGTATGGAGATGTATACTCAATACAAAAGTATAAGCAACTCATCACAGCTCTGCCACAAACCTAGAAGAGGCATTTACTCAAAAGAGAAAAGAATGAATGTTTGTCTGCCGACAATCAAAAATTTGCATGGCTAAAAATGACTAGTATAAATCGCAAAATGTATCAGTACCACTTAAAGTTGAGAGGTTTGACAACTATACTGCATCAAATTCAAGATGGTTAGGAACCGATTTGATGTCCCATACCATGGCATCGGGTTTATCAGATTAAAAAAATATATTTGACTCATCAATTTAAACTATTATATACATTTCTCGCCACAAAAATAGTGCTCAATATATAGGGCATGAACAGTCAGCCCCGTGTAGACTCTGCCACGAGGAAACAATCAATAGAGCGTCTCTTTTGATACTGTCGCTTTTGATTTGTCGAGTCAATGTCCAGTACAAATAGAAACTATATATAGATTATTTCCACAAACTTCCTTAAAATGTATATTTAAGAGTTGTGTGTTGTGGGACACATCCAATCCCTGCTTGTGTGTCCTGATATATGTACTTATTTAACTGACTCTTTGTCTCCGTGTGTCCAGGCTGGCATCTGAGATCTTAAAGGAGACCCATGAGGATATTGAGGAGATTGAATATCTGACTGACGGTTCATGGAGACCTATTCGAGATGAGAAGGAGAGGGAGAGGGAACGGAGCAACACTCCTGACTATCCTGTAGTGGATATATGTAAGTGCATGTCAAATGGGGCTGGGTGGTATGGGCAAAATATCATCACGATATTTGTAGAAAAAAAAAGTTATGTCTGCATTTTGTTTTTGAATTATAATATTATTTGAGTAGTCCATGACCCTAGGGGGGCAACACGTACGTACCAATGGGTCTTTCTCCATTCTGATTTGTTTTATAGTGTTCAATTTAACTTCAACCGCCAACAATGTCTGCATTTTCATCAATTTCTACATTGCCTGCACTCATTTGTTATAATTTCCACACTGTGCCACGTAGGGCTGCATGATATTGGCAAAAAAATCAAGCCCTAATATTGCGATTTGACTTTGCAATTTAGATCAAAGCACTTGAGTGAACTGTTGGAATCATGGCCATAGAATAATTATTCTAATGTTATAGTGGGCAGTACTTTGAATACAGTGTTTGAAATGACAACGAATGAAATGAAAAATGATAAAGCCAGGGAGGAATTATTTTGACAGGGAAGTAACCAAGTTAGGCTCAGTGTTTCCCAGGAGACCCTAATTTAGATGTTACTTTACATGGTTTCTCTTACTTCATGTAGCTAGATACCGTTGCACAAACATGCTGATCTAGGCCTACACCAGCACAGCTATCCGTTTGTTTTAGTTAGCAACGTTTGCTCTGACACTGAAAAGACTAAAAGGAAAGACAAACTAGCTATTCACAGACAGTACGACACATTATCAGTTTGTAATTATAGAACGCTTGTGGATTTATATTTTAAGAAGCAAAGTGTAACGCCGTATCATTGTCACCAACATCTGACCATGCAGCAAGTGCTCGTGACTGTGGTCGAGCAAAAACGTGGCTCCTTGAGTGGCTGGGAAGGGCTTGGTGTGTACGTGCAGCAGGAGTAGGGTGAGAAATGACTCAAGTAGCAAATGGAGTAAACTATAACTGGTGGTGTATCACATTTAACAAACCAAACATTGAAATACCGTTATAGGAGGTAAAGTAAAAACCCAAACTGGCCCGTGCATCAATACCAGTGTATATAGTAAAATATGGTATTCCGCCCAACCCTAATGTCAAATATTTTAATTTTAGCTCTTGCAGACTGATTTTGGTACTTAGTGCTTTCGGAAAGTATTCAGACCCCTTGACCTTTTTCCACATTTTGTTACAGCCTTATTCTAAAATGGATTAAATAAACATAATCTTCAGCAAACTACACACAATACCCTATAATGACAAAGTGCAAATGTATAAGAAATAAAAAATACCCTATTTACATAAGCATTCAGACCCTTTGCTATGAGACTCAAACTTGAGCTCATGTCCATCCTGTTTCCATTGATCATCCTTGATGTTTCTACAACTTGATTGTAGTCCACCTGTAGTAAATTCAATTGATTGGACATGATTTGGAAAGGCACGCACCTGTCTATATAAGGTCCCACAGTTGACAGTACATGTCCGAGCAAAAACCAAGCGATGAGGTTGAAGGAATTGTCTGTAGAGCGCCGAGACAGGATTGTGTTGAGGCACAGATCTGGGGAAGGCTACCAAAACAATTCTGCAGTATTCAAGGTCCAAGAACACAGTGGCCTCCATCATTCTTAGATGGAAGAAGTTTACAACCACCAAGACTGTTACTAGAGTCCCATCTCTGCAGCACTCTACCAATCAGGCCTTTATGGTAGTGCCCAGACGGCAGTCACTCCTCAGAGGCACATGACAGCCTGCTTGGACTTTGCCAAAAGGCACCTAAAGGATATTTCTGTTTTTATTTTTGATATTTCAATTTCTGAACCTGTTTTTGCTTCGTCATTATGGGATATTGTGTGTAGATTGATGGGGGGGGGAACAATTTTAGAATAAGAGTGTAACCTTTAAGTGGAAAAAGTCAAGGGCTTCTGAATACTTTCATAGTGCTCTGTAATTTAGACGCTTTGCTTTGTAGGTCATTTATTTTCTATATATTTTTTTATAGCATTGGTTTATAATAGTGTTCACCCCCCCCCAGGTGTTCCTGAGGCGAACGGCCACTCCCCAGCCCACAGCAGCACCAGCCAGACAGGGAAGTCAGGAGCAGGGTCCACGGCGGGGGGAACGGGCGGAGGAGTGGTGGTAGATCTGACTCTGGACTCTGAGGAGGAGGAGGAGGGGGGAGGGGCTAGAGGAGACAGCGATGACACTGAGGACAGCCAGGACAGCCCCGCCCCCAAGAGGGGCCGATACGACTATGACAAGGACCTGGTCACTGCCTACTGACTGGCGGACTGACCCCACAAACTGAGAGAGAGGGTTGGGCTTGATTGGAGGACAGGAAATCATTAGTCCCTACTGCATCCCCTGCCCGCCCGCCTGCCCCCACTTCTCTGGCGTTTATCCACACACAGACACACTCTCATACATGCACTGTCAACCTCTGGAGTGGTTAGGCTTCATCTATACACCACTGGAAACAACAGCTCCCTAACACTTGTGGCTCACCCCTCCCAGCATTCTGTATCCTCCCTCCTTAGAGACAATTTAAGATGGTAACCTCCTCTCAAACTATTCCCCCTCCATCTCCTTGTACTTTGTATTTGACTTGAATTTAAGGCTCTCAAAGCCACAAGCATTTGGTGTTTCTCCACTTTTTGTGATCACAGGCAATGGGAGATATGGAGCATCATCGTTGTTCAGTAGTAAGAGGTCAAGATAACCTATATGAAGAATTTGTGACTCGAGCCACAGACTAGATTTTTCTGGAATATGATGAAATTGAACACCCCAACTTTCTGTTTAATTCATTCAGACAATGAAGACAAAGAAAATGGGCTCTAACAGTATTTCAAATTGTTTAAGTCAGAAAATCCCTAAAAATGATTTGTTTGATACTTCCCCCATTTAATTTTGTCCTTAGATGATGACAACCTACCTCAGTCGTACATAGCAAACTTGCTTGACCAGAGAGAGTAGCACCTGAACTATGGTTGCTATAGTATTTTGACAAGAGGGTCTACTATTTTTTTTTTTCTTCACTCGCATCACTTAAAAAAATAAAGAAACCCATTAAACATTTTATACAACTTGTATGGCCCAAATAGGGAATAGGTTATGGGAAGCAGGGTCATGTTCATTAGGGCACAATAGTAACATGTTATTTTTTTGTAATGGAAAGAGTACTTCCCTGTTTCACTCCATTTGAGTGTTTTTGTTTTGTGCTGAATATGACCCAGGAATGCTGTATCTTTGAGAAGTTCTTGTAAGTACTCCCCACTGCATTGAAATATACGATTTCAGTTGGTGTCTGAATAGCTACACAGTATGACAAGCAATTGTCATAGTGGCGGGTAAGCAGAGACCAGCGGTTATCATTTGAGGTTTTGGAACATAATCTTTTCAGATTCTGCCCAATGTTCTGTGTTGCCAGTGTTGTTCATATTGATCAAGGAAACTAATACAGCATGGATTATTTTCACCTGCCCATTTGTCAGTTTAACAGTTGGATAGTCTGAGACTAAACACTACTGCATTCAACCTTCTTCCCCCTAAATCATGAGAGCTTCAGTGTTTTCAACCAGATTTGTTTTTCTTTCAGTTTCTTAAATTTGTTGATATTTTTTTTTATTGAACAAGGCACTTGACTAAAGAATGTCACATTTTAGTATCCACACAAAACTGGTCAAACCCATGTTGAGGCAATTGTGCCAAAGCAGATTTGTGTCAATTATCTCTTGTTGCAAGGTCAGATTTGGGTGCCTTTTTTTGTTTTGAGTTTAGATTGGTGGAGGCTGGAGCCTACAGTTGTTTGGCTATTTGACCTGGTCTACACAGGAAGTCCCAGTAAGAAAATACATTATTTAAGACTATTTGTCATTATTTACTGTTTTTTTGTTGTTTTTTACAGTGTGGGGGACTTAAGGAGGGATGTATCTCGATGTGGAATGGTATCAATTTGTGAGTGTCGACATCCTTTTGACTTAAATTGTATTTGTCTAAAGTATAGTATTTATTGATAATTGATTGCGTCACAACTTTGTTTTATTTGAAAGGCAGTTTGTATTAAATTGTACATATGTGGCAATCAAGAGTGCTGTACCAGAGCCATTTATATATGGCTTTGTACTGTACACAAGTTCCCAGTAAGGGGTAGCAGAACACTTACGAAGCTGGAACTTTTTTTGTGAATGAATACGTGGCAAACTGAATGATCCAGGCTCAAGGCACTGCCATCGTTAGACATGTCCCTTTCCATCTGAGTAAACTGAGTTCTAACCAATAACACATTCTGCCTCTTCCCAGTTCAACGTTATTACACTCAAATTAGCCTTTATTATTGCATAGGCCCTAGATGAATGTCCTCTCTACAGGTAGTTTGAACGATACATCAGTAATTACTGCTTCAGATTAGCTTTTTCCACAGGCACAGTTCAAATTGTAGTAAACATTGTTCATCTTTTTGGTTACAACGGTTGCTGAGACTTACAAACTTTTAATATTTTCGTTCCTGGTCATTAGATTCCTCACCCCAGCGATA
The DNA here is from genome assembly GCF_034236695.1 of Oncorhynchus nerka. Lineage (NCBI taxonomy): Eukaryota > Metazoa > Chordata > Actinopteri > Salmoniformes > Salmonidae > Oncorhynchus > Oncorhynchus nerka. Next base: position 59,353,422 of record NC_088419.1, on the reverse strand, counting down.
GTCCCCGTTTTAATTTGTGCTGTTTATGGCGTTAGTCTACTTTCAGGATTTTATAGAACAGTCTGTTGTAAATTCCTAGAATCTCTCAAATGGTATTGGTAATACATGCATTTGACTATAGCATAAGCATATTGACATTTTGTGATCATCCTGAATTCAGACTTGCATAGACACTCAGTACTGTATGAGTAAGCCATTTTGTGGAAGATGTAGTAGTATACCTAATCTAATAATGAGATGGTATTGACTGAGGAAACGTATGGGATCTTGTCTTCCACTTTTCTGCAGTACTCATTTCCATATATTTCTAGCTTGCGGATGTTATACCGATAGGTGAGTTCTGAAACAATTATAGGTAACCCGCATTGTTTGATGGCACTTTCTGTCAAAGAACCCCAAACCGTAGCGGTGTCCCTGAATATGACCATAGTTGTATGATTCATGCATTTTAAGCAACATCTTATTATGTCTAGCAGAATTTCATCTTCAACTAAGCCAATCTATCCAACAAATTACTCTACAGATTTGAATCGAGTTGTTTTAATTTATAAGTGTAGAACATCACTGCGCAGATAATAGTTTTCCTCAAGCTTTTTCATATTGTGAGACAGAGGTGAAGTACAGGTTGTTTCTGAGGAACTGAGCCAGATGGTGAAACCTGGGTTAGGGTCCAGACTGGGTTTTAAGCAAATGGTGGATCAGGTCTTGATGGTGGCATTCCTTATTATAACAATGCTTAAGGTAGCATGGGCAGGGCTTGCAAGCCATTATGTAAATGTTTTGTTTGTCTTTTATATCTTCGTATTAAAAGACAATACAATTAAAATATTTTATTAAGCTTCGAATTGCCTTCAGTTGTTACAAAAGTCAGACACAATAAAATCACAAATACCAGTATTGGAACTGATGCCACTTTAGGGTTAAGAGGTGGTTGGGTCGTCACTAGTTACCACAGCCACAAAGTCATGTATGGCTAATTATCGCCTATTTCTACAATTTAACTTATTAAAATCTGACTTTAACCTTATGCCTAACCTTAAGACCAAAAAGCAAATGTTTGTTTTCATGAGTTTTTACTGTATAGCCATTTGACTTTGGCTGTGGTAACTAGCGACAACCAGATGGTTGAGGTGTAGATTGGTGTGACATCCTTTACCTGTTGCTGGGGCCTCAGGGACACATTTGTCTCCTTTTCAAAAAGAACTGTAAAAATCAAAATCATATTCTAACACCTGTTATTGACTTGTGGAACTAATTAAACCTTTTTTTTATCGAATTGTTTGCTAAGTCATGTTAGCTTGAAAAGTAACAAGTTCCTTCTGGAAAAATAAAGTTATTCAAAACAGAAATCATGATCAAATTACTTTCGCCAGTTTTTTTTCCCCGTGGGTAGATTTCCCTCAAGTTTAAATACTAAAATTAAACATTAATCAAGTCATACCTCTTGAAAAGTGAAGTTTGTAAATTTAGGAGAGTAATTTACGTAGTAGTTGAGTAGCTAGACCTAGTTGTAGAAATCTGCTTGATGGTAATTTCTACAATGTGCCATTGGAGGTCGCTACCATTAAACATGGCTGTTATAAAATCCCGCGATAGTTCAATTACCATGGCATGATGGCTCAGACTCGCGATTTTTTGGAAGACTCCCCATGTTGCTGCTTCCTGTACTGAAACACCGAATTCCGTCTCCGCAGTCTGCAACCAAGCTTCACACCCCGGCTCCATACAGGGGAAGGTCTACAAGTGTACCCCTTTAACCTTCGAACGCTAACAATCTTCGGTCAGTGACCAGACAGTCCTGTCAACCACAGCCGTTGTCCTTGTGGCGAGGGCCGCTCTGATTTGAGGAACGCAGCACACGATTTCCGTAGGGGAGGTGGTGCTAGCTGGACAAGAAGCGAAAGGAACAGTAATGTGTACAAATCTAGTGTACTATTATAGCTAGTTTGTTTTTTAAATATACCTTACTCGTTAGATATCTAAAATAGTCAAATGCACTTGACCTGATGGTGACGTGCATGTGTGATTGTCCTTACAAACATCTATCTGTCATGCTCGCAAAGTAACTAGCTGGCTAAGCCACTAACAGCCAGCAACATTTACCCCTGTTGCTGTTTTAGAACAACTTTGAATTATCAGTTCCTTGTACTGATTTGCTTCGGAAAGTCGTCCAGGGCACTTTAAAATATTTCGATATGGCTCCGAAGAGAAGACCCGTTCCCCTAAATATCACGCCCATTGGAGAGGGGCAGTCCATCTCCACAACCATCGATGCTGCGTCTGAGTGAGTAACTCGGGAGGGCCGAGAGCACGTCTATTGTGTACTGTACTGATATCGGGTAAATTATGGTTCTGGGGACTAGATGAACAATTTTGTTCCAGTCGAACAATTACCTATATAACACTAGCCTAACTCACCTGATTCAAACCAATCATGGGGTCAGTGATTAGTCGTACCCATGTGCACCCAGGACCAGGATTGAAAGTATGTTTGTTTAATATTGATCTATGCCACGCTCCCTCAATGCATCTCCACTTCTCAGAGCCAATCTGGAGGCCTTACAAAAGAAGCTAGGAGAGCTAGATTTGGATGAACAGCAGAGGAAACGTCTGGAGGCTTTCCTCACCCAGAAAGCCCAAGTGGGCGAGCTGAAAGATGATGATTTCCACCCCATATGTGAGCTGGGCGCTGGCAACGGTGGAGTGGTCAACAAGGTCCGCCACAAACCCTCCAGACTGGTCATGGCCCGAAAGGTGAGTCTACCCTTGTATCAATTTTTGATATTTCTCCCTTTTATTTTTTAAATTCACCTTTATTTAACCAGGTAGGCTAGTTGAGAACAAGTTCTCATTTGCAACTGTGACCTGGCCAAGATAAAGCAAAGCAGTGTGACACAGACAACACAGAGTTACATGTGGAGTAAACAATAAACAAGCCAATAACACAAACCAGTCAATGACACAGTAGAAAAATAAAGTCTTTATACAGTGTGTGCAAAAGGCCATAGGAGCGAATAATTACAATTTAGCAGATTAACACTGGAGTGATAAATGAGCAGATGATGATGTGCAAGTAGAGATACTAGTGTGCAAATGAGCAGAAAAGTAAATCAAATAAAAACAGTATGGGGATGAGGTAGGTAGATTGGGTGGACTATGTACAGCTGCAGTGATCGGTTTGCTGCTCAGATAGTTGATGATTAAAGTTGGTGAGGGAAATAAATGTCTCCAACTTAAGCGATTTTTGCAAATCGTTCCAGTCACTAGCAGCAGAGAACTGGAAGGAAAGGCGGTCAAATGAGGTGTTGGCTTTGGGGATGATCAGTGAGATATTCCTGCTGGAACGTGTGCTACGTGTGGGTGCTATCGTGACCAGTGAACTAAGGCAGAGCTTTACCTAGCATAGACTTATAGATGACCTGTAGCCAAATATGTAGTGAGGGCCAGCCGACTAGAGCATAAAGGTCGCCGTGGTGTAAGGTGATTTGGTAACAAAATGGATGTGATAGACTGCATCCAGTTTGCTGAGTAGAGTGTTGGAAGCTATTTTGTAGATGACATCGTCGAGGATTGGTAGGATAGTCAGTTTTACTAGGGTTTGGCGGTGTGAGTGAAGGAGGCTTTGTTGCGATATAGAAAGCCGATTCTAGATTTGATTTTGGATTGGAGATGTTTAATATGAGTCTGGAAGGAGAGTTTACAGTCTAGCCAGACACCTAGGTATTTATAGTTGTCCACATATTCTAGGTCAGAACCGTCCAGGGTGGTGAGCTAGTCGTGCGGGTGGGTGCGGGCAGCGAATGGTTGAAAAGCATGCATTTGGTTTTTACTAGCATTTGGATGCCACGGAAAGAGTGTTGTATGGCATTGAAGCTCGTTTGGAGGTTAGTTAGCACAGTGTCCAAGGAAGGGCCAGAAGTATACAGAATGGTGTCGTCTGCGTGGAGGTGGATCAGGGAATTGCCCGCAGCAAGAGCGACATCATTGATATATACAGAGAAAAGAGTCGGCCCGAGAATTGAACCCTGTGGCACCCCCATAGAGACTGCCAGAGGTCCGGTCAACATGCTCTCTGATTTGACACACTGAACTCTGTCTGCAAGTAGTTGGTGAACCAGGCGAGGCAGTCGTCAGAAAAACCAAGGCTATTGAGTCTGCCGATAAGAATACGGTGATTGACACAGTCTAAAGCCTTGGCCAGGTCGATGAATACGGCTGCACAGTACTGTCTTTTATCGATGGCGGTTATGATAGCGTTTAGTATCTTGAGCGTAGCCGAGGTGCACCCGTGACCGGCTCGGAAGCCGGATTGCACAGCGGAGAAGGTACGGTGGGATTCGAAATGGTCAGTGATCTGTTTATTAACTTTGCTTTCAAAGACTTTAGATGGGCAGGGCAGGATGGATATAGGTCTGTAACAGTAGCGGATACAGGCAATGAGGCAGTGATCGCTGAGATCCTGATTGAAAACAGCGGAGGTGTATTTGGAGGGCAAGTTGGTCAGGATAATGTCTATGCGGGTGCCCATGTTTACGGATTTAGGATTGTACCTGGTGGGTTCCTTGATGATTTGTGTGAGATTGAGGGCATCTAAGCATATCCCAGTTTAGGGCACCTAACAGAACAAACTCTGAAGCTAGATGAGGGACGATCAATTCACAAATGGTGTCCAGGGCACAGCTAGGAGCGGAGGGGTTTGATAGCAGGCGGCAACAGTGAGAGACTTATTTCTGGAGAGGTTAATTTTTAAAATGATAAATTCAAACTGTTTGTGTATAGACCTGGAAAGTATGACATAACTTTGTAGGCTCTCTCTGCAGTAGATTGCAACTCCTCCCCCTTTGGCAGTTCTATCTTGAAGGAAAATGTTGTAGCTGGGTATGGAAATCTCAGAATTGTTGGTGGCCTTCCTAAGTCAGGATTCAGAAACGGCAAGGACATCAGGGTTGGCGGTGTGTGCTAAAGCAGTGAGTAAAACAAACTTAGGGAGGAGGCTTCTGATGTTGACATGCATGAAACCAAGGTTTTTTCGATCACAGAAGTCAACAAATGAGGGTGCCTGGGGACACGTGGGGCCTGGGTTTACCTCCACATCACCCGAGGAACAGAGGAGGAGTAGGATGAGGGTACGGCTAAAGGCTATCAAAACTGGTCGCCTAAACTCAGTTGTAGATCCACGCTACACTACTAGCCTTGCGTACCAGGCTTCTAGGCTGAGACATACAGCCGTTGCAGGAAACCAGATCCACACAAACAAGTCTGTTATAATTCTGGTCCTAAACTGTTATTCTAGATGAGCACTTGATTATTCTTATGTTGTTCTCATCGGATTCCCTCCCCCACAGCTCATCCACCTGGAGATTAAGCCTGCCATCAGGAACCAGATCATCAGAGAGCTGCAGGTGCTGCATGAGTGCAACTCTCCCTACATCGTGGGCTTCTACGGGGCCTTCTACAGCGACGGAGAGATCAGTATCTGCATGGAGCACATGGTGAGCTTCTGATAGAGACCGGTTTGAGTTGAGGGGGTGGATCAGTTATAGGACTAGCATTGTGCTGGAATGTCGGAAGACATTGGGGGTCAGTAGCAAAAGGCTGATGTGTGAATTAGAGTTTTGGCCGGGAGTAGGAATATTTGTTTGTGGTTTTGAGACTGCAATGGTGCTTATTACAGGACCTGTGGTGTAACACTAACAAACCAGTTGTAACTTTGTTTTAACAAGTTATAATGTTGCAATGGTTGTTATGATATATTAATCATGTCATGCACCTGGAGCAATTGTGCATTACAGAATGTGGACAATGTACAGACAATAAACCGTTGCCTGTTGGGTACAGGATGGAGGCTCTCTGGATCAGGTGCTGAAGGAAGCCAGGAGAATCCCTGAGGAGATCTTGGGCAAAGTCAGCATAGCAGTAAGTATTATTCAACTTAATTAAGATTTCAATTGTTGGTGCTTAATTGGTGGTGTTTGCATTCATTTGGTATTTTTTCATAAATACCCAAGGTAAGTTTATTAAAAAGTGTATATATATTATTATATAATATAAAATGTTCTAATTTATTTGTTACTTTTATCTCATTATTTTAGGCATTTTCTTAGCTGTATTGTTGGTTAAGGGCTTGTAAGTAAGCATTTCACTGTAAGGTTGTATTTGGTGCATGTGACAAATCAAATTTGATTTGATATTGTTCTAAACACAACTTGGCAGTTTGTCACAACTGTGATCAAGTGCACTCTGTTCCTTTCCCTTGTGGTTAAGGAGGTTTTTTTTGTTTCTCAATGGACTGCTTTTTCTCCTGTCATTGTGATAATCATGAGACACAGGAAGCTCAACATGCAAGGCCTTCTCGCTGTTCTCACCATTAACACTGTGGGCGTCAGTGCGTGTTTTGGTGTGATATCTTGTATGGATGTAACTATGGACCCAGGCAGGGTAAAATGTCTCTGAGCTGGTCTTTGTGTAGGATTTCAGGTCCAGGAAGTGTGGATGGTACGCTGTCAAGAGTATGTTGTGTTAAGTAAAATGTTTGCATATCACTCTTAAAGGTACTCCGAGGACTTGCCTATCTGCGGGAGAAGCACCAGATCATGCACAGAGGTAAGACAGCTCTCCATATGGACTATTGTTTTACATATAGATTGTACTATGTTTTTGTGCACATAAACGATATGATTTGAGACCCTGGGTGTCGTGTTTTATTTGGACATAGAGGAATAGTGTGAGGTGTATTTTGGGTGTATCTTGAGTTGAGGGGTTGTAACCTTTAACGTTTGGTGTATAATAATGTTCTGGAGCTGAGGGTGATGGTGGTGTGTTTTGAGCTGAGGGTTGGGGTTTACTGTGTTTTTAATTGAGAGCCCTGGTGTGTGGTGGTGTATGTGGAGCTGATGGGTGGGCTCTGGTGTGTCGTGGTATAGTGTTGTTCTGGAGCTGAGGTCCATGGTACAGTGTTTTGGGCTGTGGTGTGTTGTGGCAGGGCTGAGGCAGAGCTGTCCGGGAGCCCAGGCGGTAATTACAGGCTCTCGGATGTGATTACATGGCAGCCGCGCCCTGCAGCCCCCTCCCTCCGTCTCTCCCTCTCATTCTCGCCCCTGTCTCCCTCTCTCATACTCGCCCCTGTGTCTCCTCTGAAGTGGGAGGGGGTCACCACAGAGGATGTATGTCAGGTCTACAACCCCATTATTCAGTTTCAATTTTCCAGACTGTTTGTGACTAGGGGGATTGAGGAGGGTTTGGCTTGTTTGTATGGTCTCAACTGTAACTGTAGTGTTCAGCTCTAGCTACCACAGAGTAGCTTTGTGAAATGTGTCAGTGTTGAGGTGTCTGGCATGGTAGAGGGGCTTGGACAGGGACGTGGGGAAGGGGCAGCTGGTGCTGCTGGGTCTGGGACCTCGGCCTTCTCTCTCTCTGAGACCTCGGCCTTCTCTCTCTCTGAGACCTCTGCCTTCTCTCTCTCTGGGACCTCGGCCTTCTCTCTCTCTGGGACCTCGGGCCTCCCTCTCTCTGGGACCTCGCCCCCCCCCTCTGGGACCTCACCTGTCCTCCCTGCTCTGCCACGCAGACGTCAAGCCCTCCAACATCCTGGTGAACTCGCGCGGTGAGATCAAGCTGTGTGACTTCGGCGTGAGTGGCCAACTCATCGACTCCATGGCCAACTCCTTCGTGGGAACGCGCTCCTACATGTCGGTGAGTCAGCTCTCCTTCTCCCTCCCTGCCCAGGATGCCCTGCCAAGAGCTGAGGCCGTGCCCAGTAGAGGGCCGTGTGGCACGGAGGCAGGCTCTGCCAGCCCTGCCCCCTCCCCTCAGACACCTGGAGGGCGCAGTGCACAGCGACGCCCGCCCACTTGGCCAGCTCTGCCTGGGTGTGACGTACGTGTGTGTTCCTCAACAGCCGGAGAGACTGCAGGGCACACACTACTCTGTGCAGTCGGACGTGTGGAGCATGGGCCTGTCCCTGGTGGAGCTGGCCATCGGCCGCTACCCCATCCCCCCGCCTGATGCCAAGGAGCTGGAGGCCATCTTTGGCCGGCCCGTACAGGACGGAGCCGAGGGGGAACCACACACCATCTCCAACCGCCTCCCCAGACCACCAGGAGGGCGACCAGTCAGCGGTGAGAACTGACCTGAATCCTCTCCTCACACATAATACAATATAGATGATATTAGTGCTTTTCAAACAGATTTCCTTTTGCTTCTCAATAAAAAGTAACTGGAATCAAAAATAATAAAACATTTAAGTATCTTATTTATGATATCTATATACATCTCCATATTCTCCTGTTCCTCAGGACATGGGATGGACAGTCGACCAGCCATGGCGATATTTGAGCTGCTGGACTACATTGTCAATGAGGTCAGATGAGCTGCTGACTCCACATATTATTCTCCGTATTACCAATTCTTCTTGTCTGTGTGCTCTGGGGATTTTGAAATAACATTTGTCTTACACACCTTTTTACTCATTCCCAGCCTCCTCCCAGGCTGCCACTTGGTGTCTTCACCAACGATTTCAATGAGTTTGTGACAAAATGGTGAGCCCAAGCATTCATCATATAAGAATAGTGCCCATTACCTCAGCACCTTTTGTTGTTTTACCATGACTTTTCTCAGTTTTTTGGCTGTGTGGACTCAACACACGTCTTGTGAATTATTGTAGGCAATAGGCACAGCGTAGAGCAATGTGGAGCAAACGTACATTTTAAAGATAACTTTCTCATCCCTTGAGAATGATGGCTATGTCAGCAGAATGAGATTTCTTGTGCAGCTTAATCATGGCTTTCTTTTCTATTCTTCTTTGGGGGTGGGGGGGGTCTAATGATTTCTCTGGAGTCATGGAGATTATCAAATTTTTCTGTTTGTGTTAATAGTCTGATCAAGAATCCAGCAGAGCGAGCTGACCTGAAGATGCTGATGGTGAGTAGCTATTAACTGTTATCGCTGTCGACTGTTATTTGAAGTGCATCTATGTAGTTGGACAGTTCAGCTCTGATTGTTCATTGGTCCTCTGTAGCTCATGTTTCTCTAGCTCAGTTGGTAGAGCGTAGCGCTTGCAACGTCAGGATTATTCGGTTATATTCCCGGGACCATTTATGTATCCATAAATGACTAAGTCGCTTTGAATAAAAGCGTCTCCTAACTGACGTATTATACTGTATTTATTATTATTATTGATGTTTGTAAACACATTTTGTAGTTTGCAAATTGGTTATGTTCCCGACTGTACATGCCCTTTCGATATCAGCCATGGACTCATATTGATGCGTTAATGAACTAACTTGCGTTTACTGTTTTATTGTTTAGAACCACACGTTTATCAAGCGTGCTGAGGTGGAGGAGGTGGACTTTGCTGGCTGGATGTGTAAAACCATGGGCCTCAACCAACCCAGCACCCCCACCCGTGGCACTGAATGAGAAAGCCAATGCCAACTACTTCCCACATGAGGATCCCCAGTGCCTCACTGTCTCTCTCACACACACACACACACACACACACACTTTGGCACCCCTTTCGTCTTGCTCTTAAGAGGTTTCAGCTCTTAAGTATACTTATCATGAACAGGGCCCATTTACTCATTGTTATGACCACAGGTTTCCCATACCAGTGTCGTGGTAGTCACACACATGCTATTTTCTCCTATCATATTAAAGATGAGGTACAAAGCATGGAAGGACTGCCAGTTTATCATTTCATGAATTGCCATTGATATCATCTTACCACTTGTACTGGTAAATTATGTTCATGTTTTGTGCAACAGTATATTGGTGTAGGCTGTAGAGGAGCTATCTTTGACAATGAAAGTGTCCATGACAGAAATCAAGTTAAGTGCTTTGATGGTACAGGAGGACTGCAAACCAAAAAAGGTTCTCATCATGACTACTAATGTTTTGGATATCATGCCTGATCAAAGTACTTCGTTTTGTACATTCATGACCAGTACATTTTTGAGAGGAGTACTTTCAATGTTGACATTTTTATTTGATTTTAATGGCTCATTTTACAAAATTGAATGATTTACCATCTTATATTTTCCAGACACCCGAGGTCATTATTTTGTTTTTACTTGTATTTGTATCAACTGCCTGAAACTCATTTGTCAAGTTAGAATCTCTCAAACCGTGACTACAGATGCTCTGAAAGGTTCCGATTTTTGCCAGTCTACTCAATTTATTCCCCAGAGTGTGTTTCGGTTCTGCTCCACTGTTTTGCTTTGCGTGAGTAAGTGTAACCTCTACTCCAAGCGTTCTCTTTGTGAAGCCCCAGCGTGGTGACTGGCTTTGTGCAGGCGGGTGGGTGGTGGTTGTAACATGTATTAGCCTGTCGTCTATAAGAGCCCATGTACTGTATGTATTCTCTGCTTCTGTCTGATTTTATCATTCTCAACAGACTTGCATTTGTTGGTAACAAAGTGGGATGCATTGTCGCCTGTATGTGTATAAAGCTATATAAACAGTACGCAGGTACTATTTAGCAGTCTTAAGAAAAAACATGTTTTTGACTCGTATAGGGGGAAGTGGAAGAGATGTCATTTTATTTTAAAATGTGTTGGATACGGTTGTAATGTAAAAATAAAACTTTGAATGTATATGGCAATTTGTTTTTATGTGGGAGGGTTTTGTGGTTAGTTATTGGGAGAACTGAATGGCGTTGCCCTCGTGCAGGACCGTTCCTTTAGATGAGACGTGCATCAAGCACTCCGAGGACCCTACCTGAGGCTTACTGAGGAAAGACTGGAGCGAACAAGTGCCAGAGGATGTTCTTTACTCAGGTTAAAACATGCTACACATCCTCTTAAGGCAGCTCTATGCGGCATGTCTACATATTTCCCAAGTCGATCTACGTACTATTACAAAAGCTTTCACACAGATAACTGCTTTGGATACGTCTACTAAAACCAACCTCTTCTAGGATATTTATCTCCGCATTGTTCTTCAGTATAGTTTGAAGTTTCTCTCGCCTTGGGCCTGAATTAAATCAAAACCATGGCTCAGCCACAAATGACAAAAGCAGAGTAGTTGGTGGGTCTGTGGTGGAGGGAGAACTAGTTTATATTGGACTGAGACGATTGTAATAAACATGGCTGACCATCTGGAAAGCTACCAGAAGGGAAAATTAACCAGTTTTTACGGTTTGTTAGTTTTCATACAAATCTGAAATAATTTTGTATTGTAGCTGTGTCTTTTTAAGCAAAGTAGAATTGTATTTATTTGTTTATTGAAACCATTTTTTTTAGCCGTGAAAATCGTTTCTATTAAGTGTGGAACATGTATAGCATAGATCCTGATCAACTGAAATGATCGTGCAGTTAAAATGTTTTTTTATAGTATACGTTTTTCTCTGATTGTGAACTACCTCTGGTACCTACTGAAGTGCTGACACTGCCCTCTAGGCTGGGTGTGTGTTACTGCCTCTCCCCATGCTGTCAGAACATGCCTAGCCTAGTTCTCCCCACAGTGCCAAGCCATGCCACACAGTGGGGTGCATCAGCTTCCAGTCAGACCGAAGAGACACCTTTCATGGCTAGCGGTTTCATCACATTACACAAGGTAAGCCGTTTCACTTCATATATGATAAATGCATTCCTACTCTGTGTGTAGGCCTGTTAAAGATCGTTTAGAGTATGTAAGATCTCCACCCCAGTCCGCTGCAGCGTGACTGACGGTCCAGGTGTACAGTGTAGAAAATGTCAAGTGCATAGGCGTGTTAGAAATCAGTCAAAATGAGTTCTTCTAAGCGATATAAACCTGATTGATTTTGACTGGTGTCTTCCACGCCACCGAAGAAACATTGGTAAAAGTGGGCTTGGTATGAATGAAGAGGTGAGGCATGTGGTTAAGATGTTACTGTACAACGTGAGAAGGGGGAGAGATGAAGGTATGGGTGTCGAGGGGGTTGCTGGCAGCCCCTGTGTCCTGGAATGTGCCAAGGCTTGTTTTTGGGGTGGGACACTAGGACCTCAGGCTATGGGATGGGTGGGTGCGACTCATCTCAAGGCGCGAGAGAGAGATACAGTAGAAGAGAAAAGACGAGAGTAACAACTATAATCCGATCATAACCAATTAATCTGGATGCTGTTTACAACTCTATCAACATATACTTTCAAAAGCAAGAGGATGAAGTCGAGTACTCATTTGTAATTTTTTACGTGATCGATATGATGAATGTCCACTCTTGATCGCAGGTGAATATCTCTTTTACTTTGCTCCCCCAGAGAGGAGAGGAAGAGAAACATCGAGGGGAATGCTGTTTCTTTAAGAGAGAGGGAGGGAGAGGGAGAGAAAGGGAGGGACCTCTTTGCCCTCCAGAAACCAGGAAGGGAATTGAGTTGATCTGCTGCTGCTTGGTTAGCGCATATGGGGCTTTGAGCAGCACGACAGTTAGAGAGAGCTCCAGAGAGGAGGAGGGCTGAGCTAACCCACAACAAGCACCATCACGGCCATCGCAGGTGAGCTAAAGGCACCCCCGCAAACCCCCCCACTGTCCACGCAGGGCCTGTCGACAGGAGGGAGCAAGCACAGGAGGAGAGGAGAATGAGGGAGGGGGACAGAGATACTTGGGGGGGGAGGGTGAAATGGGTTGCAGTCAGTAGTTATGGTTCTGTTTTTATTCCTGCTAAATTACTTCTCTCATTCCTGCTTTTACCTTTTGTGCTTGCTATGATAGTTTTATTTGCCGTGTTTGAGGCATTAACTTTACGGGCAGGTGGGAGAACTTAGAGGAGGAGGAGGATGGTGGCGTTCGGGGGGGTGGGTTCTGAAGAAGAGGAAGGAGGAACCAAAACTAATTTTATAGGACATGGTACGATGACAAGCGAATTACTTTTCGGGATGGTGTCATTCACTAAGAAATCATGCTTGGAGGGAAAAGTTCCTGACCCACTTGCATTGTTCATTCTTTCCGGCTGGTTTGGAATTTATCAGAATAAGAATGTCTTAATTTAGGTCAGGAGTCTTGAAGTGCGTTTAAAACATAGACAGAGGGGTTGTCACAGAATGCTACCCCAGTGTTTGGCTGTGGCTTAGACAGTTCTGGTTGAGACCCTTTTTTTCGTGTGCAGCACAATCCTGTGTGATGGCTGGTCTGTACTTTTAATACCTGGCATTCTGCTAGCAACATACTGAAGTGTATAATTCTGCCCTGAGTGCTTACGTTGGAACAGGCTTGGAGAAGTGGGGGTGGTGAGGGACGGAAAGCTGGGACTCGTAGTTCGCAGCAGGGGCTGTGAAGCAGGTCAAATAGCATTTAAGGACTCCACATCCCAGAGTGCCTTGCCATTGGCCATACAGGAAAGGGAACACCTACCAGCCTATCCCAGCAAGGAGGTGTGGTGAGTGAGCAGCTGTCAAGCCAATCACAGAAGGGGAAGAGATGCCAGAGCGGAGCAGTGGGCTGAAAATAGAGGGGGGTGGTAGGTGTCTGCTTGTTTGGGATCAGGCAAGGGCTTGCCTGTATGACTAGGGCCACTCGGAAGTTTCCTGTCTGCAAAAGCTCCAGTACTGAGGCACCAGGCAGGGCCCTACCCAGACACGGAGACAGGAGAGCAGGAAGGAGAGCCGGATAGGGCCTGGGGAAGGGACACACGCTTCTGCTTCTGCCCAGCTGGTAAGAGCTCAAACTGCACTCTCTCCTGACACTGAGGAGAGTGAAAGAGGGGAGAGCTTGGAAATAAATACCAGGACCTGCGTTTGTAAGAGAGCGAGGGAGATGGGGCTTGGTAGAGTTCAGAGTTCATGACCCACTTACATATAAAAAATAGATGGCAAATAGGGCACTGCTCAGAGCAGGTTGAGCACATCATGTTTAGAGAGACTGTTGTCTTAGTTTTGGCTATACACACACGGTGCCCTTTTAACCCTTTACTTACTGGTTTAATTAAAATTAGTACAGTTAATCTAATCATCTGAATTGGTGTTATTGTGTGTAATGTTATTGTTGTTAATGTATGAGACTAGGAATAAATGAGCCAACTGCAGATCCTTTACATATTCTTACCCCCAAATGCTCCACTGTTACTGGATAGAAGATGTGACACCTCTTGTGGACAATTTCATCTAGTTAGTGAGGTGTAGTACATGAGCTGCCATAACACAATCATAGCACATGGAATCTTGAGCAACTGGAAACTTTACCCTCTGCCCTCGGGAACTCCTTTATTCGTTTATGAACTTTCAGTTCTTCTCCATGGCTGCCCACACCCTTTTTGTTGTTCTCTACATCCCTCTTGCCTCAAGTAGCCCCTATGGCACTGTGTGATTTGCGTCACAACATCATTTAGTCTACGGTAGCTGTCCGTACGTTGGTGGTATGTCAAAAGACGTTAAAGGAGCGGAACTTATTTTCTAATTCACAGATGCCTATTCCTGGCAACACATACTTGTTGGACTTGTTTTGAAGCGTGCGGGTACAGCGAGAGAGGGAGGGGAGTATTTTATTGTCAGACGCCCAGACTCAGGGAACTGTTTGGTTAGATTTCAGATGCAGAGTTTGAAACATTATTCATTCTGTCAAATGTCACAGTGTTGATGTCATAATGTTACTCGTGCCACTCCTGAGTGCCAATTGCAGAAGGCTGTACTTTCAGCCTGAGTAAATTCCACTAAGAGGTTAAGTTGGGACACTCCATGCTACCCACAATAGACTCCAGGGGAATTGTAGGGGACTTCAGTGGCTGTGGGTAGGCCCTAGACACCACCCATCAATTTGGCGGTGAGCATGTTGAATACAGTTTGATATTCCTGTATGTTATGCACCATAATGCCCCAAACTAGCAGGTCCACAGCGACAGGAGGAGACAGGTTGCGTGCTATTACACTGCCATGCCTTGGAAGGACTAGTTTTGGGGTTGTGTTGCTTTTAGGTGGTGCGCTAAACTATAAGCTACCCCCTTATTAAGGGTGAACTCCCCTTGTCAGCAGTTAAATGTCCCACTGCTCCTGGCCCAAGCTGACAAACAGACAGACAGGGCTCTGTGTGTTGTGTTGTCTTGGGGGAGTCATAGGGGCTGTTCTGGGCCTGCTGGTTCATGAAGCAAGCAGTTCACACAACCTGATCAAATTAGAGGCTGAGATGCAGCCCTGGGTTAGACTAGGCCGTTGTGTTGTGAGTCTGACTTCACTTACATGGTTTACTTTCATGGTGGTGGGTTGTCTCCAAGATGTCACCTTTTTCTGGCTCTGCTGGATGCTGTTGTTGTTTTCATACATTAGACACTAAACAACCTTAGACAATAGTTGTCAGAAAAAACAGATGTTTGAGTGAGTAATCCAACGTTGACCTAAGGCACTACGTAGGGATCAAAGAGTTAGCCAAACTCTCCTGTGATCATGGGAGGGTACCATATGACAATCTCATGGTTGGTGAGTTCCCATCCTATCTCTCGACGTGGGCCGGTGGGTGAGTGTTTCAGCTTCCTTAGCAAGCTGAAGTGGGCAATGTGGTGGGCTGATGTCTGAGAGAGCCAGCGAGAGGGAGAAGGAGGGATGGTCATCTGATAACAGAGCAAGTTCTGTTACACGCCTGTCACAGACACACAGGAAGTCCTCTGCCCTCAATGCACGGTAGCACTCACAGATTGGCACAGGGCTCAGGGGAGGAGCTGTTGCTGGACTTGGCACTATGGGTGTAGCTTACGGCCTACTAGGGGTTCTGTTTCTGGTGCCACGTGGGAGTTTGGATCCGCTACTTCCTGACTGACAGCATAGCAGCGTTAGGAAAGTCTAGCTCCAGCAGCAGAAGTTGTGTCTCTGTAACACTGCTGCCAGATGTGCACGGCTGTTTCTGGACCAGCTAAGTCAGGCTGGAGGAGGGAGGCAAGGAGTCAGGCTGGAGGAGGGAGGCAAGGAGTCAGGCTGGAGGAGGGAGGCAAGGAGTCAGGCTGGAGGAGGGAGGCAAGGAGTCAGGCTGGAGGAGGGAGGCAAGGAGTCAGGCTGGAGGAGGGAGGCAAGGAGTCAGGCTGGAGGAGGGAGGCAAGGAGTCAGGCTGGAGGAGGGAGGCAGGGAGTCAGGCTGGAGGAGGGAGGCAGGGAGTCAGGCTGGAGGAGGGAGGCAGGGAGTCGGGCTGGAGGAGGGAGGCAGGGAGTCGGGCTGGAGGAGGGAGGCAGGGAGTCGGGCTGGAGGAGGGAGGCAGGAGTCGGGCTGGAGGAGGGAGGCTGGAGGAGGAGTCGGGCTGGAGGAGGGAGGCAAGGAGTCGGGCTGGAGGAGGGAGGCAAGGAGTCGGGCTGGAGGAGGGAGGCAGGGAGTCGGGCTGGAGGAGGGAGGCAGGGAGTCGGGCTGGAGGAGGGAGGCAGGGAGTCGGGCTGGAGGAGGGAGGCAGGGAGTCGGGCTGGAGGAGGGAGGCAGGGAGTCGGGCTGGAGGAGGGAGGCAGGGAGTCGGGCTGGAGGCAGGGAGTCGGGCTGGAGGAGGGAGGCAGGGAGTCGG
The DNA here is from genome assembly GCF_034236695.1 of Oncorhynchus nerka. Classification (NCBI taxonomy): domain Eukaryota; kingdom Metazoa; phylum Chordata; class Actinopteri; order Salmoniformes; family Salmonidae; genus Oncorhynchus; species Oncorhynchus nerka. The sequence continues at coordinate 59,337,002 of NC_088419.1, read as the reverse complement.
GCTGGAGGAGGGAGGCAGGGAGTCGGGCTGGAGGAGGGAGGCAGGGAGTCGGGCTGGAGGAGGGAGGCAGGGAGTCGGGCTGGAGGAGGGAGTCGGGCTGGAGGAGGGAGTCGGGCTGGAGGAGGGAGTCGGGCTGGAGGAGGGAGTCGGGCTGGAGGAGTCGGGCTGGGGAGTCGGGCTGGAGGAGGGGAGTCGGGCTGGAGGAGGGAGTCGGGCTGGAGGAGGGAGTCGGGCTGGAGGAGGGAGTCGGGCTGGAGGAGGGAGTCGGGCTGGAGGAGGGAGGCAGGGAGTCGGGCTGGAGGAGGGAGGCAGGGAGTCGGGCTGGAGGAGGGAGGCAGGGAGTCGGGCTGGAGGAGGGAGGCAGGGAGTCGGGCTGGAGGAGGGAGGCAGGGAGTCGGGCTGGAGGAGGGAGGCAAGGAAAGCCAAGTAGAGCCTTCACTTTGGTTTACTTTACTTTGCAAGGAGGAGGGGGATGGTGCAGTAAACCCATACAGTAGCCAGTGATTCCCGACAGTGGCTCTCCACCAGCTATCTCGCGATCTCTGGGGTAATGGTACCCTTAAAGGAACTTAGACCTTTGAAATTAAATCATAAAAATCTCCCACTTCCCCTTGCACTAAACTTTTATTGACAAACATGATATAAAGATTTAAGATAATGATGTCAAACCCTTCCTGCAGTGAGGGGTTAGTTTCTTACAGTGGCTAAGGTTTCTCAAGTCTGAGACACTTTTGAAACACATTCAATTTACAGTATCCTGTGGGCTGATGTCAAGGTTGTGAGTTTTTAAGACTGCCTCACCCAGTACCTTTCAGTCAGGGGCATTGTCTGATTTTTGGCAGACGTCGGACGTGTTTCAAGTCGAGTAGCCCAGCCCCACAACTCCAGTTTTATCAGTTGCTCGTTCTCTTCCTGCTTGCTCCCAATACGACCAATCAAGCTTCCTATCCTAGCAAGCCTGGCAGTAATGACTCACACAGCCACACTAGCACTAGACCAGGCAGGCTCAACCACAGTCAGAATCTAGTTCTTCTTGGAACTGTCCAGCCCCCCCCCCCCCCCACCTCTCCACATAGCTTTTCCGATTATCCTGTAATATCCTCTGTGACTTGACCTTGAACCCTTGTGACCCGATCCAGTGATTCCCTTTCCCTGGGCCGCATGCACTCCTGTCACTAATAATCAGGGGGCTCTGCTTATCCCGTGACAGTCAGCCAGGGAGAGAGAGCCTACGTGAACTCTGGTGTCCATCTATATTACTCAATCTATGCTTCTAGGAGTTAGACCCTGGCTTCTGCTCTCGTTGTTTCACTCTGGTTTGGTTATTCACAGGTACAAAGTATTGTGGTGTTGACTACTCTTAAAAAGCATCATAGTAAAGAACTTAGTTGAAGTGACATACATTTTTGTCATGTAAGGAACACCTGAGGTTGATCTGGGTAAGGTTGATAGTCATTGTACTCCAGGATGAATGGTATGTGTAGGACAGACTGTAGATCCTTTGATACGGGTTTCAGTTGACCTGAGTTGATATTTCCAGTAAAACGCACCACCCAGTTTATAACCACGTTTATAACTACCGGTTTAACCACAACATATCGCTGTAATGGTCATTAAATAAGAAGGGAACTACTGTAACTAGGGGAGAAGCCCATCTATCTCTCACAGGTTTTAAGAAAAGCCCAATTGAACTGAAACAAAGTTGACGTTCAGGTCCAGGGTTCCCCAGCTGGCAGCCCGGTGGATTTATTTGGCCGCCCAAGTTTTCTGAGCAAAAGCAAAAATATAGAATAGAATGATTGTTTTTGAGAATTTTCATTGTTGGACATAAGACTGTAAAAACGCCAAGAAATTGGCTCAAAGTGATGTTACATTTTGGAAATGTGTTCCGAGGTATTCCCACGCATAATAGAGAGATGTGATCATATACATACGTAAGCAAGGTTGGAAATGATTGTTTTAGTCAAATATATCGATTTGGGCTTCTTGCGGTCAGTTTGCAGTCTGCAAATGATTTGTAATTATGTTCCGTCCCCCGACCAACCGTTCAAGAAGAAATGATCCCGCAACTGAATCTAGTTGATGATCCCTGTCCTAGTCTTGCGTTGGATCATCCCCGAAATCTAATCTTGATAGCGGCTCTCAACGTTTGCTTGGCGCAAGCGCAGGGGTTATTGTTGAGTGATGGTGGGGGAGGAGTGGGATCTGCAGCAGTAAGTAGTGGTTTGACTTGCAAAGCAGCGCTCTGCGTGCGGAGTGGGACCCAGTGAACTAGGCAGGCAGCTCTTGGTCGGTGGCGGCCCTGGGAACTGAGACGGTGTGGTGCTGCAGCCTCTCACCCACAGCCATGAATAAGTGATAAGGAATGTTTCAAGCCATGAGAAGGTGTCAGGATCAGGTTTGTTTGTACAGTTTTTCCTCTTTCTTTCTTGGGTCATCTTTGTGGGTTATTCCTGGCCTGGGCCTCTACTCTCCCTATAGCTCCTGTGTAAAGGACATGACAGAGCAGCTGGATGCCTCAGTGGACTGTATGCTGGGCTGTTTTAACTCCTTTCAGCCTCTTCTCCCCTCCACAGAGCTGTGTGTGACCCAGGGTCAGGCATGTATGTCCTGGGGATAATGTGTAAGCAGGTTTGCACCAGGGACCAGCCCAGCAGCCTGGTGCCGTAAACAGCAGCATCAGTGAGAGCAGGTTGACTCGGCTTGAGTCTCTGTAGGCTCACCCAGGATCTATTTCCACACTGTGAAGGACGTGACTGTTATCCCTGTGGTTGCCCTCTCTCTCTGACTCTCCCTATCCCTCTCTCTCTGACTCTCCATCTCCCTTTCCCTCTGCCCTCACTCCCCTCCCACAGCATATTCAGATGAGAGTTGGAGGATAATAACATTTGCCCATGTCAGACAGGGCAATTTTATCAGGAAGACAATGGGAGAGGTTGTAGTGGCGGTGTGGTCAGTTGCGTATCAAAATGGTAGAGGGTTAAAGGAGAAAGAGTAGGCTAACTGGGTTTGAGCCAAAATGAAAGGCCATTGTGTCATGAATAAAAGACACACACTACTCTGAATGGGACCAAGTGGGACAGTATTATTTGCATGTGCAAGGCTGCAAGCTTGTTGTTTTAAGGTTACCACGAGACAGATGGACCGGTTTTCCATACTTAGAAAAGTGTTTATACACAGTTTATTAGGTACACCCATCTAGTGCCGGGTCGGACCCCCTTTGCCTCAAAACAACCTGAATTCTTCGGGGAACTGAACCTTTGCTCAATTGGTATCAAGGAACCGAACATGTGCCAGGAAAACATTCCCCACACCATTACACCACCGGCACCAGCCTGTACCATTGACACCAGGCAGGATGGGGCCATGGACTTATGCTGTTACGCCAAATCCTGACTACTATCAGCATGACGCAACAGGAACCGGGATTCGTCGGACCAGGCAATGTTAGTCCACTCCTCAATTGTCCAGTGTTGGTGATCGTGTGCCCACTAGAGCCGCTTCTTCTTGTTTTTAGCTTAAAGGAGTGGAACCCGGTGTGGTCGTCTGCTGCAACAGCCCATCCATAACAAGGCGTTCCAACATGCTGTTCTGCACACCACTGTTGTACTGCTCCGTTATTTGCCTGTTTGTGGCCCACCCTTTAGCTTCCGCTATTCTTGACGTTCTCCTTTGACCTCTCATAAAGGAGCTGTTTTCGCCCACAGGCTGCTGCTGACTGATGTTCACATCATTCTCTGTAAACCTTAGATGTGTTGTGTGTGAAAGTCCCAGGAGGCCGGACATTTCTGAGACACTGGATCCGACGCGCCTGGCACTGATGATCATACCACGCTCAGTCGCACGTTTTGCCCATTCTAACGTTCAATTGAACAGTAACTGAATTCCTCCATACATTTCTGCCTGCTTTATATAGCAAGCCATGGCCACTTGACTCACTGTAGGAGAAAACCATTTTCTTAAACAGGGTGGTGTACCTAATAAACTGGCCAATGTGTGTATGTCACACATGAGTTGACTGACAGGTCTGTTTTAAGGATTTGAATCTTTGTCAACAGTATTGGAGTGGAGTTAATAGCAGAGTAAGGGCAGTTATGTTCGTAGTACCCAGAGTTGACTTCTCAGAGAGCGTTACCTAAGTATGACCTGTGGTTAGTGCTGACACAGTGCCAGAGTTCTAGGTGTGGAGAGAGGTGGAGCTTTGTGAGGAGGTGTGGGAAAGAGCCGAGCAGGGGAGAGGAGAGGCAGCCAGGTTGAGCAGGTCTAGTGTACATACCAAGAGGCTTGATCTGAAGGAATGTCATTTGAATGCATTGCTCTTCTAGAGAATAAACCCCCTGGCCTCACCCCCTGCTGGGTCTCCCTGGCAGATGGAGAATGGAGGGGCTGGCTTTTTTGTGTGTGTGTAAATAGACAAATCAGGGAGGGCTTTCTTTGCTGAGCCCCCCTCCCTCCCCCGCGCAGGCAAGCTGCAGTCTATAATTTTAATCCCCCCTGCACACGTGAGCGAGGGGACAGCCTTTCCTGAAACTTGGCACACAGTACAGGGTGGGGTAACCGGCTCAGACTGGATTGACAACCTCCCTTTTTAATAGCGATCCCTTGCAGCTTGTGCGTGTCATCCTCCAGTGGGGTTTTTCCACGGGGTCTGTAACCGGCAGCCTCCCCCTACCCTAACTGACAGAGCGATGCACAGCCCCGCCTCCGTTCCTCCTCCCAGCATGCACTCTGATCCCCCCTGCTCTCCCTTAAACTGCCCTTCACTCTCTCTCATGGTAATAGGTTCAGCAGTGGGCCAATATATCCAGCGTTCCAGCTAATTCAACACTGAAGGATGTATGCCATAGCTATAGTTTCTATTAGATTGGTCTGTAAATACAATGTCTGCCAATAGCTGATGGTCAGTGAAATCATGGTAACTGTAGTGTTGTACGTTGATGATGTTTCAACATCATCATTTGGGGCCTGATGTTTAAGGTATAAAGTGACAGACATGACAAGAGCTAAACTGATTATGCACGTCCCAATTTCGAAATGGCATTCTACTATTACAACTTACAACTGTGGAGAACTTTGGGTTCTTCACAGTCACCAGCCCATAGTAACTCTGACGTGATTTAATAGTTGTTTGATCTTTAGTATCAGAGTGAGTAGAGTCAAAACCGGTCCATTACTTGCAATGACAAGCCACGGTATTGTGATATTAGTGAGCAATGTTTCAATCTATAAGGACCAATGAGCACTGACGGGAAGTTCATTAGAGTATATCTAATTGGGTGTCAAATGAAAGCTGAGTCTATATTTTTGAGAAATGAAGGCATAGTTGAAGTTGGAAGTTTACAAACACCTTAGCCAAATACATTTAAAATCAGTTTTTCACAATTCCTGACATTTAACCCTAGTAAAAATTGTCTTAGGTCAGTTAGGATCACCACTTTATTTTAAGAATGTGAAATGTCAGAATAATAGTAGAGAGAATTATTTATTTCATCACATTCCCAGTTGGTCAGAAGTACACTTAATTAGTATTTGGTAGCATTGCCTTTAAATTGTTTAACTTGGGTCAAATGTTTCAGGTAGCCTTCCACAAGCTTCCCACAATAAGTTAGGTGAATTTTGGCCCAGGGCTTTGTGGCTCAGGGCTTTGTGATGGCCACTCCAATACATTGACTTTGTTGTCCTTAAGCCATTTTGCCACAACTTTGGAAGTATGCTTGGTGTCATTGTCCATTTGGAAGAGCCATTTGCAACCAAGCTTTAACTTCCTGACTGATGTCTTGAGATGTTGCTTCAATATATCCACATCATTTTCTTTCCTCATGATGGCATCTATTTAGTGAAGTGCACCAGTCCCTCCTGCAGCAAAGCACCCACACAACATGAGGCTGCCACCCCCATGCTTCACGGTTGGGATGGTGTTCTTCGGCTTGCAAGCCTCCCCCCTTTTCCTCCAGACATAACAATGGTCAATATGGCCAAACAGTTATATTTTGTTTCATCAGACCAGAGGCCATTTCTCCAAAAAGTACAGACTTTGTCCCCATGTGCAATTGCAAACTGTAGTCTGGCTTTTTTATGGCGGTTTTGGAGCAGTGGCTTCTTCCTTGCTGAGCGGCCTTTCCGGTTATGACGATATAGGACTCATTTTACTGTGGATATAGATACTTTTGTACCTGTTTCCTTGTGAAGACATGGTCCTTTGCTGTTGTTCTGGGATTGATTTGCTCTTTTCGCATTAAAGTGTTACATTGAACTGGTAAATGAAATATGAATGACAGTCATCCAATATGCTGTAATAGAAATCATCCTACCTAATCCTGAATGGCACTAACCAACACTGTACAGTACTATACAGTTGAGTAGAACACATGAGTACAGTATTATGTAGTGTACTGAACATATTTACTGTACTTTACTGTGAAACATAGATATCTATGACTGGTTCAGATTTAGTGTGGTCTGGACCAACCAAATGTGGTCTTATTCGGGGAGGAGCTCGTTAGAATAACAACCAAATAGGCAAAAGAAGGATATTGCATATTCCCTACCTTCTGGATACATCACAATGAAGAGAATTCTATTCATATCCAGAATGATGCATTTCTGTATAGTACAGATCAGGAACCATGATCTAATTCTGTTACTGTAATTCCATTAACGGTTGTAAATCCACTGCACTTACTGTAGTTCAATAACCAAAATATACTCTTCTTTTTTTTTTACTCAATATGCCATAGCTGACACCCCATTCTTTCTGCAGGCATTTTTTAAATCTTAATTCGGAGCAGATATTTAAAGAGTTTTTGGAAAACGTAGTCTCATAAAAAGGGGGATTTTACCATAATTCAATTCTGCCAATAAATATGTTTTTGTGAAATGTTCTGTGTACATTGTTCAAAGTAGTCCTTGCGTATAGAGTTTTACGGTTTGTTTAACTTTTTAAAGTATAAAATTAGAGTCAGACTAATTCCGTTACTGTGAAATTGCCCACATGCAACTCTTGCCAATGTTATTTTCATGTGTTGTCTCCGGTGTGATGGCTGAAGCCTGTCGGAGCACATTGAAATTACTGTAATTTCAAAATAACCCCAGCCCTTACCCTGAGGCACCTAGCCTACCGTGCATTGCTACTGTAATACTGTGCCTACCCAATCCCAAGGAGTATTACCTAGGAATTGAACTGGGCATATGTGTGTCTTAAAGACTGAGAACTGATCCTCTCCTTCTCTTCCTCCCTCAGACAGGCAGACGGACAGACGGCAGGACGGACACGCGGGCGGCGGCTGTGATTGGCGGCTCGGCGGCAGGCTGGTGGAAGATGTCGTCGGGAGCCGGTGGGAGGGGTGGGCGGCGGCTCAGGGGTGGGGGGGGAGGGGAAGCAGTGGAGGAAGGCCCAGTGGGCATCCCCTTCCCCGAGCACAGCGCAGACATCCTGGGCAGTCTGAACAAGCAGCGCCTCAGCGGCCTTCTGTGCGACGTGCTCCTGATCACCCAGGAGAGGGAATTCACTGCCCACCGTTCGGTCCTGGCCTCCTGCAGCTCCTACTTCCACAAGTTGTTCACCTCGGGCCCGACCGCCAGCCAGCAGAACGTCTACACCATAGACTTTGTGGCGGCCGAGGCCCTGGGCGCCCTGCTGGACTTTGCCTATACAGCCACGCTAACGATCAGTCACAGCTCCGTGGGAGACATCCTGGCTGCCGCCCGCCTGCTGGAGATCCCGCCCGTCCAGGAAGTCTGCACTCACCTGCTGGACACCAAAGTGCTCTCCCCGCCGGTAGGCTGGTCATCATGACAACACTATCTTAACATTCCGTCAACAGTCTCTGTCCTATCATTACATCCCATCACATGGCCTTTACTAGTATGTCCTGCGGGTAGATCTGCATCGAAATAGAGTCACTTAACAAATTATTTGATCTAAATACATGTATTCAGTACGACCTATGTGGAAATCAGTCAAACCTCTCTTGTTTTGAGTTATAACTATTGTGTTGTAAATGCCATGCTTGATTTCCATCCAACTGCGCCGCCACAGACCACTTACCACACAACCTCTGTCATCGCGTCACTCTACCAAACAAACACTCCATCATTTACAGTCTTTGGCCATTACATAGTCAGCACGCTTACATCATGCTCTTCATTAATCTCTCTCTCTCACTCTCATACTGCCAAACACACATCCACACCCTGGGGTCACAATAACACTAAACTTTTAACACTTACCCGCTGGGCCAACACCAGTCTGAGTCTCAGGACAGCGTGCTCTTTATACAAGCTGCATTATATAGACAAAGCATATTGCAGTTACATACTACGCTTCAAAATGTAGAATAGAAGTGGCGTGGTCATATTCATGGTCATGTGTCTTTCTGTTTTGTGTGTGTCGGAGTATGATTGTGAGTGTATGAGAGTTATGAAATCCTGTTTTGTTTTTTCATAGGCGGGCAGTGAGCGAGGAGAGGAGGATGATGATGATGATGATGAGGGGGATGGTGGGAAGGGTGGAGGAGGATGGGGGCAGCAGGGGAATCGACTGCGGGCCCGGGAGTATCTAGAATACTTCCAGAGAGGGGCCCACTGGAGCAGCAGCTGCAGCACGCCAGAGCTCAGGGACATGCCCACACACCTGCACTTTAACCATGGCAATGGGTCCCACAGCAACGGGGGCCCCAGCGAGTTCTGCTCTCCCCTGGACCTTGCCCAGGCCCCCACACAGGACCCAGATGATGAGGAGGAGGACGAGGAGGACGAAGTAAAGGTGGAGCACTCTGAGAACCGCAGGGACATGCTGACCTGGGCCAGGGGGAATGGAGGGGGGCCAGGGGCCTCTTTCTACGCCCCTGCCCAGAACGGCCATTTCTTCCTCCCCACGAAGCCCAAACTGGAGCCGGAGGAGGAAGAGGAGGAAGATGGCATGCGGGATGGGGAGAGAGGCTCGGCCAGCGCACTCCTGCAGCAGATGATGGACTCCATCGAGAGGCAGAAGGAGCGGGCCGCGGCTGGGGAGGAGCTGGGGGAGGGGGAGGACCCGGACGTGGAGTTTTACTTGAATTACTTTAACAGCACACAGCATGAGGACGCCGCCGTCTCACAGGGACTGCTGCCCCTCTGGGCGACACGGGGAGGCTCCAGCCAAGATAGAGGGGGAGGAGAGAGGGGAGGAAGAGGAGGAGGAGGAGAAGAGAGAGGAGGGGGTGGAGGGGAGAGGAAGATGCGCTCCAAGGCCTTCCAGAAGTGCCCAATCTGCTCCAAAGTCATCCAGGGTGCAGGCAAGCTACCCCGCCACATCCGCACGCACACGGGAGAGAAGCCCTACGAGTGCGCCATCTGCAAAGTGCGCTTCACCAGGTACGCACCAATTAATGCACTGACCACCCATGTCATACCTACTCATGGTCAGGAAGAGGGCTGGAGGAAAAACAAGACCACTGTTGTCCCACAGCCAAGGACACTCCTGCTTAGCAATAGCTACTTTAGCCAAATGTTTGCTAGATGTCAATTAATTACTTCACTATCCTGAAAACAAAGTGAGAAACATTGTTGATAGCATAGGAAACAAAAGATCTCCTAGATGTCCCTCCCCCGCCCCATGTAATAATATGGATCATTTTGCCAAGACCTTTCTGGAAAACTTTAGTCAGAGATGAACATATTTCTTCTAGTGAATAGGGACAGAGTGTCATAAAGATGTGTTTTATAGAGACGGGGCTCATGGCAAAGTCCTGGAATGTTAACGGGGGGGGTGGTGGTATAACAGGCTATCCGAGGAGGAGGCTGCTATAAAATGTTTGTACTGATACAGGCAGTGGGGTTAAAAGCAGAGTGATGCCCTATCTGTGCCAATGCCGTAATTTGTTTTGAACTTACTGATCCCTGAGTTTGTTGATTATTGCCCACGGCAGAACCGACCGGCCTTCTCTCTCTCCCAGTCCCTAGCCAGTTAATGAAATCTGCCCCTGCTCAGACAGCCCAGCTAGCTACAGGCCAGTGTGTATTACAATTACTGGTTTCCCTGTATGATCATTATTTTTTTAGGGGGTAGATCATTATTATTATTTTTTTAGGGGGTAGATCAGCTTTAATATTGCAAATGGATTGTAGCTTCCATCAATGTAACTGTCTGCATCATTTCCAGTCCCCCATATATTATTTTGTAAATATATACAGTACCAGTCAAAAACGGACACACCTACTCATTTATTTGTACTGTTTTCTGCATTGTAGAATAATAGTGAAGACACCAAACATATGAAATAACACATATGGAATCATGTAGTAACCAAAAAAAGTGTTAAACAAATCAAAATAGATTTTCTATGAGATTCTTAAAAGTAACCACCCTTTGCCTTGATGACAGCTTTGCACACGCTTGGCATTCTCTCAACCAGATTCATGAGGCAGTCACCTGGAATACATTTCAATTAAAGGGTGTGCCTTGTTAATTTGTGGAATTTCTTTCCTTGTTAATGCGTTTTAGCCAATCAGTTGTGTTGTAACAAGGCAGGGGTGGTATACAGAAGATAGCCCTATTTGGTAAAAGACAAAGTCAATTCCCATGTCTGGAATACACTGCCATCAGACACATAACTGCACCACATATCACACTTTCACAAAATGCTTGAAGACATGGCTAAAGGTCAATCAGATTTGTGAACATGGTCCCTAGCTGTGTGTTGCCGCTTTCCATGTTGTCTGTTGTCTGTAGCTTGTGAGGTGTGGAAACACTGTTGCTTTTATGAATTTTGTCTTGCTGCTTTTTGTTCTATGTTGCTCTGTCTGTATGCTACGTCTTGCTTGTCCTATGTTGCTCTGTCTGTATTCTATGTCTTGCTTGTCCTATGTTGCTCTGTCTGTATTCTATGTCTTGCTTGTCCTATGTTGCTCTGTCTGTATTCTGTCTTGCTTGTCCTATGTTGCTATGTCTTGCTTGTTCTATGTTGCTATTGTCTATATTGTAATTGTTTTTAATAACCTGCCCAGGGACTGCGGTTGAAAATTAGCCGGCTGGCTAAAACCGACACTTTTACTGAAACGTTGATTAATGTGCACTGTCCCTGTAAAAATAAAAAATAAACTCAAACCCAACTCAATATTATGGCAAGAACAGCTCAAATAATCAGACAGATGACAGTCCATAATTACTTTAAGACACAGTCAGTCAATACGGAACATTTCAAGAACGTGGAAAGTTTCTTCTAGTGTAGTCGCAAAAACCCTCAAGTGCTGTGATGAAACTGCCTCTCATGAGGACTGCCACAGGAAAGGAAGTCCCAGAGTTACCTCTGCTACAGAGGATAAGTTCATTAGAGTTACCAGCCTCAGAAATTGCAGCCCAAATAAATGCTTCACAGAGTTCAAGTAACAGACACATCTCAACATCAACTGTTCAGAGGAGACTGCATGAATCAAGCCTTCATGGTTGAATTGCTGCAAAGAAACCACTACTAAAGGACACCAATAATAAGAAGAGACTTGCTTGGGCCAAGAAACACGAGAAATAGACTTGAGACCTGTGGAAATGTATCCTTTGGTCAGATTTCCAAATGTGATATTTTTGATTCCAACCACCATGTCTTTGTGAGACGTAGAGTAGGTGAATGGATAATAACCGCATGTGTGGTTCCCACCATGAAGCATGGAGGAGGAGGTGTGATGGTGTGGGGGTGCTTTGCTGTTAACACCGTCTGTGATTAATTTAGAATTCAATGCACACTTAACCAGCATGGCTACCACATCATTCAGCAGCAATACACCATCCCATCTGGTTTGTGCTTAGTGGGACTATCATTTGTTTTTCAACAGGACAATGACCCAAAACACACCTCCAGGCTATCTAAGGGCTATTTGACCAAGAAGGAGAGTGATGGAGTGCTGCATCAGATGACTTTGCCTCAACAATCACCCAACCTCAACCCAATTGAGATGGTTTGGGATGAGTTGGACCGCAGAGTGAAGGAAAAGCAGCCAACAAGTGCTCAGCATATGTGGGAACTCCTTCAAGACTGTTGGAAAAGCATTCCAGGTGAAGCTGGTTGAAAGAATGACAAGAGTGTTCAAAGCTGTCATCAAGGCAAAGGGTGGCTACTTTGAAGAACCTCAAATATATTTTGATTTAACGCTTTTTTGGTTACTACATGATTCCATATATGTTATTTCATAGTTTTGATGTCGTCACTATTATTGTACAATATAGAAAATAGTACAAATATATTAAACCCTGGAATGAGTAGGTGTGTCCAAACTTTTGACTGGTACTGTATGTACAGTTGAAGTCGAAAGTTTACATACACCTTAGCCAAATACATTTAAACTCATTCAACCCTAGTAAATATTGCCTGTCTTAGGTCAGTTAGGATTACCACTTTATTTTAAGAATGTGAAATGTCATAATAATAGTAGAGAGAATTATTTATTTCAGCTTTTATTTCTTTCATCACATTCCCAGTGAGTCAGAAGTGTACATAGACTCAATTAGTATTTGGTAACCTTGCCTTTCAATTGTTTAACTTGGGTCAAACGTTTTGGGTAGCCTTCCACAAGCTTCCCACAATAAGTTGGGTGAATTTTGGCCCATTCCTCCTGACAGAGCTGGTGTAACTGAGTCAGTTCTGCCCACACATTTTCTATGGGATTGAGGTCAGGGCCTTGTGATGGCCGCTCCAATACCTTGACTTTGTTTTCCTTAAGCCATTTTGCCACAACTTTGGAAGTATGCTTGGTGTCATTGTCCATTTGGAAGACCCATTTGTGACCAAGCTTGAGATGTTGCTTCAATATGTCCACATCTACTTTCCTCATGATGCCATCTTTTGTGAAGTGCACCAGTCTCTTCTGCAGAAAAGCACCCCCACAATATGCTGCCACCCCCATGCTTCACGGTTGTGATGGTGTTCTTCGGCTTGCAAGCCTCCCCTTTTTTCCCTCCAAACACAACAATGGTAATCGTGGTACAGCACTTCCTAGATCGACTCTTTTTACTGTGGATATAGATACTTTTGTACCTGTTTCCTCCAGTATCTTCACAAGGTCCTTTGCTTTTCTGGGATTGATTTGCACTTTTCGCACCAAAGTACGTTCATCTCTAGGAGACAGAAGGTGTCTCCTTCCTGAGCGGTATGACGGCTGTGTGGTCCCATGGTGTTTATACCTGCGTACTATTGTTTGTACAGATGAACGTGGTACCTTCAGGCGCTTGGAAATTGCTCCCAAGGATGAACAACACTTGTCAATTTATTTTTCAGAGGTGTGATTTCTTTTGATTTCCCCATGATGTCAAGCAAAGAGGCACTGAGTTTGAAGATAGGCCTCGAAATACATCCACAGGTACACCTCTAATTGACTCAAATTATGTCAATTAGCCTATCAGAAGCTTCTAAAGCCATGACATCATTTTCTGGAATTTTCCAAGCTGTTTAAAGGCACAGTCAACTTAGTGTATGTAAACTTCTGACCCACTGGAATTGTGATACAGTGAATTATATGTGAAATAATCTGTCTGTAAACAATTGTTGGAGAAATTACATGTGTCATGCACAAAGTAGCTGTCCTAACCGACTTGCCAAAACTATAGTTTGTTTACAAGACATTTGTGGAGTGTTTGAAAAACGAGTTTTAATGACTCCAACCTAAGTGTATGTAAACTTCCGACCTCAACTGTATATAATTTATTTTGTAAATATATGTTCCTCTATTATTTTCCCCTAACCCTTTCACCCCTCCCCTAATTTGAGTTAACTAATTGACAACACTTAGGCTTCTACTTCCAGTTTATACATACTGTATAATCTTTTTTTCATTAGTTATTTTTTGTTTGTTTTTATTCCCATCCTTTTGTGAAACAGCACAGTTAAAAAATATATGGCAAATAGAAATCAAACTGGATGGTCTTCAGAGATAGAGGGGAGGGGTTGAGTGTAGTTTTCCCATATTTAAGAGCACCATCTCTTCCTTGAAACCATCCCCTTAATTCATTAATCAAGGGACTTGCATTGGAAATAGATGGACACTGGATATACCCAGGACCCTTTGCGCAGGCGGGCGGGTGGGCGTGCCTGATCTAAATGTGGCGTCTAAATTCAGCCGGTCGCCAGTGCACTGAGAAGGGAAGGTGGTATTGTAATCTTAATCCTGTTTGATCAGGGTTAAGAGTGTGCTGCTCTCGCACTAATAAATCACTCCTCCTGCCCTTTAAATAATTCACCTCTGTCATTGTGCTACTTTATGTCACTGTGTGTATAGAGGTGGGGTGGGTGGTGTGTAGTTTAAGGTCAGTGAGTGTATCTGCCTATACGTGCTTCGTTCACCAGCATTTTTTATTTATTGGATTTCCATCTTCCATGTATTAGTGTGTGAAGGTATCTGCCCCAAATAGATTTCCCGTGAACCCAGCCACACTGAACGTTGAGCTCTGGGCCGGGTCTCTACGTGTGCTTTGAGAAATGTTGTAGATAAAGATGTGAAGTTTATGGTCTATCCTCAGATGACCTGGCTGCCATGGCAGAGTAAACAACCTGGAATGAATGAATGACTGAATGAATAAATACAAAAATCTGTGTCAATCTCGCCATTTGGCAACCCACCCTTTAGGGGATTAATTGACACAGACAAACATTACATTAATCCAGTCATATTTCACAATGATAATTATTCCGGTGGTCTGTGCAGTGCACTCTGCATAAAGAATGAAAAAGAAACAATAATTATCATTTTTATTGAACCTTTATTTAACTAGGAAATTCCGTTCAGAACAAATTCTTATTTTACAATGACGGCCTACCCCGGCCAAACCCTCCCCTATGGGAGTCCCTATGGGATTGTGATACAGCCCAGGATCGAACCAGGGTCTGTAGTGGCACCTCTGGCACTGAAATGGAGTGCCTTAGACCGCTGTGCCACAAGGTTATCCAAGCAATAATATCCTTAGTGCAGTAAAAAGTACAAAATAAATACCTGGGAGTGGTCCATCAGCTGTTATAGTGAAGGAGATAGACACAGGGAGACAAACTGCCTCCATAGGCACGTTCACCCAAGGCCAGGGATCATCAACTAGATTTAGCAGCGGGCATATTTGTTATTGAGCGAAGGGTCAGGGGGCCGGAACATAATGGCAAGTCATTTGTAGACTGCAAATTGACCGCAAGAAGCCCAAACAGAGATAATATTTGACTAAAACATAATAATTTCAAACCTTGCTTACATTTGTATGAGATCGCATAGATTCTCTTTGGAATACTTTGGAAAGATTTCCAAAAATGAAAATCACTTGGAGCTGATTTGCTGTTGTTTTTACAGTCTTATGTCCAACAATAAACAAATGGACTAAATAAATCACCCGTGGGCCGCAACCCTGCCCACGCCAAACACCTTACTTTAAGATCACACGTTCCTCAATATAACCAGGTGTACTGTGTCACATATTGCAAAGATAAATAGCTACGTTTTGGAACATTTTATACATTTACATTTACATTTAAGTCATTTAGCAGACGCTCTTATCCAGAGCGATATACTTTTTATCAATGTCAACAAAGACATGGTTCAAATGGTTGTTTTTCTGAAATATAATAGACAGAAATGGCTATGAAAATGTGTAGAAGATTGTGATTCTTATTGTTTGGTTAGTAGTAGTAGTTTACGTAGTACTTTAACTACCCTTGTTGCTATCAGAGTTCCTACTGTACTAATCAATTCTCTGTTGTCTTGGACTGAGCCTCTGTGTTCTTCCTCCGCAGGCAGGACAAGCTCAAGGTTCACATGCGTAAGCATACGGGAGAGAAGCCTTACCTGTGTACGCAGTGCGGTGCTGCGTTCGCCCACAACTACGACCTGAAGAACCACATGCGCGTGCACACAGGCCTGCGGCCCTACCAGTGCTCCAGCTGCTTTAAGACTTTTGTGCGTTCAGACCACCTGCACCGCCACCTCAAGAAGGACGGCTGCAACGGTATCCCTTCCCGCCGGGGCCGCAAGCCTCGGGTACGGGACCCCGGGCTCCTGGAGGCCTCCATGGGGCTGGTGGGCCCCGGCCCTCGCAGTGGCAGGGAGAGACGGCGCATGGAGGCAGCCTCGGCAGAGGGGGCCTCCAGGGTCCATGCACACAGTCCCCAGCCCCAGGAGAGGCCAGAGGAGCCGGGGCACTGAGGCAGGGAGACAGGGAGGGACGCTGGACGCCATAGTCATACTTGGCCCGTGGAGGGGCCGCTGCCGAAACAAGAGGAGGAAAAAAAACATGCTAAGGCAAAAAAACAAAAAACACAACTAACTATTTCTCTATAAACCAAATCAGGGTGTCACAAATCTAATATTTTCAGTTTCTTTTATTTCTTTGCTTTAGGAAACAGTAGACACAACAGACAAACACGAGTCAGTGTTCTGTTAAATAGCAAGGAACGCTTCAAATCACACACCCATGATGTCTCCTTTCTGGGTCATTTCTGTCTGATCTAGGTTTTTATACATTTGGCAAAAATGCTTTATATGCATAACAAAACAACAGAAAACCCTGAGCAAACTATGCAGTTAAAATAGGTTTTGAATTCAGAGCCAAACGATGAGGTGTCCCACACCTACTAACTGCTGCAGGGGTGAACTGAGTGTAATCTCTCATATTCAGATGGAAAGCAACCAATCTTTTTCTATTCTTTTGCAGTTCTAAAATGTACAGTTACCATAGAAACAGTATTGTCAGAATATGGCAATATATGCAAGATTAACTTACCCACACCTCTGATGCAGCTTCCTTTTTTCTAAAGGCTTCAGAAAGAATCAGACAAGGGTTTGATTTAAGTGTTACTTACTCGATAAAATATTTTTTAAAAATCTATGGTTCATCTTTTTTAAATGTCGAGTCGAATCCACGTTTGGGGGGCTCTTCCATTGCAGGGGTAGGGAACGAGGGGGTGTGTTTCTGAAGCACTACCATGGCCATGGTGCCGTTCGGCTTGACCACGTCGTTGACTCTTAGCCCTCACAACCCTGACATTTCATTTCTATTTTCTTTTTGATTTGTCTTTGTTATTGTTGTTTGTCCCTTTTTGAGTGACTGCTTTGGGTACTTGACACTTTACATTTGTATACATGCGTGTGTGTATATATATAGATATACACATTAGGTGGTGATGATTTAATGCTGAGGTATATTAGCTTACCAATCGGGGTTTCCTTCGGCTTGATGTCAGATTTCTCACAGAGTGAAGCTTGTGGGTAAAAGAGAAAGGAAACTATATGAATGTTAGAATATATTGAATTTAGAAACCCATTGGTCCTAAACTTAACACTTGATTGAGATGTATATAGAGTTCCTGCCTGAAGGTAGAAGCGATACTATGTGGTTAACTTTGTGCAGTTCTGACAGGATCTGTCCTCTAACCAACAGCAGGTTGAAAGAGGAAAAGCAGGGATAGACCGAGATATATACGTTTGCACAGCTTCACTAAAGAGATCCCACAGAGAGAGGTATATTTAAAGGAGGTTGTTGAGAAAAGGTGTGTATTAGTGCTTATTCCAATCTTTTTTGCCCTAGGGACCACGAAACCATGAGGCAACCTGTGTGATGAAGAGAGCAATAAATACCTGTCCAAGTTGGGAGGCCAAATAAGCACACAGCTGCAGGGTGAGGCAGGTTGAGGGGAGGGGGATTTCACAATGTCTGTTGCATTCCAAAATATAATCTCCCCGGCACAGCCACTTTTCCAGGCAGAACGGGTTCAAATCAGACGTTTTCTCTCTCTCACTTTAGTTCTCCATCGCCCCAAAACCAGCCTGTGGAGTACATGGTATTATAGAGCCCTGGGTAGAGGTCTGGTCGGTGGCTGACCGGACTGCTGCTAGGTGTTGGTGTGTGTGGCAGCCAGGGTCTTTTCTCTGACTCACTCACTAGACTTGGGCTGGGAGTGTCAGCAGCTCCTCCAGTTGTGGACACGTTGAAACATGCTCCCCAAACTGCCAGTGCACTAAAAGCCAGGCAGCCATTATAGTGGGTAAAAAAACATGAGGGCAGCCACCAGAGATCGTGGGGTGTTGCTCCACAGCCTTATGACGTGTGTTTGGAAACGGCCACTGGTTCACATAGATCTGAACACGTTTGTCTTTGTGTTTTGAGTCGCTTGGCTTGTCAACTCTGTGTTTTTAACCATACTTGTACACTGGTTTTGGGGCAAAGGAGAGTGTGCCGTGCCGGTGACTGTAGATTGAATTCCCCTGCCATTGCTGCAATGCTGTGTCCTGAGTATCAGTCTTTTGCACCTTAATGGGAAAGAAGCAGGTTCTGAATGCACTTTGTTACTGAGAAAGGCACTTTTGTCAAAGAAACGGGTACTTTGAAACAAACTAAGGTGAATTCGCTTAATATCCCCATCGCAAGTGGTTCCGTTAAGCTTGTTCTCTGGTTTTGTTCAGTTTTTGACGACAAGCTGCCAAAAAAGAAAGATGTATGCGTGTTTCGGGTCTCTTAAGAGAAGTCAGGCGGGTTCAAAAAACGAACAATGTTTTGTGACCTTAAAAACTTTTTTTTTTAAAGACAAAATAACCCCATGTAACTGATTGCACTTGAAGTTAGGTTTGGTAAAACAAGCTCTAGTGAGTTGTCTATGTTCATGTCTTAATGCAGAGTGGGGGGTGTGAGTGTGTGTGCATGGCTGGAGGGTCTCAGGGCAAGCCTGGATAAACAAACTCTATCTCCACCCATCTGTTCACCAGCTCCCTTCATAGCTCCACATATTATCACAGAGAAGAGAACGCAGTCAGACACTTCCAGACCAACTGCACGGCAGATAGACCCTTTTCCAAGTAGTGGCTAACTAACGGTGTGTGTGTGTGAGTATACTTGAAACTTCCACACACCCCCAACCATCTTTTCCATCACTTTTCACTGCTTTGTATTCTGTTGAAATCCGTATTTCCCTGGGATGTTGACTCCTTCTCTTAGAAGAATGCAAATCAATAGTCTGTCAGTATTTGATATATACAGATCAAGTAGAAGACAATGAGGTAGATGAGAGGGGTTGATATATGCATAGCCTGACAGCCAGGAGCTCAGGGTATAGTCATGTATATGAATAGGTCTGATGAAAGAAGCCGTAGTCAGGTGATCTGTTAGGGGTTCTAAGTTATCACTCAAGTATATGTAGCCATCAAAACGTATAATGTTCTTGGGCCTTAATATTGTGATTTCAAGTTGTATTCCTGTTTTATTTCTTTAATCTTGGTTAAGCCAAAGCTACCCTGATTGTACATAGTACACTCTTATAGAGTTCTCCCTAAATTGCTATTCATGTCTTGTATATGATATAAAGGTATGAAAGTAATTCTAAACATATCCAGAATGAGACCACCTCTGACCAAGCCACACACCAACAAAACCCACCCCCTCGATATGTATGCAGGAAATTGTGTAGAATCAGTTCACATTCTCTTTATTTCCGTGGACTAAAATCAATGGTGTAGATGGAATAGCTTCTCTTTTATGTCTTTATGTTGAATTGTTCTTAAAAAGGTGTCCCTGCAGCTTTTCACTTTTTTCTAATCAACTTTATGGCTGTTTTGTGTGTGGGTCGGGGTATAGGAATTGGTTTAGGGAGGGTAGGGTATTTTCTGAGTTCGATTAAAGGGGTGTTTTGGTTGGGGATATAAAGCCTGATAGCACTGGAAATAGTGCTTTAGCTGAGACAGCGAGAGTTTGCACTAAAGTCCTTGTCCTACTAAAGGAAGGAGGGCGTGAGACCTCAGCAAGGCTCTTGAGTTTCTGTGAGCACAGGGTGTTATACACTCAACGGTCCAACACAGACAGTCCATCCATTCCCCTAACCAACAGACTTAATCATGTAGAGGTTCTTCTGAGAAGTGTACCAACATTACTTAACCAAACCAAAAGAGAAAGACTTTGATAAGTCGTCACAACATGTTGGATGTATGGGATTTGAATACATCAAAACCTGAAGGTGCTCTGAAAGTTTTAGGATGGTACACACAGAGGAGATATATATATATATGCATGCTGCCTCTGGGAGGTAGTATGACAACCCTCTGAGCAGTGTGTTTAGGGTCTAGATGTATTCAGGTGTCCTTCAGTTAGTGAGTGTCCCTGGGACTCTCTGGCCTGGTCTGAGGACTAAGCTTTGTTTAATGGGTCCAGTAGAAGTCTGAGGCTGGGCCTCCGTCAAGCTCCCAGGTGGACATGGGTCATGGGCAAGAACGGGACTTAAAACGGAAGGAATGGAAGAACCTTTCTCTCCCTCATTCTAATTTTAGAGCGCCTTACACTGACTTCCACATAGTTAGAGTTTAAAATGTGGATGTTGAGTGTGGCTGTAAACCTTTCCATACTGAACATTGGGACGATTGGCAGGTGGGGGACCGAATCAAAAGACAATATATATTAAACTGTCTGGAAGTTGATCTCTAGTGAGCCACACTCTCAATCCAACTCCCACTGTAGTGTTTGACCAAACTACTATGACTTACTTGAATGAATTGGTTATTGTGAGAAGTGTCCCTGTGAGAGAAACATACTATGTAGTGGTGTAGCTCTCTCGTGGTCCTATGCTCCCATTCCTGCTGAGACCTCCCAGCCTCCGCCCTAGACCACCGTTACTCCAACACGTTACGCTGAGATGTCTCACATCTCCTTAAAGAGAACACGTATCGTTGGGGATAATCCAAAATCCACCAGATGTTTTGTTACTAATTCACTATGACACAAAATTAAATGTCTGAAAGCATTAAAAACGACACAAAACATTTGATAACAATTATGATTGTAATAATCATGGGACAGGAGTGGGTGCTGGTTGGAGGAGAGTGTTTTGTTAGTGGTGCTGCACACCTGAATGTCCAGGCTGGTGAAGCACAGCAAGTTGAGGATGACATATGTAGTATGGCATAATGCACAGCGTGGCACTGGCACTTACACAGCCATCCCTGGGGCCAGAGAGGCTGTTGGCTGGTTGGTTGGCCAGTTTAGGAGTTTCTCTACGTCAGTGGGCTACAATGGTTTGCACAACGTGGGAGGGTCAGGATTGGGGTGGGACGGGACTGGACCAAATTGGTCAGCAGCGACGACATGGGAGAGACTAGATCAGGGTTGCGGTGCAATGGTTCAGGTTGCCCCATCTTGTTGTGTTTCACTGGGAATGATATGATGTAGCAAAATTGTGGAACTGGTGATGGGGAATGTTGATCTATTTTTCTGTGCTTCTAAGTTGAAAAACAACACTGAAATACATGGTGTTCCTGTTTCTGTTCAGTTTGTGGTTTGATTCAGAATTAACATCTCTTTCTTTGCCTTCCATGTACAATTGGCAAATTGTACCAATGTTTAAAGATAATGGTTTTCAAAACAAGGAGTGCGGAAACGGTTGGTTCCCCATTGCCATGTGACTGACCCCCCCCCCCCCTTACTATTGTTAATGTTGATTCAAAAGCTTGTCTGTGGGAGGGAGAGTGCTGAGAAGTGTGTGTTAATCAGGTTGAAATGTATAAAAGTAGCTGGGTATAAGAAGCACGGGGGGGGGGGTTCTCTCCAGACCTTGGTGTCCACTTCACTACTGACTGGCCTTTGATTACAGATCACAGGCCCTCAGCAGGGGAAGCTAGGAGGCAGAGGTGGAGAGAGAGAGAGACTTGTGGTTTGAAGTCACCAACCAATAGAGGATACATTCCATAACTTCATACTGTAATTTCCACTATTGAGTCTTGGCGTGGGGAGACGGAGGGGGTGGAAGGAGATGAACAGTCAGCGTTTTACAGCCGAGTGTTTCAATCTGTCCGTCCCCCCTTCTACCACCCCCAGTCTGACAGACAGGCAGTGAATTGGGCCTCTCCAGACCTGGCCATCCAACTGCCTGTCTGTCTCAGCTTCTGCTATTGTAACAAAGCACTTTGCAAAAGGCCATCCAGAATATTGTGTGCTGTTGTTTTTTTTTGGTTATTACTATTGTTATTATTCTTGTTTATATTTTTGTTCTCATTATGGATGATTATTTAAATGCAAAAACTTCATGAAAAAATGAAAACTTGAATATTTGGGTTTAGGTCCATTCGAGCTGCCGCCCCACAAGGCCATACATACACTTCTGGCACACACACCGTCTCAGCTGATAGATAGATACTCCGAGTGGAAGGGTAAAGGCAAGGTCTCCCTATCTCCACATACAATCTCAAATATATTTGGAAAACAAGTCATGTAAAATCATTGGGAGAGTTGCATTGCACAGAAACTTCTATAACATAAGCTTTCTGAGAAGGCGAACTGTGCTGTACTACTTAATGTCAAACATGCAGATTTAAAGCTGTTTTATTTTGTATCCCTCACATCATTTACACGTAGTAGCCACATTAATGTATGTGGTGTCTATGCCCTACACTAGTGACCCTTGTGTAGCTAAAGTAAATTGCTGGATCTGGTATAAAATAGACACAACCAAATGATTATGCCATTTTTTGTCACCTTTGGAGTTAAGGTTTTTTACAGAATCGATTAATTGATTGGCCTCGATAGATTTTTTTATTTTTTTCTCTGTCAAATCAAAATTAGTTTCAGCAAAATATAGTATGCAGACATATAGCAGGTGTGAGGGAAAAGAGTTATTATCATTGTAGAATGATTTCTGACTGTAAAAATGACAATAATCATCCATACTAGTTTAGAACTCTGCTGCACATTTGGGGGAGGCAGAATATTTCCTGTCAGGCTTGGATGCTAAAAACCCTATCCTCTTCTTTAAAGTCATTTTCCTTAAACATCGGCTGTTAGTGTCTGTTGGAAGTTATACGGAGATAGGTGGTTTTGGAGATTTGCACTTTTGGCTACAAAAATAAATTGTGTTGTATATGAGACCACTAAATCCATACCATCTAAACCATATAATTTCATTTGTTTCGGTTTTTGTTCTGTTTTTCTTTTTTAATATATCCAAAAATGTCTGTTGTCCTGGTTTAAAGAAAATAAGATCTTTCTATTAAAAAAAACAATGGTTGCGACTTTTTGTGTGCATGCTCGTGTTTGTTTATTACTAAGAAAAGACAGAGAATGCATTCAGGTGCAAGTCTCTGGCTATTGTCACATCAAATGTCAGGCAAATTGTTTCTCTTTTGTTATGCCCACACTAAAACCACATCAAGTAGCCTTCATAATTATTCATTTCTCATCAAATATGATCTAAAACAGTTCAAAGTACTGTAATAGTTTACATACATGTGTACATTTACAATGTCTTACATGTCAATATTTAGTCAATCTGCTTCACTTTAAAATGGTCCTACTGACAAATACACAATCATCCAACTTGTTTGTGAATTTCAAATAATTAAGAATATTATAAACTACACATGTACTTAATCTATCAATGTAGTATCAAATAAATTATTACAATATTTTATTTTGGTATGAAGAGCTCCCACAACTTTTTTCCACATGCAGTGCTTAGGACATCAGTCCCCCCCACAAGATGGCAGTATACTTTCTAAAATGACACACGAGTACTAAAACTAGATACCTTTAGTAACTTGTTACTGCACCTGTACTACACACACAAACTGCTGCTTTTCATTCTGCTGGATCCACCACCGCGGAAGCAGACCCATTCAAATAATTTACCGTATTAAGCTACTTAAGCAAATAAAGAAACACCATTATGTTTTTTGATACTTTCTAACATTCTGAAGTGAAATGTGTACTTTGACTCTTAACATGAATTCGTCCCTGTTTGCTATGGTCTTGGACCCTGCAGTGTCCACTAACACTCCTCTTGTCTTTCCGTGCCTGATTCCTTCAGGCTTTCCTGTGGTGAGTGAGCGGGATCACGTGACAGGTCGTTATCCCGACCCAAACGGCCCCGCTAGGATACACTTGGGGAAATTCTCGTTAGGAAAAAGACGGTCCTCTCTTCTCTGTGACCCGGAAACCGCTAAGTGGTCGAAGAGTGTGTCAATTCGTTAGTATCCAAACGGCGGGGTCCCCACCTCGATTAGCCACCTTTCATCGAGCATACTCCTGTCTATCCTACCGCGGAAGTGTTTTGAAATCGGCCACACCCCCTTTGAATCAGCTTTTGTTTTGCCAGAGGAAAAACATGCACACGTTAAAAACAATATGCAACTTATTGTTTTATCTATAAAATGTATTGGACAACTAACTTTGTTTTTAGCACTTTACACATCTATTTGGGATCCACCCATGTAAACGTAATTTGCCTAATGACGCTTGAGTGGAGAAGGACCTTCTCATTTCAAGCAAGCCATTTCCATCCACGTTCACTCTCCTCGCTGACTGAGAGGACGAGGAGAGATGACGGAGGAGGTGAGCAATGTACTTGATAAAAGGCCCATGTGGCTATATACACCATATATACAAAAGTATGTTAACATCCCTTCAATTAGTGGATTTGGCTATTTCAGCCACACCCGTTGCTGACACACACACGTCCATGCAATCTCCATAGACAAGCATTTGCAGTAGAATGGCCTTACTGAAGAGTT
Organism: Oncorhynchus nerka; assembly: GCF_034236695.1. Classification (NCBI taxonomy): domain Eukaryota; kingdom Metazoa; phylum Chordata; class Actinopteri; order Salmoniformes; family Salmonidae; genus Oncorhynchus; species Oncorhynchus nerka. The sequence continues at coordinate 59,312,522 of NC_088419.1, read as the reverse complement.
CAGTGACTTTCAATGTGTCGCCATCATAGGGCGCCACCTTTCCAGCAAGTCAGTTCATCAAATTTCTGCCCCGCTAGAGCTGCTCAAGTCAACTGTAAGTGCTGTTATTGTGAAGTGGAAACTTCTAGGAGCAACAACAGCTCAGCTGAGAAGTGGTTGGCCACACAAGCTCACAGGACAGGACAGCCGAGTGCTGAAGCGTGTAGAATGTAAAAAATGTCTGTCCTTGGTTGCAACACTCACTACTGAGTATCAAAATGCCTTTGAAAGCAACGGCCGAGCAGCTGCACACAAGCCTAAGATCACCATGCTCAATGCCAAGCGTCAGCTGAAGTGGTGTAAAGCTCGCCTCCATTGGACTCTGGAGCAGTGGAAACGCGTTCTCTGGAGTGATGAATCACACTTCACCATCTGGCATTCCGACAGACAATTCTGGGTTTGGGGGATGTCAGGAGAACGCTACCTGCCCCAAGGCTGTAGGGATGGTCCCAGGATTCCCCCAGACGTGACGCTTGACATTCAGGCCAAAGAGTTCAATCTTGGTTTCATCAGACCAGAGAATATTTTAGGTGCCTTTTGGAAAACTCCAAGCGGGCTGTCGTACCTTTTACTGAGGATCTGGCCACTACCATAAAGGCCTGGTTGGTGGAGTGCTGCAGAGATGGTTGTCTTTCTGGAAAATTCTCATATCTCCACAGAGGAACTCTAGAGCGCTGTCAGAGAGACCATTGGGTTCTTGGTCACCTCCCTGAACAAGACCCTTCCCTTGTTTTTATTTAATCCATTTTAGAATAAGGCTGTAATGTAACAACATTTGGAAAAGGTCAAGTGGTCTGAATACTTTGCGAATGCATTACATGCATCCTATCCTCAGCTCGTGATTTAATACTGTAGGAACATGTCCAAATGTCCACTTATTCTTCATCTTCATTGAGAACATCTATTTGGGATTTTTGAGTATAATGATGATAGTGTTATTCAGGAATGTTTGAAGCTAACATAATCTATATTAAAACAAAACATGATGAATGGAGAAAACTCATAGTAAATTACACTAAAACCCATGCATGAATACAATGAAGTGCAGAATGTCTTTAGGCTTGACACGATTCTAATTCTCACTTTTGAGTCTTGGCGTGGGGAGACGTAGGGGGGTGGAGGGAGAGGGACAGTCAACATTTTACATCCGAGTATTTCAATCTGTCTGTCAAGCTTGGACGCTAAAAACTCTGTCCTAATCCGAAAACTTGTTTTCCTTAACAATGGCCATCAGTGTCTGTTGGAAGAAGCTATACGGGGATAGGTGGTTTTGGAGATTTGCACTTTTGGCAACAAAAAAAGATTGTATTGTACATGAGACCACTACAAATCCATATAATTTAAAGTCTAAACCATATAATTCCATTTGTTTCAGTTTTTGTTCTGTTTGCTTTTTTTAATATATATATCCCAAAATGTCTGGCGTCCTGGTTTAAAGAAAATAAGATATTTCTATTATCTAAATTTAGTCTAAATCTGCTTCACTTTAAAATCGTCCCACTGAAAAATACAAAATCATCCAACATGTTTGTGAATTTAAAATAATTCAGATTATTATAAATTACACATGTACCTAATCTATCAATGTGGTATCAGAGAAATTATTACTATATTTTATTCTGGTGTGAAGAGCTCTCACCTCAACTAGTTTCCAAATGCAGTACTCGGGGAATCAGTCCCGCCACAAGATGGCAGTATATTTTCTATAATGACACACATGAGTACCAAAACTGTCTCTAGATCCCAGTACTTGCTACTGCATACACGAACGTGCTGCTTTTCATTCTGCTGGATCCACCACAACGGAAGGAGGTCCAGCCATGCTGAACATTCAAATACAGTACTGTACTGTATTTTTAACCACTTAAGCAAATACATAAACACACCACCATTATGTTTTTGGATGCTTTTTATTCTTACATTCTGAAGTGTGTGCACTTTGACTCTTGTTTAACATTCATTCCTCCCTGTTTGCTAATGTCTTGGACTCCGCCATGTCCACTTACACAGGCCTGCTGTCTGTTCTCTGTCTTCGTGTGTCTGTCTGTCTGTGTCTGATTCCCTCAGGCTGTCCTGTGGTGTGAGCGGGTTACGTGACAGCTCATTAACCCCACCCTAACAGCCCCAATCCAGTCCCCAGGCCCAGCTAAGCCCAGCCCCACCCACCACACACACACACACTAACACACATCTAATATTCCATTAATGACAGTTAAGCAGACTTAAACTTTGTTCACACTGCAGGCCTTACTGCTCAAATCAATTTTGTTTTTCAAATCCATTTTGGAATACTGACATGTCCAAACGGCAAGTTACAAGTGACCAAATCAGGTTTGTGTGTGTTCAGACAGCAGTCATTTGCTGGCATGGCTTCACAAGTTGTCATAGCTACGAAGGGTGGACGGTGGTGTAGGCTGATTGGTGGTGATGCTCATGGTTCCTATCACTCAGAAGTTAAGCAGCAAGCTAAGGTGACAACAATACCTGCCATGGATGTTTCCCAGTTGCTTTGAATGTTCAAAATCAAAGTGTCAGAACGCCTTTTAAAGCCTTAAAGGATAAGGTGAATTTCAAATTGAGTCATTTTTGGCTAGCCTCAGCAGTCAACTGGGTAGGTAGCTGTTCAGCTTTCTAGCACATTCACTCATTTGTTTGTAAACAATTATCAAGCTAGTTAGCTACCACATGTTCTTGTCAAACTGTCAACAGAGTAGCAAGCAACAAGATATGCCAAGTAACAGTCTAAAAACCACTTCAGGGCAAATAAATCAGATTTGACCGTTCAGACACAAGTCGCATAGCCAGAAATCAGACTTCGAAGGTGGTTTGAAATGTGGCTTCAAATATCCGATTCCATGTGCTTTTTGGCTGTTCAGACTGCAGGAAAAAGAACATACTCCCCAAAAATTGGATTGGAGTCATTCAAACCAATGTGAACAAGGCTTAAGAGCCCACTGTGCGAATGTGTGTGAGTGTGTTTGCATTCTCTTGTGTTATTCATGTGGTTACACAGTATATGCTTCCTAGCTTTAGCCCATGATGTCATACATTTTTATTTGATTTCCTACATACTGTATTGGTCATGTACATAGAATTGTAGACGTTAGCAGGTAGCCTAGTGGTTAGAGCATTGGGTCAGTAACTGAAAGGTTGATGGATCGAATTCCAGAGCTGACAAGGTAGAAATCTGTCATTCTGCCCCTGAGCAAGGCAGTTAACCCACCCACCGGGCACCAAAGATGTGGATTTTGATTATGGCAGCCCCCGCACCTCTCTGATTCCCTTTTTCCTATCACACGTGCAGCAAAATGCTTGTGTTTTCTAGCTCCAACAGTGCAGTAATATCTAGCATTACAAAACAATACACACATAATCCAAAAAGTAACAAAAAATAAATGAAGAAATATCAGAAAGAGCAATATCAGAACGAGCAATGTCATAGTATGTTATATAAATGTATATATATATATGGGGTGTATGGACAGTATATGAGTAGAAAAGGTATGTGCAGCAGAAGTTATATTGGATGAGCCAAGACTAGAATACAGTATAAACATATGAAGTTGGCAAAACAGTATGTAAACATTTATTAAAGTGACCAGTGTTCAATGACTATGTACTTAGAGCAGCAGTCTCTAAAGTGCTGGCTAGTGACAGTGTCTAAGTTTCAGGGCACGGTACTGGGCGGAGGCCGGCTAGTGATGACTGTTTACCAGTCTGATGGCCTGGAGATTGAAGCTGTTTAATAGTCGATAAGTGCATCTACGACGTCGTCCCCTCAGTGACCGTACGTACATATCCCAACCAGAAGCCGTACAGGCAACATCCGCACTGAGCAAAAGGCTAGAGCTGCCGCTTAGTGGGACACTAATCCGGACGCTTATAAAAAATCCTGCTATGCCCTCAGACAAACCATCAAACAGGCAAAGCGTCAATACAGAACTACACCGGCACTGACGCTCGTTGGATGTAGCAGGGCTTGCAAACTATTACGCAGTACAAAGGGAAACTCAGCCGTGAGCTGCCCAGTGAGGCAAGCCTACCAGATGGGCTAAATGCTTTTTATGCTCACTTCGAGGGAAGCAACACTGAAGCATGCATGAGAGCTCTAGCTGTTCCGGACGACTGTGTGACCGTGCTCTCCGTAGCCGATGTAAGCAAGACCTTTAAACAGGTCAACATTCACAAGGCCACAGGGCCAGACGGATTACCATGACGTGTACTCAGAGCATGCGAGGACAAACTGGCAAGTGTCTTCACTGACATTTTCAACCTCTCCCTAAGAGTCTGTAATACCTACATGCTTCAAGCAGACCGCCATAGTCCCTGTGCCCAAGAAAGCAAAGGTAACCTGCCTAAATGACTACCGATCCGTAGCACTCGCGTCAGTAGCCATGAAGTGCTTTGAAAGGCTGGTCTTGGCTCACATCAACACCGTCTTCCCGGAAACCCTAGACCCACTCCAATTCGCATACCGCCCCAACAGATCCACAGATGACGCCATCTCAATCGCACTCCACACTGCCCTTTCCCACCTGGACAAAAGGAACACCTATGTGAGAATGCTGTTCATTGACTACAGCTCAGTGTTCAACACCAGGGTGCCCACAAAGCTTATCACTAAGCTAAAGACCCTGGGACTAAACACCTCCCTCTGCAACTGGATCCCGGACTTCCTGACGGGCCGCCCCCAGGTGGTAAGGGTAGGCAACAACACATCTACCACACTGATCCTCAACATGGGGGCCCCTCATGGGTGTGTGCTTAGTTCCCTCCTGTACTCCCTGTTCACCCACGACTGCATGGCCAACACCATCATTAAGTTTGCTAATGACACAACAGTGGTAGGCCTGATCACCGACAACAGTGAGATAGCCTATAGGGAGGTCAGAGACCTGGCAGTGTGGTGCCAGGACAACAATCTCTCCCTCAACGTAAGCAAGACAAAGGTGATGATCATGGACTACAGGAAAAGGAGGGCTGAGTTCCACATGACCAACAAACTATCATGGTCCAAACACACCAGGAAATGGCAACTGGTATGGCAACTGCTCGGCATCCAACCGTAAGGCGCTACAGAGGGTAGTGCGTACGGCTCAGTACATTACTGGGGCCAAGCTTCCTGCCATTCAGGACCTATATACTAGGTGGTGTCAGAGGAAGGCCCAAAAAATGATCAAAGACTCCAGTCATCCAAGTCATCGACTGTTCTCTCTGCTACCGCACAGCAAGAGTTACTGGAGCGCTAAGTCTAGGTCCAAAAGGCTCCATAACAGCCTCTACCCCCAAGCCACAAGACTGCTTAACAATTAATCAAATGGCCACCTGGACAATTTGCATTGACACACCCTCCTCCTTTGTATTTACACTGCTGCTACTCACTGTTTATTATCTATACATAGTCACTTTACCCCTACCTACATGTACAAATGACCTTGAGTGTCCTGTACCCCTGCACATTGACTCGGTACCGGTACCCACTTTATATAGCCTAATTAATGTTATTTTATTGTGTTACTTTATATTATACTTTTTTTATTACATTTTTTGACTTTAGTTAATTTAGTAAATATTTTCTTTAACTCTATTTTCTTAACTGCATTATTGGTTAAGGGCTTGTAATTAAGCATGTCACAGTAAGTTCTACACCTGTTTTATTCGGCGCATGTGACAAATAACATTTGATTTGATCAAGTGCACGGTCTGGATGCTCTATATTATTCACATTAGACCAACAAATATTTTTTGTATCTTCAACATAACAATTAGTACCAAAAGTTTTGTATTATCGCTTAAACTCTATTTTAGGCCCAGCTTTTGGAACTATATTATGGTTAGTACATCCAATGGGTATGGATACAACTTCAGAGCAGAGTTGGTATTGGTAAAATTGCACTGGTTACAGTGAGCAGCTTCCTCTTGAGCGGACAGCTTGATGAAAACCAGTCACCTAGAATATAGACCTCTCTGTTAACATCACACACATTATCAAGCATTGCATACATATTATCCAGATAATGAATGTTAGCACTTGGTGGCCTATAGCAGCACCCCCAAAGAAGAGGCTTTAGATGAGGTTGGTGAACCTGCAACCATAACACTTCAACAGCATTAGGCATGAGATTCTCTCTAAGCTGTACATGAATATGGCTCTGAACATGTACAGCAACACCTACACCATAGGCATTCCTGTTTCTTCTGTAGATGTTATATATAGAGTTGGTACCCCCTTTGCTGCTATAACAGCCTCCACTCCTCTGGGAAGGCTTTCCACTAGATGTTGGAACATTGCTGCGGGAGCATTAGTGAGGTCGGGCGCTGATGTTGGGCGATTAGGCTTGGTTCGCAGTAGGCATTCCAATTCATCCCAAAGGTGTTCGGTGAGGTTGAGGTCAGGGCTCTGTGCTGGCCAGTCAAGTTCTTCCACACCAATCTCAACAAACCATTTCTGTATGGAGCTCGCTTTGTGCACAAGGGCATTGCCATGCTGAAACAGGAAAGGGCCTTCCCCAAACTGTTGCCACAAAGTTGGAAGCACAGAATTGTTTAGAATGTCATTGGATGCTGTAGCTTTGAGATTTCCCTTCACTGGAAGAGGCCTAGCCCGAACTATGGAAAACAGCCCCAGACCATTATTCCTCCTCCACCAAACATTACAGTTGGCACTATGCATTTGGGCAGGTAGCGTTCTCCTGGCATCCACCAAACCCAGATTTGGCGGATGCCAGAAGACAACTCTACCAGGGCAGAAATAAGACGAACTGACTTGTTGGAAAGGTGGCTTCCTATGACGGTACCATGTTGAAAGTCACTGAGCTCTTCATTACAGGTCATTCTACTGCCAATGTTTGTTTATGGAGATTGCATGGCTGTGTTCTCAATTTTATACACCTTGTCAGCAACGGGTGTGGCTGAAATATCCGAATCCACTTATTTGAAGGAATATCCACATACTGTTGGCCATGTCCCCACTCTCTTTGGCAATCTAAGTGAGTCTCAGAGATGGCAAATATATTAATGTTATCTGATGTTAAGAAGTTACTGATTTCTTAAACCTAATTTCTGAGGTTACATATATTAATATGGGCTATTTGTAGCCCTTTCCTGGGTAAAAAAAAAACATGCAAAGCATGACAAGAACATTTTCCAGGTAATAGTCAGTCAATCAGGCACTTGTGAGTGTCAGTTGGTGTATGTCTGTGTGTGTGATGTGGGGCTGAAGCTACTGACCCGGAAGCTAGGCTCCTTCACTCCTCCCTGTCTTTTGTGAGGGAGGGTGGACAATGAGCCTGTCTCAGTGGATGTAAGCAATGTCCCCACTCTCTCCGACAGCCTTTATGGCTGGGATAGGTTATTTCCGCTTCTGGCTCACAGTAGTCTTCTTTAATAAGGAATATGGTTCCTCTGAAGTTCTTGGCTCTCTCCAGAACAGCCATCTTATCCTTAAACCTTTGGAACTTGACCCCTATCAGCCTGAGTCTGTCACCGTTTCAGTGAACCTTTTAAAAATGTTATCCTTAGACTTGCTCAGTTCTCATGTGAGGACTCTGGTATGCCATCCACAATGATGTTATTCCCCCTGCATTGCCCCTCTAGATAGACTATTTTCCCAGTAATTTGTAATAATAATTCACAGATAGTGCTGTCATTTCGCGTGGACTTAGAGTTTCTTGTCATTTTGCTGCAGGTCTCTTTCAGGACATCCACCTCCCTCTGGGAGAACTGCAAACTGTTCTTAACAACCTCTTAAGGATCTGCCCCCTTTGTTTCAATTTCCGCCTAAAATGATATACCCAAATCGAACTCCCTGTAGCTCAGGACCTGAAGCAAGGATATACATATTCTTGGTACCATTTGAAAGGAAACACTGAAGTTTGTGTAAATGTGAAATGAATGTAGGAGAATATAACACATTAGATCTGGTCAGATTGTCCGTTCTTGTATTAGTTTAGTCCATCAGTATTTGGACAAAGCTCTTGAAGCTATTTAGCTGTTGTTTTAACAACTGGTTGTAGAACCATTTTTGTTCATCTAAAAGATCCTTCACCTGTGATAGAGAAACACATTACTCCCACCGGCTGTGGCTTTGGATTACATGGTAGCAACGTAGGCTAACACTGGTAGTAAGCATTTCACTGTTAGTCCAGACCTGTTGTTTATGAAGCATGTGACGAATACAATTTGATTTCATTTTACTCCATGCAGTTCCAGACAGGGCAGGTCGCAGCGCAGATGGAAACAGCAACAAGCAGCAGGGATTTAAACAGCCACAAGCACGGGACAATTAGCAGTACCAGTCACAAGGGCTAATCCCGTTGTGGGCTGTGTTCAAGCTTTCAAGAAAACCTTGCTAGCTTGATAGCTAGTTAGCAGCTAGGCTAGCTGCTATGCCAAGCAGATCTTCAGACTTTTGGTTTGCAGGATCCCTGGACAGATCGTAGCGATCCCAGCAACTGATGCTAACCGTGTCATGGGATCCAAATTTAAAAGCTAGTAAGTTAGCTAGTAACTAAACTTTGTCAATGGAACACTTTTAGAGTGTTCTATTGAGTCTTTCTATAGAGACTTTCAATACTTTCCAAAACCACAAACCGAGCTCTGCCTCACATCTGTGGAGAGCCTTGCGGTTGCGGGCGGTGCAATTGCCGTACCAGGCGGTGATACAGCCAGACAGAATGCACTCAATGGTGCATTTGTAGAAGTTTATGGTCTTAGGGGATAAGGACAATTTCTTCCGATTTGGAAAAGCTTTTCGTTAACATCGAGAGTATGTGGGATTTTTTTAGGTATAATTTTTTTATTTTACCTTTATTTAACTCGGCAAGTCACTCTTATTTTCGACAATAACCCAGGAACAGTGGGTTAACTGCCCTGTTCAGGGGCAGAACGAAAGATTTTTACCTTGTCAGCTCGGGGATTCGATCTTGCAACCTTCCGGTAACTAGTACAACGCCCTAAACACTAGGCTACCTGCCGCCCCATAATGAATCTAGTATTTTTCAGGAATACTTGAAGCTTACATAATCTATATTAAAATAACAAAACATGAAATGAGTACACTTACAGTACACTATACTAAAACAAATTCATGACTACAATGAAGTGCAGAATGTCTTTAGGCTTGACACGACTAAGAAATGAGTAAGGTATCTCCGACACAGTAGGATATGGTGTTATTTTCCATGTTCAGGCCCATGTGTTATAGTCTAAACATATTGGATAAGAGGCACAGCATCACAGGGGGGGTAAGAAATGCCTGGGAGCTGTTGTCTAGCATCTCTGGTGACACCCCTTTGAGTGTGTGCATGTGTACGTGCATATGTGTGTGTGCGCTGGTGTGCGTTTGTGTTTCGTCTTCGTTATGACCCGAGGTAGTTGGGCTCCCTGGTGTTTTTACAATGAACACTTAGAAATGTTGTTCATTTACAGAGAAACAGGGAAACCTGCTATCTTCATTTTCCTCTTAGACACTTTGTTCTGTGGGCATACAAATTCCCCGTCCTTTATATGTGGTTGAACATGATACATTCAGCACTGTTCTCAGTCCTTTCACATATGTATCTCTGTGATATACATGCCGAGACAGTTTTCCTCTCAGGGTATACTTTTTTCAGATCAGGTGCCTAAGTCCTCAATATAACAATAATTAGGCGCTGCAGAAGACATATGTTCTTTCTTATGTTGATCAGGGACATTGATCCTTAACCCCTGCACCCTGCCGCCCAGCTCCACGTCCACTCCCACTCTGCCCAACTCCCACAAGGAAGCATTCTGGGGGACGGGAGAGGCTTGGAGCCTCGCCTCTGGCCATTCCCTTCCCTAGAGGAGAGGACTGAGGTGCCTTTAAACCACTGCGGCAAAACCCCCACTCTGCAGTCATTAATATGCAAAAATGTAAATGAGGAGGTAATTAAGAGCCTGAGCTCTCTGGAGGCTCTTTGATTGCTAATTAATTCTAATCTGCAAAGAAAGGGGGGAGGGGATACAGAAAGTATGAACTAATATAGAGAACCAACGAAAAGAGGGCCCAATACCTGCATTACTTACATTAATATAACTTTATAAATCAGTTATTACCTGGGGTCATACACTTGAGTATTATTTCTGATATTTTATCCAATAACAAAATGGTACATAGAGGTTACAACATCTTTGGTAGGATAAGCAAAATGTACTTGATCAAGGAAAGATAGACTAAGGGCTCTATTCAATCCGTATCGCAGAAGTTCAGCATTACAGCGCGATTGAAATTGAAAGGGATTGTTGCTATGTTAGCGGAGACTGGATTCACAGTAAATGCTGAATATGTTGGCTCTATCGAAAATTACCTTTACATTTCTATTGCACAATCTGTAATGCTTCAGTGATAGACTAAATATAGCCCTAAGCATTTTTTTTATATTCTGCTGATGTAAAATATAAGGTCATGTTTTGAACTGAAAAGGTTGTGTTCAACAATAGAGTATAAGTATGGTGTGTTTGTAATGGGAGAACATTAGACGTTAAGAGGACCCGAATACACTGGCAAACAGAGTTATGACCTGACGTGTGTCAGGGAGAAAACAGAAAAAGTTCAGGTATCTTGTCAGAATGTGTTCTACTGCTGCAGCAGCTGTGTTGTGGAGTAGAGGAGATGTCATTTCATCACTTTTGTGAGCAATAATACCCCCCACTTCCACTCTCTCTCTTTACACACACACACACACACACACACACACACACACACACACACACACACACACACACACACACACACACACACACACACACACACAGGCACTCACACAGACACAGGCACTCACACAGACACACACACACTGCTGTTATTGTTGTTCCTGTGCTCCCACGACACCAACAATCTCTGTCTCCCTCCCCCACTCGCTCCCATCCATCTCCCTTTCTCTCCTTCTTTTCCTCCTTCTGTCCTCTCCCTGACATGCCTGCTCCAATTGATTTTTAAGTCGATTCAAACCTTGATTTGATTGTAATTATATGACTTTGCCTTCCTACACCTCCTACTCAGTATCTGACTATTTATTAGATTATATTTACAAAATGTCAAGAGACCAAAGATTGGGCAGTGTTGATATTGCTAGAGACCTCGCTTTCTCTCTCAACCCAGTTATATTTCTCCCTCTTTCATTACACTGCCACATTTTTGCTCTCCTTCTTGCTCTTGCTCTTGCTCATGCGACTGCAAGTCTGCTCCGTGGTGGGGTTCTGATGTGCCTGCCTGGTTTTGTAAACAGGAAGCCAGTGTTCTGTTAACTGTACCTGAAGGCGTGGGTGGCAGAACAGGGGCTACCCTAGGAACTACTGCGCAATAATGGGATTCCAAGATGGCAGAAGGGGTGACATAGAAATCACAAGAGAAACACAGTGGTCAGGAAACCACCTCATTTGAAAACCGGGAGGGCAATAGGGTTTGTGTTTTTTGTAAATACACTGTTGATTTGTTTTTGTCTGTGACATTCAACATTGTGTTCAATTTAGCTCTGGGATGTCTGTGAGATACATGTTAAGGTCAATCCACAAAACAAATGTTCTGCTCTATGGAGCTCTGCCCCAGTATTTTATAAGAAATATAATATATAACACATTTGTGTTCACATGAGGGTTCTTTGTCTACCATGAGGTTACATTATGTACCAACTATTTTAATTTGAGGTGTCTTCACATTCAATGTTAACCTTGTGTGTTTCCCCATAGCTAGCTGACCTTGTAGCTTTTTAAACACTTGCTTTTTTTCTGTGCACCTTGCTGGTATTACACAGGTGGGAGCCTGAGTTTGGACAATTTTGGCTCTGGGGTTCTGTTTACCATGAGCACAGAGAGCACAACAGATAGGTCCCTCTCTCCTCCCCTTCATTCTGCAGAGATAGACTCAGAACACAGGCACCCAGCCAACGCTATCAATCCATATAACCTGCTACCATCCGCCCTTTCATTGGAGCATGGCTTTCAAGGGGTACCAAATTATGCATCATCCCCAAAATAGGTACGGTTTATTCTCTAAACACACGTGTTGTGGATCAAATAGTTTTTTATGTCTGGTTAATTACATTTTTGCAAGTGATTGTCATGAGACTGTAATAAGTTGCAGTGATGGGAGGAGCTAGAGTTTGAGGGGTTGTCGCCCTTGGCCTAGTTTCTTGTGTGATCAGAACCCTATGCACCTCTGCCCTTCCCCCACACCCAAACCAAAGCCTCTACCGTTATGCAGCCATTGGCTGTGAGGCACTCAGTGTGTAAGGTAGTGAGCAGCTTGTCTCACTGCTGTGTGATATAACCAGGTGATGTGGTTTGCATGAGTGGCTTCCTATAGACTGAACAGAGAGGATGCTGGGGAAGAGGGCTGGATGTGACAAAAGATGTAAGAGACAGGTAGCACCAAACCACAGAACATAAAAAGGAAAGGTAAATGCTACCATAGGTTCAGTGTAAAATGGAACAAAGAACAGTGGCATCCTAATATTTATATATTTCTTAATTCCATTATTTTACTTTTAGATGTGTGTGTATTGTTGTGAATGGTTAGATATTACTGCACTGTTGGTGCTAGGAACACAAGCATTTCGCTACACCCGCAAAAACATCTGCTAAATATGTATATGCGACCAATAAAATTTGATTTGATACAGTGCTTCATTCCATGTTGTCCCAGGAGTGGATAATTCCCCTTTCTTTATTTGTTTCTGTGCTGTAATACATCTAAAATGGCATAATTAGTACACACTTATTACTTACATGAATTGATCAATATTCAAAGATGCATACACGTATTAATATTTGATACATGTGCACAAATATATGACCGATTAGCACCAATGTGCAAGACATATGCAAATGTTCCGTGTGCATCTGTCGTTAATTACAGAGAGGAGGCGGGGAATGGCTTGAAGGAAGTTATGGGGGCAAATAAGGCAGTCTCCCTCTCCAAATACATTCTATGTGGTCTATCTATTGTACTATTAATGTATTTTAAAATGGTATATTATATACTGGATATTTTGGTATCCATTTTTTCTTACAGTGACAATGATATGATGATAATCATCTGGGACTGTCGTGATACCATTATATAACCTATTACTAATAAACAACTCACTGCAATATGAGTGATGGTTAAATTATGTGATTTAACATCATGCTGCTCTATTTCTCTGCAACACACAGTATTGATAAAACATTTATAGGTACTCTTGACAGAAATGTATACTCCATTTACAATTCTATGCAATACCCCTTCCATTCCACCTATAATTCTTGGAGTTCACTATCCACTCTCAATATTGTATGAATTTACGTTTATTATCCGTTAGTTGGCGGTTCTCAGATATTATTTTTTTAATTCCACCCCCTCCGTCTTCACTTTGGCTGCCCTTGTACATGCTCTCCGTGTCAGGCCCAGCTGTTACTACAAACTACTTGGAGGGCTTACAAATCTCATTGTTAACACTGACAACAGCACTATTCTTACCCAGGGTCCAATACTGGAAAAAAAAATTTTTTCTGGCAATTCATTTTCAAACAGATGTTTCCATCTGTTAGAATTTTTCTTTTTGATTAATAGATACCTTAAGACAGGATTGTTCAAGTGGTTGTCAGATAAGTGAGTCAGATGTTCTTTGACAGCGGGATAAAAAAAAAAAATCCTGTCTTCTGTCAATGTGTTCAGTGTGTTAGTAAAGGTATTTATGACCCATATGTGCAATAACCCTACTACATTCCACAGACTGTCTCTGGGACTAATTAATGCAGACTGTGCTGCCGAGGCTCTCCTACCCAGGGGACACACATTATTATTTACCTATATCTCCTATTGGCAGCCCATCCCTCTTTCTCTGAATGGAGAGTTAGATATTTGGATAACGCCTTAAATAATTTCCATACAAAATCTTTGCTTTCTAACTGTCCTGTTTGGTCACAACTTATACCATAAACACAGATAGTCGTCATCAGTTATGGCCATCCATATGATACCCAGCCTGAATTTATTAATGGTGGTCATAGCATTCCTTGGCATAGCAAGTGCTATGCCAAGGTTTAAGGCAGAGGCTCTCACATATATAAATGCAACAATTTCAATGATTTTACTGAGTTACAGTTCATATAAGGAAATCAGTCAATTGAAATAAATTCATTAGGCCCTAATCTATGGATTTCACATGACTGGACAGGGGCACAGCCATGGGTGGGCCTGGGAGGGCGCAGGCCCACACACTTGGGAGCCAGGCCCAGCCAATCAGAATGAGTTTTTCCACACAAAATGGCTTTATTACAGACAGAAATATTCCTCAGTTTCATCAGCTGTTCGGGTGGCTGGTTTCAAACGATCCCGCAGGTGAAGAAGCCGGATGTGGAGGTCCTGGGCAGGCGTGATTACACGTGGGTTAGGGGAGGGTTTGGCCGGCCAGGATGTTCTTGTCCCATCACGCTCTAGCGACTCCTATGCTGGGTGCAATGCACGCTGACACGGTCACCCTCCGACACATTGCTGGCTTACGGGTTAAGCGGGCGTTGTGTTAAGAAGCTGGTTTGTGTTTCGGAAGACGCACGGCTCTCGACCTGCACCTCTCCCGAGTCTGTGCGGGAATTGCAGAAATGAGACAAGACTGTAACTACCAGTTGGATACCATGAAAAAGGGGTAAAAGAAAAAAAGGAATAACATCATAGTGCTAGCTGTCAGAAAGACTTGCTATATGAAGAATATAAGCTGTCTATAACATATGTATATGTGCACAATGCCCGCTTAACCACTTAGTTTGCAAATATTTTGCCCTTTGTCAGGGGAGGTGAAGATTATTAAAACCATTGAATCATTCGAAGGATGTGTATCTTCGTGGTAATTTATGGAAAATACAAACTATCACGCTATCAAACTTATCAAGCTATTAACTCATATAGTTTTTCTCCTTTCTCTTAATTAGTCAATTGAATGGAACCACTATGTCCCCCGACCCACCCCTGACTCAGTCTCCAGTATCTATGCTGCATTAGTCTACAGTATGTGCCGGCAGGCTAGGGTCAGACTGTTATTTCTTGTGTAATTCTCCTGTCTTATCTGGTGTCCTGTGTGAATTTAAGTATGCTTCCTCTAATTCTCTCTCCCTCCTCTCCTGGAGGACCTGAGCCTTAGGGTCATGCCTCAGGACTACCTGGCCTGATGACTCCTGCCTGTAGCCAGTCCACCTGGTTGTGCTGCTGCTCCAGTTTCAACTGTTCTGCCTGCGGGTAGGGAACCCTGACCTGTTCACCGGATGTGCTACCTTGTCCAGGATCTGCTGTTTTCGACACTCTCTCTACCGCACCTGCTGTCTCGACCTCTGAATGCTTGACTATGAAAAGCAAACTGACATTTACTCCTGAGGTACTGACCTGTTGCACCCTCTACAACCACTGTGATCATCTTGAAGAAAAATCTGACCTTAAATGGCCATGTACTTTTATCATCTCCACCCGGCACAGCCAGAAGATAACTGGCTACTCCTCAGAGCCTGGTTCCTCTCTAGGTTTCTTCCTAGGTTCCTACCTTTATAGGGAGTTTTTCCTAGCCACCGTGCTTTTACATCTGTGTTTCTTGCTGTTTGGGGTTTTAGGCTGGGTTTCTGTCCATTTGATTGATTGATTGATTAATCAATATGGATATAGTCATCAAACAAACTTAGACCTCGCTATGCGCTCTCCCTCTCTCAACACATGTTCTCTCACTCTCTCTGTAGCCAGACCTCTCCCCTCCCCCCACATTCATGCTCTGTTATGATCCCATACTATACTCTTTCCTTTCCCTTCTCTCTCCACCCCAGGTCTATGTATCAGGCGCAGAAAGACAGAGGACGCTTTAGTTTTATGTCCAAGTGAAAATAGCATGAACATAACCAATCAACCTAGCCTTGAGGTTTCCCTGGTCATATCACCTGGTCTAAAAAACTCGGGCCCTGAATAATAAAATAGTTATTGATGATCTATTATCTATTTCTTAGAAAATATTTTTGCCAAAATGGGATATACTCAATGGTGTGACCAGTTTTAAGGTGAACATTTTCATTATCAAGAAATTGTAAAAGTCTAACTTGCAAAAACAGGCTAGATCCTAGGCTAGATCTTATGGCTAGTCTGAATTAACAATTTAGTGATGCCCACTCTGTTGGCACTACAGTACACATAGTTGAAGCCAAGCCTTGTACAACTAGTAGTGTGATATAGTTAGGCAATAAATGTTATTTATTTGACAATTTCACCCTTCTGCTTGGAGTAGCCTAGGCTACGTTTACAAAATGTAGACCGAGCAAAATGTTAACCACAGCATTAAAATGATGTCAGAGGCTACACTGTAGCCCCCTCACAGCCTCCCTGAGCACACAGCAAACCAGGCGTCAAGAAGAGGGAGGTTCAAATATGTATTTGCGGTCGGCTATTGGCTTCCGTGTCTGCTTGTCACTCATATATGTTTTTCTATTGGCTATGCTTTTACGGATTTATCATTCCATCTCGTGAAGCTGCTGTGTAATCGCAGCTAACTTTCCTACTATAACCTTCCGCTAAAAGGCGTAGTCCTTTAGATCTCCTTTATTTTGAAGAGTACACATTAACTGTTGGCCAACGATTTAACATATGCGGCGGTTACATAAATTTAAGTCGTTACAACTTATAGTTGTTCTTTTCCGATGAGCAAATAGGTTGTCTCTATATAGGCGTTTGAAATTGGACACCGCTGCTTTGAGGCCCTCTTTTTATGCGGAAGGATACGTTGTTGCTTCTGACAATGTGGACGGAGGTGGTTAAGATGTCTTCTAGAAGAATGAAATCATCTCAATTGTAACAACAAAAAGGAAGACGTGAGATTAATAACTAGATATTGTTTGGATGCAAACTGGTTACATTGTACTAATGACGTGGACAGTGTAACGAAGCAAGGTTCAGGAGGAATAAGGAAGACCTACAGCGATCCAATGCGTTTCACGCGCTGAGGTTGAAATTCTCTTGAAGTTTTATGTTTTTTCCCCCTGCGAGAGACAGCCTTTCTTTTTACTGTTGGATGCCAGACATTTGAAGATTAAAGGTAAAAAATGCTTCTGTTTCAGACTGACATATAGTCGGGAAAATTGCACGAATTCATTAGGTGGGATGTGGCCAATTGTAGAACGTCTGACTTCTACAATTATCAAAAGTTTTGGGAATGTGTGGTTGGAGCGGGGGGATGCAAGTTTTTGTCTGGTTTCTAGTAAGGTGGTGAGTTCAGCCCTCAAGTGTGTGGTGGTCTCCGCACCAACCGTGTAGTGGGGGAAATTAGTCCTTTGTTCCCCATAAAGATATAGGTTATTCTGAATTTGACTCACTTTGATGTGTTTACTAGTCACAATTTTCCCCTAAAGAAGCCTGTGTTCGATCAGTGGGAATGACGACTAAATCTAATCGGCTATATAGCCTAAGTAATGTTGAGGGGCATTATAAACTTGTACTTTCATTGGTTCACCCTGCCATTTCAAGAGTTCATCAGAAATGTAAAGCAACTAACGCAGACGTTTCAATAACCACTAATACACAAACAACGACCCCTTTATGAAAGTGGTTAAGCGGATGGTCACAGGCTAGATTTACATTTATTTTATTCCACATTTGGCAGGAAATGACTTATTTCCCCCAACCCCCCACCATCTCCTTTTTGGACTAACTGAAATGCAAACTTCAACCTTGAGTTTGTTGTCGTATTTCAAAAGAAAGAACGTATTTATAACCTTATTAAAATGACTTTCTCAGTTATTCAAGGAGGCCACATTATTTGTTTTTCAGTGTATTTTAGGTGTTTTTTCTTTTCCTCAAGGTTAATGGAATTATTTTACGTTGTGTAGCGATAGATCTCATTCTTAATTCCACAACATAGAGCCCTTGGAAACTGACTATCCTCCGGCTGGAAAGCATCCCTTTTCAGCAGGCTATAGGACCTAGACGTGGCCTATTATCTTTGGAAACGGCTAGCGAGCGGAGTAGAATGATTTTGCAACCAGGAATAAATATTTACGTTGTTTCAGTTAGGGAAACTACGCGAAACGATATGGAAACATTTAATCGGAATGAAAATATCGTTGAACTCAGCAGATTTCTGAATACATTTGCTCATGATGCTGTTCCCGACAATAATGTAAAGTTTTAGTTGGATTCATTGCAGCCAGACACATTATATTCCCTTGCTGAGAAGCAACAGTTGTATTTGAGTTTTTTTTTTTTCAACTCAAAACATATATTTATATTTTCTGTTAATGTCTATTCAAAGGAAAAACACAATTGTCCAAAACTCACATTCTGCTATTCGTTTTTTTGGTGGTGCTTGAATATGTTCGAAGGTTTTGGGAAGTGCATGATGATCACAATGGATTTTGCATTGATGTCAGCTCTCAGAAACAGAGGCCTGGATATGCAAGGTTTGGGTAGAGTAGCCCACTTGTCAAAATGTGTTTTGCATAATTAAAATAACATTAAAATTGTGTACAAAATATGTTCCTTTTTTAAGAATAGAGACTATAGTTTGCACATGGAGGACGTCTTGCCTTGTCTGGCTCACGTGTACAAGGCGACCATAGCCCTAATCTATTGCTTCCGAATATTGTTCTAACTGGGTAGCAAAAGATACTATTCTGTACAATAATATGTGTGTATCCACAGTGCCAGCGTCCCTTTAAATATCCAGATGTACCCACAACATTTTAGAACAGTAATTGTTTTGGTGGTTTATGTTTGGCAAGGTTTGTGTATCCTTGGCCTACCACCTTATCCAAAAGTGTGGCAAGACAACATTAGGCATATTTACAATTGGGCCTATTGTTATATTAGGGGGGGTCTTGTTTCAAGGTTAGGTCATGTAGGCCTAACCTGCCTTCACTTTCAACACCAAGGCCTAATCCTGATGGCTCCTTTGAATGGTTTATAGGCATTTTTTAAGTATTGTTTTTACACACGTCTTCTCCAAGGAATTTATTCAACGTTGAAGATACTAAAGCGTAATTTTGTATTAAAAAAAAATCCTTGATTCCACTCTGGGCTCAAAGGAACTACTAGCCCTGTGTGTGTGTGTGTGTGTGTGTGTGTGTGTGTGTGTGTGTGACAAATATGAAGAAAGTAAGAATAGCTTTCATTTTGCAATTGATGTATTGTTACAAATCTGGTGTTTACATTTACACCTGACAAGTTGCATTTATTTTGTGGTTCAAACCTTCAAATGGTTGTTTACAACAAATTGCACAAGAAATGGATTACAAAGGAGGTTGTAAAAGTACACCACCTGTTGGCGCCCTAGTGCTTCTTCTCTGTTGCACTGGCAGTTTATTCTGAGGCATGTAGTGCTGCTGAGCATCTGAGCTCTGCTTCTTTGCCTCAGGCTCCCGTTGGAATGCAAAACACAGGGTAAATCCAGTATTCATGCTTTTTGTGCCATTTGACAAGGTTCCTCTGTGCTGACATATGGTAATTTGGTAATGACATGTTTGCATACATCCATTAGCTCTGCCTTTCACCCCTATTGCCGAGGTCTAACAATAGCTCCAATTATGTCTAATTGTAAACCTAATATACTTTACTTTCATGTAGAAATGGATGATCAACGTGCATGTGATTTGTTGCGGAAGACATGGCCTGAGAGAAGTGGTTAGTCTTGGTAAAGTTTGAATAAGGGATACATTAACTAGGCAGGCCTATATTCTTCACATGGAGTGTCCGATTCCCATCCTTGCAGCCTGTATAGTGATGCCTCACTATTAGTAACCTATGTGGTCATGCCCAAAGGAGTTAATTACCCTCTCTGGTCTTTCTTTATGTTGTATTTGTTCATATGTGATTGTTCACAATGATTTATTGCACTGGCCTATATGTGACAAGGGAAATGCTACCCATTTTAACTCGGTTACAACAAAATAGTGTTGCCCTTTTTTTATCTCCTCTGAATATTGTTTGAATATCCGTGTCCCATATGCCAAAATACCCATGTCTGTCTGACAACTATTATTATCATGAAGAAGTCCTAGGCGGACAGGCGGCAGTGTTAAGGTTGGGAGCCTCTGGGAAATCATCTAAACGACAATAAGAGGGGAAGGATCTTGGACTATTAGTCTGGGTACTCAACTTTCGCCAACTATTTGCGCATCCGTGTCCATAGTGAGTGGTAGGCAAGAGTGAATTACATGGCCAGAAAAAAAGCAGTATGTTCATTCATTTTCTCAAGTGATAGAACTCAGAAATTCCTCATGGCATATCAGCCAGTAATATCTAGCCTGATTTTTTTTTTTTTTTTTTTTTTTCTTATTTTATTTATTTTTTCAGTCACATTCAATGTGTTTGTGCTCTCTAGTCTGGTTCCACTAAAAGTCAGTCTATCTTATTTGCGAATCTCTCTCGTAGGGTTGTTAGTGACTGAGGGGCATGAACGAGCAGCAGCAGCAGAGAATGACTGCAGTGGGAACACAAGACAAGGAACTCAACGACCTCCTGGATTTCAGTGCGGTAAGAGAGAGCGGGCTAGGGGTCTGGGACCAGGACATAGACTGCTGGACCGGGAGGGTGGGAGAGAGAGAGAGAGGCTGAATGGGGAGGGACGGGCCCGTTACATATCCAAAATAATGACAGCAAAACCGTTAAACAGTTCTCCTTGTTCCCGATTCATTAGCAGGTTATAATTTTTCCACATTGCTTACCCCATGTTCTTTTCCATCCTTGAACTCCAGCATGGCAAAAGTAGCTTCATCCCTCCCAGAAGTGATTTGATTTTAATATTTTTGTTTTGTTTTACCCCATCCTCAATAAATCAAAGCAAGGTCACCTGAATGTACCACAGGTTCTAGGTGTTTATTCATTGGTTTTAAACCAGTGTTTGAAAATGAAAAAAGATCAGTAAGGTTGATTTTATGGTTTGGGCTGACCTGAATCCTGAAGATTTATTCAAGCGAGATGTATTTGATTCTTATTTTGCCGTAATGTTTGTTTTTGCTCCGAGTTTGGTTTTTCTTATTTTGTGCACAACCTTGCAATATTTTGATGGCTGATAATTACTTATGGGAAGCGTTTGAAGGGACTCTCCATACTTTTGAGTGGTTCTTGCGCTGAAACACCCCACATCGTATTCAATACATGCTGTTTGGAATGGGGTAACCCTGTCGTTTATGTCTCTTGAAAGCAGGTCTTTATGAATGGTCAGACTAATAGGAGATTTTGGGTTTGATTTTCATCTACTTGCTGGCATCAGCTTGTGTATTCATTCATTTTTACCGTATGATTTCTGTTGGGCTTTTTAAGTTGACATTCATGTGTTTTTTTGGGGATCTCTGGATAAATTGAATAGCTGAGCCTGTGTAAATAGATTATTATGGATAATTACTATAGGCTGAAAAATATCTGTGGATTCAAGACCTGGAACCCTAATTGAGTAAACTCTTGTCATCGGACTTGATGTCCCACACATTGATATTCCTCCACTAACCACAGCATACTAATATAAGACCTGCCCAGGTATTTCATTTCCTCTCTGTGTTATTGAAGCCTTAACGGTAAGGGAAATTCCATTGGTTTTATTCCCTCCCTTTCTTAATGGGCCACTAGTGTGTGTGTGTCAAGGCTTAGGTTTGCTATGCACATCCATTTGTGTCGCCACCCACTCAAATCAGAAATGTGTCCATGGTCCTGTAAGCAGTAGCTATGTATGGAATCTAAACCCATTGGAGACCAAGGTGTGTGTGTGTGTGTGTGTGTGTGTGTGTGTGTGTTCTGTGGCAGGATTGGCTGATAATGTTACAGTATGGCTGTTGCTGGCCCAGATGCCAAGAGGCAGAAGCACATACAGTGGCTCATGAGATGGCATGTTAAGCAAGCACCTGTGACCAGGGATTAGGCTAGATCACTAGCCCACATTAGCCCACATTTCACATCACAGACGATGATCTAGCTTTACTGTATGTTCAAAGAAGGTGTGGCCAATGTGAATATTCACATCAGTATTTATTTCCCACCTCTTCTCTATTCTAGATGTTTGCACCACCTGTGGCTAATGGGAAGAACAGACCGACGACACTCGCTAGCAGTCAGTTTGGCGGATCAGGTAAGATTCTGTTCTGAATGGAGAATACTGTAAAACTGTCTTTCTGAGCCTTATTGTATCAAGTTTTGGTAAGGTCAGTAAGTAATGGATAATGGCTGTTTATGTAGCTGCAACATTGCTATTTGTCCTTGTATAATACGTTTAAAGTACTAGAGCAGTGGTGCAGTAGTGGTTTTGTTCTATTGCATTACGCCTTCACCCATTCACTTTGCAATAGAATTAAAGATACTGTATATATTTTTGATTGACCTCCTACTTTCGCTGTGTGGGGACAGTATTTCATCACCTTTTATTGCTGGTAGTAAGTTGTCCAGATCTGGTTAGTTTGATCCTAGTTCTCCTAATATTCAAGCCTGCTCTGCTCTGTCACTCCGTGTGCACATTTACCTTTTTAACTAACCAAGATGATTCATCTGTGCTAAAGCTTCAGAACGTTGTTGGTGCCTTTGAACACTGTGTGTTGGATGACAAAATCTCTGTAATTCAGAAGAATGTCTCATTTATTTTTGGTTGTTGAATGAGACCAAACTTGTTTTTTGGTCGGGTGATGAAGCAAACCATCTTGGTGGCCATTTAGATTTACAATATGTCTCTATTTAGCGAATTCAAATATTTTTTTTAATCTATATTTTTCAACTTCCAATTCATCTTTTTCTACCACCAACATGGCTTGTATTTCGGAAACACCTGAAATGTGCGAGTAGCTTTTGCTGAATGTTATTAGTAAGACATGTTCCTTCCCTCTGTCACCCTGCCAACCTGCAGTGTGAAATGGAGTCACACTCGGTGCGGCCCCCAGAGTAAGAACTCGGCCGCAGAGGAACAAAGGCAGAAAAGGGCTTATGGACTTGAAACGACTCCCCCACCCTGAAGTATAAAACACTCCTCCCCCAACTCGACACAGGGCTCTTCCCCCCACTTGGTTCACAGGAAATGGCTTCAGCCAGAGACAATGCCCCTCACCCCGAGCTCTGGAACACTTAACTGGCCCAGCATGGAGTGTTGGCCAGAGTGGGAACCCTCTGAATGGGGATCAGTGGCAGGACTCAGTTTGTTTCTATTACAGCAGGCAATTACTTAGCAGTGAGAAGTTCATTCCTCTCCCTGTCCTAAGTGTGCCCCTTGGTCATTGACACCATTCGAATGTGATACTTCAAGATGTCACATTTAACTTTCAGAGAACTCCAGGTAGCTCGTAATAGCACGAGTGCCACACTGCCAACCTCTAGAGATTCTGTTCGAGGTTATGACACAAGCCTATCAATCCAGTGAGAGATTAGGGCATCTGTAAGCTACAATTCAGGCTTGTTGGATACGTTTCTTCCTGTCTTCCACTCTGAAGCTGCACCAAATCCCTTGTTATAAGTAGATATACAATCAACAGGGAGTAGCATCGGTACAGGTCTAAATTACACACTTTAGCAGTTTTACGTCAGTTTTTCACTTGAGAATGTACTTCTTTTGAAGTAGGCAATGTATGTGAAAAATGTGTATTTCGCTCCTCTTCCACTTTTTCCTTAAATGACAACTTGACTTCAGTCCTCCCCATTATGATAAGATCACATTGCCATAACAAAGAGCAGCCTGTTTGTTCTGTATTGTTCTCCTGCAAACAGGTCAACTTCCTGGTTAACTGGCCCAACTGTAGCCTGTGACATCGCCGCTTCTGTTCTACTAGTAGGTGACTGACTCAGCGCGGGAAAGGCACCGGTGGAGTTGTGGCCTACCAGTCCGCCTCTATTCACCAACACAAAAGTACTCGGAGGGGTGCTAATTGCATTAGGCGTCCTCCCCTCCTCGTCAGGGCCCATAGCCCAGAGCGTGTGGAGAGGGGAGCTGGAGCTGGGGCTGTGGGAGCAGTAACACCCACAGGGCTCCACCAGGCATCCCCTCACTCACCTCTGCAGCTGCTGGCCCCGTCATCCACCCACCCAGGACAGGCCACATTTCCCCCCCCCCCCCAACAACAACAAACAACCCTCTCTCACAGGCAGAGACACGTGCTTGTGCGCACACACTCCCACACAAATATTATTTCAGATGATTGTCATAGGATGTTTGTCACCTTGTGATCTGAACAGCCAACTTCTATCAAATATGTCCTATACTGGTGGCATTAAAAACTGTCTGGTCTACTAGACCTTGCCTTTTGCTTGTGGTTTTAAGACGCAAGAAATGATCCAGGCTGCCTTTTCAGAGGCATATTCGATTTTGCCCAGTGAGAAGATTTTGTGCCTCAAAATCAGATTATTTGTTCAGCGGCTGGCTGGCCTGTACAATGTTAATATTTCCCTCATGGCCTTCACTAGATTCTCATCTACTGAATCAGGTTAGACGTTGGAGTTCAACGTTTCAACAGGTAGAAAGTGGGAGAAGAGAACGGAACCACACTTATAACATAATTTACACGTAAACAATGAAATTGAAGGTCTTCTGTAAAAGCGTTAAGAATGAACATGAAACAATTATTGCAGCATGAAGTCTGTCTTTAGTCCCCCCCAGCCCTTTCCTTCTCCCCTCTTATCTCCCATGCCTTTCCTCTTTCCTTCTCCCCTCTTATCTCCCATGCCTTTTCCTCTTTCCTGCTCCCCTCTATCTCCCATGCCTTTTCCTCTTTCCTTCTCCCCTCTTATCTCCCATGCCTTTTCCTCTTTCCTTCTCCCCTCTATCTCCCATGCCTTTTCCTCTTTCCTTCTACCCTCTTATCTCCCATGCCTTTCCTCTTTCCTTCTCCCCTCTTATCTCCCATGCCTTTTCCTCTTTCCTTCACCCCTGTCCTCCCATCCTCCGTCTCTCCTCCCCTCTTCCATAGTGACAGTAGGCTCCTCAGTGTTTGGCTCTCACTTCTCAATATAGCTGGCTGTGCGTCGGTGTCACCTCAGCAGCTCCCCACCTTGTTTAATTGCCTCCAAGTTAATTACTCCACCAAGTGTGAAACAATGTTGTCAGAATTTCTCTGCAAGGCGATGCTCTCTCTATCTCATGTAGTACCCGCTCGACAAATTGAGGCCTTTTATTAAGTGCCGTAGGTCTATGTGGGCACCAAATACTACTATTGACTGGCTGTTGGAACGAAGCCATTGTAGACACTGGATAATGGAGAAGGTTTTTAAGAAGCCTTATTTTATGGCCCTGGGGTGCCACTTATGTGGATTTGATTGGGTCTCCGTATTGAGTGGACTAACTCTGCCAGCAGGGCTGTTGAAGTGGTGTCCATGCAAAGCCTGTCGCTCATATTTAGTTGTGTCCATCAGTCCTTGTGACTAAATGTGACTGTCTTAGCAGTGTGACCTTTCAGCTCACTGACAGTGACTGAGTAAGGCTGATATTTGGAGGTGCCTCTCTCTCTGCTCCCCTGCTTCTCCATGCCAGTGGCATCAGCTCCATAGATCATGGCTGTCATGGCGTGTGTAGGTGCTTGCACCGCTCTGTTAGCCTCATCACTCATTCTGAGTCGTCAGCCGCTCATCTCGCCCAGACCCTCTCTCCCTCCCCTCACTCTCTCTCACACATTTTTTTAATTAGGCAGAAATCAAAGGAGAAATATGAATATTCATAAGGAAACCGCATTAATATGCACACTTATGCAAATCAGTATGCAATTAAGCCCTGTGTCTCCAGAGAGGCTTGGTAGCATTAACGGATAAGACAAGGAGAAAGGGGTGATGGGGGTATTTTGGAATTTCTGCTCTACCAATCTTTAGAATGCTTGTTTTTCCTCAGCCACACAGCCGCCACTTGTGAAATGATTTAACATATTCATATATGATTTATGTATGTTATTTGGTGTTTTATGGCTTACCATATTATGGCATCTGCTCAACTGCTGTGAAACAAATGGCAATGAGAAGCTAGA
This sequence comes from Oncorhynchus nerka, assembly GCF_034236695.1. Lineage (NCBI taxonomy): Eukaryota > Metazoa > Chordata > Actinopteri > Salmoniformes > Salmonidae > Oncorhynchus > Oncorhynchus nerka. The sequence continues at coordinate 59,286,545 of NC_088419.1, read as the reverse complement.
CAATGACACATTCTGTTATCATTTTGGTTTCTCAGTCAACTACGACAGGATCATTGCCCACTATAGAATCAGTGACTGGTGATTTAAAACAGCAGTTCCCATCACTGCTTCTTCAATTTGAGGTTTTCACATGGACATGTATGGAATGGTCCTTCCTTAATGCGACAATGACAGATTCTCTTAAAGGTGATCTGTTGTCCCAATGGTGTTGCCTTTTAAGACCTGTGAATGACATGCATTGGCTCAGGGACTCTGCAGTGCTGACAAGTTCACCTGAGTGATGGGTGCTAGCATTATGGCTACATTCCTACACATATACCCCTACATATTGATTTGGACAGTGAAACTAAAACAGAATTGTGCTCTATACTTGAGATCACATGTTTCATATTAGGCAACAGTATAGAATGTTACCTTTTTTATTTGACTGTATTTTCATACATATGTGTTTTACCATTTTAGAAATGAAAGCACTTGATGTATCTAGTTCCCTCATTTAAAGGTGTCTATAGGTATTTGGACAAATTCACTTGTATATTAAAGTAGTCAAATTTGTAGTATTTGGTCTTATATTCCTAGCATGATATGACCTATGTCTTCTTCAAATAGGGGGACTAAATGCAGAAAGTGCTTTGATTTCTAAAAGGTAAAAGTGCTAAGTATAAAATGGCCTGGCCTCATAAATGGTGACATTGTGTACTTTCTCCAGTCAGTGCGAGTCTAACCCTTTCATGTCTCTCTCTTCCAGCTCTGGATGAGCGCAATGGCTCTGGATCCTGGGGCCCAGGAGAACAAAACAGCCCCCCCTTCAACCAGGGAAGGGTAAGCACTACCAGGGGCTCATCACAGGCTCACATACACTACACACTCACTTCACAACAGCTCAGTGCATTGGCAAACTATGCATATGATTCAGACTGGTAGTTTTACTTTGTACCTAATAGCCTGGCTC